>NW_027362761.1:401139280-401739280 GCF_046119375.1 Phyllobates terribilis | reverse complement strand
ACCAAGCAGAGGGACCAGGTGCTACTCTGGGTACGACCTTGTAAGAGAGCAGGTGGCTCCCACAGGTCAGATGACTGGGACTGACCGATATAGCGGATGGACACAACAAGCAGGCAGAAGTCTCTGGATAAGCTGACAGGTGGTCATGGCAAGTGACAGCAGGAGCCTCCAGGTAGGCTATCAGGTGGTCACGGCAAGTGATGGCCAAGCAGGCTGAAGTCTCTAGGTTAGCAGGCAGGTGGTCACGGCAAGTGACAGCAGGAGCCTCCAGGTAGGCTATCAGGTGGTCACGGCAAGTGACGGCCAAGCAGGCTGAAGTCTCTAAGTTAGCAGGCAGGTGGTCACGGCAAGTGACAGCAGGAGCCTCCAGGTAGGCTATCAGGTGGTCACGGCAAGTGACGGCCAAGCAGGCTGAAGTCTCTAAGTTAGCAGGCAGGTGGTCACGGCAAGTGACGGCAGAGCCTCCAGGTAGGCTAGCAGGTAACAGGCAGGCAATAGGCGAGTGCTCCCAGGTGAGCGGGTTAGCAGGCACGGCAGGTAGCAGGCAGGTAACTGGCAGGTGCTTCCTAGTAAGCAGGCGGACTTGCCCATAGACAGACTGGCGGGTTGAACGGAAGACAGACTGTCGGGCTGGAGAGTAGTCAGGCTGGTGGACTGGAACAGTAGTCAGGCTGGCAACTGGACCTGAGGGCTGAAGCAGAGGTAAGTATACTGTGCATCAACTATTGCTTGGGCACCTCCATTTTGGAGGAGGTGCCTTAAATATGGGAGGTCCTCCGGCTATTGGCCGGGGACTCCTTAGGACCGCACGCGTGGCCCCTTTAAGAGAGAGGGAGCACGCGCGCGCCCTAAGCACAGTGCCCGGGAAGCAGTGCGCGCCGGCAGCAGCAGGATGAGGAGCGCTGGAGGACGCCGCGCGGGGAGCGAGGAGGTGAGAGGGACGGCGTCTCTGCCTGGCAGGAGGCAGAGGCGCCGATGCTACAATTTCCAAATGAAAATTGGAACTCTGGGACCTTGTGGAGTGTGTCAATGACTGCCTTCTGGACATCTATCAAGTCAGCAGTCTTCCCCATGATTGTGGAGCCTACTGAAACAGACTAAGGGACCTTTTTAAATGTTTAGGAAGCCTTTGCAGGTGTTTTTGTTAATTATTTTAATTTACTAAGATAATGACTTTTGTGTTTTCATTGGCTGTAAGCCATAATCATCAACTGTAACAGAAATAAACACTTGAAATAGATCATTCTGTTTGTAATAACTCTATATAATATATGAGTTTCACTTTTTGTATTGAAGAACTGAAATAAGTTAACTTTTTGATGATATTCTAATTTAGTGAGAGGCACCTGTATATACATAAACTGACAACTGGGTACTATGATTCTCCTTGTGAAAGAAGTGTGTCCCTAAACAATTTACCACTGTCAGCACTTATTGGGCATTGTTAGAGTGTGCAGAGACACTCCCAACTGGTAACACCCAGTTTGTAATGTATTCATAAATGTCTAGCCTATGGTCAGACTGCCTCTTTAAATGAGTTTGTTAATTGTATGGATCTAATTTGATATTACTTTTGACATTACTTTATGAAAACAATCCACTTCCAGATGTTTTATAAGAAGGTGTAGGAGGACCATCAGGAAATAGTTCCTGTTGCTTCCACTTGTATAAACATCCAGCATACTTTATGCATTCTCTAATAGATGAGAAGAGTCATGGGTAACATAGCTTTCCTTCTAAAAGAAATTCAGTGACAGCATATTAACACCCTCTTAATGTACAAACTGACCTATAAAACACATGAAAACTGTGATTTCTTGCAGAAATATTTTTCTATAGTAGACAATTACTCTACTCCATTGTAAACGTGCCATACGTTGAAAGGGAAGTGGATGGGAGTTTCATTCTAACAGGACTGTAAAAATGTCTTTTGATCATAAGATTAATGAGATTAGCTGAATTAGTAACTATGACCTCATGATATCAACACTGATCATTCACAATGGTAATCAACCAAAGTCTTACATTTTCCATATTGTTACCATTACTAATTGCAAGTGTATTTTAATTCATGATTAATTAAATTAAATCCCTTGGTGTATTACAGGCAAATAGCTCTTCTCCAGATGGAAGAAAAGTTACATCTCTAGTGCCACTTATTGGAGATAGCTGTCCAGTAAGTCAATATCCAACACATATTCCAAGGAACTTCTAAGACTAGAGATCTTAAGAAGTCAGAGTTTGTTCTAAAAAAACTAGACTCTCAACCATGTTTTGGTTTTAGCGCCTCTTCAATTTAGACCAGGGTGCTGGCTAGCCGAGTGAGAAGTTACAGTAGGTGCCTCCAATAGGTGACCTAGAGAATTTTGTCTGCCTTCTGGAGGATAGCTAATTTATATATTTTTCCCATGGGACATTGCCTGCAAAATGCCATGCCAGCCGGACCTCTTTAATGCAATCAGTACCCACGATAAATAGGGTGTTGAATTCAACTAATCAGGGTGGATGGTGGGCACTCATTAAGAGATATTCAGAAACTTTTCATTACACAATTGAAGAGGTGATCCAATTTTGTTTTTTTTCAGGAGCGTACCACTACTCTTCCTCCCAGCCTAGTGTGCTCCTGAAGATTAAACTTTTAGACTAGTGGCATGGTCACGCCACTGGTCTGAGGTGGCACTGTCCCAGGCTTAAAGCAAAGTTAGCTTTACCTCTGCAGCATCAGAGGAGCACATGGGCACTGAAGCTGGCCAAATCCAGTGACTCAGCCAGTTTTAGAACTGATCATGCAAATTGTTTAGCAAACAATTTGCAAGTACGCGCTCATTGTCTAGGAAACCAGCCACCTCTGATAGACTGCAAATATTGACAGTAACTAAGACAATGAGCACTAAACTATAAAACTAAAAATCCCTCTGTCCTTGAAAATTGAGAGAATTTTAATAAGAGGTAAATTTCAAAGTTGCTTGTTTTTACAAGCAGTTTGCAGTTTTACCCATTTCATAAGTTGAGACTATAAACTCTAACTTAATACATTTTAGCTCATAGGTAAACTGTGTTTATACTGTCTTCAGTGGTCACACAAATTAGAAATGTATCATGTACAACATGATACGTTCCCCATTCCACTTCAGTCAGGTCCTAGAGTCAGATATATGGTGTGGCACACAGAGGCGCATGCCACTTGTCAGACGCTATTGATTCATGAAGAGGTGCACCTGATCATGAATCAGGAGCATCTGACTCCACCACGCTCTTCATCAAGACCAGAGAAAAAAAAATCTATGGTCTTGATAAATCCATGTCATTGATTAGGGACTCAATTCATCATTTGCTTTTCTTTTTTCGTCTTGTGCTATTAGTTTGAGCACCAAATTCTTTAAAATGGCACATGTGATTCAGGAGTTTGGCACACACCAGTTTCCTGGTTTCAATTGTTTTCTGTACTATCTTGGAAAGTCAAACGTTTTGCAAAAAGTCGCAATTGATGAATCAGGCAAAAATATTGGAAATGGCTAAACTCGGAAAAAAAAAAAAACAGGTAAGCATGTATACAAAATGCAAATAGGGTAATGAATTGGGTGTAAAAAAAAGAAGGCGCAAAACACTCAAAACTAGACAAAAAACAGGCGCAAAGTCCTGTGATCAAGTCACCTTGCATGACTTGTCAGTAGATAACCCATACCAAGTTGACTACTACACATTTCATTACATAATGTGATACATTTCACTCAAACATACACACGTGGTCAAAATTGTTGGTACCCCACGTTTAATGAAAGAAAAACCCGCAATGGTCACAGAAATAACTTGAATCTGACAAAAGTAATAATAAATTAAAAATCTATGAAAATGAACAAATGAAAGTCAGACATTGCTTTTCAACCCTGCTTCCACAGAATTTAAAAAAAAATTAAACTCATGAAATAGGCCTGGACAGAAATGATGGTACCCCTGAAAATAATGTGACAAAAGGGACATGTTAAATCAAGTTGTGTCCACTAATTAGCATCACAGGTGTCTACAATCTTGTAATCAGTCAGTGGGCCTGTATATAGGGCTACAGATACTCACTGTGCTGTTTGATGACACGGTGTGTACCACACTCAACATGGACCAGAGGAAGCAAAGGAAAGAGTTGTCTTAGGAGATTAGAAAGAAAATTATAGACAAGCATGTTAAAGGTTATAAGACCATTTCCATGCAGCTTGATGTTCCTGTGACTACAGCTGCACATATTATTCAGAAATTTAAGATCCATGGGACTTTAGCCAACCTCTCTGGACGTGGCTGCAGGAGGAAAATTGATGACACATCAAAGAGATGGATAATACGAATGGTAACAAAAGAGCCCAGGATAACTTCTAAAGAGATTAAAGGTGAACTTCAAGCTCAAGGAACATCAGTGTTAGCTAGTACCATCTGTCGTTGTTTGATCCAAAATGGACTTCATGGGAGACAACCAAGGAGAACACCATTGTTGAAAATAAATCATAAAAAAGCCAGACTGGAATTTGCTGAACTACATGTTGGCAAGCAAAAAAGCTTCTCGGAGAATGTCCTTTGGACAGATGAGAAAAAAATGGAAGTTTTTGGCAAGGCACATCAGCTCTATGTTCACAGACGGAAAAATGAAGCATATCAAGAAAAGAACACTGTCCCTACTGTGAAACATGGAGGAGGCTCTGTTATGTTCTGGGGCTGCTTTGCCGCATCTGGCACAGGGTGTCTTAAATCTGTGCAGGGTACAATGAAATCTCAAGACTATCAAGGAATTCTAGAGAAAAATGTGATGCCCAGTGTCATAAGGCTTGGTCTCAGTCACAGGTCATGGGTCTTGCAACAGGATAATGACCCAGATACACAGCTAAAAACACCCAAGAATGGCTAAGCGGAAAACATTGGACTATTCTGAAGTGGCCTTCTATGAGCCCTGACCTAAATACTATTGAGCATCTTTGGAAAGAGCTGAAACATGTCGTCTGGAAAAGGCAACCTTTAAACACGAGACAACTGGAGCAGTTTGCTCATGAGGAGTGGGCCAAAATACTTGTCTAGAGGTGCAGAAGTCTCTTTGACAGTTACAGGAATCGTTTGATTGCAGTGATTGCCTCAAAGGTTGTTAAACAAAATATTAAGTTAAGAGTACCATCATTTCTGTCCAGGCCTATTTCATGAGTTTAATTTTATTTTAAATTCTGTGGAAGCAGGGTTGAAAAGCAATGTCTGACTTTCATTTGTTCATTTTCATAGATTTGTAATTTATTATTACTTTTGTCAGATTCAAGTTATTTCTGTGACCATTGAGGGTTTTTCTTTCATTAAACGAGGGGTACCAACAATTTTGACCACGTGTGTATCTGGAGTATTTGTTTCACATAAATATATGGCCAACAAACAATGTTAGATTTGAAGTAGAAGGGAGATGGAATAAAGTGGTTGTACAGTGCATGTATAGCCCATAGTTGGCTCATGAATGACCCTTTGTTGGAAATGTCAGAGTAAAACCTGGAATGAATTCTTGCAAGAATTTGTTTCTTTTGACATGGCTGGAGTGAAATGAAATGTAATATATCAAGAACTGGAAAATGCATATAGGAATGTGAGTTACAGTATAATTTTCCTGTTTCCTGTTTCATTCACTTTACGTATACAATATCAGTATCATGCTGGCAGCAGACTTACATGTTGGGTTATTTTTCTGTTCTAAGAATCTCATAGCATTAACCTGAGAAAACACAAATTACACTAGCGCAGGAGAATTGTAGATATCTCTTGCAACAGTTCAACCTGACAGAATTGAAAAAAATCCAAACTACTTTCCCATGAAGTTACATTGTATAGAATTGTAGAGAATTTTCTGACCAATTGAACTAGAATGACTAGGATGAATTATAGAGTATGTGGTCACTATTAGATCACATCCACATGAAACCATAAATTGCAGAGAAAATAAATTTGATGCAACTTCAACACAAAAGGATGTCAAATTCCACAGCAAAAATCTGCATGTTTTACATGCAGAACTTGTCAAATATTTGCAATGGATTTCAAAATACACACTGTAGAGGGTGAAATCCGCAGCATAAATTGACAACCTGTGGATTTAAACCTTCTTCACTTAATAATTTTTTTTGAGTTTATGGATGACATTTAGGAAAATCTTATTTACATTGCTGGCTCTGTAATGCTCTGTGAATTTTCTGCCAGCAAAACATGGATGAAAAAATTGCAGTATTTTGCCCAGTATAAACATACAAAATCTGTTCTGCAACATCAGTCAATAAACAATGACTAGTAGATTTACTATTAATGCCAGATGCTAATCGTAAAATGCAACAATTTTTTTGCTGCATGATATTTGTGCCACTTTCAATTAGAAATAAGCTAAGAATTCTTCAAGCACAACACTTTTGTTTGTTTTTTTTTGCTCTGAAGTGGGCATGGCTAGCCTTTGTTTAAGTTTTAGCTAAAGTTATTAGGCAGAAAATTACAATCTGTCTCAAAAATATTGGCAGAAAGTAAACCAATAGGTGGGCTAAACTCAGACTAAACAGTCAAAAATGCACCAAATTTATCAACAGAATGAGACAGACTAGAAAATCTTAAAATTCTCAAAGATTTATCAAAATTTGTTAAACACTTTTAGTAAATCTTCCCCATCTTTTCGATATCGGGATCACGTATCGGTAGAAGAATAAGAGTAGACTATTATGCTATACAGTACTCTCTGGGCTGAAACAGACTTAGTATTGAATATACTATTTTGCATAGTGTTATTTTGAGTAGTGTTATCAGGTTACCTGTAACAATGAACTTGAATTTCAAGATAACCAATTCGCTAATTTTTTTTTTAACACTTATCTATATTTAGTTTCTGTTGAATTAAGAAATGTGTACGATCACATAGGAACTAAATAATAAAAAGATAAATACTCCACTAAGTTTCATCATGATATAACTAGCCGATTAAGTTGTCTCTGTATCTTACCATACTGGGAATGTCTTGTGCCATAGCCTGGCCTCCTTCTTTGGCTTTCTCTCCTCCTTTCATATGTATCATATGTATTGTAATAGGAATTTTCTTCATAGTACTTGTATGGGTTGCGTGGATCGTCTCCTTGCATCACTTCAGATCTTGCGGCATTACCTGTTGTTGCATTGACTCTTAGGGGTTGTTGCTGACGTTGAGGATGGACTGTAACTTGATGTCTATCTGGAGTACCATCTCTGCTCCTTGCTGTAGCATCATTTCCACGGTTTCTTGACCTTGATGCCTGGAACCATAGTTGGTCAGGAGTCTCCCTTGGCCTTTGAGTATTTATATGCTGTGAGCTCTCTCTTTGGTTGTTGTTAGAAATGGCAGACTGAGATCTTCTAGTACCTGTCTGATTTTGGGGGGTCAGGAAAAGCGAAGAACTGCTGGCAGTATGAACCACAGATTCCCTTCTTCTAGGAGGCTGGTACTGTGGACCCTGGCTCATCAGGCTATAAACTCTTCCACTATTTTGCCATTGTACCCTATGCCTCCAATAGGTACTAACGCCATTATGGCTTCTTTGGTTCTGGCAGCTACCTTCCAGAGTGCAATAAAAGTACACAACAAGCTGTAGTAAAAATATACCACCTAGTGAGCATCCCATGTTTTATATTGTGGCCACAATTAATGTATTGGGAATCGAGATATCTACAATTACAGATTAGTTCTAAATATTAAAAAGCTCAATATATTAGGTAGCAGTTAGCTAGAGAGAGGCTAGACCCTTCTCATCTTTCTAATATTTTGCTGGTGCTGGTAATGAGGAAAGGGGAGGGGGATTTGGAGTAAAGTTACCAGACCTCCCTTTCCATCTGTAACGTTATATATCATGCAAATGCAGGGGCTAAATGGCAGTCCAGGTATCTTAAGTAACATTTTTTCAGCCCTGCAATATAAATCATAGAAAACAGATCTGGGAGTGGTCTCGGCAATGTACATAGGGGCTGTAGAGTTCCATGGTATTTTAAAGTAGGGAAAAAAAGAGAATTTTGGCTGTGTGCCCGTGTGTTATTTTTTCACATTAGACTGAGAACTTGTGACTTGACATATCTTCCAGATCTGCTTATCCCCCTGAGCTCATAAAGACCTGCACGCTAAGCCTCCTGAATGCACACTGTGAGGGGCACATCTCAAGATGCAAAGGTGAGAACAGTATGTAACATACAGGTTACCCTGGGGATAACTGAAGGAACCATATCCAGACACATCTGGCAGCTATGAAAGGCAGGTCAGAAAGAAATTATTTTTCTTCAAACATACCTAGCATCTTTTACATGTGATCTAATTTTTTCCCACTGCATGCAACATTCAGATTCTTGAAGACTACTATGCAATGAATTTCTTATTATTGGTGCCTGCTGTTCCGATCAAATGCTCCTGCTTTGGGTTGTTCTGGAGCTTTACCATATGTGCCACATGCTTGTATTGGACAGACATGGTACAGTATATACTGACCTTAGGGTAGTGTTGGTTGATTATTTAGAATGCAGGATGAATATTTAGCATAAGTTATGATAGCGACTGACACTGATAATTGGGCAGTATTCCTGCGTTGTAAACACACTGATTAGACAAAGGGCAAAGTAATCATTGGAACCCACATGCAGGTGTCAGTAACTACATTTCCCCTTGGGAAAAGTTCTTCTATTGTAAATTTGATACATAAATGTCGAATAGAAAACATCTCTGCAACACACAGTGATTAAATAACGCTAAAGATGATATAACTATGTTCACATGTCCAGTAGCCATTCGTTAGAGTGGATGCAGCAGAAAGCCATTGGAAAAAAAGTTGTGCAGACACAACTTTTTTGTCCGTTTTTAAAGAACCGATTTCAGCTGGATCCATTTTATTAACATAGAAGTCTATGGAAAACGGATCCGTTAAATAGCCATCCATTGTTCTCCCATTTGAAACAGATCTATTTTTTGTTTACTTGAGGCAAAAAAATAAATATTTATCATGTACTCAGAATGTGATCCAGTTAGCAAAAAACGGATCCGTTTCAAATGGGAGAACAATAAATGGCTATTTAATGGATCCGTTTCCAATAGATTTCAATATTAAAAAAGCGGATCCAGCTGAAATCAATTTTTTAAAAACACACAAAAAAATTGTGTCTTCACAACATTTTTGCAAACAGATTGTTGCTGGATCCTTTCTATCGGATGATTACTGGACATGTGAACATAGCCTTATAGATGCCTTGAATATCACACATATCTAAACTGTGATATGTGTTTGCCGAAAAATATATTTATGAACACATCGAAATGGACTTGAAATTGAGACTCCATTTTCAACTAACAGTAGACTGAACAAAATATGGACAAAAGTATTGGGACACCAACATGTTAAACCTACAGGAGCTATTATAACATCACATTCTAAATATACAGGCAGCAATATGGAGATGCCCTCCTTATCCCCTTTGTAAGCTACAACAGCTTCCGATCTTCTGGGTAGGCTTTTTCGATTTTTAGAATTTAGAGAGTATTTGTGAGATATTTTTCCTTATTCATTCAGAATGGCATTTTTGAGGTCAGACACTGATAATAATAATAATTTTATTTTTATAGCGCCAACATATTCCGCAGCACTTTACATATTCACTAATGTTGGATAGGGGGAAGGCTCACAATCTCCGTTCTCCATTTATCTCAAAAGTGTTAGATGGAGTCATGGCTATGTGCGGGCCAGTCAAGTTCTTCCACACCAAAGCCACCTAACCATGCCATCATGAACCAGTCATGGCACAGTTATGTATAAACAGTAAAGAGCCTTTAGCAAACTTTTTTCCACAAAGGTAGTCAACGGAAATAGCCTTCCAACAATCTAAAAGGATTTCCCAGGGATGCATAGCACTTGTTGGCCCTTTTGCCTTCACTTTGTGGTCCAGCTCACACTATCAGCTGTATATACACCAGACTTCTGCACAACACAACTGATGGTCCCAACCCCATTTATAAGGCACGAAATCCCTCTTATTAAACCTGACAGGGCACACCTGTGAAGTGAAAACCATTTCCAGTGACTACCTCTTGAAGCTCATCAAGAGAATGCCAAGAGTGTGCAAAGCAGTCATCAAAGCAAAAGGTGGCTACTTTGAAGAACCTAGAATATAAGACATATTTTCAGTTGTTTCACACTTTTTAGTTAAGTATATAATTCGACATGTGTTAATTCATAGTTTTGATGCCTTCAGTATGAATGTACAGTTTTTATAGTCATGAATAAAAATCTTTAAATGAGGAGGTGTGTCCAAACTTTTGGTCTGTACTGTATATAGGATCTGTCAGCTCTCCTGTGTGGTGTAGTATTTAGAGGATGTGTCAACTCTCCTGTGTGGTGTAGTATATAGAGGATCTGTCAGCTCTTCTGTATGGTGTAGTATATAGAGGATCTGTCAGCTGTCCTGTGTGGTGTAGTATATAGAGGATCTGTCAGCTCTCCTGTGTGGTGTAGTATATAGAGGATCTGTCAGCTCTCCTGTGTGGTGTAGTATATAGAGGATCTGTCAGTTCCCCTGTATGGTGTAGTATATTAAGGATCTGTCAGCTCTCCTCTGTGGTGTAGTATATAGAGGATCTGTCAGCTCTCCTGTGTGGTGTAGTATATTAAGGATCTGTCAGCTCTCCTGTATGGTGTATTATATAGAGGATCTGTCAGCTCTCCTGTGTGGTGTAGTATGTAGAGGTTCTGTCAGTTCCCCTGTGTGGTGTAGTATATTAAGGATCTGTCAGCTCTCCTGTGTGGTGTAGTATATAGAGGATCTGTCAGCTCTCCTGTGTGGCGTAGTATATAGAGGATCTGTCAGCTCTCCTGTGTGGTGTAGCATATAGAGGATCTGTCAATTCCCCTGTGTGGTGTAGTACAGTGCAGACCAAAAGTTTGGACACACCTTCTCATTTAAAGATTTTTCTGTATTTTCATGACTATGAAAATTGTACATTCACACTGAAGGCATCAAAACTATGAATTAACACATGTGGAATTATATACTTAACAAAAAAGTGTGAAACAAATGAAAATAAGTCTTATATTCTAGGTTCTTCAAAGTAGCCACCTTTTGCTTTGATGACTGCTTTGCATTCTCTTGATGAGCTTCAAGAGGTAGTCACCGGAAATGGTTTTCGCTTCACAGGTGTGCCCTGTCAGGTTTAATAAGTTAGACTTCTTGCCTTATAAATGGGGTTGGGACCATCAGTTATGTTGTGCAGAAGTCTGGTGGATACACAGCTGATAGTCCTACTGAATAGACTGTTAGAATTTGTATTATGGCAAGAAAAAAGCAGCTAAGTAAAGAAAAATGAGTGGCCATCATTACTTTAAGAAATGAAGGTCAGTCAGTTCGAAAAATTGGGAAAACTTTGAAAGTGTCCGCAAGTGCAGTTGCAAAAACCATCAAGTGCTACAAAGAAACTGGCTCACATGAGGACCGCCCCCAGGAAAGGAAGACCAAGAGTCACCTCTGCTTCTGAGGATAAGTTTATCCGAGTCACCAGCCTCAGAAATCGCAGGTTAACAGCAGCTCAGATTAGAGACCTGGTCAATGCCACACAGAGTTCTAGCAGCAGACACATCTCTTCAACAACTGTTAAGAGGAGACTTTGTGCAGCAGGCCTTCATGGTAAAATAGCTGGTAGGAAAGCACTGCTAAGGACAGGCAACAAGCAGAAGAGACTTGTTTGGGCTAAAGAACACAAGGAATGGACATTAGACCAGTGGAAATCTGTGCTTTGGTCTGATGAGTCCAAATTTGAGATCTTTGGTTCCAACCACCGTGTCTTTGTGCGATGCAGAAAAGGTGAACGGATGGTCTCTACATGCCTGGTTCCCACCGTGAAGCATGGAGGAGGAGGTGTGATGGTGTGGGGGTGCTTTGCTGGTGACACTGTTCGGGATTTATTAAAAATTGAAGGCATACTGAACCAGCATGGCTACCACAGCATCTTGCAGCGGCATGTTATTCCATCCGGTTTGCGTTTAGTTGGACCATCATTTATTTTTCAACAGGACAATGACCCCAAAAACACCTCCAGGCTGTGTAAGGGCTATTTGACCAAGAAGGAGAGTGATGGGGTGCTACGCCAGATGACCTGGCCTCCACAGTCACCAGACCTGAACCCAATCGAGATGGTTTGGGGTGAGCTGGACCGCAGACTGAAGGCAAAAGGGCCAACAAGTGCTAAGCATCTCTGGGAACTCCAAGATTGTTGGAAGACCATTTCCGGTGACTACCTCTTGAAGCTCATCAAGAGAATGCCAAGAGTGTGCAAAGCAGTCATCAAAGCAAAAGGTGGCTACTTTGAAGAACCTAGAATATAAGACATATTTTCAGTTGTTTCACACTTTTTTGTTAAGTATATAATTCCACATGTGTTAATTCATAGTTTTGATGCCTTCAGTGTGAATGTACAATTTTCATAGTCATGAAAATATAGAAAAATCTTTAAATGAGAAGGTGTGTCCAAACTTTTGGTCTGTACTGTATATTAAGGATCTGTCAGCTCTCCTGTGTGGTGTAGTATATAGAGGATCTGTCAGCTCTCCTGTGTGGTGTAGTATATAGAGGATCTGTCAGCTCTCCTGTGTGGTGAAGTAAATTAAGGATCTGTCAGCTCTCCTGTGTGGTGTAGTATATAGAGGATCTGTCAGCTGTCCTGTGTGGTGTAGTATATAGAGGATCTGTCGGCTCTCCTGTGTGGTGTAGTATATAGAGGATCTGTCAGCTCTCCTGTGTGGTGTAGTATATAGAGGATCTGTCAGCGCTCCTGTGTGGTGTAGTATATAGAGGATCTGTCAGCTCTCCTATATGGTGTAGTATATAGAGGATCTGTCAGCTCTCCTGTGTAGTGTAGTATATAGAGGATCTATCAGCTCTCCAGTGTGGTATAGTATATAGTATTATATAGGATCTATCCTGTGTGGTATTTTTTCATAACTGCATGGTGGGCCCCAAGAGTGATTTTTCTCTTGTGGGCCCAAGGTGCTCCAGTCCCACGCTCTGCTTCATCACCAAAGTGCGCTTCAGCTTGAGGTCACAAACAGATGGTTGGGCATTCTCCTTCAGGATTTTTTGGTAGACAGCAGAATTCATGGTTCCATTTACCACAGCAAGTCTTCCAGGTCATAAAGCAGAAAAACAGCCTCAGACCATCACACTACCACCACTATATTTTACTATTGATATGATGTTCCTTTTCTGAAAAGCTGTGTTACTTCAATACTAGATGTAATGGTGCATACACCTTCTAAAAGTTCAACTTTTGTCTCGTTAATCTACAGAGTATTCTCTCAAAAGTCTTGGCGATCATCAAGATGTTTTCTGGCAAAACTGAGACGAGCCTTTATGTCAAATCAGGGTTGCCCCCACATTCTACAGCTCCTGCACCTCCTCCTCCTCCTCTTCAGTCTCCATCTCCGAAATGACCACATCAGTCGCAAGCTGGAAGCACTGCAGCACTGCCTTGGCCAAGCGGCAACAGGCTGTGCTGAAGCTAATATACGTAGGTGACTAACCACACAATGCTGAAGAGTTGAGGACAGCTCTGAAAGAGCAGGGAAATCTGTGGCTGACACAGCTGACCCTACAGCCAGGCATGGTCGTGTGTGACAATGGCAGGAACCTGGTGGCGGCTCTGAGGCAAGGCGAGCTAACACACGTACCATGCCTGGCCCATGTGCTTAACCTCGTGGTTCAGCGGTTTCTCAAAACCTACCCGGATCTGCAAGATCTGCTTGTCAAAGTACGCCGCCTGTGTGCCCATTTTAGAAAGTCAGCTACAGCTTCTGCCGTCCTTGTCGTGCTTCAGCAGTGTTTGCAGCTTCCAGCTCACTGACTGATCTGCGATGTCCCCACGCATAGGAACTCTACATTGCAGATGTTGGGAAGGATTTGTGAGCAGAAGAGGGCAATTGTTGACTACCAGCATCAACAAGGCCGTCGGTATTTAGTTCAGACTCCACACACAAGACCTCAGGAATGGACATGGATGTCAGACATATGTACCATTCTCTAAAACTTTGAGGACTCCACCAAGATGGTGAGCGGCGATGACGCCATAATTAGCATCACCATCCCACTTCTCTGCCTTCTGAAACACTCCCTGCTCACAATTAAAGAGGATGCATTGCAGGCGAAGCACGATGAGATAGAGCAAGGAACCATACAGGGTGATCACACACAGCCCAGCCTCATCTCATCCCAATGGGGATTGGGTGACAATGAGGAAGAGGAGGAGGGGGAAGAACAGGAGCTAGTTTCCTGCGCTATAGATGGTACTATCTGCAAAACTGTCATACCGTCTGTTAAGCGTAGATGGCCTGAGGACAGGGAGGAGGAGGAAGAGGAGGAGGATGAGGAGGAGAGCATGGTCAGTCGTCCTCTTTGTGAAGACACGGAAGTCTTGCCTCTTTGCAGTCTGGCACACATGGCCTACAGGGCCACAGGGCTACAGGGAAAACTTTCTGTCTCTTATTCCCACGCTGGACAGGCCTAAAAAATGGGGCAGTACCAGAATAGACTTGTTGCGGAATTATTAAAAAAAATTCCCATCTGAAAACGCTGGCGGCAGAGGTCACAGTTCATTGGACAACCAAGGAGTACGGGCGAGAGAGACACAAATGCAATCCAGCAGAGGCAGGGGAACACTGTCAAAGTTCTGGGACAGTTTTATCAGACCCTCCCATCGCACAAGCCCTCATAGGTAGGGTACTCTCACAAGGAGGGACAAGTTTCGGAAGATGGTGAGGGAGTACCTTGCCGACCGTACCAAGTCCTCTGTGATTCCTCTGTGCCTTATAATTATTGGATATCCAAGCTGGACACTTGACATGAACTGTCTCTCTTCGCCTTGGAGGTCCTGGCCTGCCCTGCCGCTAGTGTTTTGTCAGAGCGGATTTTTAGTGCCGCTGGTGGAATTATAACCGACAGGCGCATCCGTCTGTCAACTGAAAATGCTGACAGGCTGACTCTTATAAAAATGAACAAGGGCTGGATTGGGCCAGACTTCTCAACACCACCGAATGATAGCAGCGTAACATAAACTCAAATACAGTGTCTTTTTTTGGGAGGTCTAACTCTATTTCCATGCACCTCTGTCTTCACACCCAGACATGGGTATACGCCTCCTGATTTTGTCTATTTGCTCTTGTCCTCCTGCTTCTCTGCATCCTCATCCTGCACCACCATATCACCACCATATGTAGTATGCAAGGAACATTGGAGTGCCTCCAAATTTTTGGCAGCCGTTGCTTCACTACATAGGCAAACAGTATGGGAGACCCACTTCCTAATATCGGCATTCCCTCTGCTGGTTATAAAAATGATGCGGGAGCCCACGCCAATTTTTTTTTTTTAATTTTCGGCTCTGTGCCCACGATCCGGACGTAGCAGCGCTTTGGACGCATATTTTTTGCTGCGTCCAAAACGTTGCTTTCTATTGAACGCAGTTAAATCCACATGTGTTCACTGAACCATGCGGATTTACCGCATTCAATACTTTCTAGTCATCAAATTTCTGTTGCGTAGACTAGCGACTCCGCAAGGGAATTTGACATGCTGCGGTCCTGAAAGACGCGCTACATGTCAGTGTCCACGGTTCATTCGCAGCCTCTGATGCACACATAGTGGACATGGGATTTCTAGAGATCCCATCCACTATGTTGTAACATCTGGATGCTGCGGGTTTGACGCTGCATAAGCACACAGCGATAAACCTGCAGCGGCTCCTGACCGTGGCCATGTATCCAAACTCACCTGCAGAATGTCAATTTCTGTAGCGGACACGCTAGTCTCCGCTGCAGATTTTGACTGATTGAAGTGTCATTATATGCAGTGGATTCACATGTACCGACAACAAAAGTGTGGCATTAGAACACCGCGTTTTGGACGCAACAAAAATACAATGCATCCAAATTGCTGCTGACTGCTGATCGGGGGGACGTAGCTGCTAACAAACCAGCTGTGAGATGTTAATTATTGCCAGGGACCATGTTTGCACCTTCCCAGGCTAAAAATACCAGCTCACAGCAGCCGCATAAATCACATGAATAGAAATGTGCCTTATATAAAATATCCTATTACTGTTCTGTCAGCTGTGGCCAGGCAGACCACACTGTAATGGTTAGATGTACCAAAAGTTTTTTTTTTTTGCATGACCGAGTACGGCCAGTAAGGCTTCTTACCGTATTTACCTCGTTCCACCTTCTCCAACGCTACACCTTACCCCCCCCCCAAAATAGAAACACTTCACCAATGGATTCTTTGGATACATTTGGCCACAGCGGTCATTTTATTAACATACAAACATTAACATTTTAACAATAATAATACCAGATAAAATAAGTGGGGAGGGTTCTTGGAGCTAATAGGTCTGGCTTTTATAACACGAAAGAAATCCAACCGCCATCTTACCCTCAGCCGTGCACCACCAGCTCGAGGGCACCATACTTCCACAATATGTGAAAGATTAAATACCTAAGAGCTCCCAGGGTAAAACCCCGGTCCAGAGCCCTGACCAAAAATTGGCAGACCACCCCGTATGTAACTTCAAACTGCCCGGAATTCTCGCAAATTCCTTGTACCAACAAATCAATTTTAAATTGGTGGAGACTGAGTGTTTGGACCCCACCGATTGCCTGACTGATGCACTTTTACCTCTGTTAAAATGTTTGTCTGCTCTATTTATTCCCTATGGGGCTACTGAAAAAAACAAATACAGCTCTCCGTCAGTCCCATAGAGAATGAAAAGAGTGGCAGTACAGCATGCACACTGCTGCTCTATTCTAATGGGGTAAAAATGCCTCATTATGGCAATTGGTGGGAGTCCCAGCACTCAACTCCCTACCAATCTTAACATTATCACCTATCCCTCGAATAGGTGATAAGTTGTTCCAACCACAAGACAACCTCAGTTGAATCAATTCAAGTCCTCATGTAAGAACAAAAAAAACATTGTAAATGCAACTGCTGCAGCGGCACCATTCATAGCTCATCAATATTCCGTCACGTCAGACGCCCGCTCTGATGAAATAGTAAAGGTTGCAGCTGATGAGCGGCTCATTAGCTGCAGCCTACAAGTGACAGAACAAGTCACGTCACTTTCCAGGAAGAATGGTGCTGACAATGTGAGAACAGCGCCACTGCCAGAGGTGAGTATACTCTGTTTTCATTTTATATGGGGTCCTGAATTGATTAAGCTGGGGTCATCCAGTGTTGGACAACCCCTTTAGGAGTTCAGCCATACTTTTTGAGGATTTACTATTTTTGTTCTACATTAGGTCAACATATTAAGCATTATAATTCATTTGGTAAGACATTGTTGATAAGTTACTGATATCCATAGATAGTGTTCATGATTGTTCTCCGGGCAAATGGCCAAAAAAAAGTAATAAAAACACTTAGAAATTTACATGGTCTAAAATACAAACAAGCAAGAATTCTGAACAGATTCTCATTAAAAGTAAAAACAGATCTTGATATGGTCTTCCATTGCCTATAAAGGGTGACAATGACTATACATGTTTCCCTACATGCTGCTCCTTATTATCATCACGTCCGTCCTTACTGTACCCATGTCTGGAGATCATCTTGGTAACATATTGTTGATAACAAAGTCTAGGAATTCAGGTCATTTCAGTGGATACAGAGTTGAAAGGGAAAATACATTTATTTTCTATTTTTAGCTTAACGCATGAAATAAATATATAAATCTTTGCCTTGCTGTTCACTTGCCAAATTCTGTACAATGGATTTATGTTCCCTCAGTGTTTTCAATTTAGTGTGCAGGACTATAAATATCCTTACAAAGACTTGATAACTTGCAGATACGTTTTATTGACTGTTCATGAATGTGTTACAGAAGTATGTAGGACACTGTACACATGCGGTTCTGCCACCAAATCTATCATGGTAATATTAGAATCTGCCCATTGTGTGCATTTTATGCATTAAGTAGTCATTTACGATCCACATAACAACTGTATAAATTAGCCGTGTCTGACACATTTATTATCCCAGATAGTCTGCATTCAGAGACAAATGTGGTATATTGGAGCCCCCTTGGGGCTCTTTTATGTCTCGAAACTGGGTCAAATTTTATCAATTATGCGTAGTGTTGATACATTTTTTTAGATATACATAGTTACATAGGCTATAATTTATATTATTTAATGACATTCATCCATGCATTGCTATATCTTACCATACTGATGGTACCGGGTACCATAACCAGGTCGTTGCCTGTCAGATGACCTTGGCCTGTCGTAGGTGTCATAGTAGTTGTAATAGGGATTGTCATCATTGTACTTGTAAGGGTTATATGGATCATCTCCTTGCATCATGTCCAGTCTGGCCCTGTTTGCAGTTGCATTAACTCTTTGTGATTGCTGTGGACTTGATGGCTGTTCAGGAGTATGCCTCCTATCAGTAGCACTCTCTTGTCTGTTTCTTTGCCTCGGAGAAGCATCCTCTCCTTGACTTCTTGGTCTGCCAGCCTGGAACCATAGACGACCAGCAGTCCCACTTGCCTGATTTGAACCTGTGGTTTGTGGAACTTCAGTCTGAGGGTTTTCAGGTCTGGAAGCTTGTGGTCTCCCTGAAGCTCCTGGAGATGTATTATTTCTGCTGCTTAATAGCAGCAAGGGACTGTGAGATGAATTAGATGTAGAAGTTCTTCTCCTTGATGGCTGATACTCCGAGCCTTGACTCAACAGACTGAACACTCTTCCATTATTGTGCCATTGCACTCTCTGCCTCCATAACGGGTTTGGACCCCCAGCTATCCTCTGATGTTGGCAGGTGCCTTCCAAAACACAATATAATAGGAGACCAACAAGATGCAGTAAAAGTAAATTCACTTTAGAGGAGTCCATCTTCCAAATAAAAATGTAAAGTATTGAGAGTTCAATGGAAAAGTGACACAAATCTTGGAAGTATGAAAAAACGTAAAAGTCTGAGAATAGAAGCAATTATTGTCAATGAAAGGGCAGCAGCTTGTCTGTCTTTTAGGCAAAGGAGAGGAGTGAGCCACTTCTCATATTTCTATAGCTTTGCTGGTGCTTGCACTGGTGAACAGAGGGGAGGAGTGATGGGAGTTTTTAAAGTTTCTGGCACGTTTTATAAAAGTTATACAAAGTTTATTGGCTGGCTGCCCCCTCTGTTATTTGTTCATATAATGCGATTTAAATGTGGGGCTTAGCATATCTTAAAGACCTTCCTATCCAGACAACGAACAGAAACACTTGCAGATGAAGTGTAAACTAACACAAAAGTAAAGATTCTTCTCATGAAGATTTTCTGTTGATTCTCAGCTGTAATTTAAACCAGAAAAATAAAGATATGAGGCTGCATGATTGAGTACAATGCTTCTATAGCACCACTCAATATCTCTGTGATGGTAATGGACAGAAATTCATTATGAGTGAGTAATTTACAGGTCATGATATGAAACATTTTGAGGTTTCAGTAATTTTCAAATGATTCAGCTTTTATGTTTTTGCTCTTTTTTATAGTCATTCATTAAAACATTATATTAAAAGGGTCTGACAGTTAAATACATGTTTTTAGACATGGATGGTTATAAAATTATAAAATTATAATCGGAGGCGCATTCCCGTTCCAGTGCTTCCACCGATCCTGTGCGGTCAGTCCGGACGTCTATATCAGCTCTGGAATCCATGTCTATATTGTTCGGCAATCACAGGACTGCTGCAGTCAATCACAGACTGCAGAGGTTTTGTGATTTCCAATGTTTGCAAACATTGTTTCTGCAGCCAGTTCAGACCTCTGGAGCTGCCTGCACTTAATCCACGGTGGCACTAGATGGTGAGTATGCCTCTGGTTATTAATTCACAACCATCTAATATAATATATTTCACGGTCAGACAACCCTTTTAAAAATAGATACCTTTTACAGCAACCAACTGTTACAGTGTATGTGCCCTATTGCCAGATTTGATAAGTTTCATTCTTCTGAAATATTTACTGTTACGTGCAGAATCTAGATCTTCTGATCTTCATCAGGGAACAGAGAATCCCCAGGTATCGGTCCTCAGTCACCAGTATGTGAGGTGTCAGTGATGAGACATATTGTAGGTTCCAGTTATGTATCAGAACCAGAACCAGCTAGGTACTGCAGAAGGAGATGGAGGAAAACTCAAAAGTTTAATCCAGGAGTCAAGGGGCTGAGGCAAGATGACAAGGTCAGGATGACAATAACAATGTCACGGGTTTACCGCAACATAGATGGGCCAGAAGACTGCAGCGTCTGATTTCACGTACTCCTGCACTGATCAGAAGCACTTCTCCACATTAAATGGTGCAGGTTTCAGTTAGCAGTGCAGGGGCTAATCTGTTCAGCTTGGAGTCTCTGAGGCTTCCCTGCTTGGATCATCTCAGCTGTTCAGTATTGGCCATTCCCCTCGCCTATATATTCTCGCCTCTGGCCATCTGGATTTCCTGTGTTAAGTCTTGTACTGCCTGGTGAGGAGTTGGTTGTTGGTAGAGGCGTTTGGAGTGTTTATCTTTGACTGTTGCTAGGTGTTTTGGCTGTGTGCAAATCCTCATCCTCTCTTATTTAGTTTCCCTTCCTTTTCTCCCTAGTGTTCCTCTCTGTTGTCTGTGAGTGCATATTTGTATGACTGGTAGTTTCATTTATCCCTGTACGTGCATCCTTGTTTGTCTGGTTTGTGTATATACATACACTATTCCTCTCCACTTCCTTGGTGGGGGAGGGGGACAGATATAGGGCTGATTCAGGAGTTCAGCAAGGTATGTGGCCCCAGCATCTTCATCATCAGAAGGGACAGGGAAGGAGCCCCTGGCCCTGAGTAATCTGACAACAAAATCATGACAAACAAAGTCATATTTCTTTCTGTAGTAGTCAAATGCAAGTGTAACGGGTCTGGGAGGCGGAACCTCTGAGCAACTTATACAAGGGGGCGGTCCTTGTAAGGAAGCGGGTGGCGACCAGGGAAGACAGGCAGGTAGTCACAGCAGGTGACCGGGACAGTCTCTGGGTAAACGGGCAGGAGGTCACGGCAAGTGACCGGGACAGTCTCTGGGTAAATGGGCAGGAGGTCACAGTAAGTGACCAGGGCAGTCTCTGGGTGAACGGGCAGGAGGTCACAGCAAGTGACCGGGGCAGTCTCTGGGTGAACGGGCAGGAGGTCACGGCAAGTGACCGGGACAGTCTCTGGGTAAAGGGTAGGTACGACCTGTGACGGCTGAGCCTCCAGGTAGGCTAGCAGGCAGATGGCAGATGTGTGCTCCCAGGTGAGCAGGAGAGAGTCTCTGAGAAAAGCAGGTGGTCACAGCATGTGACGGCGGAGCCTCCAGGTAGGCTAACAGGCAGGTAGCAGATGAGCGCTCCCAGGTGAGCGGGCAAGAGTCTCTGGACTGGCAGGTGGTCACAGCACGTGACGGCGGAGCCTCCAGGTAGGCTAGCAGACAGGTAGCAGATGAGCGCTCCCAGGTGAGCGGGCAAGAGTCTCTGGACTGGCAGATGGTCACAGCACGTGACGGCGAAGCCTCCAGGTAGGCTAGCAGACAGGTAGCAGGTGAGCGCTCCCAGGTGAGCGGGCAAGCTGGTCCATAGACAGACTGACAGGTGTCGGAAGGCAGACCGTCGGACCTCAGGCTAGCAAGCAGGTAAGCGGATAACAGGCAGGAATCAGACAGCAAACTGGCAGGAAACTGGCAGGTAACTGGCAGGTAACTGGAAACGGGACCTGAGGGCTGAAGCAGAGTAGTGAACAGTGGAACAACATTGCTCGGGCACCTCCATTTTGGAGGAGGTGCCTTATATATGGTGAAGTCCTCCGGCCATTGGCCGGGGACTCCTTAGGACGGCGCGCGCGGCCCCTTTAAGAGGGGGGGAGCGCGCGCGCGCGCCCTAAGCACCGTGGCCGGGAAGGAGCGCACGCTGCCAGCAGAGCGGGAGGAGGGCGCCGGGCTCGGAGCGGAGAGGTGAGGGGAACAGCGTCCCTGCCTAGCAGGAGGCAGGGACGCCGACGCTACAGTACCCCCCCCTTTAGGCCCCCCCTTTTTTAGGCCAGACAGAAATTTAGCAAGGATGAGAGGGGCATGGATGTTCTCCCGGGGCTCCCACGTTCTCTCCTCAGGACCAAACCCCTTCCAATCTACCAGAAAAAAGGTCTTTCCTCTTACCCTTTTTGTGGCCAGAATGTTCTCTACCTCAAACTCGTTTTCAGCGGAAACCGGAGCAGGAGGCGTACCTGTAGACTTGGAAAAAGAATTAAGTACCACGGGTTTGAGGAGAGATACATGGAAGGAGTTAGGGATCCCCAAGTTGGCTGGGAGTTTCAATTTATAGGCCACCGGGTTGATCTGACTGATGATCTCCAGAGGACCGATGAACTGAGGGCCTAACTTATAGGAAGGAATCTTGAGCCGGACATACTTGGACGAGAGCCAGACCTTATCCCCTGGATGGAATTGAGGGGGATCCAGACGTTTTTTGTCAGCATGTCTTTTCATACGCTCGGACGACTGAAGGAGTGCGGACCGGGTACTCTCCCACATGGAGGAAAATTTGTTAACAAGAGATTCCGCAGCCGGATTATCCACCGAGGTGAAGACGGGAAATGGGATCCGAAGATGCTGACCGAAGACTACAAAAAACGGGGATTTGGAGGAAGATTCGCTCTCGTGATTGTTGTAAGAGAATTCGGCCCATGGCAGGAGATCCACCCAGTCAGAATGGTGGGCATTAACGAAGTGCCGGAGGTAACTGGTCAGGATCTGATTGATCCGCTCCACTTGACCATTAGACTGTGGATGGTAAGCGGAGGAGAAGTCCAGGGTGACGTCTAGCAATTTACAAGTGGCTCTCCAGAAACGTGAGGTGAACTGTACCCCACGATCCGACACGATGTGGAGGGGCAGGCCATGAAGACGGAAGATGTGGCGGATAAAGTCTTTAGCCAGCTCGGGTGCAGACGGGAGGCCTGGCAGGGGAATAAAGTGAGCCATCTTGGAAAAGCGGTCAGCGACCACCCAAATGACCGTACAACCGGCAGAGACGGGGAGATCAGTTATGAAATCCATAGCTATATGCTGCCAGGGGGCAGCAGGTACAGGAAGCGGAAGGAGGCGACTGGCTGGCAGGTGTCTCGGGACTTTGTTGCGGGCGCAGGACACACAGGCAGAAACAAAGTCTATTACGTCCTTGTGCAGGGTAGGCCACCAGTAGTGCCGGGTAATAAGCTGGAGGGTCTTTTTCTGACCGGCGTGGCCAGCTAGTTTAGACGAATGACCCCAGTGTAGGATCTTCTCCCGATCAGGTACCGATACGAACGTCTTACCGGGAGGGAGACGATTTAGACTCACGGGAGCCACCTGCATTACTCTGGCGGGATCGATGATATGTTTAGGTTCTTCCTCGAGGTCAGACACCAGAAAGGATCGGGACAAGGCGACCGCTCCGATGTTTTTGTCAGCCGGGCGAAAATGAAGAACAAAATCAAAGCGAGCAAAAAACAAGGACCACCGGGCTTGGCGCGGGTTAAGTCTCTGGGCATGCTGGAGGTAAGCCAAGTTCTTGTGGTCAGTGTAAGTTATTACCGGGTGAAGAGCCCCCTCGAGTAGGTAACGCCACTCCTCCAATGCCAGCTTGATGGCCAATAACTCTCGGTCTCCTATGGAATAGTTGCGCTCAGAAGAGGAGAAGAGTTTGGAGAAGAAGCCACAAGTTACCATTCTCCCGGAAGACGATTTTTGGGTAAGTACCGCACCGGCTCCAGAGGAGGAGGTGTCAACTTCCAGGAAGAACTGCTTGTTGCCGTCCGGGCGATGCAGCACCGGGGCGGAAGAGAAGGCCTGTTTTAAAGAAAGAAAGGCCTCCTCTGCTTCGGGCGGCCACTCTCTGGGATTAGTGCCCTTACGGGTGAGCGCGGAAATTGGGGCAGTCCGGGAAGAGAAGTGCGGTATGAAGAGGCGGTAGTAGTTGGCGAAGCCCAGGAACCGCTGAATAGCCTTCAACCCCTCCGGTCGAGGCCATTTCTCGATGGCAGACACTTTCTCTGGATCCATTCGGAGGCCGGTCTGAGAAATAATGTAGCCCAAAAACGGAAGCGAGGTCTGCTCAAAGAGGCACTTCTCATGTTTAGCGAAGAGGTGATTCTGCCTGAGCCTGAGCAGGACCTGACGAACATCCCTCCAGTGAGTCTGGAGATCCGGAGAGAAGACCAAGATGTCGTCCAGGTACACCACTACGCAGGAGTAGAGAAGGTCCCGGAAGATGTCATTGACCAACTCTTGAAAGACGGCAGGAGCGTTACAGAGACCAAAGGGCATTACCAGATATTCATAGTGGCCGTCCCGGGTGTTGAATGCAGTCTTCCATTCATCCCCCTGATGGATACGGACCAGGTTGTACGCCCCACGGAGGTCCAGTTTGGTGAAGATTCTAGCCCCCCTCAGACGATCAAATAATTCCGGAATGAGCGGAAGGGGGTACTTATTCTTCACCGTGATCTGGTTAAGGCCTCTATAGTCTATACAGGGACGGAGAGAGCCGTCCTTCTGTTTAACGAAAAAGAAGCCTGCTCCCGCCGGGGAGGTAGATTTCCGGATGAATCCCCGGGCCAGATTCTCCTCAATATATTTGGACATCGACCGGGTCTCAGCAGCGGACAATGGGTAAATACGCCCACGGGGAGGCGTAGTACCGGGTAGCAGGTCGATAGGACAGTCGTATGGTCTATGAGGGGGTAATGTCTCTGCCTCCTTTTTATTAAAGACATCAGCAAATGACCAATAAGGAATCGGAAGTCCAGGTAGATTAGTTGGGGTAGGAGAAGGACGGACGGGATGAACGGGAACCAAACAAGTCTTATGGCAGTCCTGTCCCCAGCGAAGGACTTCTCCGGTCTTCCAGTCAAGCACGGGTGCATGTTTCTGGAGCCAAGGTAGGCCTAGTAAGAGGGCGTGAGAGAGTCCAGGCAGAACATGAAAAGAGATGCTCTCAGAATGCAGCATTCCCACCTGCAGAGTAATGGATTCGGTGATGAGTTGGATGGGACGTGGTAAGAGGCCCCCATCCACGGCAGCGACAGATAAGGGTACAGCCAGAGGTTTGGTGGGAATGCGGTGTTTTTCTACCAGGGACTGTGAAATAAGATTCCCGGCTGCTCCAGAGTCAAGTTGGGCTAGTTCGAAATAATGGTTCTCCCCGCAGATAATTGAGACTGACAGCAGCAGAGATGGAGAGGATTTATTCTTGTCTAGGTCGACCTCTCTGAGCGAACCTAGACACAGGCGTTTCCCGACCTCTCCGGGCAGGTACGGATCCAGTGCTCCTTGCTGCCACAGTAGAAGCAGCTCCCCTCGGCACGGCGTAAGTCCTGACGGGTTTTGACCATCTTGGTCTGGTCGACCTGCATAGGCTCAGGAGAGTGTACCTGGGGAGAAACGGAGGGAGTGACGGGTTTCTGGAAGGTAGGAGCTAGACGTGGAAACCTCCTCTCACGGGTGACCTCTTTGGCACCCTCCTGGAACCGTAGGTCAATCCGGGTGGCAAGAGTTATTAAGTCATCGAGAGTGGTAGGAATGTCCCGACCGGCGAGTTCATCTTTAATACGGCCGGACAGACCCTCCCAGAAGACAGATACCAGAGCGTCGTTATCCCAGGCCAGCTCCGAGGCAAGGGTACGGAACCGTATGGCATATTGGCCCACGGTGAGACTTCCCTGACGGAGGCGTAGCAGAGACGACGCGG
Source organism: Phyllobates terribilis (assembly GCF_046119375.1). NCBI lineage: Eukaryota > Metazoa > Chordata > Amphibia > Anura > Dendrobatidae > Phyllobates > Phyllobates terribilis. The sequence continues at coordinate 401,713,497 of NW_027362761.1, read as the reverse complement.
ATGAGGTCTTCCGTCCGGGTTCGTCGAAGACTTTCCGGAAAGCCGTGAGAAAGGCAGGCAAGTCGGACACCAGGGGGTCTCCTCTCTCCCATAGAGGATTTAGCCAAGCCAGTGCCTCCCCCGTGAGATGGGACATGATGAAGGCTACTTTGGCCCGGTCGGAGTTAAACTGGTGGGACAGGAGTTCAAAGTGCAGGGTGCACTGGTTAATGAAGCCCCGAGCCTGAGCGGAGTTGCCTCCGAAGCGAGGAGGTGCAGAAAGCCGGGGTCCGGAGCAGGATACCATGGTATTGGTGGGCAGCGGAGCTGCCGGGTTGCGAGTCAAGACACTAGCGGTGGTTGCTGGTGGAGCAGTCAGAGTGTCCAGGTGAGAATTGACATTCCGCAGGTGACTCAGGATGGACTCCTGTTGGGACCTCTGACGGGACAGTACATGACAAAGGTCCGAGAGCGAGGGAGCTTGGGTGCCACCGGATTCCATGGCCCGAGCAAACTGTAACGGGTCTGGGAGGCGGAACCTCTGAGCAACTTATACAAGGGGGCGGTCCTTGTAAGGAAGCGGGTGGCGACCAGGGAAGACAGGCAGGTAGTCACAGCAGGTGACCGGGACAGTCTCTGGGTAAACGGGCAGGAGGTCACAGCAAGTGACCGGGGCAGTCTCTGGGTGAACGGGCAGGAGGTCACAGCAAGTGACCGGGGCAGTCTCTGGGTGAACGGGCAGGAGGTCACGGCAAGTGACCGGGACAGTCTCTGGGTAAAGGGTAGGTACGACCTGTGACGGCTGAGCCTCCAGGTAGGCTAGCAGGCAGATGGCAGATGTGTGCTCCCAGGTGAGCAGGCGAGAGTCTCTGGAAAAGCAGGTGGTCACAGCATGTGACGGCGGAGCCTCCAGGTAGGCTAACAGGCAGGTAGCAGATGAGCGCTCCCAGGTGAGCGGGCAAGAGTCTCTGGACTGGCAGGTGGTCACAGCACGTGACGGCGGAGCCTCCAGGTAGGCTAGCAGACAGGTAGCAGATGAGCGCTCCCAGGTGAGTGGGCAAGAGTCTCTGGACTGGCAGATGGTCACAGCACGTGACGGCGGAGCCTCCAGGTAGGCTAGCAGACAGGTAGCAGGTGAGCGCTCCCAGGTGAGCGGGCAAGCTGGTCCATAGACAGACTGACAGGTGTCGGAAGGCAGACCGTTGGACCTCAGGCTAGCAAGCAGGTAAGCGGATAACAGGCAGGAATCAGACAGCAAACTGGCAGGAAACTGGCAGGTAACTGGCAGGTAACTGGAAACGGGACCTGAGGGCTGAAGCAGAGTAGTGAACAGTGGAACAACATTGCTCGGGCACCTCCATTTTGGAGGAGGTGCCTTATATATGGTAAAGTCCTCCGGCCATTGGCCGGGGACTCCTTAGGACGGCGCGCGCGGCCCCTTTAAGAGGGGGGGAGCGCGCGCGCGCGCCCTAAGCACCGTGGCCGGGAAGGAGCGCGCGCTGCCAGCAGAGCGGGAGGAGGGCGCCGGGCTCGGAGCGGAGAGGTGAGGGAAACAGCGTCCCTGCCTAGCAGGAGGCAGGGACGCCGACGCTACAGCAAGCAATAGGCAGCGTCCAGAAATATCAACTGATACTCAAACAAAGGTAATATGGTCTTTGCCTATTTAAGTAAGATACAACTGGATGTACAGGCTGATGACATCATTACAGCCCACCCATTGACAGTAGGCAGATAAGAAGCACTGAAGACTGTGGGGAATGTATTTATTTCTTGTCAGTTTCCCTCCAAAAAGATGTAATAGTAATAGTTTATGACCTACCTTCAGTGGTCCATAAAACAGAAGTTTAGTATATAGTAATTGTGTTCCACGTAGTCCCTTGTATCCAAGGATTTGGTGGTTGCAAGGGTCTCAGTGTCTTGTACTTTGGTGCTCAAAAAGTCCATATAGCATGGATCAACCTGCCCTAAATTTTAAAAAGGATCCCAAGTGGTGGTCTGACAGGCTCAACTGTCAAACGGAATTCTATACATTTACATCAGTGTTTATCTTCAATTGATCTCACAAATCGTCTTTGCCTGTTTTTAAGCCATTAACTGTTTCTCCTGTGACCAGCTCCAGGGGGAGGCCATTCCCCAGATTCACAAATCTTATTGTAAAGAATGCTTGTCTGCTCTGGCAATTGAACCTTTTTTTCTACAGAGGAAGTGCCATATTGTCTTTTGGGGAATTAAGATAGGACAGTATTATACTACACACACTATTTATATACATATAATTTGCTAAGTATATTAACCTCTCAAAGATCAGGTGATTTTTCATATTCACATTTTGGGTTTTTCCTCCCTTTTCTCCAACAGCTATGAGCCCAACTCTGAGCCCAACACGGACTGAATACTCAGACAAACATGTGTGTCTAACTGTAAGTCGACCTTAAAACGCCTTGGGTGATGATGCCAGGCAACTTGAGAAACTTGATGTGGAATATAGAAAAGGATGGTGACCATAGGTGAAGGAAGCGAAGCCCAGTCCTGGAGTCGAGAAAAGTGCGTAAGACATAGATTGGTGTCATCTGCAAAAACTAAAAATGATTCTATTAGTACCATCATCTATCTCATTAATAATAATTGTACAAATAGGTTTGGCCCATCTCTTTTCTGGTTGTCACAAAAATGTCTGGCCTTATTTCTACTTCGCTTGTAGCTTGTCTATATCGTACTGAGAACTGGTATTTTAACCTTCCCTCTATCAGTAAGTATGACCTTTTTAGTGATTTGAAATAATGTTTATTCCCACTTTTGACTTAATCTTGTTCACATCAAATTTTTGCAAGCGTGTCTTGAATGGGACCATTCTGTACTACCAGGCAAACCATCCAGATGGACACACGGCTCTGCCTGTCTCAACAGTGAAAGGCCTCATTCAGAAGTCAGTGATTTTTCTTGCATGCAAAAACAGTTCTGTGGCGCCCTGCTGTGCACTGGTGCCACAGAATCCAGAAAGGTGCATGGATGGACTTCTCCACAAGAGGCCCTCACACATTCACACACCTCCACCCTACCACCTCAGACCAGCAGAGGGAGTCCGTTAGGGACATATATAGGGAGGGTGGATCCAGGCAGATCAGATTAGTTCCTGCTGAGACACAGAGAGGGACAGAGCTCAGAGTTGAGCAGAGAACGTGCTGACGCTCAGAGAGCAGCGAAGAGGTAGCGCGCTGGCTGCAGAGCTTAGGTGAGCCAAGGCCTACAGCACAAGTGAAAGCCTAGGGAGGGCCTTGAGTGTGGCCAAAGGCGAGAGGAGAAGGTAGAAGTAACAAGGGGGCAGAGGAGCATACCAGGCTCACCCCGATATATATACCGGATACCGGGTCAGCGCCTACAGGGACCCTTAATACCCAGTAGGAACCACGGGAACCCCTGGAGGACTACAGGTCCCAGGTTCACCAAATGCTGATTGCAGTACCAGGGCTAGGAGTCACGGAGGCCCCTGCATCCAGGGAAAGTGATCTCCAAAGAGAAGGCCCTACCACCAAGTCAGCAGGTGCAAGGAGAGACAGTAACCAAGCTAGGCCTAGTTCCAGGCAGGCCAGAAGCTTAGAGAGTAAAGCCACGGATCAGGAGGCCCTATACCTGCTCACTGGGGAGAGTCCAAAAGTGTGCCCTTCGCCCGGAGTACCCTGGACCGTGCCTGCAACATCACCAGTAAAGGTACTGAAGCTTACCCCCGTGTGAGTGTCCGTCTTTCCTCCGAGGCCGTCTCTCCCCTGCACCACCATCCATTACTCCCCACGCTGCCCTGGAGCTAACTCTACCTGTGGAGAGCCACACCATCCCTGCTGCCGTAACACCAGCTCCAGAGGACTGCTCTGCAGCGGCGGCACCCCTTAGCCGCATTCCACAGGTGGCGTCACGAACTTTCCAAATCCCATATAATAATCCCCCCCTTTTTACTGACCGCCCTGGGTCATGGACCGGGCCAGCCACCGTGATATCCCCTATACCGGCATCCATAGGCCCGGCTGCCGAGTACCCCACGGCCCAGGGGGCGCGTCAGCTCTGGCGTCACAAACAGGATTCCGTACCCGTTGCCACTGGGTACTGTGCGCCTTAAAAAACTGTAACACTTATTGTGGTGAAGATTTCCCGCCATTTCCAAGGTTTTCCGCCATTGTCCGCCATCTTCCTGTCGCCGCGCGGGAAGAAGAGGGGCGTAAACGCAGGAATCGGAGAGGCATAACCGCTGGAAGCGCGTGAAGCCCAGGACACGCCCCGCCCCTGACGTCGAACCAGGAAGCGTCAGGTCCCGGAAGGAGCACAGAGGATGCTCTAACGTCAGACGCGAGCGACGCAAGGTCCTGGAAGAAGACCGTCACCCGCGGAGCTGCGGCCTACCTGTTAAGAAAGTGAAGAAGGTAGGTTCCGGTTCACTAGGGGGGCGCAACCATGGCCGACGACCAGCAAGCCGCCGGAGCACCGGTTAATGCTCCTGATGCCCAACTTGCGACGGGCGCTGCACAGGCCGGAGCGGCCGCTTCACCAGCAGGGGTCATGACTCCGTTGATACCCATGGCCCTGCCGTATATCCCTGGAGCGAAGTGGCTCCCCCAGTATAATGGCAAACCGGACACCCTGTCCAGATTCAAGAGAAAAACATGCGGTGTGCTAGACATGTACTCTATGACCGGTAAACAGAGAGCTGCTGTTGTGGTGGGACAATTGACTGGTGCCGCAGAGCGGGAAGTTGAAACCTGGCCAGCCGCAGACCAGGAATCAGTATCCATCATCTTTAAGAGACTGCAAACTGTGTTTGAAAACCGCACTGAGACAGATCTCCGGATGAGGTTCTACCACTGTGTCCAGAAACCAGAGGACAGTATCCGGGACTACGCCTGGCGCTTACAGGAAGCCCTGCAGGCCCTGAAACAGGTTAGTCCAGCCAGCATACAAAATGAAAATAAAATGCTGACGGAACAGTACATCCGGGGGTTGAAGTCCCAGGAGGAGAGCAGAACTGTACGGTGGTGGGCCTTAGGCCATCCAGATGCCACCTTTGACACCCTTAAGGACATGGCTATAAAGGGGCTGCTGCCCCTGGAAACAACAGATACTGCTATCCAGCGTTACCAGGGTGGGGCCACCCCAGTGCCCGCAGCACCCACTACTCCTTCATTAACGGCTGAAACAAAGATGCAAACAGTGCCTCCTAGCGAGCTGGACAGCCTACACTCTGAAGTGCGCCAGTTAAGTAAAACCCTGGCCACTGTCCTGAGCACCCTGCAGCTACAGGCGGAGCCCGAGCCGGAAGGAAGGATCCTACTGGTCGACAGCCCTGAGGACGTCCCCTGGATGAGGAGAGGAAGGAGGACAACGCCACCACATAGGAGGACAACGCCACCCCAGAGGAGGACAACGCCACCCCGTGGGAGGACCAACGACCAACGTCACCCTCCTGGAGAAGTCATCTGCTACCGCTGCCAGAAGGCAGGCCACACAGCGCGGAACTGTCCTTTAAACGAGCAAACCCTGGGGCCGAGGGCCGACACCCAGGAGTAGACCAACCAGGCCCATCAAACTGGTACCATCGGTTCGTGGGAGGAAGACCTTTCCTGTCCATTGTGCTGGATGGCATCGCGACACCTGCCCTGCTGGACACTGGATCTCAGGTAACCATCATGCCTGATGTCCTCTACAAAAGGTTCTGGTCCATAGACGAACTGCACCCGCCAGATCCAAACCTTTCCGTGTATGCCTCCAATGGCCTTCCCTTTAACCTAGTCGGGGTTAAGGATGTGGCAGTAAAGGTGGGAAGAGTGGAACTGAAGGACCAGGGACTAATCCTGATGATACAGACTTGTACATAATACTTGGTACTAATGTTGTTGGTAACTGTTTGGGAGAAGTATTGTTCTTGCTCCAACAGATGGCTGACACTGCCAAGCCAGGGCAGAGGAGGGTGCTCCAGAAAGAGATCTGAGCCCTTATGTACCAGCAACAGGTAAAGCTGTCAGGTGGTGAAATTGGTAATGTACGGGTGACAGACCCGATACCCATTGTGATTCCCCCGATGAATGAAATGCTGATTTGGTGTAGGGCAGCAACAGGTCTTAAAGGACAGAACTATCAGGTGGTAGTGGAGCCCATTAGCTCGGAGCACAGACCTACACTCTTAACTACCAGAGGGGTGGTAGATGTACGCAATGGGAGAGTACCCGTACATCTCCTAAATTGTGGGGAGGATGTAGTTAAGTTCCCAAGATATGCCACTGTTGCCAGATTGTACACTGTAAATAACAACGCTATCCACACAGTGGAGTCCTTAACCTCACCAGACAGAGTGGAGGATAACGACTCAGAAACCCAGGTGGGGGATTGGTGTCAACAACTCCATGTTGGGACTGACACCACTCCTGTCCATCAGAAACAGGGTGTACACAAGGTGGTTCAGGAATAGTGTTGAGCCACCCCCGTAGTGTTCGGGTTCGGTTCGGTTCGTCGAACACCGGGATGTTCGTGGAACTGTTCGTCGAACACCTTAGAACATCGTCGAACACCGTTAAAACCAATGGCAGGCAAACAAAAACACATAGAAACACATAGAAAACACCTTCAAAGGTGTCCAAAAGCTGACAAACTGCTCAGAAGACACTCTTTTTAAAAAAGCCTGCCGGCAATTCAGCAGCGGCATACAACGGTACCCAACAATTTAGAACAGAAAGAATAGAGCATCACACATAGATTAGATAGATAGAAACATGTCAGTCACATATATAATAAGTACAGTGATAGTGTTGATTACTGTACTTGTCATTTAGTGTTAAAATAAAGGATTTATTTAAAAAAAAATTGGCGTGGGGTTCCCCGTAATTTTAGTCTCTAGCGGAGGTTAAGCAGACGGCTGGGGCAAATGTTTGAAGCCTTTGAAGGGGGTAATACCCACGGAGCTTCCCAGGCTACTAATATCAGCCCACAGCTGAATACCTAGCCTTTACTAGCTATTAAAATGGGGGACCCCCAAAAAAATTACGTGGGGTCCCCCCTATTTTAATAGCTAGCAAAGGCTAGGCAGACAGCTGGGGGCTGATATTAATAGCCCAGGAAAGGTGCCATGAATATTGGCCCCCTCCCAGGCTAGAAACACCAGCCGTCAGCCACTCCAGAAATGGCGCATCCATAGGATGCGCCAATTCTGGCACTTAGCCTCGCTCTTCCCACTGCCCTGTAGCGGTGGCAGTGGGGTAATAGGGCTGGGGTTGATGTCAGCTTATAATACCAGCTGACATCAAGCCCAGGTTAGTAATGGAGAGGCGTCTATAAAACACCCCCATTACTAACCCCATAGTCAAAGTTAAAAAAAAAACACAAACACCCAGAATAAAGTACTTTAATTGAAATAAACACACAATTCTTTATTGTTCTAAATTAAACCATACTTACCATCACGCCCATTCCAGCTGAAGCCAATGTCTTCTGCAATAAAAGTAAAATAATAAAGCAACATCATCCTTACCTTTCCATGGTTCCCACGACAGCTTCAGCTCTGCTACATTCACATGACAGGCTGGATCGCAGCCGAAAGCCGCCATCCAGCTTGCCATGCCGCAGACACTGAGAAGCGCAGGCATGCTTGTGCTCCTCAGTGTCTCGCTGTGATGGCATAAAGATGAGCCGAGGTCATGTCCAATGAACTCAGCTCACCTCATGCACGTCACTCACAGCGTGGGAAAATTCTCCTGCGCTTGCTGTCAGCGTGAGAGAATTCTCCTGCTGAAGCGCGAGCGCAGGAGAATTTTCCCACGCTGTCAGTGACGTGCATGAGGTGAGCTCATGTCCAATGAACTCAGCTCACCTCATGCACGTCACTGACAGCGTGGGAAAATTCTCCTGTGCTCAGCGCTTGAGCAGGAGAATTCTCCCACACTGGGATGGCATTGAGATGACAGGCTAGATCACAGCTGAGCGCTGCCATCCAGCTTGTCATCCTTCAGAGACACTGCAGCGCGCAAGCATGCCTGCGCTCTGCAGTGTCTATGAAGGATGGCATGCTGGATGGCAGCGCTCAGCTGCCATCCAGCCTGTCATCTCAATGCCATCCCAGCTGGGAGAATTCCCCTGCTGAAACGCTGAGTGCAGGAGAATTTTCCCACGCTGTCAGTGACGTGCATGAGGTGAGCTCATGTCCAATGAACTCAGCTCACCTCATACACGTCACTGACAGCGTGGGAGAATTGCCTTCGCTCTGCAGTGTCTATGAAGGATGGCATGCTGGATGGCAGCGCTCAGCTGCCATACAGCCTGTCATCTCAATGCCATCCCAGCGTGGGAGAATTCTCCTGCTTAAGCGCTGAGCGCAGGAGAATTTTCCCACGCTGTCAGTGACGTGCATGAGGTGAGCTGAGTTCATTGGACATGACCTTGGCTCATCTGGATGCCGTCACAGCGAGACACTGAGGAGTGCAAGCATGCCTGCGCTTCTCAGTGTCTGTGGCGTGGCAAGCTGGATGGCTGCTTTCGGCTGCGATCCAGCCTGTCATGTCAATGTAGCAGAGCTGAAGCTGTTGTGGGAACCATGGAAAGGTAAGGATGAGGTTGCTTTATTATTTTACTTTTATTGCAAGAGATCGTTGGCTTCCGCTGGAATGGGCGTGATGGTAAGTATGGTTTAATTTAGAACATTAAAAAATTGTGTGTTTATTTCAATTAAAGGACTTTATTCTGGGTGTTGTGTTTTTTTAAATACTTTACTAGAAATTCATGGCAGTCATGTCTAATATTGGTGTGACCCCATGAATTTCGGGCTTAGGGCCAGCTGATAATGCCTAGCTGGCCCTAACCCCTTTATTACCCAGTGAGCCACGGCACCAGGGCCCTGGATGAGTTGGGTACAGCGCCAGAAGATGGCGCTTCTATGAACGCGCCATTTTCTGGGGTGGCTGCGGACTGCAATTTGCAGCGGGGGGGCCCAGAAAGATTGGGCCTCCCTGCGCTGCGGATTCCAGTCCCCAGCTACCTAGATGTACCTGGCTGGACACAAAAATAGGGCGAAGCCCCATGTATTTTTTTTTTAAATTATTTCAGGAAATTCATGAAATACTTAAAAAAAAAAAAAAAAGGGCTTCTCTATATTGTTGTGTCCGGCCAGGTACAAATAGTCAGCTGGTGGTTGGGGGCAGCCCGTTCCTGCCTGCTGTACCTGGCTGGACACAAAAATAGAGCGAAGTCCCACGGCAATTTTTTTAAAATTATTTGATGAAATTCATGAAATAATTAAAAAAAGGGCTTCCCTGTATTTTTGTTTCCAGCCAGGTACAAATAGGCATCTGGTGGTTTGGGGCAGGCCGTTCCTGCCTGCTGTACCTGGCTGGACACGAAAATATGGCGAAGGCCACGTCAAATTTTTGGTGAAAAACTCAATAAAATTAAAAAAAAAAACACATTTAGGGACTGCATCTTTATTAACCCCTCCACGTGAGGGGTTAATAAAGATGCAGTCCCTAAATTATTATTTTTTAACATTATTTTTTAATTAATTTTTCCCAAAAATTTTGATGTGGGCTTCGCCATATTTTTGTATGCCAGCCAGGTACAGCATCCAGGAACGGGCTGCCCCCAACCACCAGATGCCTATTTGTACCTGGCCGGACACAACAATATAGGTAACACTTTTTTTTTATTATTATTTCAAGAATTTCATTAAATAATTAAAAAAAAAAATACATGGGGCTTCGCCCTATTTTTGTGTCCATCCAGGTACAGCAGGCAGGAACGGGCTGCGCCAACCACCAGCTGCCTATTTGTACCTGGCCGGACACAACAATATAGGGAAGCCCTTTTTTTTTAATTATTTCATGAATTTCATGAAATAATAAAAAAAAAAAATACATGGGGCTTCGCCCTATTTTTGTGTCCAGCCAGGTACAACTAGGCAGCTGGGGGATGGAAACTGCACCGCAGGGAGGCTCAAGCTTTCTGCCCCCCCCCCTGCAAATTGCAGTCCGCAGCCACCCCAGAAAATGGCGCGTTCATAGAAGCGCCATTTTCTGGCGCTGTACCCAACTCATCCAGGGCCCTGGTGCGGTGGCTCACTGGGTAATAAAGGGGTTAGGGCCAGCTAGGCAATATCAGCTGGCCCTAAGCCCAAAATTCATGGGGTCACGCCAATATTAGAGATGACCGCCATGAATTTCTAGTAAAGTATTTAAAAAAACACAACACCCAGAATAAAGTCCTTTAATTGAAATAAACACACAATTTTTTAATGTTCTAAATTAAACCATACTTACCATCACGCCCATTCCAGCTGAAGCCAATGTCTTCTGCAATAAAAGTAAAATAATAAAGCAACATCATCCTTACCTTTCCATGGTTCCCACGACAGCTTCAGCTCTGCTACATTGACATGACAGGCTGGATCGCAGCCGAAAGCTGCCATCCAGCTTGCCATGCCGCAGACACTGAGAAGCGCAGGCATGCTTGCGCTCCTCAGTGTCTGGCTGTGACGGCATCCAGATGAGCCGAAGTCATGTCCAATGAACTCGGCTCACCTCATGCACGTCACTGACAGCTTGGGAAAATTCTCCTGCGCTCAGCGCTTGAGCAGGAGAATTCTCCCACGCTGGGATGGCATTGAGATGACAGGCTGGATGGCAGCTGAGCGCTGCCATCCAGCATGCCATCCATCATAGACACTGCAGAGCGCAGGCAATTCTCCCACGCTGTCAGTGACGTGTATGAGGTGAGCTGAGTTCATTGGACATGAGCTCACCTCATGCACGTCACTGATAGCGTGGGAAAATTCTCCTGCGCTCAGCGCTTCAGCAGGAGAATTCTCCCAGCTGGGATGGCATTGAGATAACAGGCTGGATGGCAGCTGAGCGCTGCCATCCAGCATGCCATCCTTCATAGACACTGCAGAGCGCAGGCATGCTTGTGCTCTGCAGTGTCTCTGAAGGATGACAAGCTGGATGGCAGCGCTCAGCTGTGATCCAGCCTGTCATCTCAATGCCATCCCAGCGTGGGAGAATTCTCCTGCTCAAGCGCTGAGCGCAGGAGAATTCTCCAACACTATCAGTGACGTGCATGAGGTGAGCTGGGTTTATTGGACATGAGCTCACCTCATGCACGTCACTGACAGCGTGGGAAAATTCTCCTGCGCTCAGCGCTTCAGCAGGAGAATTCTCTCACGCTGACAGCAAGCGCAGGAGAATTTTCCCACGCTGTCAGTGACGTGCATGAGGTGAGCTGAGTTCATTGGACATGACCTCGGCTCATCTTTATGTTGTCACAGCGAAACACTGAGGAGTACAAGCATGCCTGCGCTTCTCAGTGTCTGCGGCATGGCAAGCTGGATGGCAGCTTTCGGCTGCAATCCAGCCTGTCATGTGAATGTAGCAGAGCTGAAGCTGTCGTGGGAACCATGGAAAGGTAAGGATGATGTTGCTTTATTATTTTACTTTTATTGCAGAAGACATTGGCTTCAGCTGGAATGGGCGTGATGGTAAGTATGGTTTAATTTAGAACAATAAAGAATTGTATGTTTATTTCAATTAAAGGAATTTATTCTGGGTGTTTCTGTTTTTTTTTAACTTTGACTATGGGGTTAGTAATGGGGGTGTCTTATAGACGCCTCTCTATTACTAACCTGGGCTTGATGTCAGCTGGCATTTTAAGCTGACATTAACCCCAGCCCTATTACTCCACTGCCACCGCTACAGGGCAGTGGGAAGAGCGAGGCTAAGTGCTGGAATTGGTGCATTCTATGGATGCGCCATTTATGGGGCGGCTGACGGCTGGTGTTTCTAGCCTGGGAGGGGGCCAATATTCATGGCACCCTTCCTGGGCTATTAATATCAGCCCCCAGCTGTCTGCCTAGCCTTTGCTAGCTATTAAAATAGGGGGGACCCCATGTCATTTCATTGGGGGTCCCCCATTTTAATAGCTAGTAAAGGCTAGGTATTCAGCTGGGGGCTGATATTAGTAGCCTGGGAAGCTCCTTGGGTATTACCCCCTTCCCAGGCTTCAAACATCTGCCCCAGCCGTCTGCTTAACCTCCGCTAGAGACTAAAATTACGGAGAACCCCACGCCAATTTTTTTTTTAATAAATCCTTTATTTTAACACTAAATGACAAGTACAGTAATCAACACTATCACTGTACTTATTATATATGTGACTGACATGTTTCTATCTATCTAATCTATGTGTGATGCTCTATTCTTTCTGTTATAAATTGTCGGGTACCGATGCTGAATTGCCGGCCGGCTTTTTTAAAGAGACGGTGCATGAAAACACTAATATTTTTTTTAATAAATCCTTTAACACTAAATGACAGGTACAGTAAGCAACACTGTCACTGTACTTCTTATATATGTGACTGACATGTTTCTAACTATCTAATCTATGTGTGATACACTATTCTTTCTGTTCTAAATTGTCGAGTACCGGTGTATGCCGCTGCTGAATTGCCGGCTTTTCATGTTTCACTGTGAGCACTGTTCCCATCGATTTGGGCAACCACTGTAATGCCACAACCACCATGGCTGTGGCATTACAGTGAGTGGCAGACAATCCCTGCATGATTGGTGCTCTAAATAGCGCCAGACATGCAGGAGACGCTTTTGGTGCACGAACAGTTATCGAACATAACCTCGAACAGCCGAATTTTTTGCAAATCGTTTGCGCTCGTCGAACGACTCAAACACCGCCCAAAACAGCTCGAATTTGAGATTGGCGAACAGTTCTAGTCGAACACCGCTCATGTCTATTCAGGAATACGAGGGAGTATTCAACAAACACCCACTTGATTTTTGGAGGATTAAAGGGGTACAACACCATATACCCACAGGTGACCATCCACCTATCAAAGAACGTTACAGGCCAATCCCACCAGCACACTACCAGAAAGCGAAGGAAATATTGCATGACATGAAGAAGGCAGGGGTAATAAGAGACAGCTGTAGCCCATGGGCAGCTCCCCTGGTCCTGGTCAGGAAAAAGGATGGAAGCATGAGGATGTGTGTAGATTACAGACAGGTAAATCGCATAACACACAAGGATGCATACCCTTTGCCCCATATAGAGGAATCCCTGGCTGTATTAAAGTCTGCAAATTACTTCTCTACCCTTGACCTCACTAGTGGGTACTGGCAAGTAGCAGTTGCCGAAGAGGACCGGGAGAAAACGGCCTTCACTACCCCAATGGGACTCTGCGAGATCAACAGTATGCCGTTCGGACTCTGCAACGCCCCTGGAGCGTTCCAGAGATTCTCTACCCTTGACCTCACTAGTGGGTACTGGCAAGTAGCAGTTGCTGAAGAGGACCGGGAGAAAACGGCATTCACTATCCTGATGGGACTCTGCGAGTTCAACAGTATGCCGTTCGGACTCTGCAACGCCCCTGGAACGTTCCAGAGATTGGTGGAGTGCTGTTTGGGACACCGTAACTTCCAGACCGTGCTGCTATACCTGGATGACGTGATAGTGTACTCCAAGATGTATGAGGACCATTTGAAGCACCTGGCGGAGCTATTTGAGTCGTTGTCCCGGTATGGGATGAAATTGAAGCCTTCCAAGTGCCACCTGCTCAAAAAGAAGGTTCAGTACCTGGGGCACATCGTCAGTCCAGAAGGAGTAGCACCAGACCCGGAGAAGGTCACTGCCATCCAGAAATGGCCGGAACCGAAGAATCTCAAGGAGGTACATCAGTTCCTGGGACTGGTCGGGTATTACCGGAGATTTGTGAAGGACTACACCAAGAAGGCAGCACCTTTGCAAGATCTCCTGGTAGGACAGTCCAACCGAGGAAAGAACCCCCCCTTCCAGTGGGGTAAAGAGCAGGCTGAGTCCTTTGCAGTGATGAAAGAAATCCTGACCGGCGAAGAAATCCTGGCCTACCCTGACTACAGCCAACCTTTCCTGCTGTACACTGATGCCAGCAACGAGGGACTAGGAGCTGTGTTGAGTCAGAAGCAGTATGGCAAGGAGAAGGTGATCGCCTATGCTAGCAGGAAGCTTTGTCCGACCGAGAGGAATCCAGAAAACTATAGCTCCTTCAAGTTGGAGCTCCTGGCCTTGGTCCGGGCCATCACTGAACGATTCAAGCACTACCTGGCCTCCACTAAGTTCACGGCCTATACTGACAACAACCCCTTGACGCATCTAGAGACAACTAAGTTGGGAGCCGTGGAACAGCGTTGGATGGCCCGGCTGTCAAACTATCAGTTCACCATCAAGTACTGGGCAGGCCACAAGAACGCCAACGCCGATGCCCTATCCAGAATGCCTCACCAGTCGGACACTGAAGAAGAAGTGGATGACCTGAAAGAGATTGAGCTACCTGCCTTCCACAGAAATGAGATGGTCCACGAGCAGCGCACCTCCAGGAGGTATCGTGGTAAGACATTAAACCCTTTACCTCATCACAGTTGGAAGGAGACCCAGGACAGAGACCCAGTTGTCAGCCGTATCAAAGAACTGATAACCCAGGAAGGTTCCTCCCTGGAGAAGGATGCTCCTCCACAAGCCAAGCAACTGTGGAATGAGAGAAGCCGGCTGTTCATCTATAGAGAGAAGCTGTGGCGAAGGTATGTCAACCCTAGGACCCATGAGATGGTATGGCAGATCGTAGTGCCCAGGACAGACATCCAGATGGTATTGGAGGCCTACCACGATCAAGCAGGGCACTTTGGCTGGAAAAAGCTGGAAACCCTCCTGAAGCATCGGTTTTATTGGGTTGGAATGCGGATTTCCATAGAGAGGTGGTGCCGGGATTGTGGACCCTGTAGCCTCAGAAGAAAAGGCTACAGCAGCCAGAAGGCACCCCTGCAGTCCATCAAGACAACCCAGCCCCTGGAGATCATCGCTCTGGACCACATCAAGGTCAGGCTACTCATATGCCTGACCATGGTGGATCACTATTCCCGGTTCCTGGTGGTAGCCCCCATCAAGGATCTGACGGCAGAAACTGCAGCAAGGATGTTTCAAGCATACTTCTGCAGGCCCCATGGATACCCGGAAAAGGTGCTGATAGATCAAGGCCCTACCTTTGAAGCCGAGCTGTTCAAAGAGTTTTGCCATCTGTACGGGTGTAAGAAGATCCGGACTACACCGTACCACCCCCAAACCAATGGGTTATGTGAAAAGATGAATAACATAGTCATCGACCTGTTGAAGACCTTACCTTTAGAAGAAAGAAACCAGTGGCCGGACAAACTACCTGACCTGGTAGATTTGTACAATCACATACCTGTGAGTTCCACCAATTGTACTCCAGCGTACCTCATGAGAGCAAGACTTGGAAAGTTGCCCATGGACCTGGAGCTTGGAGTGGTAGAGCCAGAAGCAGATATGTTCACTGAAGAATGGGATACGACCCAACAGGAGCAGTACAAGAGAGTACAAGCCTGTGTGGAAGACAGTCTAAGTAGAGTAAGAGATAAGCAGGAAGCGCAGCACAACAAGAGTGCGCCAGCTGAACCCTTGACACCTGGAGAAGTTGTGCTGAAACGAAAGAGAAGAAGCCACAAGCTTGACGACCAGTTGGAAAGAGAACTTTGCACTGTGTTGAATTCCAGATTCGACAATAGGAAAACCTGTCTAATTAGCAAAGATGGAGGAAGAACCACTGCAACGGTATCAAGAGACCATCTGAAGTTGTGCCCAAGTCCGCTGAAGCCCCAGGAGGAAGTGCCTCTCACCGTACCGGAGGAGCCTAAAGAAGAAGTACTCCATACTGACTTAGGAGATTTCCCGGCAGATTGGCCTCAACTGGATGGAGCGGTAATAATACCTGTGCTACACTTCTACCAACAGCTAGAAGACTCTCCACTGCAAGTAAGATCTGTAAGTGCCCCAGAAGAGCCTGCTCAGGAAGAATCCCCGGAAGAAGGATCACCGGTAGAAGCAGAGCCAGAAGGCCCAGTAACCAGTGTACTTGCCAGTCCCGTAGAGAGGTTAAGGCAGTCTTGCAGTCCACCAACACATAGAACTGATAGAGGGGAAAATAGCACAAGGATCCACACTACACGCATCCCAGTACTACGTAGGTCATCGCGTAGCACAAAAGGCCAGACCCCTGTCAGGTATAAGGAGTAAGTTAAAAACACTGACAGTATAGTTACCCAGTAGGGTATTGCATAATGTTTATTGTATAAACTGAAATATATGTGTTTATTTAGTTACCCGTAAGGGTACAAAGACTCAGAGACTGAGGACTGTGAGCAGCCCAAAAACTGTTCATGTACATAGTTGCACTCCCTGGAGTGCCTTTTAAGTGACCACTGAACAAAAACCCGTTTGGCGTGGCCGAAGACGTGGTCCAGCACCTGGATCACCTATGCCCTGTAGCCACGCCCAGGGCCTACGTTGAGGGTTTTCAGGCGGGTCCCTCATATTACTCATGTTCCTTCATCGGTGAAATGGACACCATTTACTTGAAAAACTCAGAACTTGTTTTATATATATTTATTGTGTTAATAATGTTACCTGTAACGTTCAAGAAAAGTGCCTCCCATAAAGGAAAGAAATGTTGATGTTATTGTTTAACCTGTTTTGAGAAAAATGCATCAGTCCAGGAGTACTGAGTTTTACTAGGGGGGGATGTGGCGCCCTGCTGTGCACTGGTGCCACAGAACCCAGAAGGGTGCATGGATGGACTTCTCCACAAGAGGCCCTCACACATTCACACACCTCCACCCTACCACCTCAGACCCTCCCTATATATGTTCGTTAGGGACATATATAGGGAGGGTGGAGCCAGGCAGATCAGATTAGTTCCTGCTGAGACACAGAGAGGGACAGAGCTCAGAGTTGAGCAGAGAGCGTGCTGACGCTCAGAGAGCAGCGAAGAGGCAGCGCGCTGGCTGCCGTACTTAGGCGAGCCAAGGCCTACAGAACAAGTGAAAGCCTAGGGAGGGCCTTGAGTGTGGCCGAAGGCGAGAGGAGAAGGAAGAAGTAACAAGGAGGCAGAGGAGCATACCAGGCTCACCCCGATATATATACCGGACACCGGGTCCGCGCCTACAGGGACCCTTAATACCCAGTAGGAACCACCGGAACCCCTGGAGGACTACAGGTCCCAGGTTCACCAAATGCTGATTGCAGTACCAGGGCTAGGAGTCACGGAGGCCCCAGCGTCCAGGGAGAGTGATCTCCAAAGAGAAGGCCCTACCACCAAGTCAGCAGGTGCAAGGAGAGACAATAACCAAGCTAGGCTTAGTTCCAGGCAGGCCAGAAGCTTAGAGAGTAAAGCCACAGATCAGGAGGCCCTATACCCGCTCACTGGGGAGAGTCCAAAAGTGTGCCCTTGGCCCGGAGTACCCTGGACCGTGCCTGCAACATCACCAGTAAAGTACTGAAGCTTACCCCCGTGTGAGTGTCCGTCTTTCCTCCGGGGCCATCCTGCCGTCTCTCCCCTGCACCACCATCCATTACGCCCCACACTGCCCTGGAGCTAGCTCTACCTGTGGAGAGCCACACCATCCCTGCTGCCTTAACACCAGCTCCAGAGGACTGCTCTGCAGCGGCGGCACCCCTTAGCCGCATTCCACAGGTGGCGTCACGAACTTTCCAAATCCTATATAATAATCCCCCCCTTTTTACTGACCGCCCTGGGTCATGGACCGGGCCAGCTACCGTGATATCCCCTATACCGGCATCCATAGGCCCGGCTGCTGAGTACCCCACGGCCCAGGGGGCGCTTCAGCTCAGGTTTCACCAATGTTTTTGATCAGATTTTCATCAGAGTTTGGCAAAAGAAACAAGTTTTGCCATCAGAGTATAATCAGTTTTTTCTTGTATGGAAAAAAAATAAAATGGAGCTTTCTTATGCTTCTCCCATCAAACAGTCCAGGAAAAATGGACAGCATACAGATTACATCGGAATGCTGTACGGTTTGTTCACAGACCCATAGACTTGCATTAAGTTTGATCCTTGACTCAAATCAAAATAGAACATGTCTTTGTGACATTGTGCGGACCACTCAGTCCATAAAAATATGCGGACATGTGAACAGGCACATAATACCTAAGACTATAATACAGTTCTATCCGTGAAAAAGACAGATAAGAACTTGTACATGAAAAACTGTCGTCTGAATAAGCACAAAGGGATACAGCACAGCCAGTGAGTTTATGCAGCTTTACAGTGCCAATTACTGAAGGTTTGTGAGGTTGGACCCTTGCTTATCAAACATTACTATTAGGAATGGACCAGTAATGTTTATGTCCCAGAAAAAACTTTCTAACTTCGAACACTAAATCACAATAAGCTCTAATTTGAGAAAGATATTGGGGGAAATTATTAGGACATGCTTTCTTTTTATGCCTCTCTAATAAAAAGCCCTCTGCAGAAAGATGTACCTAATTTATTAACCCCTTTACAGCCCATGACGTATTAATACGCGTCTGTGCCCTGGGCTTTAAGAGCCTGACCCGTATTAGTACGTCATCGCGATCGCGCGCGTACACAGGCTGTGCGGGTGCGATCGCCGCCGGGTGTCAGATGATTGTCACAGCTGACACCCGGTACTATGTGCAGGGAGCGGTCCCGCACCGCTCCCGGCACATTAACCCCCACAATGCTGCGATCAAAGTCGATCGCAGCATTGCTGTGGCAAGGGGAGGTGATCGGTATACTCACCTCCTCTTCCGGCCTCCAGCGCTGTCTGCCGCGGCTTCCCGAGTGTTGCCATGACGACCCGATGTCGTCATGATGACCCGATGTCGTCATGACAACATCCGGGTCACCAGCCAGCAGGAACATTGTTTGGTCATGCGCAGTGCACGACCAAACAATGTTCTCACTGTGCAGCGCTGACTGCCTGCATGGCACAGGGATGGTGCTCCATCCCTATGCTGTGCAGGCGATCAGAATAAAAAAAGTTAAAGTCCCAGAGTGGGACAAAGTAAAAAAGTGTAAAAACTCCCAGAAAGTGAATAAAAAAAAAAAAATTGTAAAAATATTTTAAAATTTTTTTTAAAAAATAATCCACCAAAAATAAAAATATAATGTACCCATCAATAAATATTATTATGAAAAAAAAGCAAACAAACAATAAAAGTACACATATTTGGTATCGCCGCGTCCGGAACGATCTGACCTATAAAAATGTCATACTAGTTAACCCCTTCAGTGAACACGGTAAAAAAAATAAATAAAAAACAAAGCAAAAAACAATGCTTTATCATCATACTGCCAAACAAAAAATTGAATAACACGCGATCAAAAAGATAAATATAAATAAAAATGGTACCGCTGAAAACGTCATCTTGTCCCGCAAAAAACAAGCTACCATACAGCTCCATCATTCGAAAAATCAAAAAGTTATAGCTCTCAGAATAAAGCGATGCAAAAAAATATTTTTTTCTATAAAATAGCTTTTATTGTGTAAAAGCGCCAAAACATAGAAAAACTATATAAATGTGGTACTGTTGTAAACGTACTGACCCAAAGAACAAAGCTACCTTATCAATTTTACCACACGCAGAACAGAATAAAAAAAAAAAAAAAAAACAATTCCTGAATTGTTGGTTTTTGTTTATTCTGCCTCCCAAAAATCGGAATAGAAAGCGATAAAAAAATGTCACGTGCCTGAAAATGGCACCAATAAAAACATCAACTCATCCCGCAAAAAACAAGCCATCACATAACTCTGTCTGCCAAAATCTGGAAAAATTATAGCTCTCAAAATATTGCGATGCAAAAACTAGATTTTACAAAAAATGCGTCTTTTAGTGTGTGACAGCTGTCAATCATAAAAACCCCATATGATTCTGGTATCACTGTAATCGCACCGACCCGAAGAATAAAGTCGTCTAATCACTTATACCACACGAGGAACGGCGTAAAAAATAAACTCTCGGGTTAGGGTTGTGCTAGGGTTAGGGTTGGGCTAGGGTTAGGGCTGGGGTTGGGGTTGGGGTTAGGGTTTTGATGGGGTTGGGATTTTTTTCAAAAGTAAGAAAAAAAGATGACGATATGGCGACTAGTGTTGAGCGCAAGTGCTCGCTACTTAAGTTTGCATCGGGTGCTCTGGTATGCATTGAGTATCGTGGGTATTTGAGTGACATGCTCGAGTCTCCGCCCAATATGCTTCGCAGCCAAAAAAAACTTTGCGGGGATTGCCTGCCATGCACGAGCGATCCCCGCATGTTTTTTTTTGGGTGTCTAATAACCGTGAAACATGCGGGGCACGGACTCGAGCATGCCACTCGAGCACACGCAGTACATGGTGCATACCTGAGTACCCGATGCAAACTCAAGTAGCAAGCACTTGTGCTCAAGACTAATGACAATTTATTCAATATGATGACCTAATGTTATCAAATTCTGTGTCGTACCTCTGGGTTCAAAATGTTCACTATACCCATTGATAAAATCCTTGAGGGGTCTAGTTTCCAAAATGGGGTCACTTGTGGGAGGTTTGCACTGTTTAGGCACACAGGGGCTCTCCAAACGCGACATGGTGTCCGCTAACAAATTGAATGGAAAATCGGCTCAAATCGTTAGCGGACACCATGTTGCGTTTGGAGAGCCCCTGTGTGCCTAATCATTGGAGCTCCCCCACAAGTGACCCCATTTTGGAAACTAGACCCCCAAAGGCACCTATCTAGATGCATAGTGAGCACTTGGAACCCCCAGGTGCTTCACAAATTGATTTGTAAAAATTAAAAACTGGAAAAAAAAATACTTTTTCATTTTTATGGATTAATTTGTGAAGCACCTGGGGGTTCAAAATGCTCACCACCCATCTAGATAAGTTCCCAGGGGGGTCTAGTTTCCAAAATGGGGTCACTTGTGGGGGGTTTCCACTGTTTAGACACATCAGAGGCTCTCCAAACGCAACATGGTGTCCGCTAATTATTCAAGCAAATTTTACAATCGAAAATTCAAATGGCGCTCCTTCCCTTCCGAGCCCTGCCGTGCGCCCAAACAGTGGTTTTTCCCCACATATGGGGTATCTCCGTGCCCAGGGGAAATTGCACAACAAATTTTGGGGTCAATTTTTTCCTGTTACCCCTGCGAAAATAAAAAAAATTGAGTCTAAAGTAACATTTTTGTGAAAAAAGTTAAATGTTCATTTTTTTCTTCCACATTCCAAAAATTCCTGTGAAGCACCTGAAGGGTTAATAAACTTCTTGAATGTGGTTTTGAGCACCTTGAGGGGTGCAGTTTTTAGAATGGTGTCACTTTTGGGTATGTTCTGTCATAAAGACCTCTCAAAGTGACTTCAAATGTGATGTGGTCCCTAGAAAAATGGTTTTGAAAATTTTGTTGGAAAAATGAGAAATCGCTGGTCAACTTTTAACCCTTATAGCTCCATAACAAAAAAAAAATGTTGGTTCCAAAATTGTGCTGATGTAAAGTAAACATGTGGGAAATGTTATTTATTAACTATTTTGTGTGACATATCTCTCTGATTTAAGGGCATAAAAATTCAAATTTTGAAAATTGCAAAATTTTCTAAATTTTCGCCAAATTTCCATTTTTTTCACAAATAAACGCAAGTGATATCGAAGAAATTTTACCACAATCATGAAGTACAATATGTCACAAAAAAAAATCTCAGAATCAGTGGGATCCATTGAAGCGTTCCAGAGTAATTACCTCATAAAGTGACTGGTCAGAATTGTAAAAATTGGCCTGGTCATTAACGTGCAAACCACCTTGGGTTGTAAAGGGGTTAAAGGAGCGCACACACATCTCTTATTAATTTAGACACATATCTTGCTGTGCGTGCGTCAGAAAATAAAAAAAAATACCGTGGCTGGTGTACATTTACTTTAATATTTATACCCGCTTTTGGTATAAATTATAGTACATTTATCTGGCTTCACTTGACCACACACTCTTCCATAGAGATACTCTTTATAAAAGAGCCACACGTGGTGTAAAAAGTAAAAAAGTAACAATTTATTGTTTAAATTTGCGACGTTCTTTCATCAGAAATCTGTTGAAGGGGAATAAAGATATTTGCATACAGCTTCTTTTTCAGACATCTGAAATCTGCCTGGAAAAGCAGTCTACAAAATAAACATAAAGCACAGCAATGTCAAAACGACATTGCTGTGCACATGTTCCGTCTACTGTCATGTCTTTAACCACTTCCGGGCTTACGGAAATCTTGAAGTGGTTAAAGGAAATATGCTCACTCTTCAGGCGGCTTCTGCTGGGAAACTACCTGCATTCTATAATTGAATGGATAGAGAAGCAGATGCCGGAATGAAGGGAGAGCTGCCTCAGTAAAGCGATCACTGCTGTTTTCCTGAAGCAACTTTGCCTGGGAAAACTCGGTGGGTGCGCTGACATCTAAAAGTCACTGTTTGCACATAATCTAATACATTCCACCCATACTCTTTTCTTTCTTCATTATATTTACTTACCTACTTTTTGAGTCTCTACCTCTGTAGACTGCCAGTGGTTTCCGGATTTTCACTGTCACAAATATGATGAGTCATGAGCAGAAGACATCATTTTTACCGCACTTAGGATTTAAAAATAAGAACAAAATGTTAGTTTGGACTGGGAAATAAATATAGTTTCTACAGACATGGAAACCAATTATTGCCTTAGTACATCACACCCTGGTTGGGTAACAGTCACTGCACGTATTTTTATTTTTTCTTTCATTTTCCTTTGCAATTTCTTGGATATTCTCAGTGCTTCCTGCTGCGTCTTGCCATCAAGACGCAGCACAACACTGAGGGGTTTAAAGCAATTTTCACTAGTGTTGAGCATTCCGATACTGAAATATCGGGTATCGGCCGATATTCGCGGTATCGGAATTCCGATACTTAATTCCGATACTTTTACAATATCGAATACCGGAATCGGAAGTTCCCATAATGCCTGCGCTCTGCCGTTTCTCTGAAGGGTGACAAGCTGGATGGCAGCGCTCAGCTGCGATCCAGCCTGTCATCAGAATGCCATCCCAGCGTGGGAGAATTCTCCTGATTGTTTAAAAGCCGGCGCGCGGTAAAAAGTCGCCGGCTTTTAAACAATCACACAACCCCATACTGCTTCCCCGCAGCCTCCCACCCCGATCCTCCGCTCCCCTCGCCACCTCCCATTCCGATCGTAAGTTAGGACCGGGCGGGGAGCACAGCACCAAGGAGCGGGGAAAGAAGGACCCGGGCGGGGAAGCCGGCAGTGAAAAGACTTCACCGCCGGCTTTTCCGTTCTGTGCTGCGCTTTCCCGCCGGTTATTTCAAATGAACAGCTGCGGTATCAGGTGATGCCGATCAGCTGTTCATTTGAAGTCGCCGCGGTGCCCTCAGAGGGTTCATGTGAGTTCATGCTTGACTGCATTGCATGAACTCACATGAACTTTCCCACGGTCGCACAGGTCAGCCTCACCTCCCAGACCCGTCATGATTGGTGTGTGTGCGGTGTCTGTGCGGTGTCTGCGGGTGTGTGCGGTGTCTGTGCGATGTCTGCGGGTGTGTGCGGTGTCTGTGTGATGTGTGCGGGTGTGTGCGTGCAGGCAGACATAGGCCGATGTGACACTACTACTCCCATCGGTCTATGTCTGTTCCCCGTCCACTCGTGCCAGCAGGATCAGCTTGATGGGAGCAGTAGTTCCCATCAGCCTGATCCTGCTATTTAAATTGCCCTACTGTGTCCCCAATAAATTTTAAATACATGTCATTGGTGGCCAGTGGTTGCCTACAATAAATTAGTTCATACATTACCTGTCCCCGCCGATCGCCACCTAAAATAAAGTAAAAAATAAAAAACTACACCTATACTCACCTAGACACCTAATTCCCCGAAGCCATCGATCTCCTGTAATAAAATATAAAATAATAAACCACAACCTTATCCTTACCCCTCCGTAGTAGTCCACGAGTGTCCCACGAAGATCTCCAGTTCAGAGCAGCCACATAGAATGTGACCGCTCTGAACCGCTGCCACCGCTAGAATGACGGGGCCGTAAAGCAGCCCCGTCATTGCATAAGCGGGTTCACCGGAGTTCAGGCAGCGCTGCTCCGGTCAACTCCTTTACGGCCCTGCTGTATCGTGAGAAATTCCCACGGTACAGCAGTGCCGTAAAGGAGGTCTCCGGAGCTGCGCTGCCTGAATGCACTCCGGTGACCTCAGTCAGTGGCTCCCGCTGCCGGGAGCGGACGTGTTCCCGGCAGCGTGAGCTTACAGCAGCCATGCACAGCTGTCACCATCTCCAGATGTGACAGCTGTGCATGGGAGATCAGCGCAGGAACGTGGACAGGTAACTATTTTTTTTTAGTAAACTAAGAATTTAATAAAATTGTGTGTTTTATTTCAAATAAATTATTTTTTTCTTGGTGTAGTGTGTTTTTTCTTTTTAACACTTTGTAGGTTAGTAATGGGGGTGTCTTATAGACGCCCATCATTACTAACCTGGGCTTCATGGCAGCTGGCGCTGACATGAACCCCAGCCCTATTACCCCCTGCCACCGCACCAGGGCAGCGTGGAAGAGCGAGGCTAAGTGCCAGAATTGGCGCATCCTATGGATGCGCCATTTCTGGGGCGGCTGACGGCTGGTGTTTCTAGCCTGGGAGGGGGCCAATATTTATGGCACCCTTCCTGGGCTATTAATATCAGCCCCCAGCTGTCTGCCTAGCCTTTGCTAGCTATTAAAATAGGGGGGACCCCACGTCATTTTTTTGGGGGGGTTCCCCATTTTAATAGCTAGTAAAGGCTAGGTATTCAGCTGGGGGCTGATATTAGTAGTCTGGGAAGCTCCGTGGGTATTACCCCCTTCCCAGGCTTCAAACATCTTCCCCAGCCGTCTGCTTAACCTCCGCTAGAGACTAAAATTATGGGGGATCCCACGCCAATTTTTTTTTTAAATAAATCCTTTATTTTAACACTAAATGACATTTGAGGAGTTAATAAAGATGCAGTCCCTAAATTATTATTTATTTTTTAATTAATTTTTCCCAAAAATTTTGACGTGGGCTTTGCTATATTTTTGTATGCCAGCCAGGTACAGCATCCAGCTTCTATGAACGCGCCATTTTCCGGGGTGGCTGCGGACTGCAATTTGCAGCGGGGGGGGGCCCAGAAAGCTTGGGTCTCCCTGCGCTGCAGATTCCAGCCCCCAGCTGCCTAGTTGTACCTGGCTGGACACAAAAATAGGGCGAAGCTCCACGTATTTTTTTTTTTAATTATTTCATGAAATTCATGAAATAATAAAGAAAAAAAGGGCTTCCCTATATTGTTGTGTCCGGCCAGGTACAAATAGGCAGCTGGTGGTTGGGGGCAGCCCGTTCCTGCCTGTTGTACCTGGCTGGACACAAATATAGTGCAAAGCCCCACGTCAATTTTTTTTTATTTATTTCAGGAAATTCATGAAATAATGAAAAAAAAATTGATGTGGGGCTGCGTCCTATATTTGTGTCCAGCCAGGTACAGCAGGCAGGAACGGGCTGCCCCTAACTACCAGCTGCCTATTTGTACCTGGCCAGACACAACAATATAGGGCAGCCCTTTTTTTAAAAAATTATTTCATGAAATAATTAAAAAAAAATTGACGTGGCGCTTCGCACTATATTTGGGTCCAGCCAGGTACAGCAGGCAGGAACGGGCTGCCCCCAACCACCAGCTGCCTATTTGTACCTGGCCGGACACAACAATATAGGGAAGCCCTTTTTTTCTTAATTATTTCATGAATTTCATGAGATAATTAAAAAAAAAAAATACGTGGGGCTTCGCCCTATTTTTGTGTCCAGCCAGGTACAGCAGGCAGGAACGGGCTGCCCCCAACCACCAGCTGCTTATTTGTACCTGGCCGGACACAACAATATAAGGAAGCCCTTTTTTTCTTAATTATTTCATGAATTTCATGAAATAATTAAAAAAAAAAATACGTGGGGCTTCGCCCTATTTTTGTGTCCAGCCAGGTACAACTAGGCAGCTGGCGGCTGGAATCTGCAGCGCAGGGAGGCCCAAGCTTTCTGGGCCCCACCCGCTGCAAATTGCAGTCCGCAGCCGCCCCGGAAAATGGCGCGTTCATAGAAGCGCCATCTTCTGGCGCTGTACCCAACTCATCCAGGGCCCTGGTGCGGTGGCTCACTGGGTAATAAAGGGGTTAAGGCCAGCTTGGCATTATCAGCTGGCCCTAAGCCCGAAATTCATGGGGTCACGCCAATATTAGTCATGACCACCATGAATTTCTAGTAAAGTATTTAAAAAAAACACAACACCCAGAATAAAGTCCTTTAATTGAAATAAAGACACAATTCTTTATTGTTCTAAATTAAACTATACTTACCATCACGCCCATTCCAGCTGAAGCCAACGATCTCCTGCAATAAAAGAAAAATAATAAACCAACCTCATCCTTACCTTTCCATGGTTCCAACGACAGCTTCAGCTCTGCTACATCGAGATGACAGGCTGGACCGCAGCAGAACGCTGCCATCCAGCCTGTCATCCCGCAGACACTGAGAAGCGCAGGCATGCTTGCGCTCCTCAGTGTCTCTCTGTGACGGCATAAAGATGAGCCGAGTTCATGTCCAATGAACTCAGCTCACCTCATGCACGTCACTGACAGCGTGGGAAAATTCTCCTGCACTCAGCGCTTCAGCGTGAGAATTCTCCCACGCTGTCAGTGACGTGCATGAGGTGAGCCGAGTTCATTGTCGGCTCATCTGGATGCCGTCACAGAGAGACACTGAGGAGCGCAAGCATGCCTGCGCTTCTCAGTGTCTGCGGGATGACAGGCGGATGGCAGCGTTCTGCTGCGGTCCAGCCTGTCATCTCGATGTAGCAGAGCTGAAGCTGTCGTGGGATCCATGGAAAGGTAAGGATGAGGTTGCTTTATTATTTTTCTTTTATTGCAGGAGATCGTTGGCTTCAGCTCGAATGGGCGTGACGGTAAGTATGGTTTAATTTAGAACAATAAAGAATTGTGTGTTTATTTCAATTAAAGGACTTTATTCTGGGTGTTTGTGTTTTTTTTTTAACTTTCACTATGGGGTTAGTAATGGAGGTGTCTTATAGACGCCTCTCCATTACTAACCTGGGCTTGATGTCAGCTGGCATTATAAGCTGACATCAACCCCAGCCCTATTACCCCACTGCCACCGCTACAGGGCAGTGGGAAGAGCGAGGCTAAGTGCCAGAATTGGCACATCCTATGGATGCGCCATTTCTGGGGCGGCTGATGGCTGGTGTTTCTAGCCTGGGAGGGGGCCAATATTCATGGCTCCCTTCCTGGGCTATTAATATCAGCCCCCAGCTGTCTGCCTAGCCTTTGCTAGCTATTAAAATAGGGGGGACCCCACGTCATTTTTTTGGGGGGGTCCCCCATTTTAATAGCTAGTAAAGGCTAGGTAATCAGCTGGGGGCTGATATTAGTAGTCTGGGAAGCTCCGTGGGTATTTCCCCCTTCCCAGGCTTCAAACATCTGCCCCAGCTGTCTGCTTAACCTCCGCTAGAGACTAAAATTAAGGGGAACCCCACGCCAATTTTTTTTTAAATAAATCCTTTATTTTAACACTAAATGACAAGTACAGTAATCAACACTATCACTGTACTTCATATATATATGTGACTGACATGTTTCTATCTATCTAATCTATGTATGATTCTCTATTCCTTCTATTCTAAATTGTCGGGTACAGATGCTGAATTGCCGGCCGGCTTTCTTAAAGAGACGGTGCATGAAAACACTATTATTTTTTTATATAAATCCTTTACACTAAATGACAAGTACAGTAACCAACACTGTCACTGTACTTCATATATATGTGACTGACATGTTTCTATCTATCTAATCTATGTGTGAAGCTCTATTCTGTCTGTTATAAATTGTCGGGTACCGCTGCTAAATTGCCGGCCGGCTTTTTTAAAGAGACGGTGCATGAAAACACTATTATTTTTTTAAATAAATCCTAGTGTTGAGCGATACCTTCCGATATCAGGAAATATCGTATCGGATTGGATCGGACCGATACTCAAAAAGTATCGGATATCGCCGATTCCGATACCGGAAACCAATGGAAGTCAATGGGACACTAATATCGGAATGAAAATAAACCCTTTCTTTCCTTGTAGGTTAATTCTACATGAAGTAAAACAACTAAGAATAATGTAGAATGTATTACATGAAAAGCCGGCAATTCAGCAGTGGCATACACCGGTACCCGACAATTTATAACAGAAAGAATAGAGCTTCACACATAGATTAGATAGAGAGAAACATGTCAGTCACATATATATGAAGTACAGTGACAGTGTTGCTTACTGTACTTGTCATTTAGTGTAAAGGATTTATTTAAAAATATAATAGTGTTTTCATGCACCGTCTCTTTAAAAAAGCCGGCCGGCAATTCAGCAGTGGTACCCGACAATTTATAACAGACAGAATAGAGCTTCACACATAGATTAGATAGATAGAAACATGTCAGTCACATATATATGAAGTACAGTGACAGTGTTGGTTACTGTACTTGTCATTTAGTGTAAAGGATTTATATAAAAAAATAATAGTGTTTTCATGCACCGTCTCTTTAAGAAAGCCGGCCGGCAATTCAGCATCTGTACCCGACAATTTGGAATAGAAGGAATAGAGAATCATACATAGATTAGATAGATAGAAACATGTCAGTCACATATATAAGAAGTACAGTGATAGTGTTGATTACTGCACTTGTCATTTAGTGTTAAAATAAAGGATTTATTTTAAAAAAAATTGGCGTGGGGTTCCCCTTAATTTTAGTCTCTAGTGGAGGTTAAGCAGACAGCTGGGGCAGATGTTTGAAGCCTGGGAAGGGGGTAATACCCACGGAGCTTCCCAGGCTACTAATATCAGCCCCCAGCTGAATACCTAGCCTTTACTAGCTATTAAAATGGGGGACCCCCCCCAAAAAATGACGTGGGGTCCCCCCTATTTTAATAGCTAGCAAAGGCTAGGCAGACAGCTGGGGGCTGATATTAATAGCCCAGGAAGGAAGCCATGAATATTGGCCCCCTCCCAGGCTAGAAACACCAGCCGTCAGCCGCCCCAGAAATGGCGCATCCATAGGATGCGCCAATTCTGGCACTTAGCCTCGCTCTTCCCACTGCCCTGTAGCGGTGGCAGGGGGTAATAGGGCTGGGGTTGATGTCAGCTTATAATGCCAGCTGACATCAAGCCCAGGTTAGTAATGGAGAGGCGTCTATAAGACACCCCCATTACTAACCCCATAGTGAAAGTTAAAAAAAAAACACAAACACCCAGAATAAAGTCCTTTAGTTGAAATAAACACACAATTCTTTATTGTTCTAAATTAAACCATACTTACCGTCACGCCATTCCAGCTGAAGCCAACGATCTCCTGCAATAAAAGAAAAATAATAAAGCAACCTCATCCTTACCTTCCCATGGATCCCACGACAGCTTCAGCTCTGCTACATCGAGATGACAGGCTGGACCGCAGCAGAACGCTGCCATCCAGCCTGTCATCCAGCAGACACTGAGAAGCGCAGGCATGCTTGCGCTCCTCAGTGTCTCTCTGTGACGGCATCCAGATGAGCCGACAATGAACTCGGCTCACCTCATGCACGTCACTGACAGCGTGGGAGAATTCTCACGCTGAAGCGCTGAGTGCAGGAGAATTTTCCCACGCTGTCAGTGACGTGCATGAGGTGAGCTGAGTTCATTGGACATGAACTCGGCTCATCTTTATGCCGTCACAGAGAGACACTGAGGAGCGCAAGCATGCCTGCGCTTCTCAGTGTCTGCGGGATGACAGGCTGGATGGCAGCGTTCTGCTGCGGTCCAGCCTGTCATCTCGATGTAGCAGAGCTGAAGCTGTCGTGGGAACCATGGAAAGGTAAGGATGAGGTTGGTTTATTATTTTTCTTTTATTGCAGGAGATGGTTGGCTTCAGCTGGAATGGGCGTGATGGTAAGTATGGTTTAATTTAGAACAATAAAGAATTGTGTCTTTATTTCAATTAAAGGACTTTATTCTGGGTGTTGTGTTTTTTTTAAATACTTTACTAGAAATTCATGGTGGTCATGTCTAATATTGGCGTGACCCCATGAATTTCGGGCTTAGGGCCAGCTGATAATGCCAAGCTGGCCTTAACCCCTTTATTACCCAGTGAGCCACCGCACCAGGGCCCTGGATGAGTTGGGTACAGCGCCAGAAGATGGCGCTTCTATGAACGCGCCATTTTCCGGGGCGGCTGCGGACTGCAATTTGCAGCGGGTGGGGCCCAGAAAGCTTGGGCCTCCCTGCGCTGCAGATTCCAGCCCCCAGCTGCCTAGTTGTACCTGGCTGGACACAAAAATAGGGCGAAGCCCCACGTATTTTTTTTTTAAATTATTTCATGAAATTCATGAAATAATTAAGAAAAAAAGGGCTTCCCTATATTGTTGTGTCCGGCCAGGTACAAATAGGCAGCTGGTGGTTGGGGGCAGCCCGTTCCTGCCTGCTGTACCTGGCTGGACACAAAAATAGGGCGAAGCCCCACATATTTTTTTTTTTTAATTATTTCATGAAATTCATGAAATAATTAAGAAAAAAAGGGCTTCCCTATATTGTTGTGTCCGGCCAGGTACAAATAGGCAGCTCGTGGTTGGGGGCAGCTCGTTCCTGCCTGCTGTACCTGGCTGGACCCAAATATAATGCGAAGCGCCACGTCAATTTTTTTTTAATTATTTCATGAAATAATTTTTTAAAAAAAGGGCTTCCCTATATTGTTGTGTCCGGCCAGGTACAAATAGGCAGCTGGTGGTTGGGGGCAGCCCGTTCCTGCCTGCTGTACCTGGCTGGACACAAATATAGGACGCAGCCCCACATCAATTTTTTTTTAATTATTTCATGAATTTCCTGAAATAATTAAAAAAAAATTGACGTGGGGCTTTGCACTATATTTGTGTCCAGCCAGGTACAGCAGGCAGGAACGGGCTGCCCCCAACCACCAGCTGCCTAT
This sequence comes from Phyllobates terribilis, assembly GCF_046119375.1. Classification (NCBI taxonomy): domain Eukaryota; kingdom Metazoa; phylum Chordata; class Amphibia; order Anura; family Dendrobatidae; genus Phyllobates; species Phyllobates terribilis. The sequence continues at coordinate 401,682,615 of NW_027362761.1, read as the reverse complement.
TTGTACCTGGCCGGACACAACAATATAGGGAAGCCCTTTTTTTCTTTATTATTTCATGAATTTCATGAAATAATAAAAAAAAAAAATACGTGAAGCTTCGCCCTATTTTTGTGTCCAGCCAGGTACAACTAGGCAGCTGGGGGCTGGAATCTGCAGCGCAGGGAGACCCAAGCTTTCTGGGCCCCCCCCGCTGCAAATTGCAGTCCGCAGCCACCCCGGAAAATGGTGCGTTCATAGAAGCTGGATGCTGTACCTGGCTGGCATACAAAAATATAGCAAAGCCCATGTCAAAATTTTTGGGAAAAATTAATTAAAAAATAAATAATAATTTAGGGACTGCATCTTTATTAACTCCTCAAATGTCATTTAGTGTTAAAATAAAGGATTTATTTTAAAAAAAAATTGGCGTGGGATCCCCCATAATTTTAGTCTCTAGCGGAGGTTAAGCAGACGGCTGGGGAAGATGTTTGAAGCCTGGGAAGGGGGTAATACCCACGGAGCTTCCCAGACTACTAATATCAGCCCCCATCTGAATACCTAGCCTTTACTAGCTATTAAAATGGGGAACCCCCCCCAAAAAAATGACGTGGGGTCCCCCCTATTTTAATAGCTAGCAAAGGCTAGGCAGACAGCTGGGGGCTGATATTAATAGCCCAGGAAGGGTGCCATAAATATTGGCCCCCTCCCAGGCTAGAAACACCAGCCGTCAGCCGCCCCAGAAATGGCGCATCCATAGGATGCGCCAATTCTGGCACTTAGCCTCGCTCTTCCATGCTGCCCTGGTGCGGTGGCAGGGGGTAATAGGGCTGGGGTTCATGTCAGCGCCAGCTGCCATGAAGCCCAGGTTAGTAATGATGGGCGTCTATAAGACATCCCCATTACTAACCTACAAAGTGTTAAAAAGAAAAAACACACTACACCAAGAAAAAAATAATTTATTTGAAATAAAACACTCAATTTTATTAAATTCTTAGTTTACTAAAAAAAAATAGTTACCTGTCCACGTTCCTGCGCTGATCTCCCATGCACAGCTGTCACATCTGGAGATGGTGACAGCTGTGCATGGCTGCTGTAAGCTCACGCTGCCGGGAACACGTCCGCTCCCGGCAGCGGGAGCCACTGACTGAGGTCACCAGAGTGCATTCAGGCAGCGCAGCTCCGGAGACCTCCTTTACGGCACTGCTGTACCGTGGGAATTTCTCACGATACAGCAGGGCCGTAAAGGAGTTGACCGGAGCAGCGCTGCCTGAACTCCGGTGAACCCGCTTATGCAATGACGGGGCTGGTTTACGGCCCCATCATTCTAGCGGCGGCAGCGGTTCAGAGCGGTCACATTCTATGTGGCTGCTCTGAACTGGAGATCTTCGTGGGACACTCGTGGACTACTACGGAGGGGTAAGGATAAGGTTGTGGTTTATTATTTTATATTTTATTACAGGAGATCGATGGCTTCGGGGAATTAGGTGTCTAGGTGAGTATAGGTGTAGTTTTTTATTTTTTACTTTATTTTAGGTGGCGATCGGCGGGGACAGGTAATGTATGAACTAATTTATTGTAGGCAACCACTGGCCACCAATGACATGTATTTAAAATTTATTGGGGACACACTAGGGCAATTTAAATAGCAGGATCAGGCTGATGGGAACTACTGCTCCCATCAAGCTGATTCTGCTGGCACGAGTGGACGGGGGACAGACATAGGCCGATGGGAGTAGTAGTGTCACATCGGCCTATGTCTGCCTGCACGCACACACCCGCACACATCACACAGACACCGCACACACCCGCAGACATCGCACAGACACCGCACACACCCGCACACATCGCACAGACACCGCACACACACTCGCAGACACACGCACAGACACCCACACACACCAATCATGACAGGTCTGGGAGGTGAGGCTGACCTGTGAGACCGTGGGAAAGTTCATGTGAGTTCATGCAATGCAGTCAAGCATGAACTCACATGAACCCTCTGAGGGCACCGCGGCGACTTCAAATGAACAGCTGATCGGCATCACCTGATACCACCGCTGTTCATTTGAAATAACCGGCGGGAAAGCGCAGCACAGAACGGGAAAGCCGGCGGTGAAGTCTTTTCACTGCCGGCTTCCCCGCCCGGGTCCTTCGCTCCCCGCTCCTTGGTGCTGCGCTCCCCGCCCGGTCCTAACTTACGATCGGAATGGGAGGTGACGAGGGGAGCGGAGGATCGGGGTGGGAGGCTGCGGGGAAGCAGTATGGGGTTGTGTGATTGTTTAAAAGCCGGCGGCTTTTTACCGCGCGCCGGCTTTTAAACAATCAGGAGAATTCTCCCACGCTGGGATGGCATTCTGATGACAGGCTGGATCGCAGCTGAGCGCTCTTGTCACCCTTCAGAGAAACGGCAGAGCGCAGGCATTATGGGAACTTCCGATTCCGGTATTCGATATTGTAAAAGTATCGGAATTAAGTATCGGAATTCCGATACCGCGAATATCGTCCGATACCCGATATTTCAGTATCGGAATGCTCAACACTACTCAACACTAATTTTCACTAAATACATCTATGCACATCCATATACCCATAGGATAGGTGATAAACAGAGGCGCATCTGCCATAAGGTGAGGTGAGCTTGCAGTTTGCCCAGGAGCAGCTCCAATAGCAGGACTACCATCAGTCGACGGGGTAGATTTTCTAAGCTGAATAAATTCTGGCTTAATTTGCAGCAAAACATATCATAAATGCCATGCACCAATTTATTTGTGATGGAGTCAGTTTTCCTGTCTTGCTAGACAAGAAAGCATTGCCTAGAGGAAAAGGAGCATGACTTTATGTGAAAGGCACATGCTCTGAATTGCAAAAAAAAGAATTCTGTCAAAATTGCAGCAAAATGTTGGAGAAAAGTAACCAACTAATAGATGGTGTGTAAAGTTTGACAAAAGTGTCTTAATATGCACCAAATTTATCAAACAAGTATGAACCACTATGATAAATTTGGTGCATTCTAACATTGTCTAATCCACATATGTCAAACTCTGGCCATGCTGGAGCACTATGTGGGGTCATTATACTGTATGGAGCACTATGTGGGGCCATTATACTGTATGGCACACTTTTTGTGGCCATTATACTGTATGGAGCACTATGTAGGGCCATTATACTGTATGGAGCACTTTTTGTGGCCATTATACTGTATGGAGCACTTTGTAGGGGCATTATACCGTATGGAGCACTTTTTGTGGCCATTATACTGTATGGAGCACTATGTAGGGCCATTATATTGTATGGAGCACTTTGTGTGGCCATTATACTGTATGGAGCACTAGGCAGGGCCATTATACTGTATGAAAGGCAATGCAGGGCCCTGTTATACTGTGTAGAGGACTATGTGGGGCCATTATACTGCATGGAGCACTTTTTGTGGCCATTATACTGTATGGAGTACTATGTTGGGATATTATATTCTATGAAAGGCAATATAGGGCCCCGTTATACTGTGTGGAGGACTATGTGGGGCCCATTGTTCTGAATGGAGCACTTTTTGTGGCCATTATACTGCATGGAGCACTATGTGGGGCCATTATACTGTGTGAAGTACTATGTTGGGCAATTATATTGTATAAAAGACAATGCAGGGCCTCCTTATACTGTGTGGAAGACCATGTGGGTCCATTATTCTGTATGGAGCACTTTTTTGACCATTATACTGTATGGAGGGCTGTGTGGGCATTATAAGGTATGGAGGGCTGTGTGGGGATTACAGTTGGATAATCATGCTGTGATGGGGTCACAATTCTTTGTCGTGGGGATTGAGGGAGGGGAATACAGTAGGGTCATCATACTGTGTTTGGGGGCACTTTTCTTTGCATCATACTTTATTATCTGTATTGTTCAAGGGTTTTTATCCTTTGTTATTTCAGATTTAAATTAGGCCATTGGGCCAAATGCTTTTATTGAATTTACAGGCGCCTCCTATGTTCCTGAGAAAATCTTTTTCAGATCAGCAGCTCTGGTTGAACTGTTTTGCTAAATGATAACATTTGCTAATGCATTTTATAACTGTAAATTCTGTGATAAACAACCCCTATCACATTTTGTTTTTGCTTTCATTCCCAGGCAATGAGTCATGTTCCCCATTGAATGGATCTCCCAAGCTTTATCACAGAGAATGACATATTTTGTTCACACGTGAGAGGTTTGCTACGCAGCTTGACACCAAGTTACATGGCTTTCCAATTATGAGTCCAGCATGTAGTCAAAAATTATTGGTAACAATGCCTTTTTTGTATTAGTTTTGATAAATGAAGTCCCAAAAACACAGATGATAAGTGCCATGTTTATCATACAGGAAAGCTAAGAGCTAACGTCACTCATGATGTCTTACAAACTGGAATGTACATATTTGTGGAAGGGGCCCTGTGCGAAGCCTCTGTCGTAGATTCTGTCAAATTTGACATGAAGATTATTTTTCTATCAAGATTGACGAATACCACAACAATATCAACCTAAATTTAATTGTACTAAAGTAGAGTCAATTTACATCCTTGCCCAGAGCTTACATTTACACTGATAACTATGAGAGTGTTCCCCAAAATCCAGTCCTCAAGAGCCACCAAAAGATCATGTCTTCAGTGCCTCCATAGTATCGCCCAAGTGATAATTTCATCATTTGTGCAATACTATGGAAATCCTGAAGACATGATCTGTTGGTGGTTCTTGAGGACTGGAGTTAGGGAACACTGAGGTATAATATTAAGATATGAATACCATTGATTGCTTTATGACAATGCCACCAGTCAGAAGGTGGGATATATTAGGCAGTATGTGAACAGTAAGTTCTTGAAGTTAATGTGTCCGAAGCAGGAGCAACAGGCAAGTGTAAGGATCTGTGTGACCTTGACAAGAGTCAGCGAGCCTAAATGTGATGGCTAAATCACTAGTGACTGACTTACTAAAATAATAGGTTTTGTGCAATGTTCCTCTGGAGCCTTATTCACACATCAGTATTTTTGATCAGTGTTTGTAAGCCAAAACTTGTCTCTTGAAAACACAGAACAGGTGTTAATCTTTCAATTATAGTTTTTCCCTGTAAGTTTTACTCCTGGTTTTGGCATACAAACACTGATACAGTATGTGAATAATCCCTTATGGAGTGTTTACTATGTACCAAAAGAGGTCCGAGGAAGAACAGCTGGTGAATCTGCATGGGCCTTCAGGGTCACAGGCCTTCACGGTTCATTCATACATGTGAAGGCAATGCTTGCCTGTCTAGTCCAGTTGCTTAGAACAACTGCTGGAGCCCTCTGCACAGCAAAGAAAAGCCTACAATGAGCATGAGTACGTACTGTACCATGGGGCAATGGAAGAAGATGATAAATAATGCTCTTTTTTATACCATGAGAATGGCCAGTTGCGTGTGCACCTCTCACCTGCGGAAAAAATGGCTCCAGGATGCACTATGGGAAAAAGACTAACAAGTGAAGGCAGTATGATGGGCTGGGCAATGTTCTGCTGGAAAATATTGAACCTGGGAATCATACATAATATCTTCTCAACAAAGTAATATTCATTAAAGCTTTGTACAACACATCAGCACAGCTGTAATTCAGACTTAAAGGGAATTGGTCACCAGGATTTTGCCACCAAATCTGAGATGTGTCACTTACTGGGCTGCTTGCTGTAGTTTTGATAAAAGCACTGTTTTATCAGCAGAAAATTATAACTAGAGGCAGTAGCGTAGCTACCGGGGGGGGGCAGAGGGGGCGGTGGCCCCGGGCTCCACGCTTTGAGGGGGCCCATCCGGAGCTACGCTACTGCAACTGTATCAGGGTGCGCAGCACGCCTTTACAGTTACATTCCGGGCAGAGCAGGGAGACTGTCCCTGCACTGCCCGGCGCCCCATATGCGACCCTTGAGCAGGAGAAGGGGGGGGCGGTGCCAGCATCGGGCCCCCCCCACCCATCACCGCAAGTTAACTGATGAGAGAAGGAGCGCGATGCTCCCTCTCCCATCAGTCTCCTCTGCGTCTGACGTCAATGACGTCATCACCTGGCTCGGAGCAGCAAGGGAACGAGGAGAAGAGGTGAGTACTGTGTTTATTTGTTTATTTTTCCTATTGAGGGGGATTATACTGCAGACTGCCTATGGGGGGGAGATTATGCTACAGACTGCCTATGGGGGGGAGATTATACTACAGACTGCCTATGGGGGGGATTATACTACAGACTGCCTATGGGGGGGAGATTATACTACAGACTGCCTATGGGGGGGAGATTATGCTACTGACTGCCTATGGGGGGGATTATACTACAGACTGCCTATGGGGGGGAGATTATGCTACACACTGCCTATGGAGGGGAGATTATGCTACAGACTGCATATGGGGGAGGAGATTATGCTACAGACTGTCAATGAGGGGGGATTATGCTACAGACTTCCTTTGGGAGGGAAGATTATGATACAGACTGCCTATGGGGGGAGATTATACTACAGACTGCCTATGGGGGGACATTATACTACAGACTGCCTATGGGGGGGCATTATACTACAGACTCTGCTTATGGGGGGGAGATTATACTACAGACTGCCTATTGGGGGGGGAGCATTATACTACAGACTGCCTATGGGGGGGAGGTTATACTACAGACTGCCTATGGGGGGGAGCATTATACTACAGTCTCTGCCTATGGGGGGGAGATTATACTACAGACTGCCTATGGGGGGGAGATTATGCTACAAACTCTGCCTATGAGGGGATTATGCTATATGAAGGACTATCTGGTGCATTATACTATATGTAGGCTATTTATACAGTGTGGGGATTACAGTTAGGGTCATACTGTTGAGGGAGGGCAATAACCCTTCACAGTTGGCCAAGTGAGTGTCAAATTATTATGTTGATTGCGCAATCCAACAGAGAACCAGACGGAGGCAGTGCTTGCTCTGTATGGGAGGATTCAAAAGAATCTCTGATCCCGTTTATTTTGCTTAGCATTTTATATTGTTTTGAGTATTTTAATAGCCAATCAACTCTGCAGCCATACTACTGTACTATAGGCTAACCAATGTTAGTACAATTATTACGGAAACACATATATGGTCATATTATCATCGTTAGTTCGAAGCACTATGGAAGTTTTACAAGGTCAATCCTGGCCTAAACTAGTTAGATAACAGGAGCGGAGTGTCTGACAAAATACAAAATGTTCTTGTGAGAAAAATTTTGTGGGAAAGATCCATGGGAAGAGAAAGAAAGAAGTATGTTATGCAAGGAGTAGTGTTGAGCATTCCGATACTGTAATATCGGGTATCGGCCGATATTCGCGGTATCGGAATTCCGATACTTAATTCCGATACTTTTACAATATCGGATACCGGAATCGGAAGTTCCCATAATGCCTGCGCTCTGCAGTGTCTGTGAAGGATGACAAGTTGGATGGCAGCGCGATCCAGCCTGTCATCAGAATGCCATCCCAGCGGGGGAGAATTCTCCTGATTGTTTAAAAGCCGGCGGGCGGTATAAAGCCGCCGGCTTTTAAACAATCACACAGCCCCATACTGCTTCCCCGCAGCCTCCCACCCCGATCCTCCGCTCCCCTCATCACCTCGCAGCTCCAAGGAGCGGGGAGCGAAGGACCCGGGCGGGGAAGCCGGCAGTGAAACGACTTCACCGCCGGCTTTCCCGTTCTGTGCTGCGCTTTCCCGCCGGTTATTTCAAATGAACAGCTGAGGTATCAGGTGATGCCGATCAGCTGTTCATTTGAATTAGCCGTGGTGCCCTCAGAGGGTTCATGTGAGTTCATGCTTGACTGCATGAACTCACATGAACTTTCCCACGGCCGCACAGGTCAGCCTCACCTCCCAGACGATCAGACCGTCATGATTAGTGTGTGTGCGGGGTGTGTGTGTGCGATGTTTGTGCGGGTGCGCGCGGTGTCTGTGCGATGTCTGCGGGTGTGTGCGGGGTGTGTGCGCGATGTTTGTGCGGGTGTGCGCGGTGTCTGTGCGATGTCTGCGAGTGTGTGCGGTGTCTGTGCGGGTGTGTGTGCGCGGTGTCTGTGCGATGTCTACGAGTGTGTGCGTGCAGGCAGACATAGGCCGATGTGACACTACTACTCCCATCGGCCTATGTCTGTCCCCCGTCCACTCCTGCCAGCAGGATCAGCTCGATGGGAGCAGTAGTTCCCATCAGACTGATCCTGCTATTTAAATTGCCCTACTGTGTCCCCAATAAATGTTAAATACATGTCATTGGTGGCCAGTGGTTACCTAAAAGAAATTAGTTCATACATTACCTGTCCCCGCCGATCGCCACCTAAAATAAAGTAAAAAATAAAAAACTACACCTATACTCACCAAGACACCTAATTCCCCGAAGCCATCGATCTCCTGTAATAAAATATAAAATAATAAACCACAACCTTATCCTTACCCCTCCGTAGCAGTCCACGAGTGTCCCACGAAGATCTCCAGTTCAGAGCAGCCACATAGAATGTGACCGCTCTGAACCGCTGCCGCCGCTAGAATGACGGGGCCGTAAGGGTTCACCGGAGTTCAGGCAGCGCTGCTCCGGTTAGCTCCTTTACGGCCCTGCTGTATCGTGAGAAATTCCCACGGTACAGCAGTGCCGTAAAGGAGGTCTCCGGAGCTGCGCTGCCTGAATGCACTCCGGTGACCTCAGTCAGTGGCTCCCGCTGCCGGGAGCAGACGTGTTCCCGGCAGCGTGAGCTTACAGCAGCCATGCACAGCTGTCACCATCTCCAGATGTGACAGCTGTGCATGGGAGATCAGCGCAGGAACGTGGACAGGTAACTATTATTTTTAGTAAACTAAGAATTAAATAAAATTGTGTGTTTTATTTCAAATAAATTATTTTTTTCTGGGTGTAGTGTGTTTTTTCTTTTTAACACTTTGTAGGTTAGTAATGGGGGTGTCTTATAGACGCCCATCATTACTAACCTGGGCTTCATGGCAGCTGGCGCTGACATGAACCCCACCACTATTACCCCCTGCCACCGCACCAGGGCAGCGTGGAAGAGCGAGGCTAAGTGCCAGAGTTGGCGCATCCTATGGATGCGCCATTTCTGGGGCGGCTGACGACTGGTGTTTCTAGCCTGGGAGGGGGCCAATATTCATGGCACCCTTCCTGGGCTATTAATATCAGCCCCCAGCTGTCTGCCTAGCCTTTGCTAGCTATTAAAATAGGGGGGACCCCACGTCATTTTCTTGGGGGGGGTCCCCCATTTTAATAGCTAGTAAAGGCTAGGTATTCAGCTGGGGGCTGATATTAGTAGCCTGGGAAGCTCCGTGGGTTTTACCCCCTTCCCAGGCTTCAAACATCTGCCCCAGCCGTCTGCTTAACCTCCGCTAGAGACTAAAATTATGGGGGATCCCACGCCATTTTTTTTTAAAATAAATCCATTATTTTAACACTAAATGACATTTGAGGAGTTAATAAAGATGCAGTCCCTAAATTATTATTTATTTTTTAATTAATTTTTCCCAAAACTTTTGACGTGGGCTTCGCCATATTTTTGTATGCCAGCCAGGTACAGCATCCAGCTTCTATGAACGCGCCATTTTCCGGGGCGGCTGCGGACTGCAATTTTCAGCGGGGGGCAGAAAGCTTGGGCCTCATCCCCCAGCTGCCTAGTTGTACCTGGCTGGACACAAAAATAGGGAGAAGCTCCACGTTTTTTTTTTTTTAATTATTTCATGAAATTCATGGAATAATTAAGAAAAAAAGGGCTTCCCTATATTGTTGTGTCCAACCAGGTACAAATAGGCAGCTGGTGGTTGGGGGCAGCCCGTTCCTGCCTGCTGTACCTGGCTGGACCCAAATATAGTGCAAAGCCCCACGTCAATTTTTTTTTAATTATTTCAGGAAATTCATGAAATAATTAAAAAAAAATTATGTGGGGCTTCGCCCTATATTTGTGTCCAGTCAGGTACAGCAGGCAGGAACGGGCTGCCCCCAACCACGAGCTGCCTATTTGTACCTAGCCGGACACAACAATATAGGGAAGCCCTTTTTTTCTTAATTATTCCATGAATTTCATGAAATAATTAAAAAAAAAAATATGTGGGGCTTCGCCCTATTTTTGTGTCCAGCCAGGTACAACAAGGCAGCTGGGGGCTGGAATCCGCAGCGCAGGGAGGCCCAAGCTTTCTGGGCCCCACCCGCTGCAAATTGCAGTCCGCAGCCGCCCCGGAAAATGGCGCGTTCATAGAAGCGCCATCTTCTGGCGCTGTACCCAACTCATCCAGGGCCCTGGTGCGGTGGCTCACTGGGTAATAAAGGGGTTAAGGCCAGCTTGGCATTATCAGCTGGCCCTAAGCCCGAAATTCATGGGGTCACGCCAATATTAGACATGACCACCATGAATTTCTAGTAAAGTATTTAAAAAAAACACAAACACCCAGAAAAAAGTCCTTTAATTGAAATAAAGACACAATTCTTTATTGTTCTAAATTAAACCATACTTACAGTCACGCCCATTCCAGCTGAAGCCAACGATCTCCTGCAATAAAAGTAAAATAATAAAGCAACCTCATCCTTACCTTTCCATGGTTCCCAGGACAGCTTCAGCTCTGCTACATGAAGATGACAGGCTGGACCGCAGCAGAACGCTGCCATCCAGCCTGTCATCCCGCAGACACTGAGAAGCGCAGGCATGCTTGCGCTCCTCAGTGTCTCGCTGTGACGGCATCCAGATGAGCCGAGGTCATGTCCAATGAACTCAGCTCACCTCATGCACGTCACTGACAGCGTGGGAAAATTCTCCTGCACTCAGCGCTTCAGCGTGAGAATTTTCCCACGCTGTCAGTGACGTGCATGAGGTGCGCCGAGTTCATTGGACATGACCTCACCTCATGTATGTCACTGACAGCGTGGGAGAATTCTCACGCTGAAGCGCTGAGTGCAGGAGAATTTTCCCACGCTGTCAGTGACGTGCATGAGGTGAGCTGAGTTCATTGGACATGAACTCGGCTCATCTGGATGACGTCACAGAGAGACACTGAGGAGCGCAAGCATGCCTGCGCTTCTCAGTGTCTGCGGGATGACAGGCTGGATGGCAGCGTTCTGCTGCGGTCCAGCCTGTCATCTCGATGTAGCAGAGCTGAAGCTGTCGTGGGAACCATGGAAAGGTAAGGATGAGGTTGCTTTATTATTTTACTTTTATTGCAGGAGATCGTTGGCTTCAGCTGGAATGGGCGTGATAGTAAGTATGGTTTAATTTAGAACAATAAAGAATTGTGTCTTTATTTCAATTAAAGGACTTTATTCTGGGTGTTTGTGTTTTCTTTTAACTTTGACTATGGGGTTAGTAATGGGGGTGTCTTATAGACGCCTCTCCATTACTAACCTGGGCTTGATGTCAGCTGGCATTATAAGCTGACATCAACCCCAACCCTATTACCCCCTGCCACCGCACCAGGGCAGCGTGGAAGAGCGAGGCTAAGTGCCTGAATTGGCGCATCCTATGGATGCGCCATTTCTGGGGCGGCTGACGGCTGGTGTTTCTAGCCTGGGAGGGGGCCAATATTCATGGCACCCTTCCTGGGCTATTAATATCAGCCCCCAGCTGTCTGCCTAGCCTGTGCTAGCTATTAAATTAGGGGGGACCCCACGTTATTTTTTTTGGGGGGGTTCCCCCATTTTAATAGCTAGTAAAGGCTAGGTATTCAGCTGGGGGCTGATATTAGTAGCCTGGGAAGCTCCGTGGGTATTACCCCCTTCCCAGGCTTCAAACATTTGCCCCAGCTGTCTGCTTAACCTCCGCTAGAGCCTAAAATTAAGGGGAACCCCACGCCAATTTTTTTTTAAATAAATCCTTTATTTTAACACTAAATGACAAGTACAGTAATCAACACTGTCACTGTACTTCATATATATGTGACTGACATGTTTCTATCTATCTAATCTATGTGTGATTCTCTATTCTTTCTATTCTAAATTGTCGGGTACAGATGCTGAATTGCCGGCCGGCTTTCTTAAAGAGACGGTGCATGAAAACACTATTATTTTTTTAAATAAATCCTTTACACTAAATGACAAGTACAGTAAGCAACACTGTCACTGTACTTCATATATATGTGACTGACATGTTTCTATCTATCTAATCTATGTGTGATTCTCTATTCTTTCTATTCTAAATTGTCGGGTACAGATGCTGAATTGCCGGCCGGCTTTCTTAAAGAGACGGTGCATGAAAACACTATTATTTTTTTAAATAAATCCTTTACACTAAATGACAAGTACAGTAAGCAACACTGTCACTGTACTTCTTATATATGTGGCTGACATGTTTCTATCTATCTAATCTATGTGTGAAGCTCTATTCTGTCTGTTATAAATTGTCGGGTACCGCTGCTGAATTGCCGGCCGGCTTTTTTAAAGAGACGGTGCACGAAAACACTAATATTTTTTTTAATAAATGCTTTACACTAAATGACAAGTACAGTAAGTAACACTGTCACTGTACTTCATATATATGTGACTGACATGTTTCTATCTATCTAATCTATGTGTGAAGCTCTATTCTTTCTGTTGTAAATTGTCGGGTACCGGTGTATGCCGCTGATGAATTGCCGGCTTTTCATGTCATTCTACATTATTCTTAGTTGTTTTCCTTCATGTAGAATTAACCTACAAGGAAAGAAAGGGTTTATTTTCATTCCGATATTTGTGTCCCATTGACTTGCATTGGTTTCCGGTATCGGAATCGGCGATATCCGATACTTTTTGGGTATCGGCCCGATCCAATCCGATACGATATTTCCTGATATCGGAAGGTATCGCTCAACACTAGCAAGGAGTGATAATAACATGATTTTAAAGCAAGCAGACAAAATGGAGTTGCTCTAGCATGAGTATCAATATGTCCTTTACATTCCCCCCTAAAAATTATGTTATTATCAACAATAGAGGTGCTATCCCAGGGTCATGCTTTGAGCCTGAGGGACATTGGTCTTCACTCAATTAGTGCCCTTGTTACCAATCGAGGCTGTCGCGGCATGTCCATCCCCCCTTGTTAGTTGATATAATCATAAAGCTCTGATCTTCAGACGTGAGGTTGTTTGGGGCAAGCGGGTAAAGGTCATCATTCCCTTGTCATCCAGGTCCTCAATGCTGGTTACATCTGGGAGGTCTGTGTACAGTAGCACTGGATGTCGGTTGACAGTGTCCTCCTTGCTCTCTGATGATTGGCAGGCTTTCCTCATGCAAAATGGGATACAATAAAAGACTAGTTTTAGTAAGACATATATTAACAAGATGCAAGCAACAATATGCAACATTTCTTGTAATATTCCAGTAATCCATCCACCATCCCTTTAAACCAATTAGCAGGATTTAAAAAGGAAAATGTATCAGACCACCAACTGTCTTTGGTCAATTCATTATGTTTGTTATATTCTTCCCTGAGTTTCCTAATGTCTTCCATTTTAGTCTTTAACCATATGGTAGAGTCGGGGTCAATATAGTGACAACAGGCTGGGCCTATAACTTGACACATCCCTCCTTGAGCTGCTGTCAAATAGTCCAGCACTAAAGTATTTTGATTGGCCACTATGATAAGCTGATTCTGCACCGCAACAGTAGTATTAATTACTTCCAATAAACTCCAAATCTGGTCATCTAAGTAATCAGTGACGTCCACTAATTTGTCCCACATTTGTGTAACCATAGGGTAGAGGAAGACAGTACTGGCTATCTTATTGGGTATACTCATTTATACTAAATGAGGTCTTCCTGATGGGCGTGAGGTGTTGTCCTTGGCACATTTATAAATGGTATGAAGAGGGATGGCTTTCATATCTGCTTTACTATGGGGAATAAGATAAGTGGCTGGAGTTAGCCGGGCCAACGTACTCCGACTGGGAGCCATTTGTATGCATTATACCCATAGACCCAATATGTGGCTGATGGCAGGTCCCATAAAACAGAGTTCTGTAATACAAATTTATGTACGAAATTGATAAAAATGGTGTTATTTGATAACATACACCATGAAGGCATTTGTCCCAGGGGGCTACAATATCCAACATTCGGATTGCCACATGTTGGATCACTAGACTTATATTCAGAAAATTCATGTTTTACTGCTGTTGGGGTTGTCAGGAGCACTTGATATGGTCCGTCATACAGTGGTTCTAGTCTGTGTTTCCGAACATGCTTCTTCACATACACATAATCTCCAGGCTTGAGGGTATGACAACCTTCTGCATCAGCTGGATCTGGAATAGAAGATGATAGAAGATGATACTAACGCATGGGTGTTAATTAAGGCTTTGGCAAGCTGAATCACATATTGCACAACATAATCTGTTTCTTCTGATAATTGTTGTGGGGTAAATCTAGCTATGGCTGGTTGTGTCCCTTTTGGAAGTGCATTGAGTGAAGAGGTATTTGGGAATCCTGCAGAAAATACCAGTGTGAATTGCGGTGAGTGCTGCATTGTGACCTGCTGAGTGCTTTTCTACCTGTTTAGATTTATTGGGCTTTTTAAAACCTATTTTCTCACTACAGTTTTAGTTTCTTAGTTTACTACCTGTGTATTTAAGGGTTAACTACATTGCACTAAAATCCTGAGGTGTAGATTTACTCACAAGGGGTTAATTAAGGGGAAGGGGTCATAATTAAGGGTTTATAAGGGGCAGCTGGTTGGGCATCAAGTCCTTTGGAAGTGCATTGAGGTGAAGGGTACATTGCTGGAAAAGGAAGAAAAAAAAAAAAAAAAAACCTCTTTAAATCTCTTAGTTTGCGAGTGTGAACGAGCTGCGTGTGTCCGGAGCGTAAGTGCGAACGAAAGTAAGTGTGTGACTTGTTTTTCAGTGAAGAGGTATTTGGGAATACTGCAGAAAATACCTGTGTCAATTGTGGTGAGTGCTGCATTGTGACCTGCTGAGTGCTTTTCTACCTGTTTAGATTTATTGGGCTTTTTAAAACCTATTTTCTCACTACAGTTTTAGTTTCTTAGTTTACTACCTGTGTATTTAAGGGTTAACTACATTGCACTAAAATCCTGAGGTGTAGATTTACTCACAAGGGGTTAATTAAGGGGAAGGGGTCATAATTAAGGGTTTATAAGGGGCAGCTGGTTGGGCATCAAGTCCTTTGGAAGTGCATTGAGGTGAAGGGTACATTGCTGGAAAAGGAAGAAAAAAAAAAAAAAAAAACTCTTTAAATCTCTTAGTTTGCGAGTGTGAACAAGCTGCGTGTGTCCGGAGCGTAAGTGCGAACGAAAGTAAGTCTGTGACTTGTTTTTCAGTGACTTTGGATTCAGGGAGTTTGGAAGGGAGGACTTGGGACTGAATTGCTGACTGTATTTCATTCTTTCTTTACTTTACTTTTTACTTAATTAATCCACCTGACCTACCTATCTGATTCCCCCGTCCATACTTGATACTTAATTGATCCCCCGTCCATACTTAACTGATCCCCCGCCGATATCTAATTGATACACTTGCACATCCCTAATTGATCCCAGTCAATACACCTATATATAAATAATTGTGTTTTGTACTTGTATATATATACTGACTGTATCCCCATATTTAGAATGACGTCCATGTTGGCCGGAGCCGTGCAGTGTACATCTTGCGCAATGTATGCATTCCGTGAGCAACCGCTCGAGGATCCATACTGCTGCGAGAGATGTGAGCATATCGTGCACTTAGATCCAGAATTTGGGCTTCCAAGTGCTCAGATAGCGGTACTGAGGAGCATCGACAACATGGAACGGAGTTTGCTGCTCACCGAGCAGACACTCAATGGGTCAATACTGGGGGTGGAGCATAGAGGGGAAGTGCAGGCTGAACAGGCAGGGAGCTGGATAACAGTTAGGAGGGATAGAGGGAAGAAGTATAGGAAGGCTGGTTCAGAACCGGCATTATTGGAGCACGACAGATCCTCTGACCGCCGGGGGAGTGTATGCTCCAGTAATGAGGGGGAGGGGGGAAGTGTAGGGCAGGCAAGACAGGTTCTGGTAGTGGGTGACTCTATTATTAGGGGGACAGACAGGGCAATCTGTCACAAAGACCGGGATTGCCGAACGGTGTGCTGCCTCCCTGGCGCTCGAGTCCGGCACATCGCGGATCGGGTTGACAGGTTACTGGGTGGGGCTGGCGAAGACCCAGTGGTCATGGTCCACATCGGCACCAATGACAAAGTGAGTGGTAGATGGAGGGTCCTTAAAAATGATTTCAGGGACCTAGGTAGGAAGCTTAGGGCAAGGACCTCCAAGGTAGTTTTCTCAGAAATACTACCAATCCCGCGAGCCACACAGGAGTGCCAACGGGAAGTTAGGGAGGTGAATAAGTGGCTAAAGAGTTGGTGCAAGGCAGAAGGGTTTGGGTTCATGGAGAACTGGGCCGACTTCGCGGTCGGCTACAGGCTCTACCGTAGGGACGGGCTGCACCTCAATGGGGAGGGTGCAGCGGTGCTGGGGAAGAAGATGGCTAATAGGTTGGAGGAGTTTTTAAACTAGAGACGGGGGGGGGAAACCAAGGAAATAGGTGGGATGTGAGGCAAGCAAGGGGGAAGGGGAGAAGTGAATATAATGAGGGTGGAGAGGGGGGTGGGGATAGTACAGTTAGATCGTTAGAGAAGAATAGGATGCTAAATAACCCCAAAGTTTTATCTTGCATGCTGACCAACGCAAGAAGCCTGACCAATAAGGCGGATGAGCTGCAGGCGCTTATATCGGAGGAGAGGTATGACATCGTAGGTATAACAGAGACTTGGCTAGACGATAGCTACGACTGGGCGGTAAATTTATTAGATTATAGTTTATTTAGAAGGGACCGGAAACAGGGGAAAGGCGGAGGAGTCTGCTTATATGTAAAGTCATGTCTAAAACCCAGACTAAGGGAAGATATAGGAGAGGGAGAAGAGGGGGTCGAGTCCATGTGGGTAGAGATAGAGGGGGCAAAAAATAATACTAAAATATTACTGGGGGTCTGCTATAAGCCACCAAATATAACAGAGGAGAATGAGAATCTGCTATTAGGACAAATAGACAAAGTAGCCAAACATAATGAAGTGATTGTAATGGGGGATTTCAACTACCCGGATATTGACTGGGAAACAGAAACCTGTAGATCTCAGAAAGGAAAAAGGTTCTTGACAAATATTAAGGATAATTATCTCTCCCAACTAGTGCAGGAACCAACGAGAGGGAAGGCCGTGTTGGACTTAATATTGACTAATAGGCCTGATAGAATAACTGAGGTACAGATAGGGGGGCACCTAGGTAATAGCGATCATATTATTATCGACTTCAAAATGCCCTTCAGTAGGGTTATCAATAAGGGAACAACAAAAACATTAAACTTTAGGAGGGCGAAGTTTGATCAGCTGATAGAAAACCTTCAACTTATTGACTGGACAAAGTACTTAATCAATGGAATACGAATAGTAAATGGGAAACCTTTAAAAGAATTCTGAATACTCAGTGCGAGAGGTATATACCGTATGGGAATAAAAGGGCCAGAAATAAGAGGAAACCAATATGGTTGAACAAGAAGGTAAAAGGGGCGTTAAATAGCAAAAAAGAGGCATTCAAGAGATTAAAACAGGAAAACAGTAAGGAGGCACTAATGTGTTACAAGGAAAAAACGAGAACCTGTAAAAAACAAATAAAAATAGCGAAGGAGGAAACAGAGAAACGTATTGCTAGGGAAAGTAGATCAAATCCCAAACTGTTCTTTACGTATATAAATAGTAAAAGGATTAAATCGGATAATATTGGACCGATAAAAAGTGAGGAAGGCAAAATCATAGAGAAAGATGAGGATAAAGCTAATCTATTAAATAATTTTTTTTTGACAACTTTCACAAAGGAAATAGAACTAACAGGAGAAATGAGAAGTGACAAGCTTAATCCTCCACTAAGTATGACTAATCTAACCCAAGCTGGGGTACAGAAACGCCTCAGTAACATTAAAATAAACAAATCACCAGGACCTGATGGCATAAACCCACGGGTACTAAGGGAACTAAGTAATGTGATAGACAGACCGTTATATCTTATATTTAAGGACTCTGTTGAGACTGGGTCTGTGCCACTTGATTGGCGACAGGCGAATGTAGTGCCAATATTCAAAAAGGGAGCGAAAAGTGACGACGGAAACTATCGGCCGGTGAGTCTGACGTCCGTTGTGGGCAAAATTTTTGAAAGCTTCATTAAAGAGGCAATTACGGAGCATCTTGATGCTAATAATCTTTTAATCCCGAACCAACATGGATTCATGAGGAATCGCTCCTGCCAAACAAACCTGATTGACTTCTACGAGGAGGCTAGCGCTCGATTAGATCAGGGGGAACCAGTGGATGTCGTGTATCTCGACTTCTCAAAAGCGTTCGATAGCGTGCCACATAATAGGTTGGTATACAAAATGAGAATGATGGGGCTGGGGGAAAATGTCTGCAAGTGGGTAGCTAACTGGCTAAAGGATAGAAGGCAGAGGGTGGTTATAAATGGAATATACTCAGATTGGGTAAGCGTCACTAGTGGGGTACCACAGGGGTCTGTACTAGGCCCAATGTTATTTAACATCTTTATTAACGACATAGTCAACGGGATAAATAGTAAAATATCAATATTTGCAGATGACACAAAGTTATGTAAAACAATTAATACAAAAGAGGACAGTGCAGACCTACAGAGGGATTTGGATAAGCTGGGTAGGTGGAGCATTAAATGGCAAATGAGGTTTAACGAGGAGAAATGTAAGGTCATACATATGGGAAGGAAAAATGGAAGTCACCAGTACTCACTGAATGGGAAATCATTGGGGAATTCAGAGATGGAGAAGGACTTGGGCATCTTGATTGATAGCAAACTAAATTGGAGTGCCCAAAGTCAGGCCGCTGCTGTAAGGGCAAACAGGGTAATGGGATGTATCAGAAGAGGTATAGCTGCAAAGGATGAGAACATTGTTCTTCCACTGTACAAAGCACTGGTCAGACCACACTTGGAATACTGTGCTCAGTTATGGGCCCCAATATATAGAAAGGATATAAATGAGCTTGAAAAGGTACAAAGGAGGGCAACAAAATTAATAAAGGGAATGGAGGGACTGCAATACCCAGAGAGGTTGGCAAAACTAGGACTATTCAGCCTGGAAAAGAGAAGGTTGAGGGGGGACATAATAAATGTGTACAAATATGTTAGGGGACAGTATAGAGATCTTGCCCGGGACTTGTTCAAAAGGAGGGATATTACGGTAACAAGAGGGCATTCACTAAGACTGGAAGAGAAAAGGTTTCAGCACCAGCATAGGAAGGGGTTCTTTATGGTAAGAGCAGTGAGAATATAGAATTCACTGATTGAGGAGACGGTAATGTCGGATTCACTACACCAGTTCAAGCGGGGACTGGATGCATTTCTAGATACCAGGCAGATTTCAGCGATACTTAAAAATAAAATAAAATAGTAGGTTGATACAGGGATTTATTCTGACTGCTGGTTTCAGAGTCGGGAGGGAATTTTTCTTCAGGTGAAGATTGGCTAAATCATTTGGGGTTTTTGCCCTCCTCTGGATCAACTTTAGCAATTACAGAACTAACAGGTCGAACTTGATGGACGCAAGTCTTTATTCGGCTTTACAAACTATGTTACTATGTTACTATGTTATAGTATCTCATAGGGTGACAGTTTGTGTTTCCGTAAGGGTGTGGTGCGTATGTGATACAGTGCAATGGGAAGGAGCTCAGGCCACTGGGCCGTAGTCTCCTGCATCATTTTGGTTAACTGCCTTTTCAGTGTGCCATTCAATCTCTCCACCTTGCCACTTGACTGTGGATGATAAGAAGTATGTAACGCTACTGTTGATCCGATCATGGTAAGTATTTCTTGATATACGCATGAGGAAAAGGCTGGTCCTTGATCACTTTTGATATCTTCTGGGACTCCATACCGGCAAACAACTTCAGAGACCAACTTCTTGGCGGTAGTCTCACAGGAGAACCTGCAGTCGTGATAAAGCCTCTCCTTGCCCAGATCTCCCCAAAATCATGTGCAATCCCGAAGGCGTATCTCGAGTCAGTAAATATATTCACACGTCTTCCTTCGGCCTGTTTACAAGCAGCAATCAGGGCTTTGAGCTCTGCTTCCTGTGCTGACATACTGGGAGGTAAGGCCGCAGCCTCTACTAATGTATCAGAAGATTGAGGGTAGGGGGGGGAAATGTATCTTCAGTTGTAACAGCATATACAGTATTAAACCTGCCAGAGGTGTCAGCATATCGGGATCCATCCGTATATAACGTAAGTTCTGGATCATCCAAGGGTACTTCCCCCACTAAAACAAGTGGAGTTAACTCCGCAGTAATTTGTTCCAGACAATCATGCGGTGGAGTCTCTTTCCCCTCTCCTACAGGTGCAGGCAGCAGGGTGGCTGGGTTGATGGTGGTGCACCGGTGTAATTTCACATTTTCTGGCAACATCAACGAACACTGCAGCCGCAGGTGTCTCTGTGTGAGTACTCCGGCTGCATGTCCTCCTGTCTCAGAGACATACAAATGGCAAGGTTGAGCATAGTCCGGATTTCCAAGGGCAGGGGTTGTCATTATCCTTGACTTTAGTTGCTCAAAGGCTTGTTGCAGCAGTTCTTGGTGGTCCTTGTTGTTTACATCAGCCAGAGTGTCTTCTTTTAATGCATCATATAGGGGCAGCATCAGACGTGAAGCGTCTGGGATCCATTGTCTGCAATATGTACATAGTCCGAGGAACCGTTGCAGCTCTATGGGATCTTTTGGGAATGGTAGTAGGTAGATGACCATCTTCCTTTCTTCTGTGAGATGTCTGGCACCCTGAGTAAGGCAGTGGCCTAAGAAGACCACTTGACCGAGGCAAAACTGAAGCTTCGAGGCTGAGACTCGACAATTCAGTTTTGCTAGATGCTTGAGGAGGCTAACACTGGCCCTGATGGACATTTGCTCCGTGGGGGCACACAAAAGAAGATCATCCACATATTGTATAAGTACTACCTCAGAGTTGTCCAGCTGCCATGGCAGCAGACAGCTAGACATGTTCTTTGCAAACTGATTAGGGCTATTCTGCGGCATCACTGTCCAAGTCAATTGCCTGCCCTGATATGTAAATGCAAACAGAAACTGACAGTCTTTGTGTAGTGGAATGCTAATTAAAAAACAACAAAAAAAACAAAAACGTTTGCTAAATCAATTACTGTAAACCAGACAACGTGTATGTGCATCTATTAGAAACTTAAGGATAAATGACCATCTAGAGAATTAGTTTACATCACCATATTTTAGCTCTAATGTCAAAGTGGACATAAATATGTGCTGTTGAGGGTAGTGAATTGATTAGCCAACTTATCCTGAGCTCATATTTTAAGGGCTTGACAGAAGTTAAACCCACTCTCATACGTATTGGCGTCTAATGCTCTGTCACACACTGATCATGATGATCTTCCTCATACACATTCTGGGTGTAGTGTGTATTGCTGCCTGTATTCCGGGTGTGCCAAGATGGCCGCCACCAGAAGGAAGCATACTACAGGAAGGGTGCACCAAGATGGCTGCCACCAAAGGGACATCTGGTCAGAGGCCGGAGGTGATGCAATGGGTGTAGCAACTTGGCCGCTGCAGGAAGGGTTGGAACTTTGGGCGGACATAGGTATAACACATGACGATGGGGCACTAGGAGTGGCTTGGGTAGTAGCAAGGGGTGGGGCTCCTGGACGGGGTGCGTGACATGCAACACAATAATCGGCTGACAATGGATTCTGCTGGCCACAATTAGAACATTCCCAACAATTCATTACTCCGCCATTATCGGAGAGCATAATACACATAACATAGCGTCTTTCCCTTATTGTCTGCATTTTCTTCCTCCATTCACCCCTTTTTTTCCCTTATTTTTTTTTTGGGACAAATTCTCTGCTGTTCCGTATCAAGCCAAGGCCGTTTTGCTATGCTAGCAGCTGTAACTGGGCGCTTATCTGGCAGCGCGCATATTTCAGTTAGCCATTTAAGTTTCTCCACATATCCACATACTTTTTCCTTCTGTCAACAAACTCAGCGCAACCTTTTTTTTCACATGCATTTACTTTTCAAAATTTCAACATTCCATTATCTTCCTTGCTGCATTTAACATCTTGTACTGTAATCTTACACAATGACATTACTCTTTTGGTTTTCTCTACATGTATAACAAAATGACATGATAGCTGTCCGGCTCTTGTAGCCATCACCTCTCCTTCTCTTAACGGACCATGGTCACGGATGTAATCATTAGATGCAGCTTGTATTGTAGGTCCCCCAATAGGACATATCTCTGCAGCTAGCCCCCACCCATGCTGCAGTTTCGCATTTGCTGCATTTACAATGATCCCAACCTGCTGTTGTGGTATACTCCCCATGCCTATTCTCAGTATAGTGGAGAAATCTGAAGGACCCTTCAGTAAAACAGACGCCACCTTCTGATACTCGTGTCCATGTTCTATTTCCCCAGTTTGGGAGAGGGTGAATAGGGAAGAGCTCAGAGGACCCTGGGTCTCTCTGAATGGAGTATGGACCATGGCAGGGGCAGGTGGGGGTAGTGATTTATAACCCCCGCCGTCAGCGTTAAGTAATGGGCAGGTTGGTGCTACAACACCGGGTTTACGTGCTCTACAATTATAGCACGTCTTGCGCCATCCTGGATTAGTTGGATTAGTGACCCAACACACATTACAGAGCCAACCGTCTGGGTTATATGATGGTGACTGGCTCTCAGTGGGAAGTGCAGGGTATTTAATCTCATAAGGTATAAATTGCTCAGTTTCCGGATTCAGGGGCTGGGGTACTGCTACATTTGTGGGGGTAGGGGATGCTTCTTTAGGGGCTTTAGATTCGGGTTGTGGACACATAAGTTAGGAAGGGGAATCTACTTCCTCCTGTACTTTTTCCCCATGAGCTTTATTTTGTAACACAAAACAGCCAGTCTTCGTTACAGGGCTAGATAATTTTCCCTTTTTTACATAAAAATAATTGAAATCATAGAATCATAGAATCATAGAATGGTAGAGTTGGAAGGGACCTCCTGGGTCATCTGGTCCAACCCCCTGCTCAAAGCAGGATTCACTAGATCATCTCAGACAGATGTCTGTCCAGCCTCTGTTTGAAGATGTCCATTGAAGGGGAACTCACCACCTCTCGTGGCAGCCTGTTCCACTCATTAATCACCCTAACTGTCAAAAAGTTTTTTCTAATATCTAATCTGTGTCTCCTCCCATTTAGTTTCATCCCATTGCTTCTAGTCTTTCCTTGTGCAAATGAGAATAAAGATGATCCTTCTACAATGTGACAGCCCTTGACATATTTGTAGACAGCTATTAAGTCTCCTCTCAGTCTTCTTTTTTGCAAGCTAAACATTCCCAAATCCTGCAACCGTTCCTCATAGGACATGGTTTGCAGACCAGTCACCATTCTGGTCGCTCTTCTCTGAACTTGCTCCAGTTTGTCTATGTCTTTTTTAAAATGTGGTGCCCAAAACTGTACACAGTATTCCAGATGAGGTCTGACCAAAGAGGAGTAAAGACCGATAATGACTTCACGTGATCTAGACTGTATGCTTCTGTTAATACATCCCAGAATTGTATTTGCCTTTTTTGCTGCTGCATCACACTGTTGACTCATGTTCAGTCTATGATCTATTAGTATACCTAAGTCTTTTTCACATGTACTGTTGCTTAGCTCTATTCCTCCCATTCTGTATATGCTTTTTTTATTTTTATTGCCCAGATGTAGTACTTTGCATTTTTCCCTGTTAAAAACCATTCTGTTGGTTGCTGCCCACTGCTCCAGTTTATTTAGGTCTTTTTGAATCCTCTCTCTCTCTTCTCTAGTATTAGCTATCCCTCCTAGCTTTGTGTCATCAGCAAATTTAATCAGTTTACCCTCAATTCCTTCATCTAAATCATTGATAAAGATGTTGAACAATACAGGTCCCAGGACGGAGCCCTGTGGTACCCCACTTGAGACATTCATCCAGCTGGATGTGAAGCCATTTACAACCACCCTTTGAGTCCGATCACTAAGCCAGTTATGAATCCAGGCTTCATCTCCTCCTCTGCGAGCGAGACAGCGGATGGCAGGCTGAGGTCTCCCTCCCACAGGAAAATGTAACACCTTAAAAACTTTTGGTGCATTCTTAAAAGATCTTTTCCCTTCTCGACCGATCATGATATTCATCACATCCTCCCCCTCCTGCAGGGGAGACAAATTTTTTCTGCTCCACGGAAACATTGATTAATCACTACTGCTGCTTCACAACCAACAAAGATTCTTAATGCTTGTGGACAGCGGAGTCTGGCCAGAGCTCCCAGCTGTTCCACTACTACCTACTACCTTTTAATTCACCCCATCCATCGGGGGAATCGTACAGATGGCTAATGAAAGGAGGAGCACTCTTGCAGCTTCGCAGCGCTCTGGACACTCGATATACGTATATCTACTTGCGTGTCCTACGCAATCTTCGATCACCTGCCGCGACTGAAACTAACAATGTCCAGTCTTCTAAGAATCTTTGTCAGAAGTTAAAGAAGGAAAGATTCACACAATATTCACTTGTCAATCCAAGGTGATACTGCTTGGAAAGTAAATAATATCAGACCCCTAATGGGACTACACCCCTTATAGTCTCACCTTTGACTATATCCAACCAGGACGTCCGAAGACACTGCAAACAACCACACACCACGTGGAAACCACGCCAAACGGTCAGTATCATCAGTAAAGAACTGGTGCACTTACCGTGGCTTTTTGTGGGGGATGATCAGTCCCAATTCCAGTGGGGGAGACTGAAAGCAAGTCTCTCTTTGTGGACGTCCAGAGGTGGTGGGGCGTCCCTGGTTAGGGATCCGAGTCACAGCACCAGCTGTTGAGGGAGGGCAATAACCCTTCAAGGTTGACCAAGTGAGTGTCAAATTATTATGTTGATTGCGCAATCCAACAGAGAACCAGACGGAGACAGTGCTTGCTCTGTATGGGAGGATTCAAAAGAATCTCTGATCCCGTTTATTTTGCTTAGCATTTTATATTGTTTTGAGTATTTTAATAGCCAATCAACTCTGCAGCCATACTACTGTACTATAGGCTAACCAATGTTAGTACAATTATTACGGAAACACATATATGGTCATCTTATCATCGTTAGTTTGAAGCACTATGGAAGTTTTACAAGGTCAATCCTGGCCTAAACTAGTTAGATAACAGGAGCGGAGTGTCTGACAAAATACAAAATGTTCTTGTGAGAAAAATTTTGTGGGAAAGATCCATGGGAAGAGAAAGAAAGAAGTATGTTATGCAAGGAGTGATAATAACATGATTTTAAAGCAAGCAGACAAAATGGAGTTGCTCTAGCATGAGTATCAATATGTCCTTTACAATACAATGTGGGAGATAATGTGTGGTCTCTGCACAGTGTGGGGGCCATAATACCGTGTGGGAGATGATGTGGGGTCTTTGTATAGTATGGGGACCATCGTACAGTGTGGGAGATAATGTGGGGTCTTTGTATAGTGTGGGGGCCATCATACAATGTGGGAGATAATGTGAGGTCTTTGTATAAAGTGGGGGCCATCAAACAGTGTGGAAGATAATGTGGGGTCTTTGTGTGTCACCCCAGGCCTGGATGCCACAAATATTAAAGGCTGTGTCTGAGAGCAGGAGGGAGGTTCCCTGGTCAGGGACCATTAGCATGCAGCACCTCCTGTCCCAGGCCAGTAGGGGGAGCAGGCTGCCCCTATAAAATCTGGAACTGAGGGAAGGGTTAGAGAGACCAGGACCCACTTCTGAAGCATCCAGAAGGGTTCCCAGAGGAAAGGGACAGGTCAGCAGCAGCCGAGGAGTCCGGGAGGCAGAGGAGGAACAGCAATCCAGGGACAGAGGCGACGAGAGCCGGTCCTGGCTGAGAGAGAACTACACAACCGGACACTGGGGTCCGAGGCTGTCAGGGTTGCAAGCCCGGCAGCAGATAACCAACCCGAGAGGGATTTTAGGTCCCTTGGCTTGAGAAGCCTGGAGGCTCCGCCACACAGAGGGACCGGTACAGCACGGAGAAGCAACAGGTACCTAAGGCCCGAGTCGCAAGCCATACAGGCGTAGTACACGGCCAGCTCAGGGATGTGGGCTATCACACCACGAAAAGGGGGATAGTCAGCAAGGGCAGAGAGAGAACGGTAGGCCTACCCACTCACCCTGACCAGCGGGGTTCGCCCGAATGCTCTCAGACCCCCAGGCCCATTCCTACCCTGTACTCCTGTTGGGTCATTAGTACTAACTACAATAAAGACCCTGGACTGTTTGAAGCAGACTCTGAACCCTTATTATTGTGGCCTGCACCATCACCCCCAGCATCCTATTACACTGCCCTGAGGCTACACTCCTCCCGTGGGGAGTTATCCTATCCCTGTGCTGCATACCAACATCAGCCTCAGCGGTCTGCCTTGCAGCGGCGGTCATCCCTGACCGCAATCCACGGGTGGCGTAGTCGGACATTCAAAACCCTACAAATAGACTGCCACAGCATTTGGTCTGACCACCCTGAGCCAGGGGATCGGGTTGCCACTACTTCCCCCAACATTGCACTGAAGCCCGGTTCCGAGTGCCCCATGGCCCAGTGGGCGAGTCAGCTTTGGCGTAGTCGGCAGGATTGTGACCAACCCGCCACAAACGGGTATTACGTGCATGAAAAAGACTGTACACATACCTTAAAAAGAGATTTCCCGCCATCTTCAGTCGTTTCCCGCCATCTTCAGCCGTTTTCCCGCCATCGGACTCCATCTTCGGGACGCCGCGCGGGAAGAAGAGGGGCGTGGACATCCAAACCGCGCGAGACCTGAAGCCCCACCCTACGCACCGACGCTGCGCAAGGTCCTGGAAGGAGAGAGAGCGACGCTGACGTCACCAGGACGCGACGCAAGGTCCTCGCCCGGAGCAGCACAAGCGGAGCCGCGGCCTACGGAAGAGGATCAACGGAAGGTAGGCCACGGTTAACTAGGGGGGAGGAAGATGACGGACGCGGAGGGACCTTCTACCACCAGCGTGGCTGCAGCAACGGTGATGCCGTTCTCCATGCCCTACATCCCTGGAGCAGCCTGGCTGCCCCAATACTCAGGGGAATCCCATACCTTAACTGACTTTAAGGAAAGACTGCACAGTTTATTTAAAGTTTATCCCCTGACAGAAGAATAGAAAGTGAGCATTCTGACGGGGCAGCTAACCGGTGCAGCCCAACGAGAAGTAAAATCATGGTCAGATGAGGAGAAAAGGATTGTAAAGGACATTCTGACCCGGCTGCGGGGTACCTTTGATACCCGTACCTCAGCAGAAATCAAAATGCGGTTCTATGGCTGTAAGCAGCAAGCCCAAGATAGTATCAGAGACTATGCCTTGAACCTGCAAGAAGCTCTGGGAGCAATCAAGCAAGCTGACCCTGGCAGCGTGCAGGACACTGATAAACTGTTGACTTACCAGTTCATAGAAGGTCTGCTGTCCAGCGCCCACAGAACCCAGCTGTGCCTCATGGCCCTACAGAACCCCGATTTGACTTTTGCGCAGTTTAAAGATATGGCCATCCGGGTGCTCCGAGAACCCGCACCAGGTGGCGCTGTAGCTTCCCGGCGCCCTGCCATCACTTACCACCAGGGGGCAGCGCCCTACCTGCAGACCTTGTGGGGGCTGATGCACAGGCCCTAAATCCATCCCAGCCTGCAAACCTGCACCATCAGGTCCAGGAGCTAACAAAGAGTGTGGCTTCACTGACCAGGACCGTACAGTCGTTGCAGGTGGAACCGTCAAGACCAATCAAGCTGGCTTCCAGTCCGGAGGATGTCCCGTGGCATCGACAGAGGAGGATCCCATCGTTCAGAGGGAGGCCCGCCGACCGTTACCCTGAGGATGAACAGCCGATTTGCTGCCATTTCAGTCAGCCAGGACACAGCAAGGTACTGTACTTTAAATGGGTCCGACCTGGGGCAGAGGGCCAACCCCCAGGCATAAGGTCATCAGGCCCGTCTAATTGGCGTGATAAGTACGTGGGGGGACGCCCGGTCTTACCCGTAGTGCTGGACGGTATCCCCATGAGTGCACTGCTGGACACCGGGTCCCAAGTGACTACCATCCCCTACGTACTTTTCAAGTGGTACTGGAGTGACGCGGATATAACCCGTTATCCAGACGATGACTTAAGCATCATCGCCAGCAATGGACAACCTGTGCCACAGGTGGGGTTCAGAGAGATGACTATCAAGATTGGTAAGGTTGAACTGCCGGCACAGGGAGTGATCATTGTGGACATTGACCGTTGTGAAAGTCACCCTAAAATAACCTTGGGTACTAATGTGATTGAAAACTGTCTTTCAGAAGTAATTGTAATTTTGCAGCAGGTGGCGATGAATGCGAGCTCCAGCCAACAGAGGGTCCTCCAGAAAGAGATAAGAGCCCTGATGAGACGGCAACAGGTGGAACTGTCTGGTGGTGAGATCGGTAGCGTGAGGATGAGCGACCCGTTCCCCATTGCCATGCCTCCCAAAAGTGAAATGATGATCTGGTGTCGGACTGCAATCGGGTTAAGAGGGAGAGACTACCAAGCCATGGTAGAACCCGTGTACTCAGACAGCAGGCCCACCATTTTGACAGCCAGGGGGGTGGTTTATGTCCGCCATGGAAGGGTGCCCGTCCGGATCTTAAACATCGGGGAAAGGGAAGTACACTTGCCCCGGTACGCTACACTAGCCAAATTGTTTGCAGTCGAGCACAATGCTATCATGGTCGTGGAACCCTTGCCTCCATCTCCCCCGGTGGAGGGTAATGGCTCCCAGAAACACAAGGAGGACTGGTGCCAGAAACTCCACGTGGGTGCTGACTCCACTCCCCTGCACCAAAAACAAGGAGTCTACCGGGTGGTTCAGGAGTACGAGAGAATTTTTAGTAAGCACCCGCTAGACTTCGGCCGAGTAAAGGGAGTAGAACACCACATCCCCACGGGGAGCCACCCACCAATAAAAGAGAGACACAGACCTGTACCCCCTGCACATTATCAGAACGCAAAGGGCATGCTGAGAGAAATGAAAGAAGCCGGGGTCATTAGAGACAGCTGTAGCCCCTGGGAAGCCCCCTTGGTTCTGGTAAAAAAGAAATACGGTACCATGAGAATGTGCGTGGACTATAGACAAATCAATCGTATCACCCATAAAGACGCGTACCCGTTTCCTAGGATAGAGGAGTCTTTGGCAGCTCTAAAATCAGCTAATTTCTTCTCTACTTTGGACCTTACTAGCGGGTACTGGCAGGTTCCTGTGGCAGAGGCTGACAAGGAGAAGACCGCCTTCACCACCCCGATGGGATTGAGCGACTTCAACTGTATGCCCTTCGGGCTCTGCAATGCACCAGGGACCTTCTAGAGGCTGATGGAATGCTGTCTAGGGCACCGAAACTTCAAGACGGTCCTACTTTACCTGGACGACATGATCGTCTATTCGAAGACCTACGAGGACCATCTAAAACACCTGGCAGAGGTGTTCGAAGCCCTGGCAGGCTATGGCCTGAAGGTGAAACCCTCAAAGTGTCACCTTTTGAAACTGAAGGTCCAGTACCTAGGACACGTAGTGAGTGCAGAAGGAGTAGCCCCCGACCCCGACAAGGTCACAGTAATTAAGAGCTGGCCAAGCCCCTCAAACATCAAAGAAGTGAGGCAGTTCCTCGGGTTGGTAGGCTACTACCGAAGGTTCATCCCCGGGTTCACAAAGATGGCAGCTCCAATGCAGGACCTCCTGATAGGTCAATCTAAGACCAGAAGCCAAAAGCCACCCTTCAAGTGGGACAAGCCGGAAGAGGAGTCCTTCCGCCAGTTGAAGATGGCCCTCACGGGGGATGAGATCCTGGCCTACCCCGATTATGGCCAGCCTTTTATCCTCCACACAGACGCCAGTAATGTGGGTCTAGGAGCCGTACTGTCACAGAACCAACAGGGCAGAGAAAGGGTGATCGCGTACGCCTGCCGGAAGCTGAGGCCCACTGAAAGAAACCCGGAGAATTACAGCTCCTTCAAGCTAGAATTCTTGGTAGTGGTGTGGGCCGTCACAGAACGGTTTAAGCATTACCTGGCCTCCGCAAAGTTCACTGTGTACACTGATAACAACCCGCTGACATACCTGGACAATGCAAGACTAGGTGCCCTAGAACAGCGGTGGATGGCCCGGCTATCCAATTATGACTTCACAGTCAAGTCCCGGGCAGGCAGGACCAACGCCAACGCAGACGCCCTATCAAGAATGCCCCACCTACCTGAAGGAGAAGAAGACTCGGAAGAGCTGGAGGAAGTAGAGCTCCCTGCGTTCCACCGGTATGGGGCCACTCAGTATTCTCACCGGGTAAGAGACAAAGACCTAACCACCATCATGTTCAACCCCTTACCCCACCACGGCTGGGCCGAAACGCAAGATAGTGACCCTGCAATACGCCTGGTGAAAGACCTGTTAACGCAGGCAGACGCTAGCCGGGGCCCGGACGCTCCAGAGGAAGCCAAGCAGATATGGAAGGAGAAAAGCAGGCTATTCCTCTATGAGGGTAAGCTGTGCAGAAGGCTTGTCAACCACCGGACGCACGAGCTGACCTGGCAGATAGTGGTCCCAAGGCGAGATGCAGCGATGGTCCTGGAGGCCTACCATGACAGAGAGGGACACTTCGGGTGGAAGAAACTGGAGTTCCTACTGAGAGAGCGGTTCTACTGGGTCGGTATGAGGTGGGCCATAGAGAAGGGGAGCAGGGACTGCGGCCCATGTCACCTCAGAAGGGGGGACCATACCAGCCAGCAGACACCCTTGAGGCCCATCGTCACCAGGCAGCCTCTTGAGCTAGTAGCTCTGGACCATGTGAAGTTGGCTTCAAGCCGGTCCGGCTACATTTATGCCCTCACGATTGTGGACCATTACTCCCGGTTCCTGGTGGTGGTTCCTGTTAAAGACCTGACAGTCCAAACAGCGGCCAGAGCCTTCCAGCAACACTTCTGCCGTATACACGGGTATCCGGAACAGGTCTTGACCGATCAAGGTCCAGCGTTTGAGGCTGAAGTATTCCAGGAGTTCTGCAACCTCTACGGCTGTAGGAAGATTCGGACAACGCCTTACCACCCGCAAACCAATGGGCTGTGTGAGAAAATGAACAATATCGTCATTGATCTCCTCAAGACGTTGCCCCTGGAAGAATGCAGCCTGTGGCCGAAGAAGCTGCCAGACCTGATTGACTTGTACAACCATATCCCGGTGAATGCTACAAATTGCACCCCGGCTTACCTGATGCGAGCAAGACCAGGTAAGCTGCCTATAGACCTGGAGATGGGAGTCCTGACACCTGAGGACACCTCCCCAGACGCGGACTGGGATACGGAACGGCGTTTACAGTACAAGAAGGTACAGGAGAGTGTGGAGAGGAGTCTGGCTCAAGCGAGAGAAAAGCAAGAGAGGCTCTTCAACCAACACGCCCCTGCTGGTCCCCTCGAGCCTGGAGAGCAGGTCCTGAAGCGGAAGAGAAGGCTTCACAAGCTGGACGACCAGTGGGAGAGAGACCCGTACAGTACTGCAGTCCGACCACAACAACCCGAAGGTATGTGTAATTACCAAGGATGGAGGAGAAACCACTAGCACCATCTCCAGAAACCACCTAAAACAGTGCCCCGAGCAACTACAGAGTCCAAGTGAAGATCAAGATGACCTTGAACTCGCAGAGGACAAGGAAGAAATGATCAGCACAGTTCTCGGAGAGTTTCCCCGCACCTGGACTCGAATAAACGATGCCATAGTGGTACCCGTCCTACACTTCCTTCAGCCTACCCAGCAAGAGCCTACAGGAGAGCAGGAAGAACAAGAAGAACAAGCAGCCCCAGAGGCAGAAGAACCCTTGCCAGCAGCCCAGGAGAGTCAACCCTCTGCTGACAGTGAGCCTGCCATGCCTGCGGTAAGCCAAAGAACCCGCAGACAGCTGCCTGCCCTGCCTGTAAACCCAGCTAGTAGCTGTACCCTTAATACTAGTGGGGAATACTAGTGGGGAAAGCCAGGTTAGACCACCACCAGACAGTGGGTTACGGAGGTCAACCCGGAGCACTAGGGGTCAAATACCAGCTCCCTGGAAGATCTAAATGTATAATGTATATATTTAATGTGTTATGTTTATATGTTATTAATAATGTTTCTCCAGTTTTCCTAGATGCAATGGACTGACAGGTTATGGACAGTGAATAACCGGAACTACCATGTAGATAGTTGCACCTGGTACCCTCTTGTGAAGTTGACCACATAAGAAAAACCTGTCCGGTGTGGCCTCCTTGTGGTCCAAAGTAGGTAGCTCAGCCTTGCCGCCACGCCCAAGGCCAGGAACTTGGGGTTTATAGGGACAGGTCCCCACATCGCTCAAAAACTTCGCCTTATTTGGTGATATGGACACCCGGTCACAGACCACACTGTGACCTAAAGAACTCAATATGTGGTGTTGCTTGTTATTTCCTTCCCTGTTGTGTTTATGGTCATGCATTTATACCCTGTATTTGTGTTTCTTGTTTAGTCCCGGAGTACTAAAATTTACTAGGGGGGAATGTGTCACCCCAGGCCTGGATGCCACAAATATTAAAGGCTGTGTCTGAGAGCAGGAGGGAGGTTCCCTGGTCAGGGACCATTAGCATGCAGCACCTCCTTTCCCAGGCCAGTAGGTGGAGCAGGCTGCCCCTATAAAAGCTGGAACTGAGGGCAGGGTTAGAGAGACCAGGACCCACTTCTGAAGCATCCAGAAGGGTTCCCAGAGGAAAGGGACAGGTCAGCAGCAGCCGAGGAGTCCGGGAGGCAGAGGAGGAACAGCAAGCCAGGGACAGAGGCGACGAGAGCCGGTCCTGGCTGAGAGAGAACTACACAACCGGACACTGGGGTCCGAGGCTGTCAGGGTTGCAAGCCCGGCAGCAGATAACCAACCCGCGAGGGATTTTAGGTCCCTTGGCCTGAGAAGCCTGGAGGCTCCGCCACACAGAGGGACCGGTACAGCACGGAGAAGCAACAGGTACCTAAGGCCCGAGTCGCAAGCCATACAGGTGTAGTACACGGCCAGCTCAGGGACGTGGGCTATCACACCACGAAAAGGGGGATAGTCAGCAAGGGCAGAGAGAGAACAGTAGGCCTACCCACTCACCCTGACCAGCAGGGTTCGCCCGAATGCTCTCAGACCCCCAGGCCCATTCCTACCCTGTACTCCTGTTGGGTCATTAGTACTAACTACAATAAAGACCCTGGACTCTAAACCCTTATTATTGCGGCCTGCACCATCACCCCCAGCATCCTATTACACTGCCCTGAGGCTACACTCCTCCCGTGGGGAGTTATCCTATCCCTGTGCTGTATACCAACATCAGCCTCAGCGGTCTGCCTTGCAGCGGCGGTCATCCCTGACCGCAATCCACGGATGGCGTAGTCGGACATTCAAAACCCTACAAATAGACTGCCACAGCATTTGGTCTGACCACCCTGAGCCACGGGATCGGGTTGCCACTACTACTCCCAACATTGCACTGAAGCCCGGTTCCGAGTGCCCCACGGTCCAGGGGGCGAGTCATTTGCACAGTGTGGGGGCCAACATACAGTGTGGGAGATAATGTGGGGTCTTTGTACAGTGTTGGGGGCCATCATACAGTGTCAAAGCCATCAGTTTGGAGACTACTAAGGGGTCAGTATATTGTGTGGAAGGTACTATACAGTGAGGGAGCATTATACTGTATATAGGAGAACATCATACTGTGTAGAGGGGATCTGTACATGGGGGGAAACTCAAGACATTTTTTAATGTTAAAGGGGTCATCCACTACTTATTATCCCCTCCACAATGTATCCCACCGGGGCCCATAAGTGTTTTTGTAATTACCTTCTGTTGCAGTTACTGCCTGTGAGCGGTACTATTGCTGGCCGCTCACAGGCAGCATGTGACCCTCGGCTGCAGCCGGCTCTGACATCCCCTGACGTCACGACAAGTTGCGGCTGCAGCCGAGGGTCCCTCTTCCTCGTTCCACTGGTGGCTGCTGGGTTGTGGGCGAGGTTACCCCGCACGTCACACTCAGCATCCACAGCGCACTCTTCCTCTCCTCATTCATCAGGAAAGTGCGCGGTGGATGCTGGGTGTGACGTGGGGAAACCCCGCCCACAACCCAACAGCCACCGCGGGGCCCCCAGCGCTGAGTCATGCCTCACTTGTTGTGATGTCAGCTTGGGGTCACGTGATGCCTGTTACCGGCAAGCGATAGCGCCACTCACAGGTAGAACCTGCAACGGTAGGTAATTACGAAGACACTTATGGGCCCCGAGGGGATACATTGGGGGCATAATAAAAAGTTGTGGCCAGCTTCTTTAAGTGGGCAGTTATCGTTATAGGGGAACTCAGGTTACTGTGACTGTCAAAGGGGCACAGAGAGGGCACTGTTACTTTCTAGGGGGCAAAATGTGGGCACTGTTTTCTAGGGCACTTGCACACTGCATTACTATATTCTACAGGTTTGTTTTACCATCTAGAGAGCACACAGCAAGTGCAGTTAGGCTGTGTGCCCACGTAGCATTTTTCAAGCGTATATGCTGCGGAATTTCCGCAGCGTAAACGCTTGAAAAACGCATGTATATCCGCACCCCATGGTCCCCAATGGGATTCCGCAAGTTCTATGCACATGCTGCGGATTTTTCCGCAGCGTTTATGCCGCGTTCAAAAATCCGCAGCATGTCATTTAATTTTGCGTTTCCGCAAGCGGAATTGCCTTAGTCCAATGCATAAAAAACGCAAGGCAATTCCGCATGTGGAAAACGCGTGATAAACGCGCGAAAAATGCGCGATAAACGTGTGCGGAATTCCGCATGCGTTTTTCCGGGAGAGGACTTGCATTTATGCAGCAGAAATTTTCTGCTTCATAAATGCAACGTGGGCACATAGCCTAATAGGGACATGTACAGCAACAGAGGCTCAGTATTGGGGTATCAGCAGGATGAGAGGTTTGTGCAGATTGGGAATAGATGGGGACGGTGCTTGAAATGGAAGGAGTCAAATGTGTCTTTGCTGTAATCTCTGCAGACCTGAGACTGAGTCCTGGATGGAGACGTTGTCATGTCGGTCTGGGCCAGATGGAAAAGACGGAAAAAATGAACAATTTAATCAGAAAGAACATCAGCTGTAAGTTACAATATATAACTGTGCTGTGATCTCTTATGTGTTCTGCAGGACTGGCATCTATCAATATATGTCACCATATGGCGGTAGTATCAGTGCTGGTCTTTGTATAGAGATTATTTTTAGTAAGGGTATGTGCACACGATGCAGAAATGAAGCAGAACATTTCTGCATCATTTCTGCATCTCCCTGGCAGAAAAAACGCATGCAGATTGTGCATGCGTTTTTCCTGCGGAATACATGCGGATTCACATGCGTTTCCACATGAGTTTCCGCATGTGGATTGACAAGCGCGTTCCAGGCGATTTTAGCATCACCTGGAAAGTGCTTGACAACTAGGTCACACTATATAAGTCCATGCAAACAGCATGGATGTATATAGTGTGACCCGAGAGAGTGTATATACTTACCTCCGATGGCCCGCGCTGTCCTGCTCAATCCGTTCTCCCTCACCGGCAACTTTGAATTGAAAGACCTGCCTACGTCAGCGTCACATGACCTGTCACATGACTCTGACGTCAGCGCAGGTCCTTCAACTCACTGCAAGTGCCGGGAACCAAGCAGGAGCGGTGCGCAGGCCGACAGATGGTAAGTAGTGTTGAGCGAGCACTAAAATGCTCGGGTGCTCGAAGCTCGGGCCGAGCTCACTGTGATACTCGGGTGCTCGACCCAAGCAACGAGCCCAATGTTAGTCTATGGGAGACCCGAATATTTTTGCGGCGGCTCCCCCGGCAGTCTGTAGAAAGCCTAAAAAGTGCCCAAAACGATAGTGACATTGCTCAAATGACATGGGGACAGCATGGGGATCGCCCCTGGAAGCATTTCTGACCCCCAGGTCACTGCTGCCAACAACGTGGTCAGAGGTATTAAGCCACTTTTACAGGCTCACAATAAAACGTTCAAAAACGAAAGTGAAAGTGCTTTCCTGTGAAATATGTTCACCCCTTAACGACCATGGGTCTTTCTGTTTTTGTGTTTTCCTTTTTTGCTCCCCTTCTTCCCAGAGCCAGAACTTTTTTAATTTTCGTTCAATATGGCCATGTGAGGGCTTATTTTTTGCGGGACGAGTTGTACTTTTAAACACCATCACTGGTTTTACCATATCGTGTGCTGGAAAATGGGAAAAAAATTCCAAGTGCTGTGAAACTGCAAAAAAAATGCAATTCCACAGTTGTTTTTTGGGTCCTTTTTTTACCACGTTCACAGATTGCTAAAACTGACCTGCCATCATTATTTTCCAGGTCGTTACGAGTTCATAGACACCAAACATGTATAGGTTCTTTTTTATTTAAGTGGTGAAAAAAAAATCCAAAGCTTGCTAAAAAAACAAAAAAAAATGACGCCATTTTCCGAGACCCTTAGCTTCTCCATTTTTTGGGATCTGGGGCCAGGTGAGGGCTTATTTTTTGCGTGCCGGGTTGACGTTTTTATTGATACCATTTTGGGGTAGATCCGATGTTTTGATCGCCGTTATTGCATTTTATTGCAAAGTTGTAGCGACCAAAAAAACTTAATTCTGGCGTTTAAAATTTTTTTCTCGTTACGCCGTTTACTGATTGTATTAATTCTTCTTTTATATTGATAGATCGGGCGATTCTGAATGCGGCGATACCAAATATGTGTATGTGTTTTTTTTTTTATATATAAAAACTTTTTATATATTTTTTATTTTTTTTATTTTTTTAAAAACTTTTTTTTTACACTTTCTGCTTGCTTCTATAGTCTCCAGAGGAGACTAGAAGCAGCAGTTTTCTGATTGCTTCTACTGCATACAAGCGATGAGCAGATCGCTTGTATGCAGGAGAAATGCTCACTTGCTATGAGCGCTGACCACTAGGTGGCGCTCATAGCAATTGAGACATGACAACCACAGGCGTCTGCTGCAGACCCTGAGTTGTCATGCCCACCCATTGGTGACCCGCGATCACGTGACGGGGTCACTGATGGGTGGGGCTTAGGACTCCCGGAAGCGCGAGTTAAATGCCACTGTCAGAGATTTAACATGTTAACAGCCGCGGGTGGATTGCGATTCCAATAATCAGCTGACATGTGCTCGCTTCAGTGCGGACTCACCGCCGGAGCCCCCGCTAAACCAGCCTTCCCGACCTGGTGCGTACTATTACTGACCAGGTCGGAAAGGGGTTAAGGAACGTCCTTTCCAGGGTAAAGACTTGTGTATAAGGTAAAATAAATAACCAAAAACAAAAATACTCCTCCACACCTTTATATGTGTAGCATTTTTTATGCGTTTTTGCACGTTTGTATTGCTTTCAACCGTGACAAATGCATTCACCGGGAAATGTCATTTTAACATTTTACAACCTTATCTGGCCATGTGCTTTGTGACACATGCATACAGTGCTAAAAAGACATGGGAACAGCATGGGGAAGACCCCTGGAAGCATCTCTGACACCCAGGTCACTGCCTAAAAGTGTGCCCATCAGAAGTGATCCTTGCCGCATCAGAAGATGCAGACTTGCAACTATCCCCGTGCAAGTCCTTGTCCCAGGGCAGTGTTCAATTGTACCTCTCCCATAACTTGCAATACAAGCGCAAGTATGCAGCCTGCCACCCACCCACCCCCAGGCTGCAATACCATACTGCTAGCTTGCTTGAACTTGAAATTGGGCCTTTTAGGCATGTGGAGGAAGAATCTGGCCACCACGTCATGGCTGCGTCGGTAGCCTGGTATTCATACTCAGTCCCCAGCCGCCCGGCGGCCGGGTGTCCACGCTTGGTCCCCAGCCGCCAAGGGGTGGCCGGGTGTCCATACTCAGTCCCCAGCCGCCCCGCGGCCGGGTGCCCACACACAGTCCCCAGCCGCGTGGGGGTGGCCGGGTGTCCATAAACGGTCCCCAGCCGCCCCTATTTGTCCCGGTGCGCCTTATACACAAGCACGCATACCAAAACATTACCTGTGCCCTCCCCAGTGCATTTAGTGGGAAGGACAGCCTAATCACAAACACGTGGACAAGTGAATGTGGCCAGGAATGGTCCATCTCACTGACGCCTTCACACTGGGTTAATATTTTGGAAGCCGGGACACAGTTGGACACTGGGATGCAACACGTCCTCCAGACATAGAGGATTGCGGGTCCTGGGTCAATCGGGCTTCAACACAAAGTTCAGAAGGTAGACAGCAGCAGTGGTCGGCCTCCTACACAACGAGTAAATTATTCATGATCATGAGGCCATCCACCTCCTTAGCTTTCTGTTCCTTGGAATGCAAGCGCATGTATGTAGTAGCAGCTAGGCCTGAGGTGGTCAGCGTTTTGGCGCATATTCTACCTCCTTCGAGGATTGCTGGATGTTTTCCTGCTACTATCCCAGTTTTATGACTCCCGTTAAAACAAAGCTTCAGGTGATGAATGATGGATGAGGTGGTGGCAAAGGAGAAAGAGCAGGAGGAACAGGGACCATTCACATCAATATCAGGCCAGCCAACCACACATGTCTTGTAGGATATGTTTCTGTACCAAAAGGAGCGGTTCAGCTACACAGTTATAAGGCATACAGTGAATGCAATGCCTACCAAAAATTTTGAGGCACTCCAATGCCCCTTGGAAGTGACATGGAGGTCAGAGGGCCTTAACTAAACCGTTTTTTCCATTTATAGCAACTGGGTCTCCTGTACACTGTTGGCCTAAGCAGGGAATGGAAGGCTTTCCAAAAATTATTAGGCACTGCAATGCCCCTTGAAACAGACGTGGATTACAGCATATTAAAAACCTTCTACCCATTATTGGGGAGTGGGTCTCCCTTAGTGTTCGCCTATGCATTGAAAAGCAAAAGCTGACAAAAATTAGGAGGAAATACAATGCCGTTGCAAGAGTCGTGGAGGTTAGAGGTAATTAAAAACAACATGTCAATGCCCCTTGGAAGAGCTGTGGAGTTCAGAGTGGTTTAACAAGACAGTTTTAATGCCCCTTAGAAGAGACGTGGAGTTCAGAGTGGTTTAACAAGACAGTTTTAATGCCCCTTGGAAGAGATGTGGAGGTCACAGTAGCTTAACAAGATGGTTTTAATGCCCCTTGGAAGAGACGTGGAGTTCAGAGTGGTTTAACAAGACAGTTTTAATGCCCCTTGGAAGAGATGTGGAGGTCACAGTAGCTTAACAAGATGGTTTTAATGCCCCTTGGAAGAGACGTGGAGTTCAGAGTGGTTTAACAAGACAGTTTTAATGCCCCTTGGAAGAGTGGTGGAGGTTACAGTGGAATAAAAAGACAATATCAATGCCCCGTGGAAGAGACGTGGAGGTCACAGTAGCTTAACAAGATGGTTTTAATGCCCCTTGGAAGAGTGGTGGAGGTCGCAGTGGAATAAAAAGACAATATCAATGCCCCTTGGAAGAGTGGTGGAGGTTACAGTGGAATAAAAAGACAATATCAACGCCCTGTGGAAGAGACGTGGAGGTCACAGTAGCTTAACAAGACGCTTTTAATGCCCCTTGGAAGAGTGGTGGAGGTCGCAGTGGAATAAAAAGACAATATTAACGACCCTTGGAAGAGACGTGGAGGTCACAGTAGCTTAACAAGACGATTTTAATGCCCCTTACAAGAGCCATGCAGTACAGCATATTAAAAACATTATTCCCATTATTGGGGAGTGGGTCTCCCATAGTCTTTGCCTATGCCTTCCAAGCTAAAGCTGCCAAAAATTAGGAAGGGGGAACTTGCAATGTCCCTTACAAGAGCCATGCAGTACAGCATATTAAAAACATTATTCCCATTATTGGGGAGTGGGTCTCCCATAGTCTTTACCTATGCCTTCCAAGTTAAAGCTGCCAAAAATTAGGACAGAGGAACTTGCAATGCTGGCAACATGGACCACGGTCACCCTGGTGTTATAGTGGTCGTGGAGGCTGAGGATAAGGAGAAGAGCAAAAAACAGCCGAAATGAGGAAGCGTATACCCATGTGTGGGTGTGAAGCGATGCATGGGAATACACCTCCCGAAATAACACAGTGGATTTGACTTTATGTTACTCTGCTGTCATTTGGTGGTAATGAGAAGTCTGGCCCAATCCAGCCCTTGTTCAATTTGATAAGGGTCAGCTTGTCAGCATTGTCAGTTGACAGGCGAGTGCGCTTATCAGTTATAATTCCCCCAGCGGCACTAAAAACACGTTCCGATAACACGCTAGCGGCAGGGCAGGCCAGGACTTCCAAGACATACAGAGTGAGTTCATTCCAAGTGTCCAGCTTGGATACCCAATAATTAAAAGGCACAGAGGAATCACGGTGGACGCTGGTACTCCCTCACCATCTTTTGAAACTTTCCACTCCTTGTGAGAGTACCCTGCGCCTCAGGGCCTGTAAGCTGGGCAGGTCTCAGAAAACTGTCCTAGAACATTGACAGTGTTCCCCTGCCTCTGCTGGATTGGAGTTGCGTCTCTCTCGCCTGTATGCCTTAGTTGGGCAGCGAACCGTGACCTCTGCCGCTACCGTGTTCAGATGGGAATTTTTTTAATAGTTCTGCAGCAAGGGCCTTCGGGTACGGCCCCATTTTTGTAGACCTCTCCAACTCAGGAATAAGAGAGTGAAAGTTCTCCTTGTAGAGGGGGCCTAAAAGTGTCATCAACCAGTAATGACTGTCCCCAACATTTTGACAATGCGAGGGTCACGGTTAAGGCAGCGTAACATAAAGTCAGCCATGGGTGCCAGACTGGTAACGGGCAAGACTTCCGTGTCCTCACCAAGATGACGACTGATAGTGTTGAGCGATCACTAAAATGCTCGGGTGCTCGAAGCTCGGGCCGAGCTTACCGTGATACTCGGGTGCTCAACCCGAGCAACGAGCCCAAAGTTAGTCTATGAGAGACCCGAGCATTTTTGCGGCAGCACCCCCGGCAGTCTGTAGAAAGCCTAAAAAGTGCCCAAAACGATAGTGACAGTGCTCAAAAGACATGGGGGCAGCATGGGGATCTCCCCTGGAAGAATTTCTGACCCCCAGGTCACTGCTGTCAACAACGTGGTCAGAGGTATTAAGCCACTTTTGCGGGCTCACAATAAAACGTTCAAAAACGAAACTGAAACGGTTTTCCTGTGAAATATGTTAAGGAATTTCCTTTCCAGGGTAAAAACTTGTGTATAAGGTAAAATAAATAACCAAAAACAAAAATACTCCTCCACACCTTGGGCTATGTTCACAAGTAGCATTTTTCATGCGTTTTTGCACTTTTGTATTGCTTTCAACCGTGACAAATGCGTTCACCGGGAAATGTCATTTTAACATTTTACAACCTTATCTGGCCATGTGCTGTGTGACACATGCATACAGTGCTGAAAAGACAAGGGATCAGCATGGGGAAGACCCCTGGAAGCATCTCTGACCCCCAGGTCACTGTCTAAAAGTGTGCCCATCAGAAGTGATCCTTGCCGCATCAGAAGATGCAGACTTGCAACTATCCCCGTGCAAGTCCTTGTCCCAGGGCAGTGTTCAATTGTACCTCCCCCATTCCTTGCAATGCAAGCAAAAATATGCAGCCAACCACCCACCCACCCGCAGGCTGCAATACCATACTGCTAGCTTTCACTTGAAATGGGGCCTTTTAGTTTGGAGGAGGCCGAAGCTGGCCACTACCTCATGGCCGCTTCGGCAGCGAGGTATCCATACTCTGTCCCCAGCCGCCCGGCGGCCGGGTGTCCACGCTCGGTCCCCAGCCGCCAGGTGGTGGCCAGGTGTCCATACTCGGTCCCCAGCCGCCCTGATTTCTCCTGTCACCTTCCCCCACACTTTTCTTAGCCTGGCCTGCTTTAGGGTAGCATTGGACGAGCCCACCAGAGAACCAGACTCCTCCGATGGGCCCCGGCTTCTCCATCAAGGGAGTTGAGAGTGCCTAGGTGAGGAGCATGATGATGATGATAGAAGTTAGCATCTGCTTTGTTTTCTTGGAATGCAAGCGCATGTATGTAGTAGCGGCTAGGCCTGAGGTGGTCCGCATTTTGGCGCATATCCTACCTCCTCCGATGATTGCTGGATGTTTTCCTGCTACTATCCCAGTTCTATGACTCCCGTTAAAACAAAGCTTCAGGTGATAAATGATGGATGAGGTGGTGGCAAAGGAGAAAGAGCAGGAGGAACAGGGACCATTCACATCAATATCAGGCCAGTCAACCAGATATGTCTTGTAAGATATGTTTCTGTAACAAAAGGAGCGGTTCGGCTACACAGTTATAGGGCATACAGTGAGTGCAATGCCTACCAAAAATTTCGAGCCACTCCAATGCCCCTTGGAAATGACATGGAGGTCAGAGGGCGTTAACTAAACCTTTTTTTCGATTTATAGCAACTGGGTCTCCCGTGCACTGTTGGCCTAAGCAGTGAATGGAAGGCTTTCCAAAAAATATGAGGAACTGCAATGCCCCTTACAAGAGCCATGTGTGGCACCCCAGGGGTCTGGTCACCACAGTAATAGAGATATTACGTCGGAGAGCAAGTGGGAGGTTTCCTGGTCAGGATCCCTTAAACATGCAACATCCTCCTGCCCCAGTCCTGGGAGGGGAGAATTCTGCCCTTATAAACTGGATCTGGGGCGGGGTTGAGTGAGTCAGAGAACAGTCAGAGTCAGAGTGAGAGCAAGGGAAAGTAACAGCAAGGAGCTCTGTAGGAGCTAGGACCAGGGGCTGGAAGCTGAGCAGAGCTCGCCCTGGCAGAAGACAATAGGAACCGGACACAGGAGTCCGAAGCTGTGAGGACTTATATATCCAGCAGCAGAAACCAGCCGGCAGGGGATTTCAGGTCCTCTGGCCATAGAAGCCCGGAGGCTCAGTCACAAGCAAGGGACCAGCACCGCCGTCGTGGAGCGGAAGCTAACAGAAGGCCCCAAGTCACCAGCCATACGGGTGAGCACTACACGGTACACTCAGGGACGTGGGCTACTTCTACCCGCTTACAGCAAGGTAGCCAGGAAGAGTGCAGACAGACGGGGAGGCCTACAACTCCACCTGGCCAGGGGAACTCCTGCTTGCTCACAGACTGACCAGGCCTCTTAGGCTAGCCAGTACTCCCGGGAGAGTCTACCTTATAATCATCAGTAAAGACCCTGAACTGCACTGCAAAGACTCTGAGTCGTTCCTGCTGCGCTCGTGCACCATCACCCCCATCATCCACACTCACTGCCCTGAGGCTATACTCCTCCCTAGGGGAGTTATCCCATTCTATGCTGCGCACACAACACCAGCCTCAGCGGTCTGACTCGCAGCTGTGGTACTCCCTGACCGCAATCTACGGGTGGCGCAGTCGGACAATTAACCTCAAAACCTAAGAAAGACTGCCACTGGTTTGACCAGCCTGAGCCACGGGACCGGGTCACCGCCACGGAGACTACAGACCCCAGGGACCCGGCACCGGGTATCCCACACACGTGTACACACGGCCCAGGGGGCGCGTCACATGCAGTACAGCATATTACAAACATAAGTCCCATTATTGGGGAGTGGGTGTCCCATAGTATTTGCTTATGCCTTGCAAGCAAAAGCTGCCAAAAATTAGGACGGAGCAACTTGCAATGCCCCTTACAAGAGCCATGCAGTACAGCATATTACAAACATAAGTCCCATTATTGGGGAGTGGGTCTCCCATAGTATTTGCTTATGCTTTCCCAGCAAAAGCTGCCAAAAATTAGGACGGAGCAACTTGCAATGCCCCTTACAAGAGCCATGCAGTACAGCATATTACAAACATAAGTCCCATTATTGGGGAGTGGGTCTCCCATAGTATTTGCTTATGTTTTCCCAGCAAAAGCTGCCAAAAATTAGGACGGAGCAACTTGCAATGCCCCTTACAAGAGCCATGCAGTACAGCATATTACAAACATAAGTCCCATTATTGGGGTGTGGGTCTCCCATAGTATTTGCTTATGCTTTCCCAGCAAAAGCTGCCAAAAATTAGGACGGAGCAACTTGCAATGCCCCTTACAAGAGCCATGCAATACAGCATATTACAAACATAAGTCCCATTATTGGGGAGTGGGTCTCCCATGGTATTTGCTTATGCTTTCCCAGCAAAAGCTGCCAAAAATTAGGATGGAGCAACTTGCAATGCCCCTTACAAGAGCCATGCAGTACAGCATATTACAAACATAAGTCCCATTATTGGGGAGTGGGTGTCCCATGGTATTTTCTTATGCTTTCCCAGCAAAAGCTGCCAAAAATTAGGACGGAGGAACTTGCAATGCTGGCACCCTGGTGGTATAGTGGTGGTGGAGGCTGAGGATAAGGAGAAGAAGATTAAACAGCCGAAACGAGGAAGCGTATACCCACGTGTGAGTGTGAAGCG
This sequence comes from Phyllobates terribilis, assembly GCF_046119375.1. Classification (NCBI taxonomy): domain Eukaryota; kingdom Metazoa; phylum Chordata; class Amphibia; order Anura; family Dendrobatidae; genus Phyllobates; species Phyllobates terribilis. The sequence goes on along the minus strand of NW_027362761.1, from coordinate 401,638,155 downwards.
GTGCATGTGAATACACCTCCCGAAATAACACAGTGGATTTGACTTTATGTTACTCTGCTGTCATTTGGTGGTGATGAGAAGTCTGGCCCAATCCAGCCCTTGTTCATTTTGATAAGGGTCAGCTTGTCAGCATTGTCAGTTGACAGGCGAGTGCGCTTATCAGTTATAATTCCCCCAGCGGCACTAAAAACACGCTCCGATAACACGCTAGCGGCAGGACAGGCCAGGACCTCCAAGGCATACAGAGCGAGTTCATTCCAAGTGTCCAGCTTGGATACCCAATAATTAAAAGGCACAGAGGAATCACGGAGGACGCTGGTACGATCGGCAAGGTACTCCCTCACCATCTTTTGAAACTTTCCACTCCTTGTGAGAGTACCCCGCGCCTCAGGGCCTGTAAGCTGGGCGGGTGTCAGAAAACTGTCCCGGAACATTGACAGTGTTCCCCTGCCTCTGCTGGATTGGAGTTGCATCTCTCTCGCCTGTACGCCTTGGTTGGGCAACGAACTGTGACCTCTGCCGCTAGCGTGTTCAGATGGGAATTTTTTTAAGAGTTCTGCAGCAAGGGCCTTCTGGTATTGCCCCATTTTTGTAGACCTCTCCACCTCAGGAATAAGAGAGTGAAAGTTCTCCTTGTAGCGGGGGTCTACAAGTGTCACCAACCAGTAATGACTGTCACCCAACATTTTGACAACGCGAGGGTCACGGTTAAGGCAGCGTAACATAAAGTCAGCCATGCGTGCCAGACTGGTAACGGGCAAGATTTCCGTGTCCTCACCAAGATGACGACTGACCATGCTCTCCTCCTCCTCTTCCTCCTCCCCCCTGTCCTCAGGCCACCCACGCTGAACCGACGGTATGACACTTGTACAGGTACTACCGTCTACAACGCATGATAGCAGCTCCTGTTCTTCCTCCTCCTCCTCCTCCTCCCCCTCCTCTCCCTCATTGTCCCCCAATGCACGTTGGGATGAGATGAGGCTGGGCTGTGTGTAATCGCCCGCTACGGCTTCTTGATCCATCTCATCATACTCTAGCTGCAATGCCTCCTCTTTAATTCTCTGCAGAGAGCGTTGCAAAAGACAGTCAAGTGGGATGCTGACACTAATGATGGCGTCATCGCCACTCACCATCTTGGTGGCCTCCTCAAAGTTTGTCAGGATGGTACATATGTCAGACATCCAGGTCCACTCATGTGTGGAGTCTGACCTGAATATCGACGGCCTTGTTGCAGCTGGTACTCCACAACTGCTCTCTTCTGCTCACAAATCCTTTGCAACATGTGGAGGGTAGAGTTCCAACGTGTGGGGACATCACACACCAGTCGGTGTGCCGGAATCTGCAAACGCTGCTGCAACACAGCAAGGGCGGCGGAAGCTGTAGCCGACTTGCGAAAATGAGCTGACAGGCGGCGTACTTTCACGAGCAGATCTGGCAACTCGGGGTACGATTTAAGAAACCACTGAACCACGAGGTTAAGCACATGAGCCAGGCATGGTACGTGTGTGATCTCACCTCGCCTCAGAGCCGCCACCAGGTTACGGCCATTGTCACACACGACCATGCCGGGATGTAGGTTCAGCGGTCTCAGCCACAGATCTGCCTGCTCTTTCACAGCTGTCCACAACTCACAAGCAGTGTGAGGTTTATCACCTAAGCTTATGAGTTTCAGCACAGCCTGTTGCCGCTTGGCGGAGGCAGTACTGCAATGCTTCCAGCTTGTAACTGATGTGGTGATATCTGAGATGGAGGCTGAACATGAGGAGGAGGAGGAGGAGGAGGATGCGCAGGAGCTGTACACTGTGGGGGCAACTCTGACTGACATAGGGCCCGCAATCCTCGGTGTGGGGAGGATGTGTTCCGTCCCAAGGTCCGACTGGGTCCCGGCTTCCACTATGTTTACCCAGTGTGCCGTCAGAGAGATGTACCGTCCCTGGCCACAAGCACTTGTCCACGTGTCCATTGTCAGGTGGACTCTCCCAGTAACTGCGTTGTTGAGGGCACGGCAGATGCTTTGGGACACGTGCTTGTGTAGTGCGGGGATGGCACACCGGGAAAAATAGTGTCGGCTGGGGACCGAGTACCGAGGGACGGCCACCGCCATAAGATTGCGGAAGGATTCCGTCTCCACCAGCCTAAAAGGCAGCATTTCCAATGCAAGCAGTCGTAAAATGTGCGAATTTAGGACTGTGGCCTGTGGGGAGTTAGCTGCGAATTTCCGCTTTCGTTCAAAGGTCTGGGATATGGACAATTGAACGCTGCAGTGGGACGTGGACGTTGATGCTGTTTCTTGAGAAACTGCCATAACAAGTGAAGACTGAGAGGAGGGGGCATCTTTACATGCAGTATGGACAGGGGATTGCCTTGCACACACAACAGGGGTTCTATTGCACGCACAACAGTGGAAGAAGCAGTGGTGACACCCGCTGACACTGGTCGTGGACCCTGGGTTTCGCCCCACAAAGTCGGGTGCTTTGCTGCCATGTGCCTGATCATGCTGGTGGTGGTCAGGCTGGTAGTTTTGTCACCCCTGCTGATGCTGGCATGGCAGGTGGAATATATGGCCTTTTTGGGGTTATCAGCAGAGTCTTTAAAAAAATTCCAGACTCTGGAAGGCCTACCGCTTGTACTGGCAACGTCCCTCGTGTTGGTGTTACGGGGAACGGTTGCCTGCCTTCTGTCTGCGGCCACCACACTGCTTCTTCCTGCCTGTTGGGGTACTCTGCCTCCCTCCCCCTGTGTGCTGCTGGCCTCACTCTGCATGTCCTCCTTCCACGTTGGGTCAGTTACTAGATCATCCACCACCTCCTCCTCTTCCACTTGCGCACCACGATCCTCCTCCTCACTTCCTGGCAATTGTGTCTCGTCATTGTCCACCTCTTGTGACAGATTGCCAACGTCGATTTCCTGTGGCCGTGGCTGTTCAAATATTTGGGCATCGCAACATGGGATCTCCTCTTCCACCACTTCAAGCGTATCAGGCGAGGGGCCCAAATATGGAAATGGACCAGTGAACAGCCCTTCAGAGTGTCCAAGTGTGGGATCACTTGCTGTCTGACGACACTCGGCATGGTGGGAGGAAGGAGCATCAGGGTGAGGAGGAGTATGCGGTCGAGACTCACGGCTACTAAGAGTTGACGGTGTGGAAGACAGACCGGAGGTGGTGGTGCCCTGGTAACTGGAAGTATTGTCTGCTATCCAATTAATAACCTGTTCACACTGATCAGTTCTCAATACTGGTGTTGTTCTGTGCTTCCCTAGTAATTCGGTCAAGAAGTGGGAGCGAGAAGATGTGGCTGTTGGTTGTGGCACATTTTCACCTTGGCCACGGCCCCGTCCTCTGCATGAACCATCACCAGAACGTCCACTTCCAGGTCCCTTGCCACGCGCCTTGCCCATTGTAAATGAAGTAAAATAGCTTACACTTGCACTATCAATGGAAAAAGGGTAATAAAGAGTAGATTAGAACCATGGAAGAGGAAAACCACAGTTATTGTTTACTGGGGTATACCACACTTTTTTAAATAGAGATATTTGCGGCTGAACAGTGAGCGACACACTCAAACTGCTTTTTTTTTAGATACCAAAGGCCCAAAACTGGATAGTACAGCGATTTGACCCGTGGAACTGCGAAACCACACTGGGATGTCGGGTCTACACAAGACTATTTTCAACAGATATATTTTTGTGTCACAACAGTCAGGAGACACTACTGTTTTTCTTTACGGAAAAAACTACCAAAACCTGAATAATAGAGATTTTTTTACCGTGGATCAGCAAAACCACAGTTATAATTTACTGGTGTATACCAGGCTTTTTAAAATATGTATATATTTGCAGCTGAACAGTGAGCGACACACTCAAACTGTTTTTTTTAGATACAAATGGCCCAAAAGTGGATAATACAGAGGTTTGTACCGTGGAACTGCAAAACCACACTTGTATTTCTTGGGCCTACACCAGACTATTTTCAACAGATATATTTGTGTCTGAAAAATCAGGGAGACACTATTTTTTTTTTTTTTTTACAGCAAAAAATACAAGAAGCAGGATAATAGAGATTTTTTACCGTGGAACAGCAAAAGCACACTTCTGTCTCTTTGGCCTACACCAGACTATTTTCAACAGATATATTTGTGTCTGAAAAATCAGGGAGACACTATTAGTATTTTTATACAGCAAAAAATGCCAAAAACAGGATAATAGAGATGTTTTACCGTGGAACATCAAAACCACAGTAATAATTTACTGGTGTATACCAGGCTTTTTAAATATATATATATCTGCGGCTGAACAGTGAGCGACACACTCAAACTGTTTTTTTTAGATACAAATGGCCCAAAAGTGGATAATACAGAGGTTTGTACCGTGGAACTGCAAAACCACACTTGTATTTCTCGGGCCTACACCAGACTATTTTCAACAGATATATTTGTGTCTGAAAAATCAGGGAGACACTATTATTATTTTTATACAGCAAAAAATGCCAAAAACAGGATAATAGAGATGTTTTACCGTGGAACATCAAAACCACAGTAATAATTTACTGGTGTATACCAGGCTTTTTAAAATATATATATATTTGCGGCTGAACAGTGAGCGACACACTCAAACTGTTTTTTTTAGATACAAATGGCCCAAAAGTGGATAATACAGAGGTTTGTACCGTGGAACTGCAAAACCACACTTGTATTTCTCGGGCCTACACCAGACTATTTTCAACAGATATATTTGTGTCTGAAAAATCAGGGAGACACTATTTTTTTTTTTAACAGCAAAAAATGCAAAAAGCAGGATAATAGAGATTTTTTACCGTGGAACAGCAAAAGCACACTTCTGTCTCTCTGGCCTACACCAGACTATTTTCAACAGATATATTTGTGTCTGAAAAATCAGGGAGACACTTATTATTTTTATACAGCAAAAAATGCCAAAAACAGGATAATAGAGATGTTTTACCGTGGAACATCAAAACCACAGTAATAATTTACTGGTGTATACCAGGCTTTTTAAAATATATATATATTTGTGGCTGAACAGTGAGCAACACACTCAAACTGTTTTTTTTAGATACAAATGGCCCAAAAGTGGATAATACAGAGGTTTGTACCGTGGAACTGCAAAACCACACTTGTATTTCTCGGGCCTACACCAGACTATTTTCAACAGATATAGTTGTGTCTGAAAAATCAGGAAGACACTGTTTTTTTTTTTTTACAGCAAAAAATGCAAAAAGCAGGATAATAGAGATGTTTTACCGTGGAACATCAAAACCACAGTAATAATTTACTGGTGTATACCAGGCTTTTTAAAATATATATATATTTGCGGCTGAACAGTGAGCGACACACTCAAACTGTTTTTTTTAGATACAAATGGCCCATAGAACGGCAGAACCACACTTCTATTTCTCTGGCCTACACCAGACTATTTTCAACAGATATATTTGTGTCTGAAAAATCAAAGGCACACTTTTTTTTTGGGGGGGGGGGGTGCACCAAAAGGTTAATAAGATGGGTATTTGTACATTGTGAAGGAGGAAAAAAAAAAGAGGATTTAGATAAAAAAAAAGGATTTTTCCTGGCCCCCGGGACCTAGAGCTAAGTCCAGCAATTTCAGCAACAGGAGCAGCACACAGGACTGTAATGCAGCGTTTGCTGGTATAACCACTGCGTCTCCTATACAGCCTGCCTGCCTGCCTGATATACCTGGGATGGATATTAGTCCTGAGAAGGACTGTTTGTTTGATCTGGCAGCCTTTACAGACCCTACACTAACTATTTTGCATGATATATCTCTCCCTAAATCAACAGCGCTGTCCCTACACTGTCTGATCCGGAGCGACTGTGTCCAAGATGGCGGCGCCAGGTTTTAAATACTCGAGGTGACGCTGTGCGGCCAGCCAATCACTGTAATGCCCACAAACAACATGGCTGCGGCATTACAGTGACTGGCTGGCAATCCCTGCATGTTCATTGGCTCTGTAAAGAGCGCCAAACATGCAGAGCGGAGACCCGAGCTCCCGCCCGAGTAACCCGGAAATGCTCGGTGCTCGCCGAACATCCCGAGTAGCGTGATGCTCGGGCGAGTACCGAGCAGTGTCGAGCATGTTCGCTCAACACTAATGGTAAGTATATATATATATTTTATTTTATTCTTGTTTTACAGATTTTTTAATGGTACCTGGGTGTGGATGAGACTCTCCTCTCCTCCACACCTGGGTACCATCCGCACATTAGAACGCACCAATTACGCAAGTACAGATGCTGTCTTGCGGAATTGGAGCGTTCTAATGCAAGTCAATGGCGGCGAAAACGCCGCGTTTACGCAAAAATAAATGACATGCTGCGGATTTTTGAGCGCAGCGTTTACGCTGTGGAAAAATCCGCATCATGGGCACAGCACATGCGGATTTCAATTGGGGAACATTGCTGCCCTTCTACCATGCGTTTTTAATGCGTTTCCGCGGCGTTTATGCAACTGCAAAAACGCCGCGGAAACGCATTAAATACGCATCGTGTGAACTCAGCCTTACAGTGCGGACATCTGCTGAGGTTCTCCTACATCCACTATCTGGGTGCGCCACCATAACTGTAATCAGGGTTACCTGGTTAAGGGGTCCACTCAGAAGTTTTGTCCCCCTGAACCAAAACCCTAGCTACGCCTCTGATTAGAGGACTAGTAAACCTGCTGCCACAGTTCTCCATATTCATGGGCTTGGTTTAACCCCATCCCCATTATTGATTGGTAGTTTTCTGCCTATGCACACAGAAAGCCTCCAATCAGCGGTATGGGCGGGGTCATACAGCTCTCACCATTCAGTGAACTGGTAGATCTGCAGCCGATAAAACAGTAATTTTGTCAAATATACAACAGACAGCCCAGTAAGTGACATATTGCTGCAATCATAATTTCTGCCCCTATATCATGCTGTTCTTAAATGGTGCCCCTGATGGTTCAGTCGCCACAGAGGTACTGCACCTCACCCTGAGGTGTGGTGCCTCCTTCTCTCAGGTAAGGAGGGAGTGCTGCCCGGGACCCCAACACCCGCATTCAACACTACACTACTCCAGGCCGGCTGGAAGGGCAAGATGCACAGTGTTTCTGCTTAGCCCTGTCTCTGGATGGAGTGGGGGGAACCAAAGAGAGGGGGAACCAGTAGTGGGTGTGGGTGGAGGATGTAGAGTAGGGGAGCACCATTGTAGGAGGTATATAAAGGGAAGCCATCTTAGGGTGGCAGGAGAAGTCAGTTAGTCAGTCAGTGAGTAGTAAGGAGAGGAGGGGAGCAGAGTCTCTTCAGGAGCTCTGCTCCATAAGTGGGGCCTAGTAATAGAGGCCCAGGAGGGGAGCAGAGGAGAAAGGCTCCGTTTTACAGAAGGGATCCCAGGGGGTACGGTGAGTGCAGGACGGCACCCGTACGCCCCGAATCTGCCAGGTGTCAGAGGGATCAGGCCACAGGAAGGGAACCAGTCCCTGGCCCAGCCGTGTTACTCCAGGTCTCAGCTGGAAAACCGGAGGCTCCTGCACTTCCATGGTGCAGTTGCCACAGCCTCACCCTAGTCACCGTGAAGGGCATCAAGTAGGTCCGGGAACTCCAGGTTGCCCAGAGGGACTTCAGAACACCCGATCGGGACTGCGTGTGGGAAGCGCAGGGTAGGAGGGAGAAGACCCAGCATGAGAAGTCGGTCTAGTAAGGAACATAAAGAAAGCAGGATTTCGTCAAGCGCTCCTGATATATTTGAGAAAGTGCTGAACCCCTGGTCTGGTGGATGCAGTGCGACACGGAGGCTGACACCCGTACAGTGTACCTGAGAACCTTGAACAAGAACTGTGAGTAAAACTCGGATGACTGCACTGCACTGCCTCTGTCAGTTATTTCCGCTGCCCCATCTCTCCTGCACCACAAGTCCCAGCATCATCACCATCTGCACCTACACTGCCCCGGGGGCCTGCTCCGCCTGTGGGGAGCAGAAACATCCCAGCTGCCATCCCATCACCCCCCGGAGGTCTGCAGCAGCGCCGGTAACCATTACCGGAAACCACAGGTGGCGTCACGAGACAAACTGTATACTAAAACCCCTTTTTAAAGAGAGACCCAGAGTATGGGCTCGGGAGCCGACTGCCGTGACCTCCTAAACAAGGTAAAAGGCCCGGGTACCGAGTCCCCTATATTCCCCCTGGGTGACACAGTGTAGATTTCCTTTAAGACCTGTTTTCAGTCAGACATCAGTAATGTTTTTTGGACCAAGTCTAAAACAGTCATTATGGTGATGGTCAGAAATGGCCATTAGTATTTTTTCCACTTGTAATACTTTCCCTTTCAACAAGAAAACAGACAGAACAATTTTAAACCAATTCATCAAAACAGTCTCTAATTTTATTTTTTCAATACACAAGTTTTCTAAAAATGCACACTATACACATGTCTGCTAGAGGATATGATAACCTGCTGTCACTATATGAGTGCAGGATATTCTTGACTCCGTTAAAAATCAGGTAAAATACTTAAAGGGAATCTGTCACCAGGTTTTTGCTATGCAATCTTAAAGCACCATAATGTAGGAGCAGAGACCCTGATTCCAATGATGTGTCACTTATTAGGCTTTGTTTTGTTGTTTCAATGCAATCAGTGTTTTATCAGCAGGAGATTATCACTACAGGACAACTATCCTCCTGAATCCTAGTCCAACCACACCTCCAGCACTGATTTGCAGCTGCCTGTCACTATACAATCTACACTGTGCTGTTCCCATAACTTCCATTAATTTCTATGGGAGTTTGTAAACAGCATGACACAGCTGTGCTTGTTTGTTTTCTTTACCCCGTGTCTGGAAACTAGGATCTGAAAGCAGTTATTCCCATTTCGCTCATGAAAGGAAGAGATGGAAATAACCCTTTACAGGGAATCTGTCAGAAGGTTTTTCCTATGTAATGTGACTCCAGCATGAGGTAGAGACCCTGATTCCGCCGATGTATCAGTTAGTTTATTGGGTGCAGCAGTTATGACAGAGTCACAGTTTACTCTGCTGTGGTTCTACGAGAGATCAGTTGATGATCTGTGTATAACCTGACTACACCACATCTTTATGTGTTCAAGTAAGGGTGTGACAGAGACTGTTGTATTCCTGCCCCTGAAGATAACAATTCCAGTATGAATAATGACTTTGGTCTTAGTGCGTTTTATTGCATAATGTGAAATGTGTAAAATGTAATGTAAAAGGCATACAGTGTTATAGGTACTGGTGCTGCTGTATGGGTACTGTATTGTTAATGCCTAAGGTAATCTGCCACATTCAGCTCTGGGGTACGGAAAATATAGAACACAGTTTAGGGCTTAGTTAGTGATATATAGGAACATTAGGGCAGATAGGCAGTGGTGGGCCTATTAGTATATAAGATATAGGAACAGTATAGGATACAGTTATGTGTTTGGGACCAACCCAGCATGGGAGATGGAGTGTCAAGCAAAACGGGGAAGCATTTCCTGGTTTAGTTAGAGAGTTAGAGAAAGTGTGAGGTTCATGTGAAGTTCAGGTTCAAGTTGCAGTGGGAGGCAGGTAGCATGAGGTTGCCCCAGATTTCCTGCTCATATTCCTGTAATGTTGGGCAGCATGGTGGCTCAGTGGTTAGCAATGCAGCCTTGCAGCGCTTGGGTCCTGGGTTCAAATCCCACCAAGTACAATATCTGCAAGGAGTTTGTATGTTCTCCCCATGTTTGCATCGGTTTCCTCCGGGTTCTCTGGTTTCCTCCCACACTCCAAAGACATACTGATAAGTGAGTAAAATAAATAAAATAAATAAATAATGTCTGGGGCCTATGGCCCGAACTAGGCACTGAGGAGTGTGCCTTTATTCCTTCTATACAGAGGAAGCCGGACAGGAAAACGTGTGAGGGAAACGTAATGGATCTCGGGAGTGCTGTCGTGCCGGACAGGAAATCCCTGTGGCTGACAGGAGGATCAAGCATAGGGATAGTCCGAGCTGAATGTAAGCAAGAGCTTGAAATGTACTGTGTGGATGGAACTAGAACAGGAGGGTGCTATGCCTGATACTCCGTGTAAAGGACTGATGTACTCAAACTGTTCAGTAAAGTTGTTATAACGAACCAGGTGTCCCCTGATGTGTGTCGACTGAAACTGTGTGTCCGGCCTGAAAGTCAGTACAATGCAATGTACACAGCACGACACTAATGGATTGGGGACACTGTGTGTTTGTGGGGTGCCAGGGCGTGGAGAAGCTGCAGCTCGCTCTCGGCTACTTACATACAGCCCCTACGCGTTATGACCACAGTGTAGCTTTGATGAGCTCAGCTGTTTTTTTAATACCATTTCTCAAGACTTATAAAGTTTTTTTCCCATCTCAGCCATTAAAGGCCGAGATGGAAATAACCCTTTCAGTTGTTAAATCTTTCTTTACCAAAATTTGTGATGCACGGGTAATTAAACAATTATATGTGAATATACAATATACAAAGAATTGTCACTCTGTCTATACATGGATTTTCTATTTATTTCTACTTTGTAACAGAGTACATCTGAAATTTTACATTATTTCACAATGTAATACAAGACTATTCACATTCTATAGGTAAAGAGTGAACACCCTGGTAATATCAGGGTGGGTTATTGATAAACTTGTCTAGATGCCTAGACACTCAAGAACATCGGGGTAGTGGAGGGGCATGGCTCTGATGTACACAGTGTATGCACATCCTTAGCTCCTGCTTGAGATAGATAGCCTAAAAATCCCTTTTATAGCCGAATTAAGAGGACCAAACTACTCCCAAAGTGGACCCATCATCTCTTGGATCAGACTAGAACCCAAAATGCCTGCTCCAAGAAGCATAGAGCGGAATTTTGCTTCTAATTTTCCTTTCTCTCAGACAATCCGATATAGTTAAGGTGTGCGGTAGTGAAGGGAGACACGATCACCCTGCACTAGCACTTTCTGTTCTGTAGACTGCAGTTCGTTTTAAAACTACTGTCTACAGAACAGCAGGTGGTGTGCTGGTGTAAGCATAGGACTTCAGAGTTCTGGTAATGTGACGTCATCGTGCCGGGACTCTGATGTCCAGTGCATATGATGACAGCGAGTTGTTTATGGGAAGAACTCATCAGGATCCTAGATTAGGTGAGTATAGGTTGTTTTTTATTTTATTTAAAACTGTGGGGGGCCCCCTCATGCATTGTAGGGACTACTATGGGGGCCATAATACAGCATGGGAACTATTGCGGGGCTGTTATACAGCATGGGAGCTAATATGGGGTCATTATACAGCGTGGTAGCTAATATGGGGCCATTATACAGTGTGGGAGCTAATGCAGGGACCATTATGCAGCGTGGAAGCTAATGAGATGGTCAATATACAGCATGGGAGCTAATGAGTGGTCATTATACAGCATGGGAGCTAATGTGGGGACCATTATACAGTGTGGGGGCTACAGCGAGGGCTATAATACAGTGTGGGAGCTAATGCGGGGGCCATTATACAGTTTGTAGGCTACTGTGGGGGCCATCATACAGTGTGGAGGCCTATATACAGTGTGGGAGCTACTGTGAGGGCCATCATACATTGCGAGGACCTTTATACACTGTGGGAGCTACTGTGGGGAGTTGTCATAAACTGTGTGTGCCATTATACAGTATGAGGACTACTGTGGAGGCCTTTATTAGTGGGGGAGCTACTGTGGGGGCCATCATAAAGTGTGGGGACTACTTTGGGGGTCACTGTATTGTGGAAGCTAATGTGAGGGCCATTATACAGTTTGGGGGCTACTGTGGGGCCTTTCATAAAGTGAGGGGGCCATTATAAGGAGTGGTGGCTACTGTGGGGATCATTAAAGAGTGTGGAGGCTACTGTGAGAGCACAAAGGAGACATTTTACTATGTAAGTGGCACAGTTATGGCATTACTGTGTGGGTCAGTAAGAGGAGCATGTTTTTGTACCGCACAGTAGATGCATTAATAGAGACACATACAGCAGCAGCCGCTCACTGTTGAGGTATCAGCAGTATGAGGAGTTAGTGCAGGTTGGGAATAGATGGGGATGGTGCAGGAAATGTGAGAATGTGTCTTTGTTGTAATCTCTGCAGATGATTCCTGGCTGGAGAACTTGTCGTGTTGGTCTGAGCAAGATGTGAAAAGTGAATGACTTCTTGACTTCATCAGAAAGAACGTCACCTTTAAGTCACTATATATACAGTAACTGTACTGTAATCTCTTATATGCTCTGCAGCACTGGTATCTACAACTATATGATCACCATGTGACGGTGAAATCGGTGTTGGTCTTTGTGTAGGAATTTTTTTTCAGTTACAGCAGGGTCATCTGCTGAGGTTCTACTATACCCACAATTAGGGTGCACCACCGTAGCTGTAATCAGGGTTACCTGATTCGGAGCCCAATGAGATGTTTCACCCCCCTGAGATCCACCCCTAGCTATGCCTCTGAACACTCCATATATAAAGAAACAATATGAAATCAATAGAACTCTATTTTAAAGAGAATGATTCGTCAGAATTGTGCCCTACGATAATCTGTAATGCAAATAAGGTTGTTATTAGGGGCACCTTAATACAATTAGCTTCCATTCACAAAAAAGCAAGAGAGAAAATTAAAGTAACAACTAAAATTAAAGAAACTGAAATTCTCAAAAAAAATAATCTAACAGAACATCACCAAAACACCCTAATAAAAGTGAGACTAAACCTTAAAACATTATTGACAGATGAATACAATAAACTTACAAGATCAATTAAGCAATTGCATTATTTTTCTAGTAACAAACCAACAAAACTAATGGCAAGAAACCTGAAGCTATACCACCAAAGAAATAAAATATCATCCATTAAAATCCCAAACGGCACAAAAATCTTCCATCCCCAGGACTTTGGCAAAGCATTTTCAGAATATTACAACAAGCTTTTCAACCTTAAAGAAGATCCCAAAACCCAACCACCAACAAAGGATAATATAAACAAATTTTTAGATTCTATTAATTTACCAAAGATAACCAACAATCAATTAGAGAAATTAAACTTCCCCTCTAATCTAGAATAAATAACAAACATAATCAAAAGACTAAAAAAAGCAAATCCCCAAGTCCAGATGGTTTCCCAAACAAATATTACATTAAATATTACAGTATTCTATCCTCATACCTACTTAATCTATTTTATAAAATAATAATTTTTGAATACCTTCCATTAGAGATGTTCTAGGCAAAATTTCCCTCATACCTAAAGAATAAGGTGATCTCACTTCAACCAAAAGTTACAGACCCATATCATTATAAAATACAGATACAAAATTATATACGAACTTAATAGCCCTCAGAATTTAAAAATGATTGCCTGAATGAATCCATTTTGACAAAATAGGCTTTGTCACATAGAGACAAGCAACTGATGGCACCATACAGATTATCAACCTAATTTCACATATAGAAAAATAAAAAACTTCAACTATCTTTCTGGTATTAGATGCCGAAAAAGCCCTTGATAGGGTCCACTGGGGTTATATAAAATCCACTCTGGAAAAATGTGCTTTCATAGATAAGATCCTAAAAATGATTATAACCCTATATACTTCAGTAGTAAGAGCACCCACCTCTCGTCAACACGCCCACTTCCGGTTTTTGACAGGTGCCATGCCCCTTTTTGGCACATGTCCCGCCTCCACTTCCGGTCTAAACCCCTCCCCTCCTCCCCATTCTCCGCCCACTCTCCGCCCCTATGTGTGTCAATACCTGTTACGTCAGTTCCGTCCCCGCCCCCGGAAGCCAACCCTTACCGCCCCTATGTGTGTCCAATATCTGTTACGTCAGTTCCGTCCCCGCCTCGGAAGCAGCCCATGTTCAGCCTCTGTTACGTCCCCCATGACCGCCCACATGCCCTTCACCCAAGGTTGTAGGTTAATGTGTAAGCGCCGTATGTAAGAAAAACATGTCAAGACATGTTTTTGTGAGAAAAGGCAGCCCCAGGATCCCTACGGTTAGCATTCTGTAGTGTTCATAATAATGACGTAATAAAAGTGTTTAAAAAAATATACATTTATTGTAGATTCACTTAGAGGTATACACAAATCAAGAAATGGAAAAAGGTGTAAATAGATTTCAAAATACAACATTATGCAAGCAAATCTATAGGTTACACGCCGTATCGTCGCTGATAAAGTTTAACTCAGAAATCTCATAGTACGGGAGAAAGGCATACTCAAAGAGTTCATTGGCGTTGTTCACGACGCTGGTGGTAAGTAAATTAGAACGCTGCGCAAACTTTCCCCATAAAGAGTTTAAGAATAGTTTGGCGATTTGTCTTTTAGCTGAATTTGGTTCTATATGATCGGGGTCTAACTTTATACCTTCTTTTTCAAGATAGGCGGATACATAGTCTTTTTTCTTGGTTTCGTCCGTGCACCACAAGGGATACCCCGAGGCTTCCTGTTTGTGCCTAAGATGTAAATCGATGTATTGCGCAAATAGATTGATCGTCGTCTCCTCAAAATGCCGCACCTCGTAAATGTGTGCGAGTCTGTAACCCTTCTCCAATGCCATTTCTACCTCTATCGTGCACCACGTACCCGTCAGAGCCCTCTCTTCCTGTAAATGAGCGCAGGGATCCGCTTCTGAATGCAAAGCGCATGTGTGACAGAAGGGGAAGATCAATTTTTTGTTCATTTTAACAGGGAGCACAGGGAAAAACAAATCCCTGGGCGGGTAGACTTTCACTTTGCCGATGCCAAAGTACTGCTTGATATAACCAGAGTGGTCATAGATTATTTTAGGATGTCCTGAGGGGTACACTTTTGTTATATTGACGTACGGGTATAAACTGGTGAAATCGTAGTACTCTATAGTTTCACCAGGTTCTTGTTTATGATAGAGTTTGATAGCATTAGTACGACCACCGTACAGAGCGTCATGAGGCTCTAAAGGCTCGGGGAACTGCATGTGGCGCAGAAATGCTTGTAGGTCAGAGCTTTTTTCAACCATCTCTCGCCACTCGTGCTCCCACAATACGCGGACGTCGAACTCCTGTTGAAGCAAGAAACGTTTCTTCACCTCAAACATTCGATATAATTGCCTGTAAGTGGTCTTTGTGAGTTTGTTCGTGTCATTATCGTTATAGCAAACGGGACACCCGTGGTAAAAACACCCCTGAAATTCAAAAGCTGTTGGGCGACCGCTGACTCTCCCATAGCCATCATTTATTTTTCAACAGGACAATGATCCCAAACACACCTCCAGGCTGTGTAAGGGCTATTTGACCAAGAAGGAGAGTGATGGGGTGCTACGCCAGATGACCTGACCTCCACAGTCACTAGACCTGAACCCAATCGAGATGGTTTGGGGTGAGCTGGACCGCAGAGTGAAGGCAAAAGGGCCAACAAGTGCTAAGCATCTCTGGGAACTCCTTCAAGATTGTTGGAAGACCATTTCCGGTGACTACCTCTTGAAGCTCATCAAGAGAATGCCAAGAGTGTGCAAAGCAGTCACCAAAGCAAAAGGTGGCTACTTTGAAGAACCTAGAATATAAGACATATTTTCAGTTGTTTCACACTTTTTGGTTAAGTATATAATTCCACATGTGTTAATTCATAGTTTTGATGGCTTCAGTGTGAATGTACAATTTTCAAAGTCATGAAAATACAGAAAAATCTTTAAATGAGAAGGTGCGTCCAAACTTTTGGTCTGTACTGTATACGTAATATTTTGCCTGTGGGTTCTTTATCCGTGTGAAAATAGCGCCAGTCTCCCTGACTAAAGTATAGAACTTTAATGGTAACGTTCAAGTACGTCTCAAACGCTCTAATGTCACTAAAGCTCACTAGTTGATCGTCGGGTAGTTTTAAATTTCTGTGCAGCTCCGCCGCACGTTTCATTAAATCATCATCAGGCGGGTCGTCTTCAGCCAGTAAGGCGTAGAGAGACGTGACCAAACACTGATTAGAGCCGTCATTTTTAAAATCAAACAGCATTTGACGTTTCTGATGAATAATTTGTGTATAAACTATAGATCTCAGTCGTCGGCGTTTTATACCTCCCCGTCTATTCCTAATGACGCTTACTATCAATTTCAAGCAGTCGCCGGCTATGCACTCGGCGTTGCTTTGCAACGCGTTGCCCACAGCATTTAGGAAAGCAGTTGCGTCAAATTGTTCTCTACATTGTTTAAAACCGTAGACTGGATTTAGTCTACCATCCCCTTCTAATCTTAATGGTATAAAGTCGCCCGGCTCGATATCCCTCACGATCCTATCCAGTAACGTTTGAATAGAACCGTGCATGATCTCCAAACTTTCTTCAAAGGAGCGTATATGGTCTAAATTCACAAATCTAAAATGATCGATATACTGATAGGCGTTGAGGTAACTCATCTCCCTACGAACATGAAATAAGTGCTCCAAAAAGCGCGAATGTTCGCTTATGGCCGGTGTATGAGGAGGTGAAAACTGTGGCACTGCATCTTGTCGATCATCGTTCGAGATTTCAATGCCGGAAACTGTAGGTGTATCCGACATGGAATTCTGCGGCGTGTCTAGGAATTGAGAATCTATTGAGAATTCGCATTCTGCCGTCTCAGTGACGACTGTCGGCGAAAGCTGAAGAGTCATAGTGTTCTGTGGGGGTCGTCCTTGCGTAACATGTGGTGAGTCAATAGCAGTGCGCTTTACCCTATTCTTTAGTTTTTTTCGCCTCTTTAACGCGCGTGTAGTGTTTGTTGCTTTTTTAATACAACGTTTTATGACGCGTGGTTTATTGAAAAAACCTTTAAGCGGGGGTCTGCGTTTCATACCGCCACCCGTCATGCCTAGTCATAATGTACGAGCCCTCGGTAGGTTTTTAACGGCTTCAACAGCTTCTGTGTACAGTGGTTCTAAAGCCATTATTTCTGAAATGCTGGCTCTATCCGGACGCTGTGCGGACAGTTCTGTACAACGATCCAACAGGTAAGCTAAATGATTGTGTGCGTTGATAAGCGTCATGGTATGACTGTATAGGTTGTTAAATACTCTTTTTACATCTAGGGGCCGTTGTTTGTACGATGATATACTGTCTCGAGTTTTCTGTTTTTTAGGTTTTATTGGCCGTATTGTGGTGTTACGCGGTCGTTTCTGAACTTTAGGCTTCTGTGGTGTAGCTATAGTGTCACAAACCCGTAATACATTTGGTTCAATACTCATAGACCTACCTGAGGGTCTTGCAGAGATTGTTTCAGAATCATGGGATGTCGAGGTTCCTGCATTTAGATTGCCGCTTTTGTTGACAGATCTGGTTTTAGGGCTTGGATGAAATGAGTTACTTGTGGCTTTTTGCTCTGAGGGGTGCGGAGGGTTTACTTCTTTAAGTTGAGTGGGTTGTTTCCACAGATGTTCCAGCGGTGACCTGCGTTCAAATTCTTTTTTCTCAAAAATAGTTTTGAAGCCTTGTCTACGTGCTGTCTTTCTAGGTGCGTCTGTGTAAGAAAATGGAGAGCTCGTAATTAATCTATGGCGCATCTTAGCAAAATAGGAAAATGAGAGTAAACATTGTTGTAACGGATTAGTACGGTTTAAAAAACGTACACGTCAGGTTGATAGGTCTCCAGAGCGGTTGGGTGGGGGATGAATAAGACGTTGACGGGTGTGTATAATTTTCTTCGGTTCTTGTACCGGTACCGAGTAGTGAAGCATTTTCTTTGTCTTCTGTTTCATCGTCTGATCCGGTTAAATCGATGATGGTCTCTGAAATAAATAACCGGTGATTTACCACACAGCTGTCCGTTCTATTGTAGAGCACGGCGACATTTGTAGTTGACCTTCCGTAGATGTTGACGGGTACGTAGGGCTCCAGATATCCCTGCCTGTGACTGAATATACATGTTGTTGCGTACAAGCTTCATCGTTGCTGGTGGTGGCGGACGGACGGTCATCGTCAGAGACTGTACAATCTATGAAACTCTCTGAAATAAATAGACGTTGAATTACAACAAAACTGTCACCGGACTTACCATACATAGGTATGCTGTGTATATCCAAGGTCCTGGAGTTATTCTGGGACCACTCGGCCATTACTTCAGCGTCCAATTGCTGAGATTTGGTCAGTAGTTCCTGTGAGTCTGGGTATTGCGGATCTTCCGCTAGTTCGAAATTAACATGACGGCCCCCAGAGACCATTTCACCTTGCGCTTCAGCCATCAGACACTGTGTCGCTGCGTGGCATTCCTCTTCCATATCGGCGTCTAGGAATCTAGCTTTTAAAATAAAATAAAAGTGTGGTAGGTATCCCCCATCCTATAACTTCATTTTCACACATTCTCTCTAAAACTTTACTTAGTTGGCTGTCCGTGAGTTGCTCTTCGCAGGCGCCGTGATCGTTAAAATTACGGTTCATCTGTAACAAACGCATAACGTCATACAATATATAGTGACAAAATAAGCGCATAAACTATAAAATACTTACAACAATTACAATTAAAAATGAATATACAAGACATAATAATGGTGACAATCAGGCATTCAGTATTAAAAAAAACATTATACAGCCCCATGATATGCTAAAAGATAATTACTTACATTGACGGTATTCAATATCTTGTCACTAGTGTTGAGCCACCCCCGTAGTGTTCGGGTTCGGTTCGGTTCGTCGAACACCGGGATGTTCGAGGAACTGTTCGTCGAACTGTTCGTCGAACACCTTAGAACACCGTCGAACACCGTTAAAACCAATGGCAGGCAAACAAAAACACATAGAAACACATAGAAAACACCTTCAAAGGTGTCCAAAAGCTGACAAACTGCTCAGAAGACGCTCTCTTTAAAAAAGCCGGCCGGCAATTCAGCAGCGGCATACACCGATACCCAACAATTTAGACAAGAAGGAATAGAGCATCACACATAGATTAGATAGATAGAAACATGTCAGTCACACATATAAGAAGCACAGTGACAGTGTTGCTTACTGTACTTGTCATTTAGTGTAAAGGATTTATTTAAAAAAATAATAGTGTTTTCGTGCACCGTCTCTTTAAAAAAGCCGGCCGGCAATTCAGCAGCGGTACCCGACAATTTATAACAGAAAGAATAGAGCATCACACATAGATAGATATAAACATGCCAATCACATATATAATAAGTACAGTGACAGTGTTGGTTACTGTACTTGTCATCTAGTGTAAAGGATTTATTTAAAAAAATAATAGTGTTTTCATGCACCGTCTCTTTAAAAAAGCCGGCCGGCAATTCAGCCTCGGTACCCGACAATTTAGAACAGAAAGATAGAGCATCACACATAGATTAGATAGATAGAAACATGTCAGTCACATATATAAGAAGTACAGTGATAGTGTTGATCACTGTACTTGGCATTTAGTGTTAAAATAAAGGATTTATTAAAAAAAAATTGGCGTGGGGTTCCCCGTAATTTTAGTCTCTAGCGGAGGTTAAGCAGACGGCTGGGGCAGATGTTTGAAGCCTGGGAAGGGGGTAATACCCACGGAGCTTCCCAGGCTATTAATATCAGCCCCCAGCTGAATACCTAGCCTTTACTAGCTATTAAAATGGGGGACCCCCCCCAAAAAATGACGTGGGGTCCCCCCTATTTAAATAGCTAGCAAAGGCTAAGCAGACAGCTGGGGGCTGATATTAATAGCCCAGGAAGGGTGCCATGAATATTGGCCCCCTCCCAGGCTAGAAACACCAGCCGTCAGCTGTCCCAGAAATGGCACATCCGTAGGATGCGCCAAATCTGGCACTTAGCCTAGCTCTTCCCACTGCCCTGTAGCGGTGGCAGTGGGGTAATAGGGCTGGGGTTGATGTCAGCTTATAATGCCAGCTGACATCAAGCCCAGGTTAGTAATGGAGAGGCGTCTATAAGACACCCCCATTACTAACCCCATAGTCAAAGTTAAAAGAAAACACAAACACCCAGAATAAAGTCCTTTAATTTAAATAAACACACAATTCTTTATTGTTCTAAATTAAACCATACTTACCATCACGCCCATTCCAGCTGAAGCCAACGATCTCCTGCAATAAAAGTAAAATAATAAACCAACATCATCCTTACCTTTCCATGGTTCCCACGACAGCTTCAGCTCTGCTACATCGAGATGACAGGCTGGACCGCAGCAGAACGCTGCCATCCAGCCTGTCATCCCGCAGACACTGAGAAGCGCAGGCTTGCTTGCGCTCCTCAGTGTCTCGCTGTGACGGCATAAAGATGAGCCGAGGTCATGTCCAATGAGCTCGGCTCACCTCATGCACGTCACTGACAGTGTGGGAGAATTCTCACGCTGAAGCGCTGAGTGCAGGAGAATTTTCCCACGCTGTCAGTGACGTGCATGAGGCTGATATTTAAATTTGGCGCACAAATCGGTGATTGGTCGCGGGCAGCGTCCGCGACCAATCAGCACAGTAGTGTTTAACTTTGGCGGCAAGATCAGTGATTGGTCGCGGTCAAGACGGCGACCAATCACCGATTTGTGCGGCACATTTAAATAGCGGCCGCGACCAATTGGATGTCAGCGCCGCTCCCCGGTCCTCCCTTCACGCCCTAGCCGCATGGATGTCAGCGGCGCTGCCTGTGCGGATACTTCCGCTGTGAGAACCCGGGACATGAGCGGGCGCTCGGAGCAGAAGTATCCCGACCCGCAGCGCCGCTCCCCGGTCCTCCCTTCACACCCTAGTCGCTGATGTCCCCACAGTATCCGCATAGTGTTACAAAGGTCCGGACATTTGTGTTAAAAATCGCTGATTGGTCGCTGGCGCTGCCCGCGACCAATCACCGATTTGGGCGCCAAATTTAAATATCGGCCGCGACCAATCACCCATCTTGGCTCCACATTTAAACACCGCTGTACTGATTGGTCGCGGACGCTATTTAAATGTGGCGCCAAAATCGGTGATTGGTCGCGCCCAGCGTCGGCGACCAATCAGCACAGCGGTGTTTAAATGTGGAGCCAAGATCGGTGATTGGTTGCGGCCGATATTTAAATTTGGCGCCCAAATCGGTGATTGGTCGCGGGCAGCGCCAGCGACCAATCAGCGATTTTTAACACAAATGTCCGGATCTTTGTAACACCATGCGGATACTGTGGGGAGATCAGCGGCTAGGGTGTGAAGGGAGGACCGGGGAGCGGCGCTGCGGGTCGGGATACTTCTGCTGCGAGCAGTCGCTCATTTCCCGGCTTCTCGCAGCGGAAGTATCCGACCAGGCAGCGGCGCTCCCCGGTCCTCACCAATACGATTCGCTGATTGGTCGCGCTCTCCGCACTCGACCAATCAGTGATCTTGGCGCTAAAGTTAAACACCGCTCTGCTGATTGGTCGCGGAAACTGCCCACGACCAATCACCGAATTGGGCGCCACATTTAAATAGCGGCCGCGACCAATCAGTGAGATTGGCGCCAAATTTAAACAACGCTCTGCTGATTGGTCGCGGACTCCAGCCGCGACCAATCAGCGAGATTGGCGCCAAATTTAAACCCCGCTCTGCTAATTGGTCGCGGATGCCGGCCGCGACTAATCAGCATTATTGGCGCCAAATCTAAACACCGCTCTGCTGATTGATCGCGGTCGCCGTCCACAACCAATCAGCAGTATTGGCGCCAAATTTAAACCCCGCTCTGCTGATGGGTCACGGTTGCCGGCCGCGACCAATCAGCGATTTTGGCGCCAAATTGAAACACCGCTCTGCTGATTGGTCGCGGCCGGCGATTGCGACCAATCAGCATTATTGGCGCCAAATTTAAATCCCGCTCTGCTGATTGGTCGCGACCGCCGGCCGCGACTAATCAACATTGTTGCCGCCAAATTTAAACACCGCCCTGCTGAATGGTCGCGGTCGTGACCAATCACCGTTATTGGCGCCAAATTTAAACACCGCTTTGCTGATTGGTCGCAACCGCAACCAATCAGCATTATTGGCGCAAAATTTAAACACCGCTTTGCTGATTGGTCGCGACCGCGACCAATCAGCATTATTGGCGCAAAATTTAAACCCCGCTCTGCTGATTAGTCGCAACCGCCGGCCGTGACCAATCAGTGATATAGTCGCCAAATTTCAACACCGCTTTGCTGATTGGTCGCGGTTGCTGGCCGCGACCAGTCAGCGATTTTGGCGCCAAATTTAAACACCGCTCTGCTGATTGCGCCGGGTCTGCCGCATACATATTCTAGAATACCCGATGCGTTAGAATCGGGCCACCATCTAGTTTCATGAAATAATTTTAAAAAAAATTGACGTGGGGCTTCGCACTATATTTGTGTCCAGCCAGGTACAGCAGGCAGGAACGGGCTGCCCCCAACCACCAGATGCCTATTTGTACCTGGCTGGAAACAAAAATACAGGGAAGCCCTTTTTTTAATTATTTCATGAATTTCATCAAATAATTTAAAAAAATTTGCTGTGGGACTTCGCTCTATTTTTGTGTCCAGCCAGGTACAGCAGGCAGGAACGGGCTGCCCCCAACCACCAGCTGCCTATTTGTACCTGGTTGGACACAACAATATAGGGAAGGCTTTTTTTTCTCAATTATTTCATGAATTTCATGAAATAATTAAAAAAAAAAATACGTGGGGCTTCGCCCTATTTTTGTGTCCAGCCAGGTACAACTAGGCAGCTGGGGGCTGGAATCTGCACGTCACTGACAGCGTGGGAAAATTCTCCTGCACTCAGCGCTACAGCGTGAGAATTCTCCCACGCTGTCAGTGACGTGCATGAGGTGAGCTGAGATCATTGGACATGAATGAGCTCACCTCATGCACGTCACTGATAGCGTGGGAAAATTCTCACGCTGTAGCGCTGAGTGCAGGAGAATTCTCCCACGCTGTCAGTGACATGCATGAGGTGAGCTGAGTTCATTGGACATGAACTCGTCTCATCTTTATGCCGTCACAGCGAGACACTGAGAAGCGCAAGCATGCCTGCGCTTCTCAGTGTCCGCGGCATGGCAAGCTGGATGGCAGCGTTCTGCTGCGGTCCAGCCTGTCATCTCGATGTAGCAGAGCTGAAGCTGTCGTGGGAACCATGGAAAGGTAAGGATGATGTTGCTTTATTATTTTACTTTTATTGCAGGAGATCGTTGGCTTCAGCTGGAATGGGCGTGGTGGTAAGTATGGTTTAATTTAGAACAATAAAGGAATGTGTCTTTATTTCAATTAAAGGAGTTTATTCTGGGTGTTTGTGTTTTCTTTTAACTTTGACTATGGGATTAGTAATGGGGGTGTCTTATAGACAAATCTCCATTACTAACCTGGGCTTGATGTCAGCTGGCATTATAAGCTGACATCAACCCCAGCCCTATTACCCCACTGCCACCGCTACAGGGCAGTGGGAAGAGCGAGGCTAAGTGCCAGAATTAGCGCATCCTATGGATGCGCCAGTTCTGGGGCGGCTGACGGCTGGTGTTTCTAGCCTGGGAGGGGGCCAATATTCATGGCACCCTTCCTGGGCTATTAATATCAGCCCCCAGCTGTCTGCCTAGCCTTTGCTAGCTATTAAAATAGGGGGGACCCCACGTCATTTTTTTGGGGGGGTCCCCCATTTTAATAGCTAGTAAAGGCTAGGTATTCAGCTGGGGGCTGATATTAGTAGCCTGGGAAGCACCATGGGTATTACCCCCCTCCCAGGCTTCAAACATCTGCCCCAGCCGTCTGCTTAACCTCCGCTAGAGCCTAAAATTATGGGGACCCCCACGCCAATTTTTTTTTAAATAAATCCTTTATTTTAACACTAAATGACAAGTACAGTAAGCAACACTGTCACTGTACTTCATATATATGTGACTGACATGTTTCTATCTATCTAATCTATGTGTGATTCTCTATTCCTTCTATTCTAAATTGTCGGGTACCGCTGCTGAATTGCCGGCTGGCTTTTTTAAAGAGACAGTGCATGAAAACACTATTATTTTTTTAAATAAATCCTTTACACTAAATGACAAGTACAGTAAGCAACACTGTCACTGTACTTCATATATGTGACTGACATGTTTCTATCTATCTAATCTATGTGTGATTCTCTATTCTTTCTATTCTAAATTGTCGGGTACCGCTGCTGAATTGCCGGCCGGCTTTTTTAAAGAGACGGTGCATGAAAACACTATTATTTTTTTTGATAAATCCTTTACACTAAATGACAAGTACAGTAAGCAACACTGTCACTGTACTTCGTATATATGTGGCTGACTTGTTTCTATCTATCTAATCTATGTGTGATGCTCTATTCTTTCTGTTCTAAATTGTCGGGTACCGGTCTATGCCGCTGCTGAATTGCCGCTTTTCATGTTTCACTGTTGGCACTGTTCCCATCGATTTGGGCAATCACTGTAATGCCACAACCACCATGGCTGTGGCATTACAGTGAGTGGCAGGCAATCCCTGCATGATTGGTGCTCAAAATAGCGCCAGACATGCAGGACACGCTTTTGGTGCACGAACAGTTATCGAACATAACCTCGAACAGCCGAATTTTTTGCAAATCGTTCGGGTTCATCGAACAACTCGAACACCGCCCAAAACAGCTCGAATTTGAGATTGGCGAACAGTTCTAGTCGAACACCGCTCATCTCTACTTGTCACCTCTTCAGACTGAGTGTTCTAATAATCTGAATGAACAATTCGCACGGATATATACACGGTTGACTATGTCACGTGAGCATTTTTTTTTGCTGCGGTATACTAAAAAAATGTTCCCTAGGTTGGGAAAAATCAATCCATACCAGTTTTACCATGTATAACTATATTAGCTAGTTAATTAAGGACTGACCTCAATTATCTTGTCAGAAACCACTAATCATTAACATTATTGTATTGATTGATATGGCTAGTTAATGTTAATTCATAGCCTGGGAATAGTTTTTTTGCTGCGTCATACTAAAAATGTTCCCTAGGATGGGAAAATCAATCCATACCAGTTTTACCATGTATAACTATAATAGCTAGTTAATTAAGGATTGAATCTAAATCCGACACCATTTTGTTTTCAAAATGCCTAACGTCGAAACTCTTTTACACAAGCATTATTATACAGCAAAGAGCCCCGGTTCCTATGGAGGGATACAACGGCTCTATAATGCCGTTAAGAAATATGGCGTGCGTAGAAACTGTCGCAGAGTGGCTTAGCGATCAAGAAGCGTATTCTCTACACAAATCCATAAGACAGTTTATCAGAAATCGGATCATAGTTAGCGATGTGGATAGTCTCTGGCAGGGGGATCTCGTCTGCATGAATGACTACGCTAACGATAACGACGGTTTAAAATATATTTTAACGGTCATAGATGTTCTATCCAAATACGTCTGGGTCATCGGCCTGTGGACCAAGACCGGCAAGGAGCTTGCAAAAGCTTTTGAGATGATTTTTAAAAGCGAACGACGTATCCCGCAAAAACTACAAACGGATCGCGGGAATTTATGAATATGCCCGTCGCTACGCTTTGTAAAGAGTATAACGTACATCAGTTCTTTACGAATAATACGGTGAAAGCTGCGGTCGTGGAAAGATTTAATCGCACGTTGAAAGCTCTTATGTGGCGCTATTTAACAGCTCATAACACAGAGATATATAGACGTATTACCTGATTTAGTGCACTCTTACAATAACGCTTATCATTGCACTATAAGATGCAGTCCTGCCTCTGTCATGAAAGCTAACTCCATGACCATATGGCGCAGAGCTTATCAAGACGTCTCTACAGCGAAAAGATTTAAACCTCTATTAAAACCGGGGGATAACGTCCGGATTGTACGGCATAAGCATATCTTTTCAAAAGGCTATGAGCAAACCTACACGCGTGAAATTTTCGTGGTCTCGTCCGTAAATACACGATTCAGAAAACCTCTCTACGCATTAAACGATTTGAGCGGTGAAAACGTAGAAGGGTCTTTTTATGAAGACGAACTACAAAAGGTGCCGCAAGAAGCTAATAGGATCTACAAAGTTGAAAAAGCGTTGAAGAAAAACGCAGGCATCACGGTGCAACTCATTATTTTGTGAAGTGGCTCGGATATCCTGATAAATTCAATAGTTGGATAGAAGAAAATCAATTAACGACTGTATAAAGCATGGAAGACGATTTGTTTTACGTTACACTACCTAGCAATTCATCATCCAAAATCTACCCCGAAAATACTATTTCGAGTTACACCACCAAGCTAGCAAAGGCCGTTCATCTTTCAGGAGCTTATGAAGTGGCGTTAACGGAAATACAGTACCCCCATACGTGGAACACGTTCGACACTTTTGAAGGGAACTTCTACGCTGCTAAACACAACGAGCCGTTAGAGGTTTATCATGTAAAATCAGGATTTTACCCGAACATTCAAAAGCTGGTCGGTACAGTCAATGCACGAATAGAATCGCTGAATTTATCCACGCCTGCCTATAGGATACGTTATGATGATCTACGTCGAGAGGTACTCCTACCCGACCCATCCCTTATACAGTTTGCTCTGCGTACTAAGCTAAAATTTATTTTCGGACTACAGACCATCGATCATTCACCCGCAGCTTTAATGCCGTGGAATCGCAGCTTTTACCCCGATTCAAAGGCGGGTTTTTATTCGCTTTTTGTATACACTGATATAATTCAACATCAGCTTGTGGGCGACAGCTACGTTCAACTGTTACGGACCGTAGAAGTTAGCGACGATGATAACGATATTGTCACAGTGCGCTACTCGCGGCCAGATTACATACCGCTGTGCAAACAACACTTTGACTCCGTAACTGTTACTGTCATGTCGGACCAGGGTACACCGGTTAAATTCAGATACAGAAAGTGTATAGTGCGATTACATTTTAGGCCTCGCAAGACTACACCACGGTAAAAATGATGTCTCAAAGAGTTTACGGCTATCCCGCCTTGTACGCCCAGTACTATGTAGCTCAAGCAGGGCATGGCTTAGAGGGGTTCCGCGGTGATGAATACATGTACGGTGCCGGTCTCGGTGGTCTGTTTAGAAGTCTTTTTAGAAGAGTAGTACCGCTTTTCAGAAAAGGCCTAGAACTAGTCAAACCGCATATAAAAACAGCCGTAAGAAACATTGCTAAAGACGCTATCACGAGTATGTCTATGGCCGTAGTGGACAGATTGAATCGCACCTCTAAAAACAATCAAGAGGGCGACAGACTAATCTACGTAACCACAAAATCGCGTAAAAGAGAAAGAAACTCTTTACCACGAGCGAAAAGACACCGCTCACCGCGATTCCCGCCGCGCCTCATGAATAACACCGCTCAACGTAAATCGAGTTCGCGTCAGAAGTCCGCAAGACGCCTCACGAGTGACATCTTCTAATAACAGGTCGTGGCGTTTATTCACGATGCGTCGATAGAGTGCGCTAAAAGTGAACTGGATATCTTTACCGTGCCTCCCACGCAGACTAGCGTCGAAAAATCATTTTTTGTCGAGGTGAAACCCATCGCCGCTCTAGCCAATAACGCACCCCTGGAATTTTTCGTATCGGGAAGCGGAGAATATTATTACGATTTAAATAACACACTCTTGAACGTCCAGTGCCGCATCCTGAAACAGGACGGTACGGTTCTCGCTGCCGGCACGCTTGTGGGCCTTATTAATTACCCCATAGCCACACTTTTCAATCAGGTGGACATTACTCTGGGGGACCGTTTGATTTCACAATCTGATAACCTTTATAGTTACCGGGCCTACATTGAAACGCTTTTAAACTACAGTACGCAAGCGTTGAGATCGCAATTTACAGCGGGGTTATTCTATAAAGACACTGCAGGCCATCACCAGACCACTGTACTCAACGGCGAAAATCAAAATCATGGGTTCGCATTCAGAGCCCACACAACCCGTCTCTCAAGGCCTGTGAAACTCGTGGGCCCGATCGGTGACATTTTTAATCAACCGAAACTCATTTTGAACGGTCTAGATCTTAAGATCAAGTTATCAAGAAATAAGGACTCGTTTTGCCTTATGACTCCCGAACAGGAACAGTTTAAGGTTCAGATCGTGAACGCAGCCCTCTACGTAAAGAGAGTACAAGTCTCTCCAGCCGTCAGGATCGGTCACAGCCAAGCTCTTCTATCAAGCCCCGCTAAATACGCTCTAGACAGGGCCTGTTTGAAAGTCTATTGCATCCCTGGAGGAACGAGAAATAGTAATCATGAAAATCTTTTTCTGGGCCAGATACCAAAAACGGTGATTCTTTGCTTTGTGGACAACGAGGCCTTCAGCGGCAGTTACCAGAAAAATCCACTTTGCTTTCACCATTATAGGATCAACCACGCTGCTCAGTATTTGGACGGACAGCAGATCCCCGCCAAGCCGTTTCACCCTAATTTTGACGCTGAACATGCTGTGAGGGAATATATGGCTCTCGTTCACATTTCCGGAAAACAAAAAGCCGACGCAGGATTAAGCATAGACCGTGATGATTTTATGAGCGGCTACACTTTCTTCGCGTTCGATTTGTCGCCAGATCAGGAACCGAGCGCTCACTTTTCGCTCATTAAAACGGGTAACCTACGGGCCGAAATTCATTTTGCGGATGCCACACCACACACGGTGAATATGATCGTTTATGCTGTCAACACGGCTGTACTGGAGATTAACCAACGTCGAGAAGTCCTATACGACTTTAATTAAACTTTTGTGACTCCACAGTGGATTTCGTCTATAATGAATACTATGCAACTGTCATGCATTTTGAGCCGAAATCCCGTTACTTGGAGTATGTTTGGCGGGGTATTTCCCTGCGACCTCTTACCACGCCATATTATCAGGTATAGACCTAGAGCCTATATCGTCAACACAGATTCTTCGGAAGAGCCCGGTACGCATTGGCTACTCATTATTCTATGCAGGAACAAATCCTTATTTTTTGACAGTTACGGGTTACAACCTGACGCCGCCGTATTTCCGAATACGATTATACAATTTTTAAGAAGAAACACCACGACGTATTGCTATCAGAACCGCCAGCTGCAAGACTCTATGTCGAGTTTTTGCGGACAGTTTTGTATTTACGTGTTGTATCACGTCGCTGCGGGAATAACATTGAAGCGATTACTGAAAAACTTTACAAATGATTTAAAACATAATGATCGTCTAGTAGATGCATTTGTACAAAATCTTTCTAAGTCTATCACGATTTTACGTACGCCATTATGCGATTATAATCAGGTTTGCAAACCGCCTGCGAAACATGATCTTGCTCTATTTCTGCTATAGAACTAATGTGGTTTTATAACAATATTTCCTTTTTGTAATGTGTACTAAAAATGTTTATATCTTAGTATTTCATGTTCAATAAATCATTCAATCTATTTTGCTGTGCCAGTTAACATTAACCCTGGGACTGCTTTTTCTCACAAAAAAACATGTATTGACATGTTTTTTCTTACA
The DNA here is from genome assembly GCF_046119375.1 of Phyllobates terribilis. Lineage (NCBI taxonomy): Eukaryota > Metazoa > Chordata > Amphibia > Anura > Dendrobatidae > Phyllobates > Phyllobates terribilis. The sequence continues at coordinate 401,608,796 of NW_027362761.1, read as the reverse complement.
TAAGGCGGTTACACTTTAACCTATATGGGGGTGAAGGGCATGATCGCCTTCTAGCAATTCGGTTTACACAAAGCTAATGGGGAATGTGCCTAGCTTACACATTACCTATTACCTTACAGAGAATCGAGCCGTTGTTAATGGGTAATGTGCCAAGTTTACACATTATCCTACAACCTTACAGAGACGCTATCGACGAGCGTGGTTATCTTTGTAAATATTAGCATTGAAATGTATTGTAACCTATAGATTTGCTTGTATAACGTTGTATTTTGAAATCTATTTACACCTTTTTCCATTTCTTGATTTGTGTATACCTCTAAGTGAATCTACAATAAATGTATATTTTTTTAAACACTTTTATTACGTCATTATTATGAACACTACAGAATGCTAACCCTAGGGATCCTGGGGCTGCCTTTTCTCACAAAAACATGTCTTGGCATGTTTTTCTTACATACGGCGCTTACACATTAACCTACAACCTTGGGTGAAGGGCACGTGGGCGGTCATGGGGGACGTAACAGAGGCTGAACATGGGCTGCTTCCGGGGCGGGGACGTAACTGACGTAACAGATATTGGACACACATAGGGGCGGTAAGGGTTGGCTTCCGGGAGCGTGGACGGAACTGACGTAACAGGTATTGACACACATAGGGGCGGAGAGTGGGCGGAGAATGGGGAGGAGAGGGGAGGGGTTTAGACCGGAAGTGGAGGCGGGACATGTGTCAAAAGGGGCGGGGCATCTGTCAAAAACAGGAAGTGGGCGTGTTGACGAGAGGTGGGTGCTCTTACTACTTACTTCCCCCACTGCTAGAATTTTCACAAATTACTGTCCAATAAAAATCTCAGATGGAGCCAGATAAGGCTATCCCCGTTCATCCCTCTTGCTCACAATGATAATGGAGCTGTTAGCAGAAACAATAAGGATGAATGACTCTGTTATAGGTATTCATATTAATCTCAGACAGCAAAAAATAGGCCTGTTTGCTGACAATGTTATTATTTCTATCACAGACCCACTTAATTCCATAAGAGAAGTCACTCAAGTCCTAAGAAAATTTCCAAAATCTCATATTACAAATTCAACTTCCAAAAATCCAAAATGGTAGCATTTAATATAGACTCACAAACACAAGAACTTATCCAAAAAGAATTTTTACATAAATGGGAAGAAGAAAAAATACAATATCTAGGCATAAATCTCACAAACCCACTATCCAATTTAATAGAAAACATTTTTCAAACATTATATACTAACATTCAAAATGACGTCTCCAAATTTGCAAATCTGGATACCTCATCTATTTGTAAAATAATGTTATTTAAAATGATGATTTTTCCTAAAATCTTATACATATTTTGCAATCATGTCCAAATTAGTATGGTACAAAAATAAATCAAGAATTGTAAAAATGACCCTTTACAAAAATAAATATAATGGATGCCTTAGTTTCCCTCATATAATTAATTATTACTTGGCCTCTACAATCAAATTAAGCAAACTGTGGTTCGGAAACCAAAACCCACCTAACTTGGTTAATATAGAATTTCATTTTAATAATGATTTACCACTTCCATCCTTAATTTTAGCGAATGTTTTGGACAATACAATATCCAAACCAACTTACCCTACCCAAGAAAATACTGTGAAGGTATGGAAAATGTAATGCACACGCCCGGGCTGAGCGGCGTGTGCGTGTGATTCCACTGGACCGTGCCGGAGATTGAATGCCTGGAGGGGCGTAACTAGGTATTCACCCGATCCGACCAGGGTCGCACGACGGCATACGACGCCAGTGCACCAAGGAGGAACCGAGCAGAGGGACCAGGTGCTACTCCAGGACAGACCCCGGACACGGCTGTTGACCCACACAGGGGAATACAGGAACAGGCTGGTTAGGCTGGCGCACAGACTGGTGGGTATAGGCAGGTACGACTGGTATGCAGGCAGGCGGTTATGCAGGCCGGGGGGTACAGGCAAGCACAGCTAGAGTGCAGACAGGGAGGCACTAGCAGGTAGGAACACAGGCGGGATAGGACTCAGTACACACTGGGACTCAGGAACAATACAGGCAGAGGGGTACAGGCAAGCACAGCTAGAGTGCAGACAGGGAGGCACAAGCAGGTAGGGACACTGGCGGGATAGGACCCAGTACACACTGGGACTCAGGAACAGAACCACAGATGTGGCGGACAAACACAGCAGAGTGAGGCCGCCCAGAGAGGTGAGCGAGAACAGGGCAGGACAAGGCCGCCTGGAGCGGTGAGCAAGAGTAGAGCAGGACAAGGCCGCCAGGAGCGGTGAGCAAAGGGTCAGAGCGGAGCAAGGCTGCCGGAGCAGCGAGCAAAGGAGTCAGAGCAGGCTAGAACCGCCGGAGCGGTGAGCAAAGGAGTCAGAGCAGGCTAGAACCGCCGGAGCGGTGAGCAAAGGAGTCAGAGCAGGCTAGAACCGCCGGAGCGGTGAGCAAAGGAGTCAGAGCAGGCTAGAACCGCCGGAGCGGTGAGCAAAGGAGTCAGAGCAGGCTAGAACCGCCGGAGCGGTGAGCAAAGGAGTCAGAGCAGGCTAGAACCGCCGGAGCGGTGAGCAAAGGAGTCAGAGCAGGCTAGAACCGCCGGAGCGGTGAGCAAAGGAGTCAGAGCAGGCTAGAACCGCCGGAGCGGTGAGCAAAGGAGTCAGAGCAGGCTAGAACCGCCGGAGCGGTGAGCAAAGGAGTCAGAGCAGGCTAGAACCGCCGGAGCGGTGAGCAAAGGAGTCAGAGCAGGCTAGAACCGCCGGAGCGGTGAGCAAAGGAGTCAGAGCAGGCTAGAACCGCCGGAGCGGTGAGCAAAGGAGTCAGAGCAGGCTAGAACCGCCGGAGCGGTGAGCAAAGGAGTCAGAGCAGGCAAGGCTGAGCAGGGGGGACAGGGCTCTGTTCACACGGAACAGACAGGAAGGGAAAGACAGAGCCAGATACCCACAGGGTACTTGCAGTGAAGTAGCGAGTGGACCACAAACTCACAAACGGGAGTACAGAGACAACAAGCAGGAGTTAGGTACGAGTTCAGACTCTGCAGAAAAAGGAAGGGAACGGACATAGAGGCAAAACAGGTAAAGGATAGGAGAGAGTTCAGACTGGAACTGAGTGTACGGAGGAGACCGACACTGCAGCGGAATACAGGAGCGGGTCTGGGAATACGGCCCCCAGAGAAGCAGGACGAACAGGCAAGGAGCGTGTCCAGACAGGACAGACAAGATACAGGAGCGGGTCTAGGTAATCGGCCCCTAGAAGGCGGGAGGAACAGGCTACGAGCGTGTTCAGACAGGACAGACAAGATACAGGAGCGGGTCTAGGTAATCAGCCCCTAGAAGGCGGGAGGAACAGGCTAGGAGCGTGTTCAGACAGGACAGACAAGATACAGGAGCGGGTCTAGGTAATCAGCCCCTAGAAGGCAGGAGGAACAGGCTAGGAGCGTGTTCAGACAGGCCTGGAAATACAGCCTCCAGGATAGGCAGACAAGAGAACACAGAACAGGACCTGGCACCTTCAGAGTGCAAGCACACACTGAATGAAACACTATGCTCAGGCAGGGATTGATTGGAGCAGCTGAGCTATATACCAGGTGACAGACAGCAATAGGCTGAGGACGCACAAGGGGTGTGACCCACAGCAGGTACAAAAAGCAGGAAGTGATCGGGCGCCGCCCTTAAGCAGCAGAAACAGACACAAACAGACAGCATGGAGGGAAGCCAGAGAGACATTCTGGACTGGAGATCAAGTGCGCGCTCTTGCACAGTGGGAGATGGACCACCATGCAAGGACGCCGCCAGGTATGTTACAGTACCCCCCCCTTACGCCCCCTCTTCTTCAGGCCAGCCAGAATCTTCCACAGGGAATTCGAGGACCAGTCGTTCACTTCAAGGAGATCACTTCCACTGTCCACAGGAAAAACTGATCTCATCTGGTTAGCTAGGATGCTACCTCCTATCCAGCCATCCTCAGCAACAGACGAAACGGGTGGAGTACCAGGAACAGCACACAAGGAAGTCTCTCTCCACATATTTTCAGGTGGCACCCCAGAGGGTACAGGAGACAACTGGAAGTCCTTCACCGGGTTGGAGGGGGACAGAGCCTTGGGGTTAATCTCTGCTTCGAGGTACATCTTGTCAAGCTCACAGGAAGAAATAGACGGGTTATCAGGTACATAATGAGGAAAAGTCACTGTCTCTTTGTTATCTGGTGGTACCCCGGAGGATTCAGGAAATAACTGGAGGTCCTCCGCCGGGTCAGAAGAGTGCAGAGGCTCAGAGAAAACATCTGCTTCAGAGTACACTAGGTCGGACTCACTGGACGAAGCAGGCGAGGTATCGGGTACCGAGTATAGGAAAGTCTCTGTCCATTCACCACCAGGTGGCACCCCGAAGGGTTCTGGAGACAACTGGCGGTCCTCCGCCTGGTCAGAGGGGTGTAGAGACTCATGGGTAACCTCTGCTTCAGAATACACTAGGTCGGACTCACTGGACGAAGCAAGCGAGGTATCAGATCCAGGATATAGGAAAGTCTCTGTCCATTCACCACCAGGTGGCACCCCGAAGGGTTCTGGAGACAACTGGAGGTCCTCCGCCTGGTTGGAGGGGTGTAGAGACTCGGTGGTAACTACCACTTTGGGGTACCCATTGTCAGGCTCACAGGACGAAGCGGACAAAGTATCGAGTACCGGGTGCAGAGAAGTCTCTCCATTTGTCAGCGAGTGGTATCCCGGAGGATTCAGGAGGCAACAGGGGGTCCTCCGCCAGGTAGTAGAGGTGCACAGACTCTGAGGTAACCACAGCTTTGGAGCATCCTTGGACATGCACACCGGTTAAAGTGGGTGAAGCATCTGATGCCGGGTGCAGGAAGTTCTCCTGTGTGGAGTCTGGATGGGCAGAAGTCTCTTCGGGCAGGAGAACTGGTGCACTACCCACGCACATTACCCGTTGGGGCTTCTCCAGGATACAGGGAGATGAAGCTTCAGTAGGGACTTCAAGGTTGGGGTCAGGAGGTCTCAGGGAGGACAGACCCTGGCGTGACAGCTTGCCTCTACGTCTAGCACGTCTGGACTGCCTCTTGAGGTTGGGAGAAGTATTCCACAAAGCGTAGTCACCCTGTGAGGATTCTGGGTGGGCAGTAGTCTCATTGGGCTGGAGGACTATTGCGCTACCCACACACATTACCCATCGGGGCTGCTCCGGGATATTGGGAAGTGAAGCTTCAGCAGGAGCCTCCGGGTTAGGATCATCGAAGACCATTAGAAAGGCCACCAGGAAGGCCATTAGGTCCAGGAGGATCGGATCCTGTGTTTCAAATAGGGGGTTGATCCATTCCAAGGCATCACCCGCCAGGTAAGACATAATGAATGCCACCTTAACCCGATCGATGGGAAAACATAGAGGGTAGAACTTGAAGTGTAGCATGCATTGCTCCGCAAATGCACGACTTTGTCTTGGATCCCCATAGTAACGTAGCGGATCCGCAGGAACGAGAGCAGATAGATCCATCTGGACGGGTGCGTAATTCGCCTGGAACTCAGCTAAGAAAAAAAAAAATTATTTATTTATTTTAATGCATGTAATCGCTGGAAAACTTCTCGGAGAGCGAAGGCCGTGGGGCTCAACGGGAACCATGGCCTGAGCATGCTGTAATGCACACGCCCGGGCTGAGCGGCGTGTGCGTGTGATTCCACTGGACCGTGCCGGAGATTGAATGCCTGGAGGGGCGTAACTAGGTATTCACCCGATCCGACCAGGGTCGCACGACGGCATACGACGCCAGTGCACCAAGGAGGAACCGAGCAGAGGGACCAGGTGCTACTCCAGGACAGACCCCGGACACGGCTGTTGACCCACACAGGGGAATACAGGAACAGGCTGGTTAGGCTGGCGCACAGACTGATGGGTATAGGCAGGTACGACTGGTATGCAGGCAGGTGGTTATGCAGGCTGGGGGGTACAGGCAAGCACAGCTAGAGTGCAGACAGGGAGGCACTAGCAGGTAGGAACACAGGCGGGATAGGACTCAGTACACACTGGGACTCAGGAACAATACAGGCAGAGGGGTACAGGCAAGCACAGCTAGAGTGCAGACAGGGAGGCACAAGCAGGTAGGGACACTGGCGGGATAGGACCCAGTACACACTGGGACTCAGGAACAGAACCACAGATGTGGCGGACAAACACAGCAGAGTGAGGCCGCCCAGAGAGGTGAGCGAGAACAGGGCAGGACAAGGCCGCCTGGAGCGGTGAGCAAGAGTAGAGCAGGACAAGGCCGCCAGGAGCGGTGAGCAAAGGGTCAGAGCGGAGCAAGGCTGCCGGAGCAGCGAGCAAAGGAGTCAGAGCAGGCTAGAACCGCCGGAGCGGTGAGCAAAGGAGTCAGAGCAGGCTAGAACCGCCGGAGCGGTGAGCAAAGGAGTCAGAGCAGGATAGAACCGCCGGAGCGGTGAGCAAAGGAGTCAGAGCAGGCTAGAACCGCCGGAGCGGTGAGCAAAGGAGTCAGAGCAGGCTAGAACCGCCGGAGCGGTGAGCAAAGGAATCAGAGCAGGCTAGAACCGCCGGAGCGGTGAGCAAAGGAGTCAGAGCAGGCTAGAACCGCCGGAGCGGTGAGCAAAGGAGTCAGAGCAGGCTAGAACCGCCGGAGCGGTGAGCAAAGGAGTCAGAGCAGGCTAGAACCGCCGGAGCGGTGAGCAAAGGAGTCAGAGCAGGCTAGAACCGCCGGAGCGGTGAGCAAAGGAGTCAGAGCAGGCTAGAACCGCCGGAGCGGTGAGCAAAGGAGTCAGAGCAGGCTAGAACCGCCGGAGCGGTGAGCAAAGGAGTCAGAGCAGGCTAGAACCGCCGGAGCGGTGAGCAAAGGAGTCAGAGCAGGCTAGAACCGCCGGAGCGGTGAGCAAAGGAGTCAGAGCAGGCTAGAACCGCCGGAGCGGTGAGCAAAGGAGTCAGAGCAGGCTAGAACCGCCGGAGCGGTGAGCAAAGGAGTCAGAGCAGGCTAGAACCGCCGGAGCGGTGAGCAAAGGAGTCAGAGCAGGCAAGGCTGAGCAGGGGGGACAGGGCTCTGTTCACACCGAACAGACAGGAAGGGAAAGACAGAGCCAGATACCCACAGGGTACTTGCAGTGAAGTAGCGAGTGGACCACAAACTCACAAACGGGAGTACAGAGACAACAAGCAGGAGTTAGGTACGAGTTCAGACTCTGCAGAAAAAGGAAGGGAATGGACATAGAGGCAAAACAGGTAAAGGATAGGAGAGAGTTCAGACTGGAACTGAGTGTACGGAGGAGACCGACACTGCAGCGGAATACAGGAGCGGGTCTGGGAATACGGCCCCCAGAGAAGCAGGACGAACAGGCAAGGAGCGTGTTCAGACAGGACAGACAAGATACAGGAGCGGGTCTAGGTAATCGGCCCCTAGAAGGCGGGAGGAACAGGCTACGAGCGTGTTCAGACAGGACAGACAAGATACAGGAGCGGGTCTAGGTAATCAGCCCCTAGAAGGCGGGAGGAACAGGCTAGGAGCGTGTTCAGACAGGACAGACAAGATACAGGAGCGGGTCTAGGTAATCAGCCCCTAGAAGGCAGGAGGAACAGGCTAGGAGCGTGTTCAGACAGGCCTGGAAATACAGCCTCCAGGATAGGCAGACAAGAGAACACAGAACAGGACCTGGCACCTTCAGAGTGCAAGCACACACTGAATGAAACACTATGCTCAGGCAGGGATTGATTGGAGCAGCTGAGCTATATACCAGGTGACAGACAGTAATAGGCTGAGGACGCACAAGGGGTGTGACCCACAGCAGGTACAAAAAGCAGGAAGTGATCGGGCGCCGCCCTTAAGCAGCAGAAACAGACACAAACAGACAGCATGGAGGGAAGCCAGAGAGACATTCTGGACTGGAGATCAAGTGCGCGCTCTTGCACAGTGGGAGATGGACCACCATGCAAGGACGCCGCCAGGTATGTTACAGAAAACACTTCTCAAAAATATCAAACCTATCTCACAAACTCACAAATAATAGAAAAATCCCACCTTCGATCCTGGAAATAGCCATTCCCAATTTATAATAATAATTAATAATTTTTATTTCTATAGTGCCAACATATTCTGCAGCACTTTGCATTACATAGGGGAATTGTACAGAGAATAAAGACATTACAGAGTAACACATAATTCAACAGATACCAAGAGGAGAGAGGGCCCTGCTCGCAGGCTTACAATCTATGAGGAAATAGGGGAGACACGAAAGACAGATGGTAAAAAGAGTTTATTGCATGGTCCAGCCATCAATATAATAAATAGGGTGTTCATGTAATGCTGCATGTACCGGCCAGTGTGTGTACAAGTACAGACACAGAGGGCTATTAAGTGCATCGAGGCTGTGTGAACAGATGCTATGACAGACCAGATTTGGAAGAAAATTTTGGAATGGCAAAACTGAAAAAGTTATTAAGTGAGGTAAGGCGCGAGAAGTCTTGGAGACGGAAGTGGGAAGTTCGAATTATTGAGGATGTTAGTCTTGGGTTGTTAGCGGAATGGAGGACACGGGTAGGGTAATAGACAGAGGTGAGGAAGGAGACGGAGGGTGGTTCAGCACTGTGGAGAGCTTTGTGGGTGAGAGTGATATGTTTATATTGGACTGGCTCAGGGTAGAGACATTCGTGTAGCGGTTGAACAGGAATATGATCCTGGCTGCTGCATTCAGGACGGATTAGAGAGGGGAGGGTTTAGTAAGAGGGAAACCAATTAGTAGAGAATTGCAGTAGTCTGGATGACAATGAATAAGAGCAACACTAAGAGTTTTTGCATAGTCAAATGTAAGGAAAGGTCAATTTCTAGAGATGTAGGTGAAATGAGCGAGTGATCATATGTGGGGAATTAAAGTCAAATATAACCCCTAGACAGCGGGCGTGCTGCAGGGGAGTAATGGTGGAACTACACACGGAAATGGCAATATTGGGTTTGTGAAGGTTAGGAAAGGGAGGAAACACAAGGAGTTCAGTTTTTGACAGATTCAGTTTTAGATAGAGGGAGGACATAATGTTAGAAACAGCGGAAAGAAAATCCCTGGTATTTTGCAGTAATGCAGGGGTGATGTCAGGAGATGATGTGTATGACGTGCCCCCGGGGCAATGGGGTACTCGGCAGCTGCGCCTATGGATGCTGGTGGGGGATATGTCACAGTGGCTGGCCCGGTCTATGGCCCAGGGCGGTCAACCAAAAAGGGGATTGGAACTTGGATAGAAAATAAAAATAAAGTAAATAGTTCGTGACGCCACCTGTGGTACCTGGTAAGGTTTACCAGCGCTGCTTCAGACCTCCGGGGGTGTTGGGATGGCAGCTGAGGTGTTTATGCTCCCCACAGGTGGAGCGGGCCCCCGGGGCATTGTGGAGTTTGATGGTGGGTGATGATGCTGTGACTTGTGCTGCAGGAGGGGAGGATGGCGCAGCTGAAATAATTGACTGAGGCAGTACAGTGCAGTCATCCGAGTTTTACTCACAGTTCTTATGTAAGTTCCACAGGTACACTGTACGGGTGTCAGCCTCCCACGTCGCGCTGTGTTCACCAGACCGGGGTTTCAGCTCTTCCTCAGATGCGTCAGGAGTGCTTGACAGAACCCCGCTTTCTTATGTTCCTTTCTTTGACTGACTTCACGCTGGGTCTTCTCCCTCCTGCCCTGCGCTTCCCCACTCACAGTCCCGCTCGGGTGCTCTGAAGTCCTTCTGGGCAACCTGGAGTTCCTGGACCTACTTGACCCTTACGATGACTAGGATGAGGCTGTGGCAACTGCACTATAAAAGTCAGAAGCCTCCGGTTTTTCCAGCCGAGACCTGGAGTAACACGGCTGGTCCAGGGGCTGGTCCCCTTCTTGCGGCCTGATCCCTCTGACACCTGGCAGATTCGGGGCGTACGGGTGCCGTCCTGCACTCAACATACCCCCTGGGATCCCTTCTATAGAATGGAGCCTTCCTCCTATGCTCCCCTCCTGGGCCTCTATCACTAGGCCCCACTTGTGGAGCAGAGCTCCTAACGAGACTCTGCTCCCTGACTGACTGTCCTTATTGTCTCCTCTCCTTACTAACCTCTCCTGCCACCCTAAGATGGCTTCCCTTTATATATCCTCCTGTAAAAGTGCTCCCCTAAACTGCTTCCTCCTCCCACACCCACTACTGGTTCCCCCTACCTTTGGTTCCCCCCACTCCAGCCAGGGACAGGGCTCAGCAGGAAACACATTACATCTTGCCCTTCCAGCCAGCCTGGAGAAGTGTAGTGTTGAATGCAGGTGTTGGGGTTCCGGGCAGCACTCCCTCCTTACCTGAGAGAAGGAGACACCACACCTCTGGGTGAGGTGCAGTACCTCTGTGGCGACTGAACCCTCAGGGGCGCCACATGTATAATTGGGTGGCATCAGCATAGAGATGGTACTGAAAACTGAATCTACTGATGGTTTGTCCAATAGGGGCAGTATTTAGGGAGAAGGGAAGGGGACTTAGAACTGATCCCTGTCCCTGTCTTTGACCAGTTCAAAGATATAAAGCGAGCCTGATGAAATGCAAGAGGGATGAGAATTCATGATGTTAGGGGATTGGGGGAAAATTACCTCTCGGATATAGTCAATTTTTTAAAAAAAATAATTGACCAGATCTTCAGCCTTGAGGCTGGTTGTTGAGGCCTGCACTTTTGGACTGAGGAGGGAATGAAAAGTGTCAAAGACTCGTTTAGGATTGTTGAAGGTTTTGAAGTATGCTTGTTTGGAGAGGTGAACCGACACCAGCGCAAAGCTGACTCGCCCCCTGGGCCGAGGGGCACCCGGAACCGGGCTTCTGGGGGTTGTAGTATCCGTGGCAGTGACCCGGTCCCATGGCTCAGGGTGGTCAGGCCAATGGCGGTATTTTGTGGGTTTTAAGTTAATTTTCCGACTACGCCACCCGTGGATTGCGGTCAGTGTGGACCGCCGCTGCAAGGTAGACCGCTGGGGCTGATGGTGTATGCAGTTGAGGTAGTGTGACTCCCCACGCGAAGAGTGCAGACCCAGGGCAGTAAGAGTGGAGGATGGGAGTGATGGTGCACGGGCGTCCCAGCACTAGTAGTGCTGGTGCGGCGATGAAACACAGAGACGTGGGGTTGCAGTTCAAGTTCTTTACTCACAGTTCTTTATGTCCCAAGTCATTCCACGGGCAATGACTGCCCAAGACGTGCTGCGTCCACCAGGCAGGGGGGGCTCGGTCAACCCCCAGGCAATTCCAGAGTGTGTCACAGGACTCCCTTCTACTCCTTTCTCTGGCCGTGCCCCACCAGTGACACTACATCTGTCCAGCTCCCGCGGGCCTTCTCTTGGGAGGGCTTCGTGCTCACCTCCCTGACCCTATGTGGTGTGCCTTTCTAGTTGGTGTAGCGAGGGGTCGTGTAGCACCCTGAGGATTCGGCTGCTACAGGGGTATTACACCTCAAGCCAGAGGTGTGGTATTCCACTCCCGGGTAAGGATGGAGTGTGGAACTGAGCTCAGTAGGCTGCATGCACTACATACATCCCATTTCCGGGGGACAGAACTACGGTACTCCCACCAAGTATATGTGCAGGTACGACAGCGTCTGTCCCTGGCTGGAGTGGGAGGGGGGTGGAACATCCCAGTAGTGTAGGGGCAGATAGGGGGAGTAGTCTGGGTAAAGATAGGAGCTCATTGGGTGCTGGTCACCTGAGCTCACACATAGAGGGAGTATATAAGGTGGGCACCATCTTAGAACAGGGTTCAGTCAGAGTTTAGCCTGAGGAGCAGAGCAGACGAGCTCAGCCAGGAGGGCTGACAGGGAGCTGTGGCTCCGGCTGGGCCCAGCTCCAGAGCAGAGCCTGCAGAGGGAGAGAGGAGAAAAGAAGGACCCAGAGAGGAGACAAGAAGGGAACCCCAAGATCCCAGAATAAAGACAAAAGGGTGAAGGGTTGGCGGACAAGGGTACCGGATCCCAAGCTGGCAGAGGCCAAAACCAACCTTAGCCAGGAACCGTAGGTCGTGGTCAGGATCTGCCACGACCCTCACCAAATCCACTAGAAAGGCACACCGAGCATAGGGTCAGGGAGCCCAGAGGAGGCTTGACCACCAAGAGACCCGAGGGAGCCGGCCAAAAGTGGACCCTGGTGGGAACGGCCAGAGGAAGGGAGAGTCAGAAAGGAGCTCAGGACCACGCTCCGGAATTGCCTGGGGGTTGGCCGAGTCCAGGACCTGGTGAACGCAGCACGGCTCGGGTGGTCACTCAAGGCCAGAGTGACCAAGAGAACACCAGTAAGTAAAAACCCTGAACTGCATCTCCTGACTCTGAATCTTCTTTCTGCATCATTACAACCCCCATCATCTACACCTGCTGCCCTGAGGCCATACCCCTCCCGTTGGGGGTTATACCATCACTGCTGCACATATACCACCGGCCTCAGTGGACTGCTCTGCAGCGGCGGCTTCAAAGCCGCACTCAACGGGTGGCGTAGTCGACAATCAAGTTAACATCTGCTGCCATAGACTGCCACTTAGTTTGACACCCTGGGCACGGACCGGGTCACCGCCACAAGGACTACTACCCCCATCGAGATCCGGCTCCAGGTATCCCCTACAGCACTGGCCCAGGGGGCGCGTCAACTTTTGGCGTAGTCGGCAGGATAACGTGCCCGCAACCACCGGGTACTGCGTGCCTGAAGAAAAGTTCACATTTACCTCAAAAAGAAGTCTCCCGCCGGTTCCGGAGGGTCCCCGCCATCGGACGCCATCTCGGATCGGTTCCCGCCGGTTGCCCGCCATCTGCAGCTTTTTCCCGCCATCCACAGAGTTTCCCGCCACTGGGAGGCGATTCCCACCATCTTGGACAGTTTCCCGCCCTGGCAGAGCGGACGCCATTATGGGCGTGCCAGAGGGTGGTAAGAGACGACCTCCCATCGTGGGCCAGGACCAAGAGTGGCGCCAAAAACGAAGACCGCCCCCACCAGCAGAGACTGCAATGATTGAGATGTCCATCAGCGTGGGGGGTCTGCCCCTGGAACTGACAATCACCAAGTTGCCCCAGGACCGCCCTCAGTATGGGCGTATACAGAACAAAAGAGAGAAGATGGGAGCAGCTTGGAGGAGTCTGGAGGAGCCGTACCCGGAGATGGAGGGAGAGGCAGGCAGCACCGACCCAGTGGTCAGGAGCCTGTTGCAAGCGACAACCCCAGAAGGCCTGGTGGAGATCCTGGCGCAGCTCCCCAGAGATCGGGAGCATGCACGGACCGCACTGGAGGGCTTGGCTCAGAGGATGGCCCGAGTGCAGCGGGACGTACTGGCCGCATGGAGCAGAGAGATGGCCCAGCAGGCTGGAACCCGCCAGCGAAGCACGCCACCCACAACAAGGAGCATGTCCGCCTCTGAGGACGGTGCAGGAGGGACGACGGCCGGAGACGACGCCGCGGAGGGAGTTGAAGAAAAGGGAGCAGGTAATGGGGACGACAACGTCCCGTGCCCGATGGTCGCAAGCCTGCCCCAACTCCCCGTCGCAGAGCCCGAGACCCCACTCACCACTCACGTTGCTGCATCGTCACCGCTCCCGACTAGGCCTCAAACAGAAGCCGCGGCCACGCCCCCTGTGACGTCACGCGCCTCAACCCTGAGCGCGGCCAAGCAGGAGACGCCACCGGCCTGGTCGCAAGGCCGAGTACCCCCGGGCGCCGCAGTACCAACAGCGCCCTCTACCTCCACTGAGCCACTGGCCTGGTCGCTGGGCCAATTAACCCCGGGCGCCGCCGTCTTCACGGTGCCCTTTACATTCAGGGTGCCCCAAGCCTGGTCGCAAGGCCTGGTGAACCCGGGCGCCGCCACCACAACAGCGCCCTCAACGTCCACAGCGCCACACCTGGGTGAAGACCTATTTGCCCAGCACACATGCCCGGATGGGCAGCCCTTTGTGTGGCCACCGGAGTTCCACCATCCCCGACTCCGGAAAGAAAGACCGCTGGATGAGCCCCTGATCCCGGCTCCGGCGCCCGTCAAGATGACCCCGCTCTCGTTAGAGGAGGCGCAGTTTGAGTGGGACCCCGCAGGAGGAGACCTCATCGGGTTCACTCAAGAAACCCGGGCGGCTGCAGCGGAGCGTGCAGAGTGCTGCCGCCAGCAGTTGGAAGCCTTTGACCGAGAAAGAAGAGAGAGGCGGGTCCGCGAGCAGCGGCTGCAAATAAAAAGTGCAGAACAGAAGAGCCGGACCAGGAGGAACCCCCGTGCAGCCCACGGTCCCCGTGCCACCGGGACTGTAATTAAATTCCAGTTGCAGCACGGTTGGGGCTTCATTAGAGATCATCACACCCCCGGCGACGTCTTCGTGACCAGAAGAGATGTCGAGTCCCACCTACCGGAGGGACACAGAGGTCGTGATCTTTACCTGGGTGATGAGGTCACCTTCACCCGGCACCAGTGTGCCAAAGGACCCTATGCACTTCATGTACATCGCCTGACGGAAGAGGAGTTGCGGTGTGAGGAAAGTCAAGAGGACCCGGACGGGTCTGAAGCCTACCCTCAGGAAGGAGCAGGAGGGCATCGTCACCATTAAGAGGTGAACTGAAACTGTAAAATAGTTACCCGTAAGGGTATCTTCCATGCTGCTAATTTAAATATGTTCCCCGTTGGGACAAGTGTGAACTGTTCCAGTGTGTCCCATCTCCCCACAGGCTGAGGACTGTGAGCAGCCATCCCTTTTCCCCACTGGCCGAGGACTGAGAGCGGCCATATCCCCTTGTATATAGTTGCGCTTTCTAAGGCGCCCCCTACTGGTTTTATAGGAAAGCTGTGTTTTTCTTGAAGAGACTGTGGCACTTCCCTGGTCACAATTTGCACAAGTGGCCAGAGGTCAAAAATGTTTTATATGAAAAGTTTTATTATGATGAAAGAGTTAATATTATTTTATGATGTGTCCGTAACATTTTAAAAGAGAAGTACCTCCCATAAAGGGATGATTGAAGGTTACTGTTTATATATTTTATATGTAGTGCACTTTAAAAAGCTTGTATGTTTTATGTTTTTGCTCTTTTACAGCCCGAGGACGTGCTGTGATTTACCAGGGGGGAATGTAGCACCCTGAGGATTCGGCTGCTACAGGGGTATTACACCTCAAGCCAGAGGTGTGGTATTCCACTCCCGGGTAAGGATGGAGTGTGGAACTGAGCTCAGTAGGCTGCATGCACTACATACATCCCATTTCCGGGGGACAGAACTACGGTACTCCCACCAAGTATATGTGCAGGTACGACAGCGTCTGTCCCTGGCTGGAGTGGGAGGGGGGTGGAACATCCCAGTAGTGTAGGGGCAGATAGGGGGAGTAGTCTGGGTAAAGATAGGAGCTCATTGGGTGCTGGTCACCTGAGCTCACACATAGAGGGAGTATATAAGGTGGGCACCATCTTAGAACAGGGTTCAGTCAGAGTTTAGCCTGAGGAGCAGAGCAGACGAGCTCAGCCAGGAGGGCTGACAGGGAGCTGTGGCTCCGGCTGGGCCCAGCTCCAGAGCAGAGCCTGCAGAGGGAGAGAGGAGAAAAGAAGGACCCAGAGAGGAGACAAGAAGGGAACCCCAAGATCCCAGAATAAAGACAAAAGGGTGAAGGGTTGGCGGACAAGGGTACCGGATCCCAAGCTGGCAGAGGCCAAAACCAACCTTAGCCAGGAACCGGAGGTCGTGGTCAGGATCTGCCACGACCCTCACCAAATCCACTAGAAAGGCACACCGAGCATAGGGTCAGGGAGCCCAGAGGAGGCTTGACCACCAAGAGACCCGAGGGAGCCGGCCAAAAGTGGATCCCTGGTGGGAACGGCCAGAGGAAGGGAGAGTCAGAAAGGAGCTCAGGACCACGCTCCGGAATTGCCTTGGCTTTGGCCGAGTCCAGGACCTGGTGAACGCAGCACGGCTCGGGTGGTCACTCAAGGCCAGAGTGACCAAGAGAACACCAGTAAGTAAAAACCCTGAACTGCATCTCCTGACTCTGAATCTTCTTTCTGCATCATTACAACCCCCATCATCTACACCTGCTGCCCTGAGGCCATACCCCTCCCGTTGGGGGTTATACCATCACTGCTGCACATATACCACCGGCCTCAGTGGACTGCTCTGCAGCGGCGGCTTCAAAGCCGCACTCAACGGGTGGCGTAGTCAACAATCAAGTTAACATCTGCTGCCATAGACTGCCACTTAGTTTGACACCCTGGGCACGGACCAGGTCACCGCCACAAGGACTACTACCCCCATCGAGATCCGGCTCCGGGTATCCCCTACAGCACTGGCCCAGGGGGCGCGTCAGTCGCACCAAGATATGATCACAACCGCCGGTCCTTGGCTGAGGATTAATCACCTCCACCAACTTGGGATCCGGTACCCTGTTCTGCCAACCCGTCACCCTCAATCTCCTGGGCCTTTGGGGTTCCTTCTGCCTTCGTGTCTCTGGGCCTCTCTTGGTGTTCTGTTCCTTTCTTCCTTTCCTTTCTGTTCCTGTTCTTTGCTGTTTCTGTTCCTTTCCTCTGGCTCTGGCCTTCACTCTAGGCCTGCCTCGTGGAGCTGGGCCCAGACTGAGCCACAGC
This sequence comes from Phyllobates terribilis, assembly GCF_046119375.1. Classification (NCBI taxonomy): domain Eukaryota; kingdom Metazoa; phylum Chordata; class Amphibia; order Anura; family Dendrobatidae; genus Phyllobates; species Phyllobates terribilis. The sequence continues at coordinate 401,592,219 of NW_027362761.1, read as the reverse complement.
TCCCTGTCAGCTCTCTCTGGCTGAACTCCTTCTCTTCTCCAACTCTCTGCACTGACTTCTTCTCTTTCAGTGCTGGCTGGGCCTCACAGGCTAGGCCCGCCTCCGGAGCAGAGCTCCACAGAGGCCCTGCTCTGTCACTTCCTCTCTCAGACTGAACTGACTACTCATCTAAGATGGTGCCCACCTTTTATACCTCCCTCTAGTGTATGAGCCCAGGTGACTTGCAACCAATGGGCTCCTACCTATGCCCAGAAACCCAACCTCTATCTGCTCCTACATCACTGGGTTTTCTCCCCCCTCCCCACTCCAGCCAGGGACAGATGCTGTCGTGCCTGCACTTCTGTCTAGTGGGAGCACCGTGGAGCTGTCCCTCGGAAATGGGGTGTGTGTGATGCATGCAGCTTACTGAGTCTTGGTCCACACTCCATCCTTACCCGGGATTGGAATATCACACCTCTGGCTTGAGGTGCAATACCCCTGTAGCAGCCGAACCCTCGGGGCGCTACATTCCCCCCACAGCACGTCCTCGGGCTGGAGAAGAGCAAAGACAATTCAAAAACATGCAATACTTTTTTTTTTTCAAAACTTTTGACATAGAAAACGGACGACATTATTTAATTCCCTTTAGGGGAAACACTTTCCTCTTTTTCAACATTTTTCTTTCACTAGATATGGTCATTACTACTGGAACTCTTTTGTGATATAAAACACCTTACCAAACATTTGCATTTTTACTTTAGCAGCATATAAAACCTTTTCATTATAAAACATTTTTAGGTAAACATATTCTTGGGTACTGGCCGTGGTGCAACTTGCGACCAGGTGTTCTTTCTTCTTAGGGGAATGGCTGCTCTCAGTCCCCAGCCAGATTAGGGAAAAGGGATGGCTGTTCTCAGTCCCCAGCCAGATAAGGGATATAGGGGGTAACTTCTACACAGTTCTATATCAGTCCCAACGGGGACCACACTTTCTCTGGAAACAGTCCCTTTAACAGTTCTCATACCCTGACGGGTAACTATGTACAGTTACACTTTACCATTCACTGGTAACGGTGTCCTCCTGATGCTCCTTGCTCCTCCTGGTGGTAATCTTCAGACCCGTCCGGGTCCTCTTGGTACTCGTGGTACTGCTCCTCCTCTCCTACCACTCTATGGACGTGGAGGGCGTACCCGCCCCTTGCGCTGTGGTGCAGTAGGCCTTGCGGCGGGGTCTGGAGAAGGCCGCTGTTGATGACGCCCAGGGTCAGAGGGTGCGACTTTGGGCCTGGGCGCGGGCTGGTGGCGGCAGTGCCCAGGGCTGGAGGGCTCGGCTGCAGGGCTTGTTGCGGGGTCTGGAGCAGGTCGGTGTCTGCAGCGCCCGGGATCGGCGGCTCCACCAGGGGGCCCGGGAGCAGGCTGACGCTGGCAGCGTCCGGGACAGGGAGACTCCTCTTACCTGCTCCCGCGACCGCTCCTGCATCACGCGTCTTCTCCTGGCGCTGGTCGGGGCCCGCGACGGCTGGGGCACTGCCGATGCTGGGCAGCTTAGTCTGCTGCCGGTCTGCCATCTTGCCCTCCGTTCCTGATGTCTTCTCCCCCCCCCCGGTTAACCGTGGCCTACCTTCTGGCGATCCTCTTCTGTAGGCCGCGGCTCCGCTCGCGATGGTCTGCGTTGAGGACCTGGCGTCGCGCTCTGCTGATGTCAGCATCGCTCTCTCTCCCTTCCAGGACCTTGCGCAGCGTCGGTGCGTAGGGCGGGGCTTCAAGTCTCGCGCCCTGGACATCCACGCCTCTCTTCTTCCTGCGTGGCATTCTGAAGATGGCGTCCGATGGCGGGAAAACGGCTGAAGATGGCGGGAGACGACTGAAGATAGCGGGAGACGACTCCGGATGGTGGGAAACTTCACTCAGGTAAGTGCAAAGTCTTTTTCAGGCACGCAATACCCGTTAGTGGCGGGCTGGTAACGATCCTGCCGACTATGCCAAAGCTGACGTGCCCCATGGGCCGCGTGGGGAACCCGGAACCAGGCCCTTTTGTGGGATGCTGTGGGTTGTAGTCACCGTGGCGGCGACCCGGTCCCGTGGCTCAGGGTGGTCAAACCAGTGGCAGTCTTTATAGGGTTTTAAGTTAATTGTCCGACTACGCCACCCGTGGATTGCGGTCAGTGTGGACCGCCGCTGCAAGGTAGACCGCTGGGGCTGATGGTGTATGCAGCTGAGGTAGTGTGACTCCCCACGGGAAGAGTGCAGCCTCAGGGCAGTAAGAGTGGAGGATGGGAGTGATGGTGCACGGGCGTCCCAGCACTAGTAGTGCTGGTGCGGCGATGAAGCACAGAGACGTGGGGTTGCAGTTCAAGTTCTTTACTCACAGTTCTTTATGTCCTAAGTCATTCCACGGGCAATGACTGCCCAAGCCGTGCTGCGTCCACCAGGCAGGGGGGGCTCGGTCAACCCCCAGGCAATTCCAGAGTGTGTCACCGGACTCCCTTCTACTCCTTTCTCTGGCCGTGCCCCACCAGTGACACTACGTCTGTCCAGCTCCCACGGGCCTTCTCTTGGGAGGGCTTCGTGCTCACCTCCTTGACCCTATGTGGTGTGCCTTTCTAGTAGGTGTAGCGAGGGGTCGCACCAAGATATGATCACGATCGCCGGTCCTTGGCTGAGGATTAATCACCTCCACCAACTTGGGATCCGGTACCCTGTTCTGCCAACCCGTCACCCTCAATCTCCTGGGCCTTTGGGGTTCCCTCTGCCTTCGTGTCTCTGGGCCTTTCTTGGTGTTCTGTTCCTTTCTTACTTTCCTTTCTGTTCCTGTTCTTTGCTGTTTCTGTTCCTCTCCTCTGGCTCTGGCCTTCACTCTAGGCCTGCCTCGTGGAGATGGGCCCAGACTGAGCCACAGCTCCCTGTCAGCCCTCTCTGGCTGAACTCCTTCTCTTCTCCAACTCTCTGCACTGACTTCTTCTCTTTCAGTGCTGGCTGGGCCTCACAGGCTAGGCCCGCCTCCGGAGCAGAGCTCCACAGAGGCCCTGCTCTGTCACTTCCTCTCTCAGACTGAACTGACTACTCATCTAAGATGGTGCACACCTTTTATACCTCCCTCTAGTGTATGAGCCCAGGTGACTTGCAACCAATGGGCTCCTACCTATGCCCAGAAACCCAACCTCTATCTGCTCCTACATCACTGGGTTTTCCTCCCCCCTCCCCACTCCAGCCAGGGACAGATGCTGTCGTTCCTGCACTTCTGTCTAGTGGGAGCACCGTTGAGCTGTCCCTCGGAAATGGGGTGTGTGTGATGCATGCAGCTTACCGAGTCCTGGTCCACACTCCATCCTTACCCGGGAGTGGAATATCACACCTCTGGTTTGAGGTGCAATACCCCTGTAGCGGCCGAACCCTCGGGGCGCTACACTTGTTTCGAGAGGTGAACCGACGCCAGCGCGATGGTTGCGCTATACTGACTTGAAGTCTTACTAAATGCCCTCTGTGTAACATTTACGTGAATAAAGAAGATTGTTTGTTTGCTAGAGTCGGATTCCCTTTCCATCTGTATATACTCACGTGCCGTGAAGGAGCAGCTATCCGAGCACCGAATAAAATAGAAATAATTAATGGTGAGCTGGAATAATTCTTTTCTTTTTGAAGGATAGAGTTGTATGTTTTAAGTATAACCTTATAACGGATGAAATCTTTGTCCAGATTGGATTATCTCCACGGATGTTCAGTGCACCTGGAGCACCGCTGGAGAAAATGTGTTTGCGGCATGTGCCAGGGTTGCCGCCTACTATGCTGAGTTGTTCTATGTGTAGGAGGTGCAGCTTCATCCAGGGCACTTTGCAGTGTTTCATGATAATGTTTCAGAGCAGAGTCGGGACATGAAAGGGAGGAGATTGGGCCAATGAGTAATGCAAATTATTCACATTAATGCCACATATATTTCACCTATTTATTTGTAAAGACATGGAAGAAAAAAGGTATAGACAACATAATCAACATCAACAAATATACTCCCTTTTTAAAATTGTGGAGCGACTAGTGTTGAGCATTCCGATACTGAAATATCGGGTATCGGCCGATATTCACTGTATCGGAATTCCGATACTTAATTCCGATACTTTTATAATATCGAATACCGGAATCGGAAGTTCCCATAATGCCTGCGCTCTGCAGTGTCTCTGAAGGATGACAAGCTGGATGGCAGCGCTCAGCTGCGATCCAGCTTGTCATCAGAATGCCATCCCAGCGTGGGAGAATTCTCCTGATTGTTTAAAAGCCGGCGCGCGGTAAAAAGCCGCCGGCTTTTAAACAATCACGCAGCCCCATACTGCTTCCCCGCAGCCTCCCACCCCGATCCTCCGCTCCCCTCGCCACCTCCCATCCCGATCGTAAATTAGGACCGGGCGGGGAGCGCAGCACCAAGGAGCGAAGGACCCGGGCGGGGAAGCCGGCAGTGAAAAGACTTCACCGCCGGCTTTCCCGTTCTGTGCTGCGCTTTCCCGCCGGTTATTTCAAATGAACAGCTGAGGTATCAGGTGATGCCGATCAGCTGTTCATTTGAAGTAGCCGCGGTGCCCTCAGAGGGTTCATGTGAGTTCATGCTTGACTGCATGAACTCACATCAACTTTCCCACGGCCGCACAGGTCAGCCTCACCTCCCGGACCCGTCATGATTAGTGTGTGCGGGGTGTGTGTGTGTGCGGGGTGTGTGTGCGGGTGTGTGTGCAGGGTGTGTGTGTGCGGGTGTGTGTGCGGGTGTGTGTGCGGGCAGACATAGGCCGATGTGACACTACTACTCCCATCGGCCTATGTCTGTCCCCCGTCCACTCCTGCCAGCAGGATCAGCTCGATGGGAGCAGTAGTTCCCATCAGCCTGATCCTGCTATTTAAATTGCCCTACTGTGTCCCCAATAAATGTTAAATACATGTCATTGGTGGCCAGTGGTTACCTAAAAGAAATTAGTTCATACATTACCTGTCCCCGCCGATCGCCACCTAAAATAAAGTAAAAAATAAAAAACTACACCTATACTCACCAAGACACCTAATTCCCCGAAGCCATCGATCTCCTGTAATAAAATATAAAATAATAAACCACAACCTTATCCTTACCCCTCCGTAGTAGTCCACGAGTGTCCCACGAAGATCTCCAGTTCAGAGCAGCCACATAGAATGTGACCGCTCTGAACCGCTGCCGCCGCTAGAATGACGGGGCCGTAAGGGTTCACCGGAGTTCAGGCAGCGCTGCTCCGGTTAGCTCCTTTACGGCACTGCTGTATCGTGAGAAATTCCCACGGTACAGCACTGCCGTAAAGGAGGTCTCCGGAGCTGCGCTGCCTGAATGCACTCCGGTGACCTCAGTCAGTGGCTCCCGCTGCCGGGAGCGGACGTGTTCCCGGCAGCGTGAGCTTACAGCAGCCATGCACAGCTGTCACCATCTCCAGATGTGACAGCTGTGCATGGGAGATCAGCGCAGGAACGTGGACAGGTAACTATTTTTTTTTTAGTAAACTAAGAATTAAATAAAATGGTGTTTTATTTCAAATAAATTATTTTTTTCTGGGTGTAGTGTGTTTTTTCTTTTTAACACTTTGTAGGTTAGTAATGGGGGTGTCATATAGACGGCCATCATTACTAACCTGGGCTTCATGGCAGCTGGCGCTGACATGAACCCCACCACTATTACCCCCTGCCACCGCACCAGGGCAGCGTGGAAGAGCGAGGCTAAGTGCCAGAATTGGCGCATCCTATGGATGCGCCATTTCTGGGGCGGCTGACGGCTGGTGTTTCTAGCCTGGGAGGGGGCCAATATTCATGGCACCCTTCCTGAGCTATTAATATCAGCCCCCAGCTGTCTGCCTAGCCTTTGCTAGCTATTAAAATAGAGGGGACCCCACGTCATTTTTTTTTGGGGGGTCCCCCATTTTAATAGCTAGTAAAGGCTAGGTATTCAGCTGGGGGCTGATATTAGTAGCCTGGGAAGCTCCGTGGGTTTTACCCCCTTCCCAGGCTTCAAACATCTGCCCCAGCCGTCTGCTTAACCTCCGCTAGAGACTAAAATTATGGGGGATCCCACGCCATTTTTTTTTTAAATAAATCCTTTATTTTAACACTAAATGACATTTGAGGACTTAATAAAGATGCAGTCCCTAAATTATTATTTATTTTTTAATAAATTTTTCCCAAAACTTTTGACGTGGGCTTCGCCATATTTTTGTATGCCAGCCAGGTACAGCATCCAGCTTCTATGAACGCGCCATTTTCCGGGGCGGCCGCGGACTGCAATTTTCAGCGGGGGGGGGGAGGGCAAAAAGCTTGGGCCTCCCTGCGCTGCAGATTCCATCCCCCAGCTGCCTAGTTGTACCTGGCTGGACACAAAAATAGGGAGAAGCTCCACGTTTTTTTTTTTTTAATTATTTCATGAAATTCATGGAATAATTAAGAAAAAAAGGGCTTCCCTATATTGTTGTGTCTGGCTAGGTACAAATAGGCAGCTGGTGGTTGGGGGCAGCCCGTTCCTGCCTGCTGTACCTGGCTGGACACAAATATAGTGTGAAGCCCCACGTCAATTTTTTTTTAATTATTTCAGGAAATTCATGAAATAATTAAAAAAAAATTATGTGGGGCTTCGCCCTATAATTGTGTCCAGCCAGGTACAGCAGGCAGGAACGGGCTGCCCCCAACCACCAGCTGCCTATTTGTACCTAGCCGGACACAACAATATAGGGAAGCCCTTTTTTTCTTAATTATTCCATGAATTTCATGAAATAATTAAAAAAAAAAATGTGTGGCGCTTCGCCCTATTTTTGTGTCCAGCCAGGTACAACTAGGCAGCTGGGGGCTGGAATCTGCAGCGCAGGGAGACCCAAGCTTTCTGGGTCCCACCCGCTGCAAATTGCAGTCCGCAGCCGCCCCGGAAAATGGCGCGTTCATAGAAGCGCCATCTTCTGGCGCTGTACCCAACTCATCCAGGGCCCTGGTGCGGTGGCTCACTGGGTAATAAAGGGGTTAAGGCCAGCTTGGCATTATCAGCTGGCCCTAAGCCCAAAATTCATGGGGTCACGCCAATATTAGACATGACCACCATGAATTTCTAGTAAAGTATTTAAAAAAACACAACACCCAGAAAAAAGTCCTTTAATTGAAATAAACACACAATTCTTTATTGTTCTAAATTAAACCATACTTACCACCACGCCCATTCCAGCTGAAGCCAACGATCTCCTGCAATAAAAGTAAAATAATAAAGCAACCTCATCCTTACCTTTCCATGGCTCCCACGACAGCTTCAGCTCTGCTACATCGAGATGACAGGCTGGACCGCAGCAGAACGCTGCCATCCATCCTGTCATCCCGCAGACACTGAGAAGCGCAGGCATACTTCCACTCCTCAGTGTCTGGCTGTGACGGCATCCAGATGAGCCGAGGTCATGTCCAATGAACTCCGCTCACTTCATGTACGTCACTGACAGCGTGGGAAAATTCTCCTGCACTCAGCACTTCAGCGTGAGAATTTTCCCACGCTGTCAGTGACGTGCATGAGGTGAGCTGAGTTCATTGGACATGACCTCACCTCATGTATGTCACTGACAGCGTGGGAGAATTCTCACGCTGAAGCGCTGAGTGCAGGAGAATTTTCCCACGCTGTCAGTGACGTGCATGAGGTGAGCTGAGTTCATTGGACATGAACTCGGCTCATCTGGATGACGTCACAGAGAGACACTGAGGAGCGCAAGCATGCCTGCGCTTCTCAGTGTCTGCGGGATGACAGGCTGGATGGCAGCTTTCTGCTGCGGTCCAGCCTGTCATCTCGATGTAGCAGAGCTGGAGCTGTCCTGGGAACCATCGAAAGGTAAGGATGAGGTTGCTTTATTATTTTTCTTTTATTGCAGGAGATCGTTGGCTTCAGCTGGAATGGGCGTGATGGTAAGTATGGTTTAATTTAGAACAATAAAGAATTGTGTCTTTATTTCAATTAAAGGACTTTACTCTGGGTGTTTGTGTTTTCTTTTAACTTTGACTATGGGGTTAGTAATGGGGGTGTCTTATAGACGCCTCTCCATTACTAACCTGGGCTTGATGTCAGCTGGCATTATAAGCTGACATCAACCCCAACCCTATTACCCCCTGCCACCGCACCAGGGCAGCGTGGAAGAGCGAGGCTAAGTGCCAGAATTGGCGCATCCTATGGATGCGCCATTTCTGGGGCGGCTGACGGCTGGTGTTTCTAGCCTGGGAGGGGGCCAATATTCATGGCACCCTTCCTGGGCTATTAATATCAGCCCCCAGCTGTCTGCCTAGCCTGTGCTAGCTATTAAATTAGGGGGGACCCCACGTCATTTTTTTGGGGGGGTCCCCCATTTTAATAGCTAGTAAAGGCTAGGTATTCAGCTGGGGGCTGATATTAGTAGCCTGGGAAGCTCCGTGGGTATTACCCCCTTCCCAGGCTTCAAACATTTGCCCCAGCTGTCTGCTTAACCTCCGCTAGAGCCTAAAATTAAGGGGAACCCCACGCCAATTTTTTTTTAAATAAATCCTTTATTTTAACACTAAATGACAAGTACAGTAATCAACACTGTCACTGTACTTCATATATATGTGACTGACATGTTTCTATCTATCTAATCTATGTGTGATTCTCTATTCCTTCTATTCTAAATTGTCGGGTACAGATGCTGAATTGCCGGCCGGCTTTCTTAAAGAGACGGTGCATGAAAACACTATTATTTTTTTAAATAAATCCTTTACACTAAATGACAAGTTCTGTAAGCAACACTGTCACTGTACTTCTTATATATGTGACTGACATGTTTCTATCTATCTAATCTATGTGTGAAGCTCTATTCTGTCTGTTATAAATTGTCGGGTACAGATGCTGAATTGCCGGCCGGCTTTTTTAAAGAGACGGTGCACGAAAACACTAATATTTTTTTTAATAAATCCTTTACACTAAATGACAAGTACAGTAAGCAACACTGTCACTGTACTTCATATATATGTGACTGACATGTTTCTATCTATCTAATCTATGTGTGAAGCTCTATTCTTTCTGTTGTAAATTGTCGGGTACCGGTGAATGCCGCTGATGAATTGCCGGCTTTTCATGTCATTCTACATTATTCTTAGTTGTTTTACTTCATGTAGAATTAACCTACAAGGAAAGAAAGGGTTTATTTTCATTCCGATATTTGTGTCCCATTGACTTGCATTGGTTTCCGGTATCGGAATCGGCGATATCCGATACTTTTTGGGTATCGGCCCGATCCAATCCGATACGATATTTCCTGATATCGGAAGGTATCGCTCAACACTAGGAGCGACATATTATAATTAGTTGCACTAGTTAAAGAGGTATTCATTTAGTGTGGACTAGTCTAGCCCAGCAAGCCAAATATTTTGCCCACAGATATCTGATTAATGTTTCTGCAATTCCCCTCCGCCGCCTGCATGCTCCCTAGATACTAAAAATATGTGGTCACAGCTGTACCTTGCGGCATACAAAGTGAACTTTGGCCTATGTGCCGCGTATGCCCGAAGTCTGACAGACCGAGCACTTTCCTTTACAAGCTCACAGAAGACGCACTACTGTCATGTAGTGCTGAGCAAGCAAGGTAGTGGCATGAAGGGAAGGCAGCAGTTCACTGTACACTGCATGCCTGGAGTACGTACCATCATCTTGCCAACTCAGCACTACAACACATCAGAGCCTATGCTGTAACCTCGCATAGAGGAGTGTTCAGTCTGTCAGACTTCAGGCATGCACAGTGTGATGTCAGGTCAGACAGAAGTTCACTGTATACTGGAACTAGCTCAGCCCATAAAACAGATGTCACTGACGACACTTTGTTCCAGGGTGGGGACAGAAGCTCAGCAAAAAAGGACTACAGCGTTTACCTGCCCAGGTCTCAGAACTAATGCACTACCAGAATGCAAAAAACCCATATAATAACGATGGCGGCAACACAGGTCCAAAATGCTCATGAGACAACCACTCACAACCTACCAATTCATATAGTGGGTGACTGCTTAGTAGTAAAAAATGTTCACAAAAAGGCCTTGTATAGAGCGCTGGTCACACATAAGTAGTGCACAGTATCCGGCTTACAGCCTATTCGTGACGCCCATGCTATTAGATTAGGTGGGCTTTCCAGCACTATATAAGTACACCCCATGAGAACAGACATCCTAGTTTACAATTGCTAACACTGATGGGCTTGGCTGCACCCTGAATATAAAAAACGTGCCAAAAATATATATAATATATGAGGTATAGTGCATTAGTTCTGAGACCTCGGCAGGTAAATACTGCTGTCCTTTTTTGCTGTGTTTATTCTTGAATTTTGGGGAATTTTAATTCCACTTATTGTGACTTATTTTATTTTTTGGGGACAGAAGCTGCAGCAATGACCTCAGCCTCTGCCCCCTTATGATGTCTCCTTTGAGTCTCCCAACATGCACTGGGGATTCTCAAACAAAATGTCATCAAACAGGAATTTTGAAAAAAAAAAAAATAAAGCAGATAGGTTAGAGAGGGAATGGTAGGGATTTTTTAATTAAAGTATATTAGAAATGCAATTCGATTATTACATTAAATAGTCATTTATGATTAAATCAGTGTTAATTTCGTACCACCCCCTTAACTAATGTGAAATCCCTTCCAATACACAATTTACAAATTGTCCTATTAGACAAATACCTTGCTTCCACCAGCTGATAAATATATAAAATGTAACTTTTATTATAGTGATTAAAACATCTATGTCTCTCAAGGCTGTTTAAAATTAGTAGTCAAAGTAATAGAAGTTATATTGCTAAAGAGATCCAGTACATAGAAAATGGCTTAGCTCTTTAGCCCCTTGACAAACATCCGAGAGAGACATAGATGTTTTAACTGAAATAATAAAAGTTACATTTTATATATTTACCAGTTGTTGGAAGCGAGGTATTATTTGTCCAATAGGACAATTTGTAAATACTGTGCTTTATATAGCGAGCCACCTACTGTAGGTCCAGAACTTCTTTTCTTGTATATAATCCCTTTCAGCACATCATACTGACTTCAGTCTTTCACAGCTGTTACAATAGTGTAGTCTAATTACAGAGAGTAAACACAGATGTTAAAAACAATAACAAATTGAAACACAAAGTATAAAATAAAGTTGCAGAATGTTTCATAGAAAATTGCATCTTCATAAAATTAGAAAACAATTCAAAATTATACCTAAAGGCAACCTGTTACGAGATGCTGCTTGAACCATGAGCAGAGGGAATCACAGTCTGGCTGCATGATTGCAGTCAGGTATATCATTGAAAAGTTTGAAAAGCCTTGACGGCTTTCAATCTAAGTTTTATGTGAAACACTGCAGCATTTCAAAGAAAGTCTTGGTTGGGATCATGCAACCAGGCTCCAATTCATGCTGCTTGCAGTTTGGGCAGCATGAAACTAGTGACAGGTTCATTTTAAAAAGATCTCACACTGGTTAAAAATAATATACTCCCTTACTGATCCCCGCAGGCCGTTTACTTGTTTAGCCAGTCCCCCGTGGTCTGTCCTATCTGGTCTCTGCCTTGATACACTGGAAATGGCTGACTGATGCAGGTCACTGCTGAAGCCCATGATTGGCTAAGTGGGCAACTGATGTATCAAGGCCTGATCCAGGAAGCATATGCCAGCAGGATATGGTAATCCCCAGAAGGGTGCCCAGGGGATCTCTGAGTATGACTGCCATTTATTAAACCCTTTGGCACCGATTCATCAAAGCTTTTACGCCAGTATCCTGGTGTAAAAAGCATTGAAAAGTTACATTATTTTGGCACAACTCAATGCAGCTCTAAAATGTTGCAACTTTTGGTGTACTCACATCATGTTTGCCAAATTCTGACAAAGTGGGTGGAGCTGGGGTGGGATGGGGTTTGGCAACTGCTTGTCAAATTCATGATGAGCAGTGGCGTTCGCTATGCAACAAATCTTACTCTAACTGGGATTGGACTAGAATTTGTGGCGAGGCGCACATAGAGGTGTACACCACTTATCCAATGCTCCTTACCACTTATCAGCAGCATCTGACTCCAGCACATCTCATCATGACAGGCATGAACAATACCGGTCTTGATGAATTGAGCCCTGTGTTTATTCTGACAATCCATTTAATCTATATCAATGAATCCAACAAGTAGTCAGACAAGTTTAACCCCTTTACCCCCGAGGGTGGTTTGCACGTTAATGACTAGTGTTAAGCCACCCCCGTAGTGTTCGAGTTCGGTTCGGTTCGTCGAACACCCGTATGTTCGCCGAACTGTTCGTCGAACTGTTCGTCGAACACCTTCGAACACCGTTAAAACCAATGGCAGGCAAACAAAAATACATAGAAACACATAGAAAACACCTTCAAAGGTGTCCAAAAGCTGACAAACTGCTCAGAAGACACAACTAACACATGGAAAAGTGACAAGTACATATAGTCATACGAAAAGAAAAGAGGTGGAGGAGTAAAAGGAGGGGGAGACACAGATATAGGCATGTCATGCCCTTCTAAAACCAAAAAAGTGCGAAGCCGACACGGCCAGTCCGTTCCTGCCCGTGCGACCTCCGTGTTGACGGGTTTGTGCCAGAGACGCGGTGGACCCTGACGGCCAGCCCCCCTCTCCCAATACTGGTGCCTGCCTGCTGGTGGGTCGAGCGAGCCCCCATGCGGTGGAGGCTGGTCTAATCTTTTTAATTTAAATTGTCTCTCTATTTGAATGAGTACACTTTAAATCCTTTTACAAGGATCTATTGGAGGGCAAGTCTCATGCCAGCAGCCGCGTAATTCCAGCTCCAGTAGCGACCACTAAAGCTGCTGCAGTTGAAAAGCTTTTATAAGGATCGAGCTCGGCGGTCCACCGCAAGGCGTCCTACCACCAGTCCCAGCCCCTATGCCTTGGGGTGCCTCCCCGATGCTCTTCACTGAGTGTACCGGGGGCCCGAACCATTTCCTTTGAAAAAATTAAGTGTCCAAACTACAGGTGGTGTAGCTTGCTTAACAGCTGGGATAATCCGCTGACTAGCAGACACTACTACTAGGCACAAAGTATTTCCTGGGCTAGATGCAGTTAAAAATTTGTAATTAGATACTCTTGTTGGATGCTGAGAAAGCATTCCATAGAGTCTCCTGGCACGCCATATATTATTCTCTTAAAAAGCTTGGGGTAGGGGTCTAGGGGACCCTTTTATAGGCAAAATCGCGGCCCTGTATCGCAATACGTCACCTAGGCTGAAGATAAATGGAACATTTTCATCACCTTTCATAATCACCAATGGGACAAGGCAGGGATGTCCTCTGTCCCCTCTCTTATACATCCTAGTGACGGAGCACCTGCTCTCATCAATTCGCCATAACCCCAATATTAGGTGGATTGAGGTGGGAGGCACCGAGTACAAGTGCTCTGCATTTGCTGATGATGTCCTAGTATATATCACACAATCACATATATCCATCCCTGCTGTTATGGCTGAAATAGATCACTTTGTTACATGGTCAAATTTTAAAATCAATGCAGCAAAGTCTGAGGCCCTCGATGTCTCCCTCCCCAAATCAATACAGGATTCCATCCAGTCCAACTTTCCCTTTGCCTGGCCCTCATAGGGTATCAAATACTTAGGACCTCATAGAGACCTCTCCCGTCTACGTTATCTTAATTTTGGTCCCTTTATTGAACAACTCCATACATACCACGGTTGGCAAGTTAGAACTGTAAGATTCACTACGTGAACCACTGGTGTTTTGTGGAAAAGCACATGTACACTGTGTTCCAAATTATTATGCAAAAAGTGTTTAGGAGTGATAAGGTAAGAATTTTTTTGTTTGTCAGTTAAACTCATTGATGGTGATGTGTGTCAGGGCTCTTTATATCACTGTAAGCAATTGCAGACACCTGTGCTAATTAGTTTGGCAGGTGTGTCCAATGAAAGGCAAGACTACTTTAGAAGGCTGTCCCACATTATTAAGCAGCCTACATTTTCTGCCAAAATGGGAAAGAAAAAGGATGTGTTGGCTGCTGAGAAGCAACAAATTGTGGAGTGTTTAGGTCAAGGCATGACTACAATCAACATTGCCAAGACACTTCATCCTGATCATCGCACATTCAAGAAGTATGTAACTGATTCACAGTACACACGTGTGCGTGCTGATAAGGGAAAATTGAGGACTCTTTCCTACAGGCTATTACGTCAGGTTAAAAGAGCAGTGGCAAAAAAAGCCTTGTCATAGCAGCAGACAAGTTTTTGAAGCTGGTGGTGCCTCCAACGTCCCCCGAACAACAAGATGCAGAGTCCTTCAGAGGTTTGCAGCTGTGCCTAAGCCATCCTGTCGACCTCCTCTATCCACTGCACACAAGCAGAAATGGCTCCAGTGGGCCAAACAATACATGAAGACTGACTTCAAAACTGTTTTGTTCACCGATGAGTGCCGTGCAACGCTCGATGGTCCAGATGGATGGAGTGCAGGATGACTGGTTGATGGACACCCCATGCAAACACGGCTACGGCGCCAACAAGGAGGAGGTGGAGTAATGTTTTGGGCTGGAATCATCGGGAGAGAGATTGTCGGCCCGTTTAGGATCCCTGAAGGGGTAAAGATGAACTCCATAATGTATGTGGAGTTTCTCAAACAGCACTTCCTGCCATGGTTCAAGAAGAAGAACTGTGTATTCCGCAGCAAGATCATTTTCATGCATGATAATGCACCGTCTCATCCTGCACATAACACATCTGCATCTCTGGCTGATATGGGCATAAAAGGGGACAAACTTATGGTGTGACCCCATTGCTCCCCTGACCTCAACCCCATTCAGAACCTCTGGAGCATCATCAAAAGGAGTGTCTATGATGGCGGGAGGCAGTTCACATCTAAGCAACAGCTCTGGGAGGGTATTCTGTCCTCATGCAAAACAATTGAAGCAGAAACCATCCAAAACCTGACAAATTTAATGGACGAGAGAATTCAGAAGCTCCTTTCGAACAAGGGGTCCTATGTGCAAATGTAACATCACCTAGAATAAAGTTTTGAGTTGAAAACTGTTCGATTTCAGTTTCTAATAACCTGCTAATGCTTATAATTTCAAAAATGACCACTTTTTTGTTCTTTATTAAAATGAAAAGGTTGATCGAAGAGTGTGGGGGATCTAAGAGTGTGGAAACCCAGTAGTCAGGATTATTTCGAATTCTGACAATCTGAGGGTCATGTTGCAGGTAGTGCAGCAAGAAGGCACTCATGTGTCTTGCGCATCTAGGAGCCCCAAAATTATTTTCCGGGCTAGATGCAGCTAAAAATTATTATTAATTTGAAAGCTGGTGGAGCTTAGTATAGATGGCCTAATAGAATCAGTACTGCAAACTGCTACAAAGCCCAAATTATTTTCCAGCCAAGATACAGATAAACATGATTAGTAATTTTAAATCTGGTGGAGTTTAGTATAGATGGCCTAATAGAATCAGTACTGCACACTGCTACAAGGCCCAAATTATTTTCCAGCCAAGATACAGATAAACATGATTAGTAATTTGAAAGCTTAAAATGGTTGGTGAGGTGATTTTAACAAATCATCAAGCTTTTACTCTCCCCAGGATGACACAGGGGTAGAAAAGTCGTTTCGGATCCATGATTTGTTCATCTTTATGAACGTGAGTCTGTCTACATTATCAGTGGAGAGCCGCATGCGCTTATCTGTCAGCACACCACCAGCAGCGCTGAACACACGTTCAGACAGAACGCTGGCTGCGGGGCATGACAAGATCTCCAAGGCGTAAGTGGCGAACTCCGGCCATTTATCCAGATTGGAAGCCCAAAAAGAGCAAGGGTCCAGTGACAGAGTCATGGCTTCAATGTTTACTTGGAGATACTCCTGTACCATCGTCTCTAGGCGTTGACTATGTGTCAGACTTCTTGTTTCCTGTGGCCTTGCAAAGGATGGGCTAAAAAAGTGGTGAAATGATTCCGCAAAATTGATGTTACCAGCAGATACTGTGTTTCTGTTACGTTTTGAGAGCTGAACACTCGACGGTCCCACGGTTGGCAAGTTGGAACTGTGAGATTCACTACGTGCACCACTAATGTTTTGGGGAAAAGCACATGTAAGATTCTGCAACAGTCTCTGCTGATACTCCTGCATGCGTGCATCTCTTTCTATGGCAGGAATAATTTCTGCAAATTTACTTTTGTACCGGGGATCTAACAGTGTGGCAACCCAGTAGTCAGGATTATTTCTAATTCTCACAATTCGAGGGTCATGTTGCAGGTAGTGCAGCAAGAAGGCACTCATGTGTCTTGCGCATCCACTAGCACCAAGTCCCTGTTGTGTTGGTGGCGAGGTAACAATCATGCTTCCTTCCTCTGCCCTCTCCCCCCAACCTCACACAACAGAAACGTGATCAAGGTCTCTCTCATCTGATGAGTCTTCCATCAGTTCGTCCTCCACTTCTTCCTGGGCTCCTGCACCTTCCTCACTAGTTTGGCTGCTACCATGCGCCCTGGTAAAACTATCTCCCCCTCCCTCCCATGCCTGCTGCCTTGGTGCTGCGGACCGTCTGGACCTTGCAGATGTTAGCCCTTCCGCATACAACTCCTCCTCCTCTACTTCCTCCACCTCCTCTTGTGCCACCACCTGACTCCGAATTCTGTTTAACATGTGCTCCAGCATGTAAATCACCGGAATAGTCATGCTGATAATGGCATCGTTAGCACTAAACATCTTCGTCGCCATTTCAAAACTATGCAGAAGGGTGCATAGGTCCCTGATCTGAGACTACTCCTCCAGCGTGATTTGCCCCACCTCTGGATCTCGTTGGCCCAGGCTATACGTTACAACGTATTGCACCAGGGCTTGTTGGTGCTGCCACAGTCGCTGCAACATGTGCAGAGTTGAATTCCACCGGGTAGGCACATCGCATTTTAGCCGGTGAAGTGGCAGGCCCAACGACTTCTGTAGAGATGTAAGTCGCTGAACAGCGGGATGCGAATGGCGGAAGTGAGCACACAGCGACCATGCCCTCTGCAGAAGGCCATCTAGTCCGGGATAGTGGGCTAAAAATTGCTGGACAACCAGGTTCAACACGTGAGCCATACAAGGCACGTGTGTGACATTGCCTCGGCGAAGGGCCGCACCCAGGTTTGCAGCATTGTCGCACACGGCCTTCCCTGGTTTCAGGTCCAGTGGAGACAACCATTCATGAAACTGGTTCTCCAGAGCTGACCACAACTCCTCAGCTGTGTGACTCACATTTCCCAGACATTTCAAAGTAAAAACTGCCTGATGACGTTGAGCCCTGCTGCCAGCATAGTTAGGAGGTGTGCAGGATCCCTTCTGCGCAGTTAGAAAGCTTGTGGCATGACCAGACAGGCTTTGGGTGCAGGTGGAGGACCGAGAGGAGTTTGAGGAGGCAGAAGCAGTGGAGGAACTTTGAGATAAAGAGGATTGACGCACAACTCGTGGGGACGGCAAGACTTGGACAGCAGCCCCTTGTCCTGCTGTCACCATAGTTACCCAGTGCCCAGTCAGCGACATGTAACGCCCCTGTCCATGCCTACTCGTCCAAGTGTCTGTGGTGAAATGCACCCTGCCACACACAGAGTTTCTCAAAGAAGCGGTGATGTTGTGTGCGACATGCTGGTGGAGCGCAGGCACACCTTTCTTTGAGAAGTAGTGCCGGCTTGGCATCTGGTACTGGGGCACTGCGACAGACATAAGGTCTCGAAAAAATCCTCTGTGTCCACCAGGCAGAAAGGAAGCATTTCTGTAGCCAAGAGCTTGCAGATGGTGAAATTCAACCTCTTAGCTTTCTCATGGCTAGGAGGAAATGGTCTTTTACTTGTCCACATCTGAGGGACCGAGGGCTGGCTGTTGTGCTTAGACGGGGTTGAGAAGGGTGTCCCCGGCAAACTGCCGGTCTGTGAGGAAGATGCAGGCGGACATGTTAGGTTGCCTTGATCCAAAGGTGGTGCTATCGATGTCGGACAGCGCTCAACACCAGCTGGTGTTTCCACCTCCAAAGAAAATGATGACCTGCTAATCACGCTGGCTGTTGCGGGTAAAGAGGTGGCAGGTCTGCATCCCAAAACAGGTGTGACTGCTGTCCCCCCAGTCACAGAGGATGAAGAGGCCGCGGATGCACAAGATGTGGCAGACGGTGGTTGGCCTGGCCGGCTAGGCCGCATTGTAGCACAGTGAGCTTCCCACTGCAACTTATGCTTCATATCCATGTGCTGGTTCATGCATGAAGTACTCAAACTATGTATTTTTTGGCCTCTACTTAGCTTTTGCTGACAAATGTTACAGATAACACGAGTTGGGTCATCTTTATCGATCTGAAAAAATGCCCAGGCTATGCAAGGCTTAGCACCCATGTGACCTGAAGAGCCACGACGACTTGTGGTCAGAGGCAGAGTTGTGGTTGAGGATGCAGTTGTTGACGTGCTTCCAGTACTACGTCTCTGTCCAGGAAGGCGCAACGTGACCTCGTCGTCACTAGCATCCTCCTCCACCTCCTCTGCTGACCTTATCTCTTGGCTGACTGTGGGTTGACAGTAAGTGGGATCTCTAACCTCGTCATCATCACCCTGTGTGTTATAACACCCGTCGTCCTCAGAGCCAACCTCTTCCTGCACTGACAAAAAACTAAAGTTGTCGCTCCAATCAGGTATTTGAGTCTCATCATCATCTTCCTCATTGTCTCCACCAACAGGAGTTACAGTTTGGGAACGAGGGTCTACATTATGGTCAGAACCTTCTGCGTCTGGTCCTTGATCCGACTCATAAAGATTCTGGGCATCAGTGCAGATCATTTCCTCGTCTGGATTCACAGAAGCTCTGGAGCCGACCTTTGATTCCCAGGCTATAGTATGAGTAAACAGCTCTGCAGACTCAACCATCTGTTCTACCCCATACTCAGACGGGCAGCTGGAGACTTGGGAGCTGTGAGGAAGCAAGTGTGATTGGGGTGACACCTCTGAGGACTGGAGTATTTGTGATGTTGAAGTTGAGGTGGAGAGCCCACTTAATGGAGCACTTGATATCCGTTGAAGCACCTGCTGTTTTTGTGCCTCATCTGGAATTTGTAGCGATTGACGTGGCTGTAAGAAAGGGATCTTATCACATTGTCCGCTAAAAGAAGTAGACATCTCAGTTTGGCTGGTAGATGGTCTTTCTTCTGCAGATGTTACTGTTGCTTTAACACCTATCCCACAGACACAACCTTTTTTTCCCTTCCCAACACACCTATTCCCCTTTCCACCAGCAGCAGGCCTTTTTCCACTCATTTTGGTGGTTAACTAATTCACAACTCTGGAGTTGTTTGCACAAAAACAATGGATGGGAACCGAGCAGAGCTGAGTGGCCAAACTGTGGTATTAGCCCAAAAGCATTGGCTGGGTTAGATGCAGATAAAAATTATATTGAATTTGCAACCTGGTGGAGGTTAGTATAGATGGACTAATAGAACAAGTCCCACACACTGCTACAAGCCGAAATATTTTTTCAGAGCTAGATGCAGAAAAAAATTATATTGAATTTGCAACCTGGTGGAGGTTAGTATAGATGGACTAATAGAACAAGTCCCACACACTGCTACAAGCCGAAATATTTTTTCAGAGCTAGATGCAGAAAAAAATTATATTGAATTTGCAACCTGGTGGAGGTTAGCATAGATGGACTAATAGAACAAGTCCCACACACTGCTACAAGCCGAAATATTTTTTCAGAGCTAGATGCAGAAAAAAATTAGATTGAATTTGCAACCTGGTGGAGGTTAGTATAGATGGACTAATAGAACAAGTCCCACACACTGCTACAAGCCAAAATATTTTTTCAGAGCTAGATGCAGAAAAAAATTAGATTGAATTTGCAACCTGGTGGAGGTTAGTATAGATGGACTAATAGAACAAGTCCCACACACTGCTACAAGCCGAAATATTTTTTCAGAGCTAGGTGCAGAAAAAAATTTGATTGAATTTGCAACCTGGTGGAGGTTAGTATAGATGGACTAATAGAACAAGTCCCACACACTGCTACAAGCCGAAATATTTTTTCAGAGCTAGATGCAGAAAAAAATTATATTGAATTTGCAACCTGGTGGAGGTTAGTATAGATGGACTTATAGAATGATGCTATGCCCAAAAGGTTTTACTTCACTAGGTGCAGTAAAAAAAATTGTATTCTATACACAGGTGGTATAGCTTGCAACACAGATAGGCTTCTCCACTGACTAACACACACTGCAAGAGGACAAAAAGGATTTGCTTTGCTAGATTTAGCCAAATGCTGTGAAAAAAACTTGCACAGCACTGGCACAGACCTGCCTGGCAAAAAGTGATAGGAACTGATGTAACCTAGCCCTGAAAAGGACTGCAATTACAATTAGTCTTTACTCCCAACCTATCTATTTAAGAGCACAGACTTGCCTGATAAAAGTGATAGGAACTGATGTAACCTAGCCCTGAAAATGACTGCAATTACAATTAGTCTTTACTCCCAACCTATCTATTTAAGAGCACAGACCTGCCTGATAAAAGTTGTAGGAAATGATGTAACCTAGTCCTTAAAAGGACTGCAATCACAACTATTCCCTACTCCCAAGCTATCTGTAGATTTGTGCGAAAATTGGCTTGAAATTAACAAAGTATAGCGCACACAGCAACAGCGGTGCCGTCTAACACGCAGCTGCAGCAGTGAGAAAATGGTGGCGACGGGAAAAATGGCTGGGTCTTATATGGCAAGGAGATTTGACATACACTGCCAATGACACATGCCCTTGCTTGTGTAAAAAAAAGCAGTTCGCTCCGTGTGTGCGCTGCTGATAGGCTGACAGATTGCACCTCCCCACTGTAAATGTGGGAAAGAGAAAAAAAAACGGAGATCTTCATTATTTCTGCAGAGATCCATCCCCTGCCCCTCCCCCCGCCCCGCTGTACACTCAAACTGCGTATTAACATTAATTTTCAGCATTACTGAGAAAAAATCCAGTTATGATTTTGGTGCACGAACAGTTATCGAACATAACCTCGAAGCCGAATTTTTTTCAAATCGTTCGGGTTCGCCGAATGGCTCGAACACCGCCCAAAACAGTTTGAATTTGAAATTGGCGAACAGTTCGAGTCGAACACTGCTCATGTCTATTAATGACCACTACAATTCTGACCACTGTCACTTTATGAGGTAATATCTGTGAAACGCTTCAACGGATCCCACTGACTCTGAGACTGTTTTTTTGTGACATATTGTACTTCATGATGGTGGTAAAATTTATTCGATTTGAAAAAATCGGTAATTTGGCGAAAATGTTGAAAATTTTGCAATTTTCAAACTTTGAATTTTCATGCCCTTAAATCAGAGAGATATGTCACACAAAATAGTTAATAAATAACATTTCCCACATGTCTACTTTACATCACCACAGTTTTGGAACCAACATTTTTTTTTGTTAGGAAGTTATAAGGGTTAAAAGTTGACCAGCGATTTCTCATTTTTCCAACAAAATTTACAAAACCATTTTTCTAGGGACCACATCACATTTGAAGTGACTTTGAGGGGCCTTTGTGACAGAAAATACCCAAAAGTGACACCATTCTAAAAACTGCACCCCTCAAGGTGCTCAAAACTATATTTAAGAAGTTTATTAATCCTTCAGGTGCTTCACAGGAACTTTTGGAATGTGGAAGAAAAAAATAAACATTTAGCTTTTTTCACAAAAATGATAATTTAGACCCCAATTTTTTTATTTTTGCAAGGGTAACAGAAAAAAATTTGTTGTGCAATTTCTCTTGAGCACGCCAATAACCCATATGTATTATTTTTCCCATAAAAATGTTTTTTAGCCCCCTTTTTTGCATTTTCATAAGGGTAACAGGAGAAATTGTGCCATACTATTTGTTGTGCAATTTCTGCTGAGTAAGCCGATACCCCATATGTGGGAGAAAACTACTGTTTGGGCGCACGGCAGGGTTCGGAAGGGAAGGAGCACCATTTGACTTATTGAATGTAAAATTTGCTTGAATAATTAGCGGACGCTATGTTGCGTTTGGAGAGCCCCTGATGTTCCTAAACAGTGGAAACCCTCCACAAGTGACACCATTTTGGAAACTAGACCCCTCAGGGAACTTATCTAGATGTGTGGTGAGCACCATGAACCCCCAGGTGCTTCACAGATGTTTATAGCATGGAGCCGTAAAAATAAAAAAATCTAATTTTTCCCTCAAAAAATGATGTTTTAATCCCAAATTTTTTAATTTCACATGGGTAAGAGGAGAAAATGGACCCCAAAAACTTTTGTGCAATTTCTCCTGAGTACACTGATACACCATATGTGGGGAAAATACACTGTTTGGGTGCACGGCAGGGTTCAGAAGGGCAGGAACACTGTGTGACTTTTTGAATGCAAAATTGGCTGGAATTGAGAGCGGACGCCATGTCGTGTTTGGAGAGCCCCTGATGCGCCTAAATAGTGGAAATCCCCCACAAGTGACCACATTTTGGAAACTAGACCCCTCAAGGATTTTATCAAGGGGTATAGTGAACATTTTGAACCTAGTGGTATGACACAGAAATTGATAACATTAGGTCATCATATTGAATAAGTTGTCTGTAGTCTTGAGCGCAAGTGCTCGCTACTTGAGTTTGCATTGGGTACTCAGGTATGCACCATGTATCGCAAGTGCTCAAGTGACAATCTCGAATCCCCGCCCCACATGTTTCACGGTTATTAGACACACAAAAAAAACATGCAGGGATCGCTCATGCATGGCAGGCAATCCCCGCAAGTTTTTTTTGGCCGCAAAGCATATGGAGCGGAAACTCGAGCATGTCACTCGAGCACCCACGATACTCGGTGCATACCCGAGCAACCGATGCAAACTTAAGTAGTGAGCACTTGCACTCAACACTAGTCACCATATGGTCATCATTTATTTTCTTTACTTTCGAAAAAATCCCAACCCTAGCACAATCCTAACTCTAGCACTACCCTAACCCAACCCTAACCCTAGCACAACCCTAACTCTAGCACGACCCTAACCCTAGCACAACCCTAATCCAACCCTAACCCTAGCACAACCCTAACCCAACCTTAACCCTAGCACAACCTTAACCCTAGCACAACCCTAACCCTAGAACAACCCTAACAGTAGCATAACCCTAACCCTAGAGTTTATTTTTTATGCCTTTCCTCGTGCGGTGTAAGTGATTAGACGACTTTATTCTTCGGGTCGTTGCGATTACAGCGATACCAGATTTATATTGGGTTTTTATGATTTACAGCTGTCACACACTAAAAAAACCTTTTTTTTTTTTGAAAGACTAGTTTTTGCATCACCATATTTTGAGAGCTATAATTTTTCCATATTTCGGCCGACAGAGTCATGTGATGGCTTGTTTTTTGCGGGACTAGTTGACGGTTTTATTGCTACTATTTTCAGGCACGTGACATTTTCTGATCGCATTCTATTCAGATTTTTGGGGGACAGAATAAACAAAAAACAACAATTAAGGAATTGTTTTTTTGGGCTTTTTTAATGTCGTTCTGCGTGTGGTAAATTTGATAAGGTAGCTTTATTCTTCAGGTCAGTACGTTTACAGTGGTACCACATTTATATAGATTTTTTTATGTTTTGGCGCTTTTACACAATAAAACTTTTTTATATAAAAAATCATTTTTTTGCATCGCTTTATTCTGTGAGCTATAACTTTTTTATTTTTCGGCTGATGGGGCTGTATGGTGGCTTGTTTTTTGCGGGACAAGATGACGTTTTCAGTGGTACAATTTTTATTTATATTCGTCATTTTGCGTTTTATTCCATTTTTTTTTGGCGGTATGATGATAAAGCATCGTTTTTTGCTTAGTTTTTTTTGTTTTTTACCATGTTCACTAAAGGGGTTAACTAGTGGGGCAGTTTTATAGGTCAGGTCATTCTGGATGCAGCGATAGCAAATATGTGTACTTATTACTTATATTTATTTATGGGTACAGTGTATTTTTATTTTTTTTGGATTATTTTTTTCATTTTTTTACAATTTTTTTTTTCACTTTCTGATTCATTTTTTTTACTTTTACACTTTGTCCCACAACGGGACTTTCATTCATTCATTTCAGATCGCCTGTATAACATAGAAATGCTGCAGCAGCATCTCTATGCTATGTAGGCTGCAGTCCTGCACACAAGTTAGTTAGACCACGCACTGAGTGCGATCTAACTAACCTCCTGCTGTCTGGTGACCCGGATGTTGTCATGACGACATCGGGTCACCATGACAATCACTAGGACCCAGCACAGACAGAGGTAAGTAAGCAGCGCTTACCTCCTCTTACCACCGGAATGCTGCGATCGACTTCGATCACAGCATTTCGGGGGTTAATGTGCTGGGAGCGGTGAGGGACCACTCCAAGCACATAGCATCGGGTGTCAGCTGTGACAATCAGCTGACACCCGGCGGCTATTGTGCCCACACATCTTGTGCGCGGGCGCAATCGCCGATGCGTACTAATACGTATCTGGTTCATAAGGCCCAGGGCGCAGATACGTATTAGTACGTATAATGTCAGAACGGGGTTAAAAAATTGTTATTTATTAACCATTATAATTAGGATTGTGGAGGCCTGAAAAACAAACATGACAATACTGAGAGTCAATGCAAAAATATCAATGCCATGGTATTACTGAAATCAATGTCTCACTGCGGTAACATGGGCTCACTAGAAAAATTATTATTAGCTCCCACTGTCCAGTTATGAAGGGCATGGTTGCTGCATGCAGACCAAATGAGCAATAAGCAAATTGTTGGCTATAAAAATGCAAAAAGTGCTAAACCCCATTCATAATGGGTCACATTATCATGGACATGATTGGTCTTAGGTTGGAGGCAGCTCTGTTTAGTACCTTCAATCAACAACTAGTGATGGGTGAGCACTAAAATGCTCGGGTGCTCGATGCTCGGGTCGAGCAAATTGGAATACTCGGGTGCTCGACCTGAGCAATGAGCCCAATATAAGTCTATGGGAAACTCAAGCATTTTTCAGGCGGCTCCCACCGGCGGTCTGCAGAGGGCCTAAAAATTGCCAAAATCGATGGGAACAGAGCTCAAATGACATGGCAACAGCATGGGGAAGACCCCTGGAAGTATTTCTGACTCCCAGGTCACTGCTGTCAACAACATTGTCAGAGGTATTACACCACTTTTACGGACTCACAATAAAACATACAAAAACGAATCCAAAATGGATTTTCCTGGGAAATATGTTAAGGAACATCCTTTCCAGGGTAATGATTTGTATATAAGGCAAAATAAAGTACCAAAACCAAAGCTACTCCTCGACACCTTGGGCTCTGTTCACACGTAGCGTTTTTGATGCATTTTTGCACTTTTGCATTGCTTTCAACCAAGACAAATGCATTCACTGGGAAATGTCATTTTAATATTTTACAACCTTGTCTGGCCATGTGGTGTGTGACACATCATCAGACACATGCATACAGTGCTGAAAAGGCATGGGAACAGTATGGGGAAGATCCCTGGAAGCATCTCTGACTCCCAGGTCACTGCCTAAAAGTGTGCCCATCATAAGTGATCCTTGGCGCATGCGAAGATGCCTCCCGCCATTCAGCTGTCATTGCAGACTTGAAACAATCACCATCCACGTCCTTGTCCCACTGCTGCATTCAGTTGTCCCTACCCCATTCCTTGGAATGCAAGCGCAAGTATGCAGCCAGCCACCCACCCACAGGCTGCAATACTATATTGCCAAATTTTTGACAACTGCATGCACTTGAAATGTGGCCTTTTAGGCTCATGGAGGCGGAAGCTTTTCACAACCTCATGCCGGCGGCGGCCGGTGTCCATACTTGGTCCCCAGCCGCCACTATTTTTCCCGGTATCGTCTCTGCCTTCCACAAGCACGGGTCCCACAACATTACCCGTGCCCTCCCCAGTGCACTTACTGGGAACGACCGCCTAACCACAAACACGTGGACAGGTGAATGTGGCCAGGGGTAGTACTGGCATAGAGGGAAACCATATCTACTCTGGGTGTCATTTCTCCCAGGAAGTCCTCCAATGCAGCTTGTTGCAGAAGCAATGGCAGCCCGTCCAACATCAGCTCGCACTTGGTGGTACTTTGACACACAAACATCTTTCTTTGCGCCTTTAATTCCATGACTACAGAGTTGGGCAATGGCCTGATCTGCAATGTGGTTTGAGAAACAACATGCATAAGCACATCTAATCCACATTTAAAAAGCAGCCATAGAGTGTCCGGGAACCTTCCCATACACTTTTCTTAGTCAGGGCTGCTTCTCGGCAGGGTTGGACTAGCCCACCAGAGAACCGGAGACTCCTCCAGTGGGCCCTGGCTTCTCCTTCAGGAGAGTTCATAGCGCCGAGGTGAGGCCATGATGATGATAGAGGCCACCTTCAGCTTAGTTTTCTGTTACTTGGAATGCAAGTGCAAGTATGCAGCCACCCACCCACAGGCCGCAATACTAAACTGCCAGATTTCTGGGCAGCTGCTTGCACTTGAAATGTGGCCTTTTAGGCTCATGGAGCCGGAAGCGTTTCACAACCTCATGGCGGCGGCCAGGTGTCCATACTCGGTCCCCAGCCTCCCCTATTTCTCCTGGTATCGTCTCCGCCTTCTACAAGCGCGGGTCCCTGAACATTTCTGCTGGTACTTTTCTGTGGGAATCTGCATGCCTCCTACCAGCCTGGAATATTTCCAGTAAACTATGGTACGACGCCATGGTATTAGCACTGCCCCTAGTACCAGTAGCAAAGCCATCACCAATTCCATTCTCAGGAATTTTATTTGGTAGACTGAGTGGCTGACCAAATACATTAGTTTCTCACAAAGGAGTTGAAGATAGAGTGGGCAGAGCCTGTTAGATATTAGAGGTTGAACGGCAGCACATTGAATCAGTGGTTAGCACTGAAGCCTTGCAGCGCTGGGATCCTGGGTTCAAATCCCAGCAAGGACAACATCTGCAAGGATTTTGTATGTTCTCCCCGTGTTTGTGTGGGTTTCCACCTCAGTAAAAAAGCAGCCATAGTGTGTCCGGGTACCTTTCCACACACTTTTCTTAGCCAGGACTGCTTCTTGGCAGGGTTGGATGGTCCCACCAGATAATCCTCTGGTGTGTCTTGGCTTCTACCTCAGGAGAGTTCATGATAGCGCTAACTTTGCAGCTGCTATGGGGCTCTTGAGCGGGGGAGAAAGGTGAGCCCTCAGAATCAAATCCTCTGGTGGGCCCAATGTTTTTCAATCTGAAACAGCTTCTCAGAGTGAGTTGTATTTCACCACAGCTATATTCTTTAGCTCGGTGAAAGGACTGGCATAGAGGGAAACCGTATCTACTCCAGCTGTCATTTCTCCATCACCAGGTTCCACCCATTGTCACACATGACCATTCCTGGCTGTATGTTCAGCGGTGAGAGACACAGATCAAGCTGCTGTGTTACAGCTTTCAACAACTCTGCAGCGCTGGGCGGTTTGTCACCTAAGCATTAAGCATGTTATCTTCGGCACAGCCTGTTGCCTCTTGGCCAAGGCAGTGCTGCAGTGTTTTCAGCTTGTGACTGATATGGTCATTTAGGAGATGGAGGAGGGGGTGCAGGAGCTGAACAATGTGTTCTATAATAAAGAAAGATCCTACTGTTTTTTTTTTTTACATTATTGTTTAAGACAAATGCATTCACCAGGAAATGTCATTTTAACATTTTACAACCTTATCTAGAAATGTGGTGTGTGACACATCATCAGACACATCCTGTTTCATTTATGATGGAGGGACTCTGAAAGTCATAAAGCCTATTTTTATAGATCCATCAAGCGGCCCTTACTATTCTTAAAAGGCCGCAGTCGGCCCTCGCTATTGTTAGAGAGCCATCAGCCGGCTAAGCTTTGTTGATCCTATTATTAACAAGTGGGTCTCCTATACTGTTATTGCATATGCAGTGACTGCAAGGGCTTCCAAAAATTCGGACGCAACCCAATACCCCTTTGAAGAGAAAAGGGGTCTCAGTAAAAAAAATGTTCCCATTATAAAGGAGCGGGTCTCATATAGTGGTAATGCCCATACTGTGACTGCAAGGGCTGCCAAAATTTGGGAAAAACCCCACTAAGAATATAAAGACACATAGAGCAGGGCCACAATAACGAGTATGACATGTTCCCATTAGAAAGGAGAGAGTCTGCTATACAGTTATAGGGTATGCAGTGAGTCCAACGGCTGACCAAATTTAGGAAAAAACCCACTAAGAATTTAAAGACACATAGAGCAGGGTCACAGTAACGAGTACAACATGTTCCCATTAGAAAGGAGAGGGTCTGCTATACAGTTATAGGGTATGCAGTGAGTCCAATGGCTGACCAAATTTAGGAAAAACCCCACTAAGAATTTAAAGACACATAGAGTAGGGCCACTGTAACGAGTACGACATGTTCCCATTAGAAAGGAGAGAGTCTGCTATACAGTTATAGGGTATGCAGTGAGTGCAACGGCTGACCAAATTTAGGAAAAACCCCACTAAGAATTTAAAGACGCATAGAGCAGGGCCACAGTACCGACAAATTTCCATTAGAAAGGAGAGAGTCTGCTATACAGTTATAGGGTATGCAGTGAGTCCAACGGCTAACCAAATTTATGAAAAACCCCACTATGAATTTAAAGACACATAGAGCAGGGCCACAGTAACAAGAACGACATGTTCCCATTAGAAAGGAGAGGGTCTGCTATACAGTTATAGGGTATGCAGTGAGTCCAACGGCTAACCAAATTTAGGAAAAACCCCACTAAGAATTTAAAGACACATAGAGCAGGGCCACAGTAACGACAAATTACCATTAGAAAAGAGAGAGTCTCCCATAGTGTTGGCCTATGCAGTGAATGCAAGGGCTGCCAAAAATTGGGAGGCACTCCAATGCCCCTTGGAAGAGACATACAGGGTCTCATGAAAAAATGTTCCCATTATTAGGAAGTGGGTCTCCCATAGTGTTGGCCTACACAGTGAATGCAAGGGTTGCCAAAAATTGGGAGGCACTCCAATGCCCCTTGGAAGAAACTTAGAGGGCCTCATAAAAAATGTTCCTTTTAGAAAGGAGCGGGTTTCCTATACTTGTAATGCCCATGCACTAAGTGTATGGGCTGACAAACATTTACCCCTTGGGGTTATACATGAACATAATGTATAAAAAAAATGTTTTCACGGGCATCATAAACACCCTTTAAAAAAATTATCTGGGTGTTGCATCACGGACCACGGTCACCCTGGTGATATGGTGGTGGAGGATGAGGAGAAGGAGGAGGACAAGAGCAAATAGACAAAATCCATGTGTGGGTGTGAAAAGGTGCATGGGAATACACCTCCAAAAAAAAGACACTGGATTTGAGTTTATGCTACGCTGCTATCATTCGGTGGTGTTGAGAAGTCTGGCCCAATCCAGCCCTTGTTCATTTTTATAAGAGTCAGCCTGTCAGCATTTTCAGTTGACAGGCGGATGCGCTTATCAGTTATAATTCCACCAGCGGCTCTAAAAACCCGCTCTGATAAAACGCTAGCGGCAGGGCAGGCCAGGACCTCCAAGACGTAGAGAGCCAGTTCATTCCACGTATCCACCTTGGATTGCCAATAATTATAAGTCATGAGAATCACGGAGGACGTTGGTACGGTCGGCAAGGTACTCCCTCAGCATCTTCCCAAACTTTGCACTCCTTGTGAGAGTACCCCATGCCTCAGGGCTTGTGCGATGGGAGGGGCTGAGAAAATTCTCCCAGAACTTTGATAGTGTTCCCCTGCCTCTGCTGGATTGGAGTTGTGTCTCTCTCGCCTGTAGTCCTTGGTTGTCCAACGAACTATGACCTCTGCCGCCAGCGCTTTTTAATTGTTCCGCAGCAAGAGAATTCTGATACTGCCCCATTTTTGTAGTCCTGTCCGCCTCAGGAATAAGGGATATAAAGTTCTCCTTGTAGTGTGGGTCTAGAAGTGTCACCAACCAGTAATGACTGTCACCCAAAATTTTGAGAACGCGAGGGTCATGGGAAAGGCAGCTTAACATAAACTCAGCCATGCGTGCCAGACTGCTAACAGGCAAGACTTCCGTGTCCTCACCAAGAGGACGAGTGACCATGCTCTCCTCCTCCTCTCTGTCCTCTGGCCATCCACGCTGAAAGGACAGTATGACAGTTGTGCAGGTAGTACCGCCTATAGCGCATGAAACTAGCCCCTGTTCTTCCTCCTCCTCCTGTTCCTCATTGTCACCCAATCCACATTGGGATGAGATGATGCTGGGCTGTGTAATCACCCTGTATGGTTCCTTGCTCCATCTCATGGTGCTCCGCCTGTAATGCATCCTCTTTGATTGTGAGCAGAGAGCGTTTCAGAAGACAGAGAATCAGGATGGTGAAGCTAATTATGGCGTCATCACCGCTCACCATCTTGGTGGAGTCCTCAAAGTTTTGGAGGATGTACATATGTCTGACATCCATGTCCACTCCTGAGGTCTTATGTGTGGAGTCTGAACTGAATACCGACGGCCTTGTTTATGCTGGTACTCAACAACTGCCCTCTTCTGCTCACAAATCCTTCCCAACATCTGCAGTGTAGAGTTCCAATGCGTGGGGACATCACACACCAGTCTGTGAGCCAGAAGCTGCAAATGCTGCTGAAACACGGCAAGGGCGGCGGAAGCTGTAGGTGACTTTCTAAAATGGGCACACAGGCGGCGTACTTTAACAAGCAGATCCGGCAGCTCTGGGTAGGATTTGAGAAACCACGAGGTTAAGCACATGGGCCAGGCATAGTACATGTGTGAGCTCGCCTCGCCTCAGAGCCACCACCAGGTTCCGGCCATTGTTACACATGACCATGCCTGGCTGTAGGTTCAGCGGTGTGAGCCACAGATCTGCCTGCTCTTTCAGAGCTGTCCATAACTCTTCAGCATTGTGCGGTTTGTCACCTAAGCATATTAGCTTCAACTCAGCCTGTTGCCGCTTGGCCGAGGCAGTGCAGCAGTGCTTCCAGCTTGTGACTGATGTGGTCATTTCGGAGATGGAGGCTGAAGAGGAGGAAGAGGCTGAGGAGGATGAGGTGCAGGAGCTGTAGACTGTGGGGGCAACTCTGATTGGCCTAGGGCCTGCGATCCTTGGCTTTGGGAGGATGTGTTCCGTCTCAAGGTCCGACTGCGTCGCGGCTTCCACTATATTAACCCAGTGTGCCGTCAGCGAGATGTACCGTCCCTGCCACAAGCACTTGTCCACGTTTCCGTGGTTAGGTGGACTTTCCCGGTAACTACATTGTTGAGGGTATAGCTAATGTTTGGGAAATGTGCTTGTGTAATGCGGGGGCGGCGCACCGGGAGAAATAGTGGCGGTTGGGGACCGAGTACAGAGGAATGGCCGCCGTCATCAGGTTGCTGAATGCTTCCGTCTCTACGAGCCTAAAAGGCAACATTTTTAGTGCAAGCAGTCGCGAAATGTGGGAATTTAGTAGTGTGGCCTGTGGGACGTTGGCTGCATATTTGTATGGACAACTGAACGCTGCAATGGGACAAGGACGTGGACGTGCTTCTTGATGCTGCTACTTGAGAGTGTGTAATGACAGGTGCAGGGCAGGAGGCATCTTCGAATTCACCATGGACAGGGGATTGGCTTGGATGCACAACAGCGGAAGAAGCAGTGGTGCTACCCGCAGACACTGTTCCTCGACCCTGGGGTTCGGCCCACAAAGTTGGGTGCTTTTCTGCCATATGCCTGATCATACTGATGGTGGTCAGGCTGGTCGTTTTGCCACCCCTGCTGATGCTGGCCTGGCAGGTGGTGCAAATGGCCTTTTGGGGTTATCGGCAGTCTTTAAAAAACAACCAGACTCGGGAAGACCTAACAGTTGTACTGGGAACTTCCTTTGTGTTGGTGTTACGGGGAATGGTTGCCTGCCTTCTTTCTGCAGCCACCACACTGCTTCTTCCTGCCTGTTGGGGTGCTCTGCCTCCCTCCCCCTGTGTGCTGCTCTCCTCGCTCTGCATGTCCTCCTGCCAGGTTGGGTCAGTTTTATATCATCCACCACCTCGTCTTCCACTTCCGCCCTCAGTCCTCTTCCTGACTTTCTGGCAATTGTGTCTCATCATTGTACACCTCTTGTGACACTTTCCCACCATCGCCTTTGTGTGACCATGGCTTCTCAAATATTTGGGCATCGCTACATGCGATCTCCTCTTGCCCCACTTCAAGTGGACCAGGCGAGAGGCCCGAATCTATAAATGGAAAAGTGAACAGCTCTTCGGAGTGTCCAAGTGTGGGATCAGTTGTCTCCGGGCACTCAACATGGTGGGAGGAAAGAGGTTCAGGGTGAGGAATATGCAGTCCAGACTCACAGCTACTGAGACTTGACCATGTGCAAGACAAGGTGTGCGTAGTGGTGGCTAAGTGACTGGAAGCATTATCTGCTATCCAAACAATAACCTTTTCACTCTGCTCTTTGCTCAATAGTGGTGTTCTGCAGTCCCCTAGTAAATGGGACAGGAAGGTCGAGCGAGAAGATGTGGGTGTTTGTTGTGGCACAATTTCAGCTTGCCCACGGCCTCGGCCTCTGCATGCACCATCACCATCACATCCAGTTTCCCGTCCCTTGCCACGTGCCTTGCCCATTTTAAATGGAGGACAATATCTTCCACACTCACTACAAATGACTAAATTTGGAGCGAACTTATATGTGATCCGTGTGACGGACAAACCACAATTTTAAATACCTGGCCTGTAGGTAACTATTTTGAACAGCAAACTGATGTCAATTGCTTCGCTAATACACTGAAAGAAATTTTTAATGGAGGCCAGAAATGGCAGTATTTTCTGAAAACGTATATGTGATTCGTGAGATGG
Organism: Phyllobates terribilis; assembly: GCF_046119375.1. Lineage (NCBI taxonomy): Eukaryota > Metazoa > Chordata > Amphibia > Anura > Dendrobatidae > Phyllobates > Phyllobates terribilis. The sequence continues at coordinate 401,559,362 of NW_027362761.1, read as the reverse complement.
TGAAAACAGAGTTTTAAATACCTGGCCTGTAGGTAACTATTTTGAACAGCAAACTGGTGTCAATTGCTTCACTGACACACTGAAATACATTTTTAATGGATGCCAGAAATGGCAGTATTTTCAGGGCAATTATATGTGATCCGTGTGACGGACAAACCTCAGTTTTAAATAGCTGGATTTTTAGCGCTGTAACATGGAAAGGACCTGGCTGTATTCTGCAGTGCCAACAAGCAAATGGCGCAGAAAAACGATGTTCTCTGGATTGCTTTTTAAGCAAATAATAAGGATTAAGATAAAAAAAAACTATTCCTGGTCCCTGAGACCTGGGCCTATTTCTAGAAATATCTAACAGCAGCAGCAGACAAAACTGGAATGGAGCCTCTTGTGTTATGTGCACTGCAGTCTGCTATATACCCTGCCTGCCTGCCTACGACCTGATGACGCTGTGTGGATAGCAAATCACTGTAATGCCACAACCAACATGGCTACAGCATCACAGTGAGTGGCAGGCAATCCCAGCATGTTCATTAGCTCTGTAAAGATCGCCAAACATGCAGGGAGGAGATCTGAGCTCCCGCTGAGCAACCCCGGAAATACTCGGCGAGCGCCGAGCATCTCGAGCAGTGAGCAGTAGCTCGCTCATCACTATCAACAACCTTTCTCTTATAGCGTATAATATTATGCTCAAATAAAGTTGTCATGAAGTGCCTGAATAACAGTGCCCAATTTAAAAGTTTGCAAATGTAAAAAGACGGATCGTCACTTCCAAAACGGAAAACAGGTGTGTACAGGTGCTTAGTAGGAGCAGCCATCTCCATATATAACTAACAAATAAAGTAGCACTCTGCAACGCTAAGTATGCGAACATGAAATATGAAATTTGAATTGCATTACTGCTCTAGAAAATAGAAATAACTGAGAAATCTTAGCGCATAAATTGGACAATTCATGTATACCCGGTAGCCACAGTAAGGTGTTTCTCGTTGCCAGGAACCTACCTAATGTGAATCCTCTCTTAGAAACTAAAGTCTGCATATGTATGGGAAGGTAAGGTCCTGCTGTAAGTAAAACCGCCTGAGGTTTAGGGGTGGAGTGCTCAGTCAGAAAGCCTATGTATACAAATATCAAAAGACTGACCTTCACTTCCAAAACAGAAAACAGTTGTGTACAGGTGCTTACTAAGAGTAGCCATCTCCATATATAACTAACAAATAAAGCAGCACTCTGTAGTGCTATAGTATGTAAACGTGAAATATATGAAATTTTAACTGCATTACTGCTCTAGAAAATAGAAATAACTGAGAAATATTAGCGCATAAATTGGCCAATTCATATGTACCCGGTAACGTTGCAGAGTGCTACTTTATTTGCCAATTAGAAAGTTTGGGCACCATGTGTGTAATTTTAACAAATGTGTTGGGAACAAGATTTTGTAACACTTACTAATATTGCAGATTCTCCTCCTGTATCTGTTAGTGAAAACTTGCTCACAGACTGCACATGTTCTCAAAATGGCAGCTGAAGGAGGAGAATGTGACCAGACCAGTTCATTAGCCTCCTCCAATAAAAAAAATAGCTTTCACATATGCAAGGAGGCTTGGAGAGGTCTGGACACATGCTCCTCCTTGAGCAGCCATTTTTTGAGAACAGGAGAGCTGCACAGTCTATGAGGAAGGCAGAACTAACAAGAGGATGGAGTTTCACAAGAATGGAGATATATATTAGTAAGCACTAGTGATGAGCGAGCGTGCTCGCTACTCGCCCGAGCATCTCACTGTTCGAGATGCTCGGCACTCGGCGAGTACTTCCTGGATGCTCAGGCGAGAGCTCGAGTTCCCACCTCACATGTTTAGCACTATTTATAAAGCGAATAAACATGCGGGGATTGCCTGCCACTCACTGAAATGCCACAGCCATGTTGGTTGTGGCATTACAGTGATTGGCTGGCCACATAGTGTCATCGGGTCTATATAAGACCCGGTGACCCTATGTTTGTCACAGTCTACCCTTCAGACAGGCAGAGTAGGGAAAGGTGCTCCTGAGCTAGGGAGAGAATTGGCAGTTTATTTAGCTACAAATTCTAGAGCAATATACATCTTAACTAACAGTGCTTCTAAGGACTAATCCAGATGCATATCAATCCTGGTGATTGCAGGAGTTAGGCAGGCAGAGATTGTGGAGAGTGTATAGAGCAGAATAGGATCCATTGCATGTTCTGTCTGCTGTTCTTACTGATATCCATAGCCCTAGATATCAGGGCTAATATTCTTTTTGCTCTTAATCCTGATTATTTGCTTGAAAAGCAATATAATACACACTTTTTACTGCTCCATTTGCTTGTTAGCAGCTTACAGCCAGATTTGTTTGATTTTATTCGCATTGCTGTATTGTGGAAGCAGAGAAACTTGTCCATCATCAGACGTGATCCGATATTACTGTGGTAATAATTGTGACATTTGGGGGAGCGTGCTAAATATAAAGTCCATTTAAAGTCTGCCAGTTGTGTGTTGTTCAACCTATTCACACTTGGTCGCTGATCAATACCATACTACAAGGCCACTGCCTAAAACCGTGGTCATCAGACGTGATCCAATATTACTGCGTTAATAATCGTGACATTTTGGGGAGCGTGCCAAATATTTTATACCATTTTAAGTCTGCCAGTTGTGTGCTGTTCAATCTATTCACACTTGATCGCTGATCAATACCAGACTACAAGGCCACTGCCTAAAACCGTGGTCATCAGACGTGATCCTATATTACTGCGGTAATAATCGTGACATTTTGGGGAGCGTGCCAAATATTATACTCCATTTAAAATGGGCGAGGCGCGTGGCAAGGGACGGGGAAGTGAACGTGATGGTGCAGAGGCCGAGGCCGTGGGCACGTTGAAATTGTGCCTGCTGAGGGAGCACAAGAAGCACCCACATCATGTCGCCGTACCTTCCTGTCCTACTTGGTAGAGGGCCGCGGAACACCACTATTGAAGCCAGAGCAGTGTGAGTCTTGGTTGGATAGCAGATAATGCTTCCTGTCAGTTTGCCGCCATCACCACCCTGTCTTCCACATGGTCCAGTCTCAGTAGCTGTGAGTCTGGACCATATATTACTCACCCTAATCCTCCTTCATCCCACCATGCCAAGTGCCCGAAGACAAGTGATCCCACACTTGGACACTCCAAATAGCTGTTTACTTTTCCATTTATAGATTCAGGCCTCTTGCCCGGCCTGCTCTAAGCGGGGCAAGAGGAGATTGCATGTAGCAGTGCCCAAATATTTCAGCAGCCACGGTCACACGAAGGCAACGGTGGGAAAGTGCAATTACTGTTGCAAAAGGTGGATGATGAGGATGAGACACATTTGCCAGCAAGTCAGAAGGAGGCCCAGGATAAGTACGTGGAAGACGAGGTGGTGGACGATGAAGTCACTGACCCAACTTGGCAAGGTGACATGTATAGTGAGGACAGCAGCACAGAGGAGGAGGGAGGCATAGCACCACAACACCACATAGCAGCCAACTACATTTGATGTTTGTCTGAGATCCATACTAGCCTAAATACTTATGAAATTTAATGCAAATCAATCAAGAAAAAATCTGATACATGTGTTAGCAGATAAGACATTGAGGAGAATTTCATTATTACAATGAAACTGTACCCTATTACCCCACTTGCCACCGCCACAGGGCTAGTGGGAAGAGTGGAGGCCAAGTGCCAGATTTGGGGCATCTTATTGATGCACCATTTCTGGGGCCACTGAGAGCTGATGTTTTTAGCCTCAGAGGGAGCCTGGATCCATGGCCCCTTCCCTAGCTGTTAATATCAGCCCGCAGCTGTCTGCTAGCCTTTGCTGGTTAGACTTTATATGGGGACCCTAGGTCAAATTCTTTTCTGGGGTCCCCCTGTAATCTAGCCAGTAAAGGCTATTCAAACAGCTGTGAGCTGTTATTAATAGCCAGAGAACATTTTGGGCTAATGGACCCTTTCCCTGGCTAGCAATATCAGCTCCCAGTGGTCAGCTTTCCCTCTGCTGGTTATGAAAATTATAGGGGCCCCCATGCCATTTTTTTCATTTATTTTTTTATTTATTAACTGGTACAGTATAATACACACTCAAGGTAACCTTAGTCCACAGCCTCCAGGTGCTCCAGCAGCTGGAAACAGCAGTGAACTTTAAATGTCCCTCAAAGTTTCCCATGAATTTTCCAGGCCTTGCAGCTTCCGGGAGACCTTGTGGCTCTGAACTCTGGTAACATGAAAGGCATGATGCTAACGTTCAGCCTGTCAGGCAGCAGAGACACTGATCTGTGTGCGCTAGCACAGCTCAGTGCCTCGTGGTTCCATCAATTATGTGAGCAGAGTTCATAACCAATGAACTCCGTTCACCTCAATGACGTCGCCGTGAGCGACGTGAGAACTTTCCCAGGGGGACATCAGTGTATCGCCATCTGCCAGATAGAGCAGTCACATCTCCAGATGTGGCTGTTCTATCAATGATCCAATTGCCTTGGGACAATCTGGATTACCAGGATTACGACGGATAGGTGAGGATTATGGTTTTTTTTATATTTTATTTATTACAGGGGACAAGGGCATCAGGGATTAGATTTTTTTTTACTTTAAGCACAGGCCACGGCTGATGAGAGACTACTCCTCTCATCAGTGGTGCTTGCTCTTGCTGTTAACAGTGACAGCAGGCGTTGGCTAATGGGAGAAGTAGTCTCATTAGCCGGTGACTGTGACCTGCGGTAAGCTTTTTACCGCAGGTCACAGGTCACAGTCACAGCTGCAGGATCACACTGATATCTGACAGCTTGATCCCGCAGCACTGTGACCGGCGGAAACTATGTTACTGCAGATCAAGCCCCTGTTTCCCACTCTGTCACGCAGATGACAGCCTAGGAAACCAGGGATGTTTGGGTTCGTGCTCGACTTTTGCCAATTTTGAGAAAAATGCTCCGGGATCTGAGCATGAATCCGAATGAGCAATGTTCTTGCTGAATTTGAAATTGCCGAATGTTTTCCGAACATGTTCACTCATCTCTAGTCACCTATTGGAAGTAGCAATCCTAAAAGTCAATATCAATCCTTTAACGAGCCTTGTCATATGACTTAGGATAAACCCTTTGATCCCAGAGTGTCAACACTATACGGCAAATTGGACAATTTTTACTGGAGCACATCTCCCCCCAACATGTTTCACCGCAGATGGGGCGTCATCAGGGGATGGGACTATAACTAGAATAGCGGCCGACCAAAAAAGACTCATATATATAGCCACTGTGCTGCATGCTAGAGCCAAAGCAATTACAAGTATCTTATTGCAGGAAGTGACTTATGTAAAACTCAGCCAACCACAAGCGTTAATAGCACTTACCAGCAATCAATACACCTTATGTGTTATAAGAAACGCTATCACATAGGTTCAATTTTGGAAGGACATGTGCTCCAGTAAAAACTGTCCTACCTGTCTATAGTGTTGACACCCCAGTGTGTCACTAAGTGATCATTTTGGCAATCGCCTCTACACTATATTAGAATCGTTTAGGCAATATAGGGACAATATTTCATGTTTAGTATTACCCCACTATTTTAATTCATAATAAAAGTTAAGTTTTAGGACTTGTTAGTGAGGATTCTTGTTGGGTTATCCCAAATTGTAAATAGTTGTTTATATATAACCCTTCCCAACCCTTACAAGATCTCCACAATTTGCACATTGAAAGGGTCTAAGAGACAAGGGAAAAAGGGGCTGAGAAATGCGCATTGAGAAATTGAAGGAACTGTCAAGTTCAGTGGAGGATGGCTGATGATGTTGGGTTGTTTGACAGCCAAAGGTGTTGGATACTTGACCAGGATCACTGGTGATCTCAATGCTGAGCTATATGTGAGTATCCTACAAGACGAGTTACTTCGTACACTCGAGTACTATGGGTATGAAAAGGATGACATAGTGTTCCAAGAGGACAACGACCAGAAGCATATGTCGAGATTGGCAAAGAAATGGTTTGTTGACAATCAAGTAGAGGTGCTTGATTGGCCCCCACAGTCCCCAGACCTCAACCCAATCGAACACTTGTGGGTAGAGTTGTAGAAACAGCTGAATACGTACTCAAGTGAGTCGACCAGTATGCACCAACTTTGGGAACATGTAGAAGAGAAATGGGATCAGATTTCGGGCGATATGCTTGAATCTGAATGAAAGCATGCCCAGAAGGATTCAGGCAGTGTTGAAAGCCAAAGGTGGATTTACAAAATACTAACAAAATAATAAAAATTAAAATTCTGATTTTTAAGAGCAAAACAGTAACAATGCAGTGATATGACAAGAATCTGCATAACTAATCACTAGAGATGAGCGGTGTTCGACTCGAACTGTCCGCCAATCTCAAATTCGAGCTGTTTTGGGCGGTATTCGAGTCGTTCGACGAACCCAAACGATTTGCAAAAAATCCGGCTGTTCGAGGTTATGTTCGATAACTGTTTGTGCACCAAAATCGTAATACTGTTAATCAATGTTAATAGACAGTTTCAGTGTAGAGTGGGCGGGGGGAGGGGCAGGGGATGGATCTCTGCAGAAATAATGCCGATCTCCATTTTTTTTTTCTTTCCCGCATTTACAGTGGGGAGGTGCAGTCTGTCAGCCTATCAGCAGCGCACACACGCAGCGAAGTGCTTTTTGTTCACACAAGCAAGGGCATGTGTCAGTGGCTGTGTATGTCACATGTCCTTGCCCTATAAGACCCAGCCATTTTCCCCGTCGCCACCATTTTCTCACTGCTGCAGCTGCGTGTTAGACGGCACCGCTGCTGCTGTGGGCGCTATACTTTGTAACTGTGTGAATTGCAAGCGAATTTGCTCTTAAATAGACAGATAGGTTTAGGGAGTAGGGATTAGTTGTAATTGCAGCCCTTTTGAGGGCTAGGATACAGCAGTTCCTAGCACTTTTTGCCAGGCAGGTCTGTGCCAGTGCTGTGCAAGTGTTTTTCACAGCATTTGGCTAAATCTAGCTAAGCCAATCCTTTTGGGCCTCTAGCAGTGTGTGTTAGTCAGTGGAGTAGCCTATCTGTGTTGCAAGCTACACCACCTGTGTATCTAATACCAATTTTTTACTGCACCTAGCCAAGTAAAACCTTTTGGGCATAGTAGCAGTGTCTGTTACTCATTGTAGTAGCGCGTCTGTACCAAGCTACACCACCTTTGTATTTAATAACAATTGTTTACTGCATCTAGCCCAGTAAATCCTTTTGGGCCTGCAGCAGTGTCTGTTACTCATTGTAGTAGCCCATCTGTACCAAGCTACACCACCTTTGTATTTAATAACAATTTTTTACTGCATCTAGCCCAGTAAATACATTTGGGCCTGTAGCAGTGTCTGTTACTCATTGGAGTAGCCCATCTGTACAAAGCTACACCACCTTTGTATTTAATAACAATTTTTTACTGCATCTAGCCAAGTAAAACCTTTTGGGCATAGTAGCAGTGTCTGTTACTCATTGTAGTAGCCCATCTGTACCAAGCTACACCATCTTTGTATTTAATAACAATTTTTTACTGCATCTAGCCAAGTAAAACCTTTTGGGCATAGTAGCAGTGCCTGTTACTCATTGTAGTAGCCCATCTGTACCAAGCTACACCACCTTTGTATTTAATAACAATTTTTTACTGCATCTAGCCCAGTAAATACTTTTGGGCCTGTAGCAGTGTCTGTTACTCATTGGAGTAGCCCATCTGCACCAAGCTACACCACCTTTGTATTTAATAACATTTTTTTACTGCATCTAGCCAAGTAAAACCTTTTGGGCATAGTAGCAGTGTCTGGTATTCAGTGGAGTAGCCCATCTGTACCAAGCTACACCACCTTTGTATTTAATAACAATTTTTTACTGCATCTAGCCCAGTAAAACTTTTTGGGCATAGTAGCAGTGCCTGTTACTCATTGTAGTAGCCCATCTGTACCAAGCTACACCACCTTTGTATTGAATAACAATTTTTTACTGCATCTAGCCCAGTAAATACTTTTGGGCCTGTAGCAGTGTCTGTTACTCATTGGAGTAGCCCATCTGTACCAAGCTACACCACCTTTGTATTTAATAACAATTTTTTACTGCATCTAGCCAAGTAAAACCTTTTGGGTATAGTAGCAGTGTCTGTTACTCATTGTAGTAGCCCATCTGTACCAAGCTACACCACCTTTGTATTGAATAACAATTTTTTACTGCATCTAGCCAAGTAAAACCTTTTGGGCCTGTAGCAGTGTCTGTTACTCAATGTAGTAGCCCATCTGTACGGATATGCAGCGATACTAAATAACCAATGGTGCACAAGCTTATGGCCTCCGTATTGGGCAGAACAAGTGCTGACAAAAAAACAGACACTCCTGTAACTCTTCCCAATAGTGGCTAACAAAAATATACGCTTCATAACAAAAAACACCAGCCTAGCGCACTGCATTAATAAGATGGCATCATCGTCTCTCCCAGTGCTATGCCTACTACGCCGGATAGCATTCCTGTGCTTAAAACACAATGTATGGGTCCGCGCTAGCCACGATGCTGAGGGGTCTAACGCTGCTGCTAACGCTTTATCACAATTCAATTGGCAGATTTTCACAGAGTTCCTCCCTAACGCCCACCCATCGGGCAACAGTTGCCCACCCTCCCTATGGGATCTAGTGGCGAATAGTTGATGCCATTAATCAGAGCGTCAGTTGGCCCGTCGACGTGGCAAGCATACAGTAAGGCATGGGAAGAGTGGACATGACTAGTAGCAGGCAGACGGGTTGACCGATGTGAACAAGCCAGATTACAAGTCACCATAGAATTTCTCCACCAGTTAATGATGAGGGGCATATCATGGGCGTCAGCGCAGCGGTGTCTGACCGGAGTAGCATTTCACTTCCAACTACTGAATTGGGGAGATGTGACAATGAGATTCATCATCAGACAATCCATAAAAGGGTGGAAAAGGGGTCAGCCAAGTCAGGAGTGTAGATGTCCCGTCCCGTGTCACTAAAACTGATTTCTCACATCATATCCCTAACACCATTAACATGACACTCACAATTTGAAGCAACACTACTGTCTACTGCATTTGCGATCGCCTTCTTCGGGGAGCTATGCATAAGCGAATTAGTCCCTCAATCCAAAATTACCACCAGTGGAGGCTTATTACACCAGGACGTAGTCATAGCCAATAATGCAATACGTCTACGCATACGCAAATCGAAAACGGTTCCAGCGGGCAGGGGCACTTGGGTACTTCTACAACCCACAAACGGTACACTGAGTCGGGTAACAATAGTAAAAAAAATATAACCGTCAGATCACAAAGTAATTTCTTCCTATCACACATTGATGGAACGCCATTATCAAGATACCAGTTCCAAGCTATATTTAGCTCACTCATTCCGCATAGGCGCGGCCACGGAAGCAGCAAGAGCAGGACTGTCAGAAACGGAAGTTCAGAGGATAGGGAGATGGCGATCCACGTGTTTGGTGAGATACATAAGACCGGACTTGTTATCCTGACGTGGTTTGTTTGTTTCTTTTACAGGTGACGCTAAGCCAACAGTGTGGGTGATCGGCCAATCGTATATATATATTAGGCAGAAAAGAGGGTGAAAGTCTGCCCAGGCGGGAGGAAATTAGAGTTTCATAACACATATTTCAACTGGAGAGGTATTAGAGGCCTGCAATGGCCACAGGTACTAATGGAGGTAATCAAGGTAGGGAGAGAGGCAAGAGGTCCGGTCATCTTAGTTATACAGGCCGGGGGAAACGACCTAGGTCATCACAAGAGCGCATAACTAATGGCAATAATGAAACTAGACACTGAGCGCTTCAGAGAATTTTTCACAAAACTGACTATAGTATGGTCAGAGATTGTGCCGATAGCTTTATGGCAAGGTGCGCGAGACATCACGGCCATCGAACGGACAAGGCGGGTAATAAATATTCGGATGGCAAAATTTAGAAGAGACAGAGGCGGTGTAGTGATACGACACCGACAACTGGAAGGAGATAAAGCAGGCCTCATACGGCCCGACGGTGTTCACTTAATGGATATTGGACTGGACATATTCCTGTCAGGACTCCAGGACGGCGTGGAACAAGGGTTAAGAGTAATGGATGGGGGTCAGAGTCCTGCATACGAGTACGCAGGATCCTCCGTGGCCTGGAAATAGAAAGGACATGTTGGAGAGTTTCACTTGTTGGCCAACTTGCCGGTGTGGAGACCCAGGGCATGCTGCAACAAGCTGAATTATTTTAGAAATAAAATGCCTTTCTAATGTAATGAGTATAAAGAGTTAATAAAGCTGTGACCGATCCTCACCCATCCAGTTGTAAGAGTTACATTATTGTATTGTCAAGGAAAGGGGCGCGGTAGGGGGGCTGAGCATCTGGCTTTGGTTGGGGGTCCCCACAGTCTGCCTAGGCTAGATGCAGTTAAAAATTCTTATTAGATACACAGGAGGTGTAGCTTGCTTCAGAGCTGGGCTACTACGCTGACTACCAGACACTGAAGCTTTGGAGCAGACCTCTGAGTAAACAGCTCTTCAGACTCAACCATCTGTGTTACCCCAAGCCATAGTGTATGTAGTTTCTTACGGTTAAAAGGGGGGGGGGGGCTACCCAACCCACCTGGAATTGACGATGCCAACATCACGTAAAACACAGCAAGGGGACTCCAAAAAGAGTCTCCATTTTTTCCAAAACTTGTGGCACAGACACCACTTAAGTGGCATCAATTGCCCCAGAGTTGCTTAAAACGGTTGGTGAGGTGATTTTACCAAATCCTCAAGCTTTTAGTCTCCCCAGGATGACACAGGGGTAGAAAACTCCTTGCTGATCCATGATTTGTTCATCTTTATGAACGTGAGTCTGGCTACATTCTCAGTGGACAGCCACGTGCGCTTATCTGTCAGCACACCACCAGCAGCGCTGAACACACATTCAGAGAGAACGCTGGCTGCAGGGCATGACAAGATCTCCAAGGCGTGAGTGGCGAGCTCCGGACATTTTTCCAGATTGGAAGCCCAAAATGAGCAAGGGTCCAGTGACACAGTCATGGCTTCGATGTTCACTTGGAGATACTCCTGTACCGTCCTCTGTAGGCGTTGACTATGTGTCAGACTTCCTGTCTCCTGTGGCCTTGCAAAGGATGGTCTAAAAAAGTGGTGAAATGATTCCACAAAATTGCTGTTACCAGCAGATACTGTGTTACTGTTACGGTTTGAGTGATGAAGACTCGACAGTCCCACGGTTGGCAAGTTAGAACTGTGAGATTCACTACGTGCACCACTGGTGTTTTGTGGAAAAGCACATGTAAGATTCTGCAACAGCCTCTGCTGATACTCCTGCATGCGTGAATCCCTTTCTATGGCAGGAATTATTTCGGCAAATTTTATTTTGTACCGGGGATCTAAGAGTGTGGCTACCCAGTAGTCGGGATTACTTTGAATTGTGACAATCCGAGGGTCATGTTGCAGGTAGTGCAGCAAGAGGACACTCATGTGTCTTGCGCATCCAGGAGGACCATGTCCTTGTTGTGTTGGTAGCGAGGTAAGAATCATGCTTCCTTCCTCTGCCCTCTCCCCCCAACCTTGCACAACAGAAATGTGATCAAGGTCTCCCTCATCTGATGAGTCTTCCATGCCCATCGCCAGTTCGTCCTCCACTTCTTCCTCGGCTCCTACACCTTCCTTAACAGTTTGGCTGCTACCATGCGCCCTGGTTAATCCCTCTCCCCCACCCTCCCATGCCTGCCGCCTTGGTGCTGCCGACCGTCTGGACCTTGGAGATGTTATCCCTTCCGCATACGACTCCTCCTCTACTTCCTCCACCTCCTCTTGTCCCACCACCTGACTCCGAATTCTGTTTAACATGTGCTCCAGCATGTAAATCACCGGAATAGTCATGCTGATAATGGCATCGTCAGCACTAAACATCTTCGTCGCCATTTCAAAACTGTGCAGAAGGGTGCATAGGTCCCTGATCTGAGACCACTCCTGCAGCTTGATTTGTCCAACCGCTTGGTTCTCGTTGGCCCAGGCTATGCGTCAGAACGTATTGTACCAGGGCTTGTCGGTGCTGCCACTGTTGCTGCAACATGTGCAGAGTTGAATTCCACCATGTCGGCACATCGCATTTCAGCCGGTGAACTGGCAGGCCCAACGAGTTCTGTAGAGATGTAAGTCGTTGAGCTGCGGGATCCGAACGGCGGAAGTGAGCACACAGCGACTGTGCCCTCTCCAGAAGGCCATCTAGTCCGGGATAGTGGGCTAAAATTTGCTGGACAACCAGGTTCAACAGGTGAGCCATACAAGGCACGTGTGTGACATTGCCCCGGCGAAGGGCTGCACCAAGGTTTGCAGCATTGTCGCACACGGCCTTCCCTGGTTTCAGGTCCAGTGGAGGCAATCATTCATGAAACTGGGTCTCCAGAGCTGACCACAACTCCTCAGCTGTGTGACTCACATTTCCCAGACATTTCAAAGTAAACACCGCCTGATGCCATTGAGCCCTGCTGCCAGCATAGTAAGGAGGTGTGCAGGATTCCTTCTGCGCAGTTAGAAAGTGGGTGGCATTACCAGACAGGCTTTGGGTGCAGGTGGAGGACCGAGAGGAGGTTGAGGAGGCAGAAGCAGTGGAGGAACTTCTAGATAAAGGGGATTGACGCACAACTCGTGGGGACGGCAAGACTTGGACAGCAGCCCCTTGTCCTGCTGTCACCATAGTTACCCAGTGCCCAGTCAGCAACATGTAATGCCCCTGTCCATGCCTACTTGTCCAAGTGTCTGTGGTGAAATGCACCCTGTCACACACAGAGTTTCTCAAAGAAGCGGTGATGTTGTGTGCGACATGCTGGTGTAGTGCAGGCACACCTTTCTTTGAGAAGAAGTGCCGACTGGGCATCTGGTACTGGGGCACTGCGACGGACATAAGGTCTCGAAAATCCTCTGTGTCCACCAGGCGGAAAGGCAGCATTTCTGTAGCCAACAGCTTGCAGATGGTGAAATTCAACCTCTTAGCTTTGTCATGGCTAGGAGGAAATGGTCTTTTACTTGTCCACATCTGAGGGACCGAGGGCTGGCTGTTGTGCTTAGACGGGGTTGAGAAGGGTGTCCCCGGCAAACTGCCGGTCTGTGAGGAAGATGCAGGCGGAAAAGTTAGGTTGCCTTGATCCAAAGGTGGTGCTCTTGATGTCGGAGAGCGCTCAACACCAGCTGGTGTTTCCTCTTCCAAATGAAATGATGACCTGACAATCACACTGGCTGTTGCGGGTAAAGAGGTGGCAGGTCTGTGTCCAAAAACATGTGTGACTGCTGTCCCCCCAGTCACAGAGGATGAAGAGGCCGCAGATGCACAAGATGGGGCAGACGGTGGTTGGCCCGGCCGGCTAGGCCGCATTGTAGCATAGTGAGCTTCCCACTGCAACTTATGCTTCATATCCATGTGACGGTTCATGCATGAAGTACTCAAACTATGGATTTTTTGGCCTCTACTTAGCTTTTGGTGACAAATATTACAGATAACACGAGTTGGGTCATCCTTATCGATCTGAAAAAATGCCCAGGCTATGCAAGGCTTAGAGCCCATGCGACCTGAAGAGCCACCACTACTTGTGGTCAGAGGCAGAGTTGTGGTTGAGGATGCAGTTGTTGACGTGCTTCCAGTACTCCGTCTCTGTCCAGGAAGGCGCAACCTAACCTCGTCGTCAATAGCATCCTCCTCCACCTCCTCTGCTGACCTCATCGACTGGCTGACTGTGGGTTGACAGTAAGTGGCATCTCCAACCTTGTCATCATCACCCTGTGTGTTCTCACACCCGTCGTCCTCAGAGCCAACCTCTTCCTGCCCTGACCGAAAAGTCAAGTTGTCGCTCCAATCAGGTATTTGAGTCTCATCATCGTCTTCATCATTGTCTCCACCAACAGGAGTTACAGTTTGGGAACGAGGGTCTACATTATGCTCAGAACCTTCTTCATCTGGTCCTGGATCCGACTCATAAAGATTCTGGGCATTAGTGCAGATCATTTCCTCGTCTGGATTACCAGAAGCTCTGGAGCAGACCTCCGTTTCCCAGGCTATAGTATGAGTAAACAGCTCTGCAGACTCAACCATCTGTGTTACCCCATACTCAGACGGGCAGCTGGAGACTTGGGAGCTGTGAGGAAGCAAGTGCGATTGAGGTGACACCTCTGAGGACTGGAGTATTTGTGATGTTGAAGTTGAGGTGGAGGAGAGCCCACTTGAAGGAGCACTTGATATCCGTTGAAGCACTTGCTGTTTTTGTGCCTCATCTGGAATTTGTAGCGATGGGCGTGTCCGTAAGAAAGTGATTGTATCACATTGTCCACGAAAAGAAGTAGACATCTTAGTTTAGCTGGAAGATGGTCTTTCTTCTGCAGATGTTAGTCCCCCCCCCACCGCGGGGGGGCTCGACCCACCAGCGGACAGGCACCAGTATTGGGAGAGGGGGGCTGGCCGTCAGGGTCCACCGCGGCTCTGGCACAAACCCGGCGACACGGAGGTCACACGGGCAGGAACGGACTGGCCATGTCGGCTTCGCACTCCAGCGTAGTCCCTCTGCCCGCTCGCGCCCGTAACCTCAAGGGATGCACAAGCGGCTTTTCTTCCCAGGGCTGTTCCCCACCCAGCAGGAACGTGGGGGAGCTCAGGTCGGCCTTCCACTGTACTCCCTTACCTCCCTCGCCCTCTTTCCTTCTTCCGTTCTCCATCTAACCCCTCGGCTCTGTGGTGTCCGCTCTCCCTCCAGCTCTCTCCTTCTCACAGGTGGACTACCGCGTGTATTCACACTGTGGCGAATCTTTTGGGCCCAGGCATAAGAAGTTGTCGAGGTAATGGATAATATGTGCCCCTTTAGAAACGTCCATTACAACCCATTCGAGGAAGCAACTAAACGCCTCAAATAGTGAGCAGGATCTGGACCACCCCATGGGCAAACAGCGATTTATATAGTATGCTCCTTCCCAGAAGCAGCCCAATAGGTGGACACTATTCGGAGGCACAGATAGTAAGTAACCGGAACGCCCCATCAATGTCTGTTTTGGCCATTAGGGTAACCCTTCCCAACTTCTTGATCCGCCTGAATGCCTTGTCAAAGGATGTACAGTATATACTACTGTACTTGGTTCCGCGTCGATGTTGTCGTTTACTGACCTGCCCCTTGGATATGACAAATGGTGGATTAGTCCGAATGCATTGGGTACCGTTTTTGGCACAACTCACAACGGGGATACCACTACGTCTTGTAAGGAAAGTGTTCTGAATGGAACCGCCATTCTACCTAAAGATATTTCTTTTTTAAATTTTTTTGTCACGACGTCTGGGTGTTGGTAGGCTGATTTTAGATTTTTACTCCAGCCTTTCTTGATTTTAGAAGGGCATGACATGCCTATATCTGTGTCTCCCCCTCCTTTTACTCCTCCACCTCTTTTCTTTTCGCATGACTATACAGTATGTACTTGTCACTTTTCCATGTGTTAGTTGTGTCTTCTGAGCAGTTTGTCAGCTTTTGGACACCTTTGAAGGTGTTTTCTATGTGTTTCTATGTGTTTTTGTTTGCCTGACATTGGTTTTAACGGTGTTCGACGGTGTTCGACGAACAGTTCGACGAACAGTTCGGCGAACACACCGGTGTTCGATGAACCGAACCAGAACACTACGGGGGTGGCTCAACTCTACTAATCACATGCTAAATAGTTGCAAGTCAAATTTATGTATCAGAGAGCCAAGATAATTGTCTATAAAATGATGGTAGTCTCACATTCGAAGCATTAATGGATGGTGAGATATGGAGCCTGAAAGTTCAAAACATTGTTAACCTTTTGCTCGTCAATGTATAATACATACTGCAATACCACAGCATTGAAGTATATAGCAAAATCATAGTCTTCTATGAAGCCCAGTCTGTAGCTGAGCTTCACACGAAGACTAACATGACAGTTACAGGCAGGGCAGCCATTAGAAAATTTTGAGCTCCATCAGTTCAATAGTTAGCGTCTCTTTATGTCAATGGCAACATTATCTACAATATTTCATCCTAAATCCTGAGCAGACAAATTCTATGACACACAAATTGCCCTCTGGCTCCCTCCTCCCCGACACATAAATAATCTATACTCCTCTCCAATCAAGAGAAACAGAAATACAACAGTGATGCGCACACCTAAAATAATCCAAAGCTTTATTAATGCAAAACACAATAACAACAACATAAAACCTTAAAATACGAATGCCAAACCTGACATAGACTCAATGGGGTGCAAGGTGGGCGATGCAAGGCTATCAGATAATAGTATAATGACAAGGCTCAGTATATTGCATGCACAAACAAAAGTAGATACAAGCAAGATATATTATGAAATATTAACAGACATAATAACCATATCACATCTACTAAAACATAATAGCAGCTTAGCAGAAATTGCAATATTGAACCCAACTGTCAGGCAGTGAAAATCCTATATTAGCATATGAAACTTACATGAATAAGTAATGTAATGTAGTAACAAGGAAACCCAATATGGCCTGACAGGTAATGTCGCCCCCCAGAGGTCACTAGATGTATAAAGAAAACTACCACAAGATAGCTTACAAAGCCAATAGGTCAATCTGATTATAAAGGCTAGAGGATAGTAGTTGGTATAATCAGAATAGGCGACTCAGCACTAATAACATAAAAATATATGAAAGGCAATCTGAGAAATATGATTTTGTAATGCTAACAGCATGGCTGCCAAAATGGAAACAGAAAAGAGAGCAATAGAATATCACCTAAGGTCAGGGCGGCACCCAGACACCCCACGCGTATCGCTGTTAATTACAGCTTCATCAGGGAAAGTGTGAGGGAGTAACAAACAAGGACAGAATATATACACATTACATGCGCAGTACTAATAGCCCGTATTGCAAGGGTGAGTATTATAACCCAAATTGACATGCTGGACGCCGGCGCGTGGGCAACAGCTGACCAGAAGAAGCGTGGTGGTAGCGGATATGCCGGTAGCTGGGGATGCCATTGCGTCACTCAAACAACTCATGGTAATGGTGGCACGTCTCCTGGAATCAGAGATAGATGCATCGACTAACAGAAAGACATATTAAAGCTAGAGATGTGCCAGTAACCAGGGACGCCATCGTGTCTCCTAGATGGCAAATAGAGACACTGCTGCCATCTGGTGGATACCAGATAGAGGTGCTGCCGCATCCCATAAATACAAAGTAAGAAAAATTAATAATAAGCAGGATCGTTACGCAAAAAAATGTACATTAGGCCTATCACCTCCCCGAGAATCTAATATAAGATATATAGAAGCCTATTACTCATGTGCAGGCCGGCCAGCCTCAAGTCAACAAGTGGAAACAGGATATATATAAATGGCGGCGAAAGCTGAGGAACAAGCTAGGAATATTGGATTAGACACCATAATCCAACATTGGATTGAACACCATAATAGCGTGCAAGCTTTGACACGAAGACTAAGTCAAAACATGATCCTTAAATCAAGGAACAACAGTACTAATAAAGATAAATAAAAACAGCAAAGGGGTGGAGTTTGTGTATTGATATAAAAAGATCCAAACTCAACACACCAAAGTCAGGGTATATATCTAGATCCTGATTCTAAAAAACCCTAAAGAACTACTCATGCAGATATTGAAAAGAAATGTAGAGACCAGTCAAGAGCCGCATAGGTCTAAAGGAGTCCTATAATCTACGAAAAGCCACTGGGTATTCAAGAAGATGTCAGTCAGAAGAGGGTTTACTAACATGAAAAATATACAAACACAACATGAACAACATGATATATACAGTTGAAACCAGAAGTTTACATACACTATATAAAAAAGACACATATGCCTGTTTTTCTCAATATCTGACATGAAATCAGAACAAACTTTTCCCGTTTTAGGTCAAAATTACCATAATTTTTAATATTTGCCAAATGCCAATATAATGAGACAGAGAATGTTTTAAGACATTTTTATTAAAAACTGGAAAGTCAAAAGTTTACAGTCATTTCATTAGTATTTGGTACCATTGCCCTTAAACTGAATGACTTTGGTCAAACGTTTGGGATATCCTTCCACAATCTTCTCAGAATAGTTGGTTGGAATTTGTACCCATTCCTCAGGACAAAACTGGTGTAACTGATCCAGGTTTGTAGGTTGCCTTGCTCGCACCTGCCTTTTCACCTTTGCCCATAAATTTTCAATAGGATTGAGATCAGGGCTTTGTGATGGCCACTCCAAAACATTGACTTTGTTATCCTTAAGCCACTTTGTTACCATTTTGGCAGTATGCTTTGGGTCATTGTCCATTTGGAAGACCCATTTCCGCCCAAGCTTTAACTTCCTTGCTGATGTCTTGAGATGTTGCTTCAGTATTGCCACATAATCTTCTTTTCTCATGATGCCATCTATTTTGTGAACTGCACCAGTCCCTCCTGCAGTAAAACAACCCCACAACATGATGTTGCCACCCCCCGTGTTTCACAGTGGGGATGGTGTTCTTAGGCTTCCAAGCTTCTCCCTTTTTCCTCCAAACGTAACGATGGTCATTATGCCCAAAAAGTTCACTTTTAGTTTCATCAGACCACAGGACATGTCTCCACAAATTAAAGTCTTTGTTCCTGTGTGTGTAGCGCCCCGAGGGTTCGGTTGCTACAGGGGTATTGCACCTCAACCAGAGGTGTGATATTCCACTCCCAGGTAAGGATGGAGTGTGGACCAGGGCTCAGTTAGCTGCATACACACACTCACCCCATTTCCGGGGGACAGCTCGACGGTGCTCCCATTTATGCAGGCACAACTGACCATGTCCCTGGCTGGAGTGGGGAGGGGGGAGAGAACCCAGTGATGTAGGAGCAGAGGGGACGGTTTCTGGAGCATAGTAAGGAGCTCATTGGGTGCAGGTCACCTGAGCTCAGACACAGAGAAGCAGATAAAAGGTGGGAGCCATCTTTAGAGTGGGGTTGTTCAGAAGGGAGAGAGAGCTGACAGGGAGCTGAGGCTCAGCCTGAGCTCAGCTCCACGAGGCAGGCCTAGAGAGAAGGCTGGGGCCAGAGAGGAGAAGAGAAGAAGGAGAAGGAAGGAAGGAGAAGAGACAGAGGAGTAGAAAGGCTCCAGAAACAAGAAGGCAGAAGGGACCCTAAGAGAGCAGAACGGACAGCAACCGTTGCAAACCCGCGTTATATCGGGTGAAGGGTCAGGCTGTGGAAGGGTACCGGATTCCCAAGTTGGTGGAGGTAAATTATCCCTCAGCCAAGAACCGGAGGTCGTGAGCATTTATTGGTGTGACCCCCAGCCAAACCTGCTAGGAAGGCACCATATAGGATAGCGGGAAGCGGAGGCCAACGCTTGCCCGACATGGTCCGCGGTAGCTGGACAGAAGTTTGGTCACTGGTGGGGCACGAGAGGCCAGAGAAAGGACATTAGGGGGTCCTGTGCCATACTCCTGAATTGCCTGGGGGTTGACCGAGCTCCTCACCTGGTGGACGCAGCACGGCTTGGGCAGTCATTGCTGACAGAAGTGACATGGATAACAACTGTGAGTAAAAACCCTGGACTGCACCATTGGACTCAGTGTGATCTTTGCTGCGCCTGCACCATCACCCCCAGCATCCACCTACACTGCCCTGAGGCTACACTCTTCCCGTGGGGAGTTATCCTATCCCTGTGCTGCACACCAACACCAGCCTCAGCGGTCTGCCTTGCAGCGGCGGTTATCCCTGACCGCAATCCAGGGGTGGCATAGTCAGACATTCAAAACACTGATAAATAGACTGCCGCCATTTGGTCTGACCACCCTGAGCCATGGGATCGGGTTGCCACTACTACCCCCCATCAGCACCGTACACCAGAAGGCCTGGTTCCGGGTACCCCACGGCCCAGGGGGCGAGTCATGTGCATTTGCAAACATTAATCTGTTTTTTTTTATCTTTCTTTTGGAGTAATGGCTTCTTCCTGGCAGAGTGGCCTTTCAGCCCATGTTGATACAGTACTCGTTTCATTGTAGTTATTGACACAATCTTACCAGCTTCCGCCATCATCTTCACAAGGTCTTTTGCTTTTTTCTTGGGTTGATATGCACATGTCGGACCAAAGCACGTTCATCTCTGGGACACAGAACCCGTCTCCTTCCTGAGCGGTATGATGGCTGGACATTCCCATCTTGTTTGTACTTGCATATAACTGTTTGTACAGATGAACGAGGCACCTTCAGGTATCTTGAAATTGTACCTAAGGATGAATCCACAATTCTCTTTCTGATATCTTGACTGATTTCCTTAGACTTTTCCATGATGCTACACAAAGAAGCAGTGTGTTTCAGGTGTGCATTAAAATACATCCACAGGTGTGTCTCTAATTTACTCAGATGTTGCCAAAAAGCTTCCAAATATATGACATCATCATATGGGCAGTCCTGAATTGTTTAAAGGCATAGTAATCTTAGTGTATGTAAACTTTCTCATTATTCTGGCATTTGGCAAATATTAAAAATTATGGTAATTCTAATTAACCTAAAACATGGATCAAAAGTTAAAACCAGATTCTATATGTCTACTGGCTGATGGAAAGAGAAGAAGAAACCAGGCATGGATACATACAGGTGCATCTCAGTAAATTAGGATATCATCCAAAAGTTAATTTATTTCTGTTCTTCAATACAAAAAGTGAAACTCATATATTAAATAGAGTCATTATAAACAGAGTGATTCATTTCAAGCGTTTATTTCTGTTAATGTTGATGATTATGGCTTTCAGCCAATGAAACCACAAAAGTCATTATTTCAGTAAGTTAGAATACTTTATAGCAACAGCTTGAAAAATGTTTGGTCTTGCCAAAATCTGAACATTCTGCGTTCATTAAATGATCAATATTTCAGCATTGATGCCAATTTATTTTCTTTACCTAAACCAAATTTGGGAGGGTTTCAGCTTTCAAAAGAGTAATTTATAAAACCAATGGATGAATTTAATGTCCGGTTATAAGCTTTTATTTACATAACATGGATAAGCGACATAACTTCTGTCAGGGAGTGTATAGCACAGGGATGCTGCTGCATCCCTATGCTATACAGCCGATCAGACTGAAAAAAGGGAAAGTCCCATAGTGGGACAAAGTATAAAAGTTCAAAAAGTGTCAGAAAGTGAAAAAAAATTGTAAAAATATAAAAAAATGAAAAAAATAATCAAAAAATATCAAAATATACTGTACCCATAAATAAATATTATTATGAAAAAAAAACAACAATAAAAGTACACATATGTGGTATCACTGCGTTCGGAACGACCTGACCTATAAAACTTTCCCACTAGTTAACCCCTTTAGTGACTACGGTAAAAAAAAGAAAACGAAGCAAAAAACTATGCTTTATCATCATACTGCCAAACAAAAAATGGTATAAAACGTGATCAAAAAGACGAATGTAAATAAAAATGGTACCGCTGAAAACATCATCTTGTTCCGCAAAAAACAAGCCACCAAACAGCTCCATCAGTCAAAAAATAAAAAAGTTATAGCTCACAGAATAAAGCAATACAAAAAAATATATTTTTTCTATAAAATACTTTTTATTGTGTAAAAGCGCCAAAACATAAAGAAATATAAATGTGGTACTGCTGTAAACGTACTGACCCGAAGAATAAAGTTGCCTTATCAATTTTACCACACGCAGAACAGCATAAAAAACTCCCAAAAAACAATTCCTGAATTGTTGGTTTTTGTTTATTCTGCCTCCCACAAATCAGAATAGAATGTGATCAAAAAATGTCACGTGTCTGAAAATAGTACCAATAAAAATGTCAACTTGTCCCGCAAAAAACAAGCCATCATATGACTCTGTCAGCCGAAATATGGAAAAATTATAGCTCTCAAAATATGGCGATACAAAAACTAGTCTTTGCAAAAAAATGTGTTTTTTAGTGTGACAGCTGTCAATCATAAAAACACTATATCTGGTATCGCTGTAATCGCACCGACCTGAAGAATAAAGTTGTCTAATCACCTATACCGCACAAGGAACAGCGTAAAAAATAAACTCTAGGGTTAGGATTGTGTTAGGGTTAGGGTTAGGGTTGTGCTAGGGTTAGGGTTGTGCTAAGGTTGGCCTTGGGTTGGGCTAGGGTTATAGTTGGGCTGGGGTTAGGGTTGTGCTAGGGTTACGGTTGTGATAGGGTTAGGGTTGTGTTAGGGTTAGGGCTGTGTTAGGGTTAGGGTTATGCTAGGGTAAGGGTTGTGCTAGGGTTACGGTTAGGGTTGTGCTAAGGTTAGGGTTGGGCTAGGGTTAGAGTTGTGCTAGGGTTAAGGTTGTGTTAGGGTTAGGGTTGTGTTAGTGTTGGACTAGGGTTAGGGTTGGTCTAGGGTTAGGGTTGGGCTAAGGTTAGAGTTGTACTAGGGTTAGGGTTAGGGTTGTTCTAGGGTTAGGGTTGTGCTAGGGTTAGGGTAAGGGTTGGGTTTGGGTTAGGGTTGGGCAAGGGTTGGGGTTAGGGTTGTGTTGGGGTTGGGATTTTTTCAAAAGTAAAGAAAAAAAATGATGACGATATGGCAAATAGTGTTGAGCGCAAGTGCTCGCTACTTGAGTTTGTATCGGGTGCTCGGGTACACACTGAGTATCACGGGTGCTCGATTGACATGCTTGAGTCTCCACTCCATATGCTTTGAAGCTGTTATACAGCCAAAAAAAACTCACGGGGATTGCCTGCTATACACGAGTGATCCTCGCATGTTTTTTTTTGGGTGTCTAACAATCGTGAAACATGCGGGTGGAGACTCGAGCAAGTCACTTGAGCACCCGTGATACTTGGTGCATACCCGAGTACATGATGTAAACTCAAGAAGCGAGCACTTGTGCTCAAGACTAATGACAACTTATTCAATATGATGACTTAATGTTATCAAATTCTGTGTCGTACCCCTGGACTCAAAATGTTCATTATACCCCTTGATAAAATCTTTGAGGGGTGTAGTTTCCAAAATGGTGTCACTTGTGGGGGGTTTCCACTGTTTAGGCACATCAGGGGCTCCCCAAACGCAACACGGCGTTCGCAAATTTTACATTCAAAAAGTCAAACGGCGCTCGGTTTCTTCCGAACCCTGCCGTGCACCCAAACAGTAGTTTTCCCCACATATGGGGTATCTGCTTACTCAGGAGAAATTGCACAACAAATTTCATGGTGCAATTTCTCCTGTTACCCTTATGAAAATGCAAAATTGGAGGCTGAAAAACATTTTTGTGGGAAAAATGTGAACATTTTATTTTTATGGCTCAATGTTATAAATGTCTGTGAAGCACCTGGGGGTTCAAGGTGCTCACTACACACCTAGATAAGTTCCCTTAGGGGTCTAGTTTTCAAAATGGTGTCACTTGTGGTGGGTTTTCACTATTTAGGCACATCAGGGGCTCCCCAAACGCAACATGGCGTCCGCTAATTATTCAAGCAAATTTTACAATCAAAAAGTCAAATGGCGCTCCTTCCCTTCCGAGCCCTGCCGTGTGCCCAAGCAGTAGTTTTCCCCCACATATGGGGTATTGGCGTGCTCACGAGGAATTGCTCAACAAATTTTGGGGTCCATTTTTTCCTGATACCCTTGTGAAAATAAAAAAATTGAGGTCTAAATTAACATTTTTGTGAAAAAAGTTAAATGTTCATTTTTTTTCTTCCACATTCCAAAAATTCCTGTGAAGCACCTGAAGGGTTAATAAACTTCTTGAATGTGGTTATGAGCACCTTGAGGGGTGCAGTTTTTAGAATGGTGTCACTTTTGGGTATTTTCTGACTTAAAGGCCCCTCTAAATCACTTCAAATGTGATGTGGTCCCAAAAAAAATGGTTTTGTAAATTTTGTTGGAAAAATGAGAAATCGCTGGTCAACTTTTAACCTTTAACTTTTAACATTTGGGAAATGTTATTTATTAACTATTTAGTGTGACATCTCTCTGATTTAAAGGCGTGAAAATTAAAATTTTGAAAATTGCAAAATTTTCCAAATTTTCGCCAAATTTCCGATTTTTTCACAAATAAACTCCAGTCATATCAAAGAAATTTTACCACTATCCTGAAGTACAATATGTCACGTAAAAACAATCTCAGAATCAGTGGGATCCGTTAAAGCGTTCAAGAGTTATTACCTCATAAAGTGACAGTGGTCAGAATTGTAAAAATTGGCCTGGTCTTTAACGTGCAAACCACCCTCGGGTGTAAAGGGGTTAAATTCCAAAATGCTGGCCTACTGAAATGTATGTTCAGTAAATGCACTCAATACTTGGTCGGGGCTCCTTTTGCATCAATTACTGCAACAATGCGGCGTGGCATGGAGGCGATCAGCCTGTGGCACTGCTAAGGTGTTATGGAAGCCCAGGTTGCTTTGATAGCAGCCTTCAGCTCGTTTGCATTGTTGCGTCTGGTGTCTCTCATCTTCCTCTTGACAATTCCCCATAGATTTTCTATGGGGTTAAGGTCAGGCGAGTTTGCTGGTCCATCAAGCAAAGTGATACCGTTGTTTTTAAACCAGATATTGGTACTTTTGGCAGTGTGGACAGGTGCCAAGTCCTGCTGGAGAATGAAATTTCCATCTCCAAAAAGCTTGTCGGCAGAGGGAAGCATGAAGTGCTCTAAAATTTCCTGGTAGACGGCTGCGTTGACTTTGGTCTTGATAAAACACAGTGGACCTACACCAGCAGATGATATGGCTCCCCAAACCATCACTGATTGTGGAAACTTCACACTAGACCTCAAGCAGCTTGGATTGTGTGCCTCTCCACTATTCCTCCAAACTCTGGGACCTTGATTTCCAAATGAAAATTGGAACTCTGGGACCTTGTGAAGTGTTTCATTGACTGCCTTCTGAACATCTGTTAAGTCATCAGTCTTCTCCATGATTGTGGAGCCTACTGAAACAGACTAAAGGACATTTTTAAATGCTTTGCCGGTGTTTTTGATAATTATTTTTATTTTCTGAGATAATGACTTTTCTGTTTTCATTGACTGTAAGCCATAATCATGATCTCTCAAATTTTTGGATCTTTTAGCTGTCAATGAATGTGTAACGGGTAAGTATTGTCATAATGTAGGATCTGCACATAGAATTGCCTAGTATTTGGACACAGGGCTGGGACAAGGAATTTTGGTGCCCTAGGCAGAGGAAGCCGATGGTGCTCCTTCCTTCCCCCTCCCCTCGATGAACCCTTAGCCCCAAATAAAGAAATGGGTCAGGGACTAAGGTAAAAGGTCTCCTAATGCCCCCCTCCTCCCACTCTGACAACCACTTCCACTATAATTGTTATCTATTTCAACCAAAAATACCAGCAAAAGTAAAATAAAATAGTATTTTAGGAGTGAGGCTCAACTAGGAGTGTGTTTTCAAAGTTAGATATATAATTATTTTTTTGCAGGCAATTTCCAGAATACAAGGGACAAATAGTGATATTCATCCCTGACATCCTATATTTAAATGTCAGACTCATGGACGGTCATGAAAATTAATATAGCTTAGTGGGGCCGTTTGGGTTAAAGCGTAATCGTCGTTTTAATTTTTATTTCATGAATCAATACCACACATGAAAATAAACAACTTTGTAATATATGTTATCAGAGAAATTTTCTTTTTTCTCTGCCAAAATTGATCAGTCATTATCAAAATTCTCAATTCTGAGGTAAAATATGTATTCTGTGAATACAATTTCCCATTACTTAGATAGATGGCAGCTGATACTGATAAGATTCTATCTATATAGGATTCTATCTTCATAGAATTGTATTCATAGAAACTGCCATCACCTATCTCAGAAATGTAACAGTCTGTCGTCACGGCCTATGCCATGGCTGTCCCCTCTCCATAGTTTTCTCTTACACTCTCTATATCTCCACACTGCGACTCACCATGCTAACCTCTCTCCATACTGTGTCCACATTTCATGCTGCCCCCTCTCCATATCAATTCTGTGCTCCTCTTTACACTATGCCCTCATACTGCCCACCACATTGTGGTCTCCAAACTGTTCCCCCTCCTCACACTATAACTCTACATGGTTTCATGGTCAACACAGCCACCCATACAGTACATCCACCCCCCAATATACACTACGATGTCCACCACAGCCCCCTATGCAGTATAATGTTCACCATAGCCCTCACTATAAGAAATTATCCAGTAGGAATTGCCTGGATGGTAGAACGAGGATGGGATGAAGATGCATGTAGAAGTGTATTTACTGATGTGCTCTTAGGTTGTCCAAATCATGGAATGCTGAAACGTCAATAAAATCAGTTCTATCATGATCATATTTGTAGGAATGTGAACATAGTAGGGTTTCTGATTAAGTGCTGACATAAATGAAGTCAACTCAAGTCCTGAGCCTTGAACAGATCAAGAAGATGTCATCAATATACCTCACCCAAAGAAGGGCGTGGTTCATTGAGATATTTTGATCTGCAAAAAAGAGGTCCTTCTCTCACATCCTGAGGAACAGATTTGCAGATGAGAGTGTGCAAGCCAATCCGATAACAACGTCTTGGAGCTTCAGGTAGAAGAACACATTGAACTTATTGATTTCATCCTTACACACAATTTTTTTTCTTTCAAACACAAAATCAATACATAATGACTGCAGTCACTGGATTGAAGAAAGAAGGAGATAGGAACCGAACCATCAGAATGACGGATATTCTCATAAGGTGATTCAGCATAATATGTGACGCGCCCCGTGGGACATGGGGTACTCGGTGTCGGGCCGGTGGGTGCAGGGGATGTCACAGTGGCAGTGACCCGGTCGGTGACCCAGGGCAGTCAATAAAAGGGGGATTATAGTTTTAATAGTTTAATGCCCATGACGCCACCTGTGGTATGCGGCTATATGGAGCCGCCACTGCGGTGCAGATCCCTTGGAGCTGATGGTGACGCAGGAGAGTTGGTTCAGCTCTCCACAGGTAGAGCTAAGCTCCAGGGCGGTGCAGTGAGGTTATAGATGATGTAGATGTTGCTGTGCAGTGTAGTGCAGGTGATGGCGCAGATAATAATTCTAGGACACAGTGGGGTGCAGTCTTCAAGGTTTACTCACAGTTGTTGAGCTCCAGGTTACCAGTACTAGAGTAACCTCCCACATTGTCCTGCATTCACCAAGGAAGGGGTTCAGCAATCTCTCAAGTAACTCAGGCATTCTTAAACGGGACCCCGTTCTATGTGCCTTCCTCGGTCGTCTTCCTGCGCTGGCTCTCACCCTCCTGCCCTGCGCCTCACAATCAGTGTCCCAAGCCGGTAGCCTCGGATCTTTTCGGGCGACCTGCAGTCCCCTGGACCCTCTGTGGCCACCTTTTCGGTGATGTAATTGTGGTGGTTGGCAGCTGCACCTTGCAAGTACAGCAGCCTCCAGTTTCTAGCTGAGCCTTGTAGTTCTCCACTAGTTTAGTGGCCTGTCCTCTCTGAGGCCTGATCCCTCTACTTTCCTGCAGATTCGGGCGCATGTGTGGCATCCGCACTTCCCGTGCCCCTAGGATCCCTTCTGTTCCTCTTGGAGCCTTCCTTCCTGCTCCTCTCCTCTCTTCAGTCTGTCTCACCTCATGGGCCTCTCTCACTCAGGCCCGCTCCTCCTGAGCAGAGCTCCTGCTCCCACTCACTGTCCTCCTCTGACTGGAACCCTTCTATTGGTTCCATCCCTTTTTATACACCTACTGAAGTGCTCCCCTAAACTCCTTCCTCCACCCACACCCACTGCATGGTTCCCCCTCTCTTGGTTCCGCCCACTCCAGCCAGGGACAGGGCTCAGCAGAGGAGCAGCGCATCTTGCCCCTCCTGCCGGTCTGGAGTAGTGTAGTGTTGGATGCAAGTGTGTGGGTCCCGGGCAGTACTCCATCCTTACCTGAGAGTGAGATACCACACCTCTGGGTGAGATGCAGTGCCTCTGAGGCGACTGAACCCGCAGGAACGCCACATATGTAACCAATAAAGTGTCCATACCATTATACCATTAAGCTTTTAAAAAAAATCAGAGGTATCCTTTGAACTGTATAGGATGGAATACATTCCACTAAGGTCTTTTAATGGTCATCTACATATTTAAAAATATACCCAAAATAATGGGCCTACCTGAAGGTATATTTAATTTTTATGGACTTTTGGAAGAAGGTAGAGTTTTGAAATGGCTGGTTCCGAATGAATAAAAGCATCATGAAGTGCTTTGGAAATTACTGAATTATCCATGGCTGACCTCAGTAGTTGTTCGAGTGGAGAGCTGAAAAAGGAAAGTGGAATGAAGTTTATTTTTTTTCAACATTTACAATCTTTCACTTGTCAATATGTTTCTGTTTCATGCATGTCACATTTCCAGATGACCACGTTTCCCCCTTGTCTGCAAGTTTGTATATAACAACTTTCCATTTTTTTCATTTACAAAAACTAGCACGTTGTGCATGAGTTATAGTGTCATTACGGATAAGATGTAGAACTTTTTCAAATTCATCAGATACTAGTCTAACAAAAAGATCAAATGGAGGGAATTTTTTAGATTTTTGATGAATGCATAAAGGTACTTTACTAGTGTTGAGCCACCCCCGTAGTGTTCGAGTTCGGTTCGTCGAACACCTGTATGTTCGCCGAACTGTTCGTCGAACACCGTTAAAACCAATGGCAGGCAAACAAAAACACATAGAAACACATAGAAAACACCTTCAAAGGTGTCCAAAACCTGACAAACTACTCAGAAGACACAACTAACACATGGAAAAGTGACAAGTACATATAGTCATGCGAAAAGAAAAGAAGTGGAGGAGTAAAAGGAGGGGGAGACACAGATATAGGCATGTCATGCCCTTCTAAAACCAAAAAAGTGCGAAGCCAACACGGCCAGTCCGTTCCTGCCCGTGCGACCTCCGTGTCGCCGGCTTTGTGCCAGAGCCGCGGTGGACCCTGACGGCCAGCCCCCCTCTCCCAATACTGGTGCCTGTCCGCTGGTGGGTCGAGCGAGCCCCCCTGCGGTGGAGGCAGGTCTAATCTTTTTAATTTAAATTGTCTCTCTAATCTGAATGAATACACTTTAAATCCTTTTACAAGGATCTATTGGAGGGCAAGTCTCATGCCAGCAGCCGAGTAATTCCAGCTCCAGTAGCGTCCACTAAAGCTGCTGCAGTTAAAAAGCTTTTATAAGGATTGAGCTCGGCGGTCCACCGCAAGGCGTCCTACCACCAGTCCCAGCCCCTATGCATTGGGGTGCCTCCCCGATGCTCTTCACTGAGTGTCCCAGGGGCCCGAACCATTTCCTTTGAAAAAATTAAGTGTCCAAACTACAGGTGGTGTAGCTTGCTTAACAGCTGGGATAATCCGCTGACTAGTAGACACTACTACTAGGCACAAAGTATTTCCTGGGCTAGATGCAGTTAAAAATTTGTAATTAGATAGTCTCGTTGGATGCTGAGAAAGCATTCAATAGAGTCTCCTAGCACGCCATATATTATTCTCTTAAAAAGCTTGGGGTAGGGGTCTAGGGGACCCTTTTATAGGCAAAATCACGGCCCTGTATCGCAATACGTCACCTAGGCTGAAGATAAATGGAACATTTTCATCACCTTTCATAATCACCAATGGGACAAGGCAGGGATGTCCTCTGTCCCCTCTCTTATACATCCTAGTGACGGAGCACCTGCTCTCATCAATTCGCCATAACCCCAATATTAGGTGGATTGAGGTGGGAGGCACCGAGTACAAGTGCTCTGCATTTGCTGATGATGTCCTAGTATATATCACTCAATCAGATATATCCATCCCTGCTGTTAAGGCTGAAATAGATCACTTTGTTACATGGTCAAATTTTAAAATCAATGCAGCGAAGTCTGAGGCCCTCGATGTCTCCCTCCCCAAATCCATACAGGATTCCATCCAGTCCAACTTTCCCTTTGCCTGGCCCTCACAGGGTATCAAATACTTAGGAATTCGTATTCATAGAGACCTCTCCCATCTATGTTATCTTAATTTTGGGCCCTTTATTGAACAACTCCATACAGACCACTGTTGGCAAGTTAGAACTGTAAGATTCACTACGTGAACCACTAGTGTTTTGTGGAAAAGCACATGTACAAAGTGTTCCAAATTATTATGCAAAAAGTGTTTAGGAGTGATAAGGTAAGAATTTTTTTGTTTGTCAGTTAAACTCATTGATGGTGATGTTTGTCAGGGCTCTTTATATCGCTGTAAGCAATTGCAGACACCTGTGCTAATTAGCTTGGCAGGTGTGTCCAATGAAAGGCAAGACTACTTAAGATGGCTGTCCCACATTATTAAGCAGCCTACATTTTCTGCCAAAATGGGAAAGAAAAAGGATGTGTTGGCTGCTGAGAAGCAACAAATTGTGGAGTGTTTAGGTCAAGGCATGACTACAATCAACATTGCCAAGACACTTCATCCTGATCATCGCACAATCAAGAAGAATGTAGCTGATTCACAGTACACATGTGCATGCTGATAAGGGAAAATTGAGAACTCTTTCCTACAGGCAATTACGTCAGGTTAAAAGAGCAGCGGCAAAAAAGCCTTGTCATAGCAGCAGAAAAGTTTTTGAAGCTGCTGGTGCCTCCAATGTCCCCCGAACAACAAGATGCAGAGTCCTTCAGAGGTTTGCAGCTGTGCGTAAGCCATCCTGTCGACCTCCTCTATCCACTGCACACAAGCAGAAACGGCTCCAGTGGGCCAAACAATACATAAAGACTGACTTCAAAACTGTTTTGTTCACCGATGAGTGCCGTGCAACGCTCGATGGTCCAGATGGATGGAGTGGAGGATGGCTGGTTGATGGACACCCCACGCAAACACGGCTATAGTGCCAACAAGGAGGAGGTGGAGTAATGTTTTGGGCTGGAATCATGGGGAGAGAGATTGTCGGCCCCTTTAGGATCCCTGAAGGGGTAAAGATGAACTCCATAATGTATGTGGAGTTTCTCAAACAGCACTTACTGCCATGGTTCAAGGAGAAGAATTATGTATTCCGCAGCAAGATCATTTTCATGCATGATAATGCACCATCTCATGCTGCACATAACACATCTGCATCTCTGGCTGATATGGGCATAAAAGGGGACAAACTTATAGTGTGACCCCCATGCTCCCCTGACCTCAACCCCATTCAGAACCTCTGGAGCATCATCAAAAGGAGTGTCTATGATGGCGGGAGGCAGTTCACATCTAAGCAACAGCTCTGGGAGGGTATTCTGTCCTCATGTAAAACAATTGAAGCAGAAACCATCCAAAACCTGACAAATTCAATGGACGAGAGAGTTCAGAAGCTCCTTTCGAACAAGGGATCCTATGTGCAAATGTAACATCACCTAGAATAAAGTTTTGAGTTGAAAACTGTTTGATTTCAGTTTCTAATAACCTGCTAATGCTTATAATTTCAAAAATGACCATTTTTTTGTTCTTTATTAAAATGAAAAGGTTGATCGAAGAGTGTGGGGGATCTAAGAGTGTGGCAACCCAGTAGTCAGGATTACTTCGAATTCTGACAATCTGTGGGTCATGTTGCAAGTAGTGCAGCAAGAAGGGACTCATGTGTCTTGCGCATCTAGAAGCCCCAAAATTATTTTCCGGGCTAGATGCAGCTAAAAATTATTATTAATTTGAAAGCTGGTGGAGCTTAGTATAGATGGCCTAATAGAATCAGTACTGCAAACTGCTACAAAGCCCAAATTATTTTCCAGCCAAGATACAGATAAACATGATTAGTAATTTTAAATCTGGTGGAGTTTAGTATAGATGGCCTAATAGAATCAGTACTGCACACTGCTACAAGGCCCAAATTATTTTCCAGCCAAGATACAGATAAATATGATTAGTAATTTTAAGTCTGGTGGAGTTTAGTATAGATGGCCTAATAGAATCAGTACTGCACACTGCTACAAGGCCCAAATTATTTTCCAGCCAAGATACAGATAAACATGATTAGTAATTTTAAATCTGGTGGAGTTTAGTATAGATGGCCTAATAGAATCAGTACTACACACTGCTACAAGGCCCAAATTATTTTCCAGCCAAGATACAGATAAACATGATTAGTAATTTGAAAGCTTAAAACAGTTGGTGAGGTGATTTTAACAAATCATCAAGCTTTTACTCTCCCCAGGATGACACAGGGGTAGAAAAGTCGTATCGGATCCATGATTTGTTCATCTTTATGAACGTGAGTCTGTCTACATTATCAGTGGAGAGCCGCATGCGCTTATCTGTCAGCACACCACCAGCAGCGCTGCACACACGTTCAGACAGAACACTGGCTGCGGGGCATGACAAGATCTCCAAGGCGTAAGTGGCAAGCTCCGGCCATTTATCCAGATTGGAAGCCCAAAATGAGCAAGGGTCCAGTGACACAGTCATGGCTTCAATGTTTACTTGGAGATACTCCTGTACCATCGTCTCTAGGCGTTGACTATGTGTCAGACTTCTTGTCTCCTGTGGCCTTGCAAAGGATGGGCTAAAAAAGTGGTGAAATGATTCTGCAAAATTGATGTTACCATCAAATACTGTGTTTCTGTTACGTTTTGAGAGCTGAACACTCGACGGTTCTATGGTTGGCAAGTTGGAACTGTGAGATTCACTACGTGCACCACTAGTGTTTTGGGGAAAAGCACATGTAAGATTCTGCAACAGTCTCTGCTGATACTCCTGCATGCGTGCATCTCTTTCTATGGCAGGAATAATTTCTGCAAATTTACTTTTGTACCGGGGATCTAAGAGTGTGGCAACCCACAATTCGAGGGTCATGTTGCAGGTAGTGCAGCAAGAAGGCACTCATGTGTATTGCACATCCAGGAGCACCAAGTCCCTGTTGTGTTGGTGGCGAGGTAACAATCATGCTTCCTTCCTCTGCCCTCTCCCCCCAACCTCGCACAACAGAAATGTGATCAAGGTCTCCCTCATCTGATGAGTCTTCCATCAGTTCATCCTCCACTTCTTCCTGGGCTCCTGCACCTTCCTCACTAGTTTGGCTGCTACCATGCGTTTTGGTAAAACCATCTCCCCCACCCTCACATGCCTGCCGACTTGGTGCTGCCGACCGTCTGGACCTTGCAGATGTTAGCCCTTCCGCATACAACTCCTCCTCCTCTACTTCCTCCACCTCCTCTTGTGCCACCACCTGACTCCGAATGCTGTTTAACATGTGCTCCAGCATGTAACTCACCGGAATAGTCTTGCTGATAATGGCATCGTCAGAACTAAACATCTTCGTCGCCATTTCAAAACTGTGCAGAAGGGTGCATAGGTCAATCATCTGAGACTACTCCTCCAGCGTGATTTGCCCCACCTCTGGATCTCATTGGCCCAGGCTATACGTCACAACGTATTGCACCAGGGCTTGTCGGTGCAGCCACAGTCGCTGCAACATGTGCAGAGTTGAATTCCACTGGGTAGGCACAACGCATTTTAGCCGGTGAAGTGGCAGGCCCAACGACTTCTGTAGAGATGTAAGTCGCTGAGCTGCGGGATGCGAACGGCGGAACTGAGCACACAGCGACCATGCCCTCAGCAGAAGGCCATCTAGTCCGGGATAGTGGGCTAAAAATTGCTGGACAACCAGGTTCAACACGTGAGCCATACAAGGCACGTGTGTGACATTGCCCCGGCGAAGGGCCGCACCGAAGTTTGCAGCATTGTCGCACACGGCCTTCCCTGGTTTCAGGTCCAGTGGAGACAACCATTCATGAAACTGCTTCTCCAGAGCTGACCACAACTCCTCAGCTGTGTGACTCACATTTCCCAGACATTTCAAAGTAAAAACTGCCTGATGACGTTGAGCCCTGCTGCCAGCATAGTAAGGAGGTGTGCAGGATTCCTTCTGCGCAGTTAGAAAGCTTGTGGCATGACCAGACAGGCTTTGGGTGCAGGTGGAGGACCGAGAGGAGGTTGAGGAGGCAGAAGCAGTGGAGGAACTTTGAGATAAAGAGGATTGACGCACAACTCGTGGGGATGGCAAGACTTAGATAGCAGCCCCTTGTCCTGCTGTCACCATTGTTACCCAGTGCCCAGTCTGCGACATGTAACGCCCCTGTCCATGCCTACTCGTCCAAGTGTCTGTGGTGAAACGCACCCTGTCACACACAGAGTTTCTCAAAGAAGCAGTGATGTTGTGTGCGACATGCTGGTGGAGTGCAGGCACACCTTTCTTTGAGAAGTAGTGCCGACTGGGCATCTGGTACTGGGGCACTGCGACGGACATAAGGTCTCGAAAATCCTCTGTGTCCACCAGGCGGAAAGGAAGCATTTCTGTAGCCAAGAGCTTGCAGATTGTGAAATTCAACCTCTTAGCTTTCACATGGCTAGGAGGAAATGGTCTTTTACTTGTCCACATCTGAGGGACCGAGGGCTGGCTGTTGTGCTTAGACGGGGTTGAGAAGGGTGTCCCCGGCAAACTGCCGGTCTGTGAGGAAGATGCAGGCAGACATGTTTGGTTGCCTTGATCCAAAGGTGGTGCTATCAATGTCGGACAGCGCTCAACACCAGCTGGTGTTTCCACCTCCAAAGAAAATGATGACCTGCCAATCACGCTGGCTGTTGTGGGTAAAGAGGTGGCAGGTCTGCATCCCAAAACAGGTGTGACTGCTGTCCCCCCAGTCACAGAGGATGAAGAGGCCGCGGATGCACAAGATGTGGCAGATGGTGGTTGGCCCGGCTGGATAGGCCACATTGTAGCACAGTGAGCTTCCCACTGCAACTTATGCTTCATATCCATGTGCCGGTTCATGCATGAAGTACTCAAACTATGTATTTTTTGGCCTCTACTTAGCTTTTGCTGACAAATGTTACAGATAACATGAGTTGGGTCATCTTTATCGATCTGAAAAAATGCCCAGGCTATGCAAGGCTTAGCACCCATGCGACCTGAAGAGCCACCACGACTTGTGGTCAGAGGCAGAGTTGTGTTTGAGGATGCAGTTGTTGACGTGCTTCCAGTACTACGTCTCTGTCCAGGAAGGCGCAACCTGACCTCGTCGTCACTAGCATCCTCCTCCACCTCCTCTGCTGACCTGATCTCTTGGCTGACTGTGGGTTGACAGTAAGTGGGATCTCTAACCTCATCATCATCACCCTGTGTGTTATAACACCCGTCGTCCTCAGAGCCAACCTCTTCCTGCCCTGACAAAAAACTAAAGTTGTCGCTCCAATCAGGTATTTGAGTCTTATCATCATCTTCCTCATTGTCTCCACCAACAGGAGTTACAGTTTGGGAACGAGAGTATACATTATGGTCAGAACCTTCTGCGTCTGGTCCTGGATCCGACTCATAAAGATTCTGGGCATCAGTGCAGATAATTTCCTCGTCTGGATTCACAGAAGCTCTGGAGCCGACCTCTGATTCCCAGGCTATAGTATGAGTAAACAGCTCTGCAGACTCAACCATCTGTTCTACCCCATACTCAGACGGGCAGCTGGAGACTTGGGAGCTGTGAGGAAGCAAGTGCGATTGGGGTGACACCTCTGAGGACTGGAGTATTTGTGATGTTGAAGTTGAGGTGGAGGAGAGCCCACATAAAGGAGCACTTGATATCTGTTTAAGCACACGCTGTTTTTGTGCCTCATTTGGAATTTGTAGCGATTGGCGTGGCCGTAAGAAAGGGATCTTATCACATTGTCCGCAAAAAGAAGTAGACATCTTAGTTTGGCTGGAAGATGGTCTTTCTTCTTCAGATGTTACTGTTGCTTTAACACCTACCCCACGGACACAACCTTTCCACCAGCAGCAGGCCTTTTTCCACTCGTTTTGGTGGTTTACTAATTGACAACTCTAGAGTTGTTTGCACAAAAAACAATGGATGGGAACCGAGCAGAGCTGAGTGGCCAAACTGTGGTATTAGTCCAAAAGTATTGGCTGGGTTAGATGCAGATAAAAATTATTTTGAATTTGCAACCTGCTGGAGGTTAGTATAGATGGACTAATAGAACAAGTCCCACACACTGCTACAAGCCGAAATATTTTTTCAGAGCTAGATGCAGAAAAAAATTATATTGAATTTGCAACCTGATGGAGGTTACTATAGATGGACTAAGAGAACAAGTCCCACACACTGCTATAAGCCTAAATATTTTTTCAGAGCTAGATGCAGAAAAAAAGTATATTGAATTTGCAACCTGCTGGAAGTTAGTATAGATGGACTAATAGAACAAGTCCCACACACTGCTACAAGCCGAAATATTTTTTCAGAGCTAGATGCAGAAAAAAAATTATTTTGAATTTGCAACCTGCTGGAGGTTAGTATAGATGGACTAATAGAACAAGTCCCACACACTGCTACAAGCCGAAATATTTTTTCAGAGCTAGATGCAGAAAAAAATTATATTGAATTTGCAACCTGATGGAGGTTAGTATAGATGGACTAATAGAACAAGTCCCACACACTGCTACAAGCCGAAATATTTTTTCAGAGCTAGATGCAGAAAAAATTTATATTGAATTTGCAACCTGATGGAGGTTAGTATAGATGGACTAATAGAACAAGTCCCACACACTGCTACAAGCCGAAATATTTTTTCAGAGCTAAATGCAGATAAAAATTATTTTGAATTTGCAACCTGGTGGAGGTTAGTATAGATGGACTAATAGAATGATGCTATGCCCAAAAGGTTTTACTTCACTAGGTGCAGTAAAAAAAAATTGTATTCTATACACAGGTGGTGTAGCTTGCAACACAGATAGGCTTCTCCACTGACTAACACACACTGCAAGAAGACAAAAAGGATTTGCTTTGCTAGATTTAGCCAAATGCTGTGAAAAAAACTTGCACAGCACTGGCACAGACCTGCCTGGCAAAAAGTGATAGGAACTGATGTAACCTAGCCCTGAAAAGGACTGCAATTACAATTAGTCTTTACTCCCAACCTATCTATTTAAGAGCACAGACTTGCCTGATAAAAGTGATAGGAACTGATGTAACCTAGCCCTGAAGAGGACTGCAATTACAATTAGTCTTTACTCCCAACCTATCTATTTAAGAGCACAGACCTGCCTGATAAAAGTCGTAGGAAATGATGTAACCTAGTCCTTAAAAGTACTGCAATCACAACTATTCCCTACTCCCAAGCTATCTGTAGATTTGTGCCAAAATTGGCTTCAAATTAACAAAGTATAGCGCACACAGCAACAGCGGTGCCGTCTAACACGCAGCTGCAGCAGTGAGAAAATGGTGGCAACGGGGAAAATGGCTGGGTCTTATAGGGCAAGGACATGTGACATACACTGCCAATGACACACGCCCTTGCTTGTGTGAAAAAAAGCAGTTCGCTCCGTGTGTGCGCTGCTGATAGGTTGACAGATTGCACCTCCCCACTGTAAATGCGGGAAAGAGAAAAAAAAATGGAGATCTTCATTATTTCTGCAGAGATCCATCCCCTGCCCCTCCCCCCGCCCCGCTGTACACCCAAACTACGTATTAACATTAATTTTCAGCATTACTGAGAAAAAATCCAGTTATGATTTTGGTGCACGAGCATTTATCGAACATAACCTCGAACAGCCGAATTTTTTTCAAATCGTTCGTTTTCGCCGAACGGCTCGAACACCGCCCAAAACAGCTCGAATTTGAGATTGGCGAACAGTTCGAGTCGAACACCGCTCATCTCTATACTTTACCCAAATCTGGTTTGGATTGTTTATCCAATAGTTGTTCCAAAATGTGAATGTTCTGTTCCTCACTGAAAAGGGGCATATCAGATGTCAAATCTTTATGTAACCACCTTTTAAAATTTAAATTATGGGCAAAAATGTGATCCTTTACTGCTGTAAAAACATCACAATGCACACAGAGGCAATAGGTCAAACCCTTCTCTAGGGCAGAAAGATCTGTCTCAGTTAGGGTATGTGAGGAAAGATTAATTACCTTAGGTGTGTTGGCCATGGCTACAGTCTAGCAACGGCGGCTAAACATACGAATTGCTCTGTAAATTGTCAGGATTACAGGAGTGCTGTTAGCTCCTAATCTTGCCCATCTTCGATTTCACTACACTCCTCCAATGCTGCAAAAGAAAAGCTGCTTCATTGCAGCAACGGAGAGTGCACAGTTGGGGGCAGTAGTCCGATGATACTACTGGTCCAAGATGTTGATTAATCAAAAGTGCAACAAACCCCAGAAAGCAGGCACTCATGAGGTTAGGAAGAAGAGGGCTCCTTGTGAAGATCATGCAAATAAGCCTTTAATTGTGCTGCTGCAGAGATTGCTGCAATGCAGGGACCTTCAGATACATAGTGGGAGAGACTTTCTACACCCCAGTCCCTGATTTGCATTTCTGTACTCCTCTAAAAAGAACAGAATACATTCTTATCTACTTTCCTGCTAACATTATGCTGTAGGCGGCAATAGCACTCACTCCACCCCAAACTTTTTTTTACCCCCTATTCTCTGTTGTCTAAACTTGGGATAGGTTTTACAGTCAGGTGTGTATTATAATCCGAAAAATATAATATACAAACATTATATACTGTATACAGATAGTATATAAATATTATATAATGTGTAACATAATCAGCAGGTGGGCAGGTATAGCTTTTATCCATAAACTCTTATCCTTCAGAGTGCACCACGGTGAGCTTGGGTGAACCATTAACAAGGGGTGAAACTACTTCAATTACATACCGATTTCCACTGACAAGTAAAAAAACACATTTGAAGCCGGTCATTCCTTTGCCAAACATCCTAAATTGGTTGTAGTTTCTTTGTGGCTTCTCTATTTAGCAACAGGTAATACCGAAAATATTTCAAATCCAGACATCTA
Source organism: Phyllobates terribilis (assembly GCF_046119375.1). Lineage (NCBI taxonomy): Eukaryota > Metazoa > Chordata > Amphibia > Anura > Dendrobatidae > Phyllobates > Phyllobates terribilis. The sequence goes on along the minus strand of NW_027362761.1, from coordinate 401,520,590 downwards.
AGCACACACCTATAAATATTTGCTTCAGCTTTGGTGCTATATTTATCTAAGCATGCCTTTAATATTATTTTGCCAATGTGTCAAAGCAACTCCAATGTGCTAAAAGGAGAAACCAGGTCCGGAAAATCAACAAGTGGGTTTAAGCCAATGAGTTTGTCTTACCTTAATTTTGGAAAACTTAATTTCCGAGCTTTGCGGTTTTAGAAAGAAAACATGGTTAAAGCAGAAAAAAACACCTTAATGATATTTATCAATAACAATAGTGTTCCTTGCTGATGGAGGAATGTGTTTCCTACTTTGGTGCTCAGAAGGTTTCTTGTGTAGTCATCTCCGCTACATTGGGCTTGCTCCTGTTTTACAAGGGAGTTCCCAACTGAGGAAGGAATACAATTATATGGTTGTGGGGAAGGCAATAAGACTTTATTACTGTTTATGTCTACTTTGGTTCTGAAAACATTGACTGTCCAGCTCTAAACTGTTTTCAAGGAAGGACCTGTATATAAATGTCTACAGTTGTCAAATGTGGGTAGATTAGTTCGGAGTTCATCCAAAGGTTGGAACACAGTAGAAGAGCCAAGTAGTATTGACCACATCTATCCATCCATCTGTGACTAGGATATATTTGTGTAAGCTGTGCGTTCTCTCTTACAGTACAGATTGTTTTGGGATATTAAGAGAGTCTTTTAATTCCTGGGAGATATCCAGGAACCATTATACTATTAAATTCACATCTGTAGTGCCGAAAAAGTGCAAATGATGTAAAAATTAGTAATTCACATAAAATGTGAAATTATTAGTATAAATTAGTTTGCTTCCCAGTATGTTCCTGACCTTGTGCTAGTAAGAAATCTAAGGCTTTCACCATCAGATATTGTTATACGAGGCGTGAGCGCCCTCTGCTGTGATTAATAGTGAATTATAAGTGGCTGTCTAAGCAAAAAGAAAATCTAGTGTATGGAAGAGGATACAATAAGTTTGTTCCAAAAGACCATAAGTAACAATAATAATAAAAATCCCAATTATGACCCAAGAAATAGTATAGGCACTTCCATACAATGCAAAAACCTACAAAAAAGGGGGGAGCTGATGCCCAGTTAAAAAAATATATAAATCTTTATTAGTTTCAACATAGAACAATAGACAACATGAATATTAAAAAGAGAAACAGATGCAAATTATACTAGGTGACTCAGAAAATTGATAATACAGATCTTTCCTAAACATGATCCAAATAAAGTGCTGTGTACACTGCTCAAAAAAATAAAGGGAACACTTAAACAACAGAATACACTGTGTGCAGAATTATTAGGCAAATGAGTATTTTGATCACATGATACTTTTTATACATGTTGTCCTACTCCAAGTTGCATAGGCTTGAGAACCAACTACCAATTAAGTAAATCTGGTGATGTGCATCTCTGTAATGAGGAGGGGTGCTTACTAATGACTAGTGATGAGCGAGCACTAAAATGCTCTGGTGCTCGAAGCTCGGGTCGAGCACATTGGAATACTTGGGTGCCCAACCGGAGCAACGAGCCCAATGTAAGTCTATGGGAAACTCGAGCATTTTGCTGGTGGTCCCCTCCGGCGGTCTGCAGAAGGTCAAAAATTGCCCAAATTGAACGGTGCTCAATTAAACGTCAGGCAGGCAGAATATATAGGCAGACAGGCAGGGTATATAGGAGGGTGCATGAAAAACATAGCAGGGCACTTGGAACACACTAGTGCCCTCCGATTTTCATGCACCCGTCTCTTTATAAAAGCCGGCTGGCAATTCATCAGCGGCATACACCGGTACCCGACAATTTAGAACAGAAAGAATAGAGCATCACACATAGATTAGATAGATAGAAACATGTCAGTCACATATATAATAAGTACAGTGACAGTGTTGGTTACTGTACTTGTTATTTAGTGTTAAAATAAAGGATTTATTAAAAAAAAATAATAGTGTTTTCATGCACCCGTCTCTTTAAAAAAGCCGGCCGGCAATTCCTCAGCGGCATACATCGGTACCCGACAATTTAGAAAAGAAAGAATAGAGCATCACACATAGATTAGATAGATAGAAACATGTCAGTCACATATATAATAAGTAGAGTGACAGTGTTGGTTGATCAATAATAAAAATAATCCTCTAAAATACAACTTGCCTAATAATTCTGCACACAGTGTATAACTCCAAGTAAATCAAACTTCTGTGAAATCAAACTGTCCACTTAGGAAGCAACACTGATTGACAATCAATTTCACATGCTGTTGTGCAAATGGAATAGACAATAGATGGAAACTATTGGCAATTATCAAGACACACTCAATAAAGGAGTGGTTCTGCAGGTGGGGACCATAGACCACATCTCAGTACCAATGCTTTCTGGCTGATGTTTTGGTCACTTTTGAATGTTGGTTGTGCTTTCACACTCGTGGTAGCATGAGACGGACTCTACAACCCACAGAAGTTGCTCAGGTAGTGCAGCTCATCCAGGATGGCGCATCAATGCGAGCTGTGGCAAGAAGGTTTGCTGTGTCTGTCAGCGTAGTTGCCACTGGCGCCCTGTGCTCTTCACAGATGGAAGCAGGTTCACACTGAGCACATGTGACAGACGTGACAGAGTCTGGAGACGCCATGGAGAGCGATCTGCTGCCTGCAACATCCTTCAGCATGACCGGTTTGGCAGTGGGTCAGTAATGGTGTGGGGTGGCAATTCTATGGAGGGCCGCACAGTCCTCCATGTGCTCGCCAGAGGTAGCCTGACTGCCATTAGGTACCGAGATGAGATCCTCAGACCCCTTGAGAGACCATATGCTGGTGCGGTTGGCCCTGGGTTCCTCCTAATGCAGGACAATGCCAGACCTCATGTGGCTGGAGTGTGCCCGCAGTTCCTGCAAGATGAAGGCATTGAAGCTATGGACTGGCCCGCCCACTCCCCAGACCTGAATCCGATTGAGCACATCTGGGACATCATGTCTCGCTCCATCCACCAACGTCACGTTGCACCACAGACTGTCCAGGAGTTGGGGGATGCTTTAGTACAGGTCTGGGAGGAGATCCCACAGGAGACCATCCGCAACCTCATCAGGAGCATGCCCAGACGTTGTTGGGAGGTCATACAGGCACGTGGAGACCACACACAATACTGAGCCTCATTTTGACTTGTTTTAAGTACATTACATCAAAGTTGGATAAGCCTGTAGTGTGTTTTTCCACTTTAATTTTTGGGGGTGACTCCAAATCCAGACCTCCATTGGTTAATAAATTTGATTTCCATTGATGATTTTTGTGTGATTTTGTTGTCAGCACATTCAACTTTGTACAGTACAGAACAAAGTATTCAATGAGAATATTTCATTCATTCAGATCTAAGATGTGTTATTTGAGTGTTCCCTTTATTTTTTTGAGCAGTGTAAATACCCCACATTTGAATAAACAGGAGAAAACACCTAATAAATAAAAAGTGCTGTGCATAAATGGCCAACTGCTAATTAATCCTAAATAAATACCATAATTAAAGTTCCCTGCAATAAATAATGTCACAAATTCATAAAACAAATTGGTCAATAAATAAGGTATGACATACACAATACTAATAAACACAGTGTCAATGTATAGGTAGGAGTTTGCCATGTGTGCAAAATTAAGACCAAGTGGCCTATAGGGGGTGTAAAAAAGCACAAAGTCCTTAAAGAGTGTCAAGAAGTTAATGAGTCACAGCTATTTGGTCCTATTGATGAAGAGCAAATCAAAGTCTAAATAAAGTGCAAATGCAAACAATAACTAAAGATAGTCAAATTTAGCAGCATAAGTAAGGTGCAGTGCAAAGACTCATAAGACTAAAAATGATTGAAAACCTTGAAATAACACCAAATAGTACCAGATAGTGGAACATGGCAAGCATTAAATAAATGAACCTGAGTGGCTATATCTAAGCTCCCAAATACAAATGCCCACCTCCCTTTTGAGCCCCACAGTGTGCCTAAATCGCAGTTAGCATCCACATGTTTGGCATTTCTGTAGTGATGAGAGCCCACCTAATTTACCGATGCATGTCTCCAGAACCACAAGCTGGGCATAATGTACTGGTCACTACAAAGGCAGTTTGCAATTTTCCCATCAGCATCATCCACTGCGGCTTGTTTCTGGAAAAAAAAAACATGTAGTTAAAATCCTCACCTCACCTGTAGATCAATTCCCAAAGAGGTATAATTTCCAAAATGGGGTCACTTAAGGTGGGAGGGGAGAATTCTGCTCTTCTAGCAGTTAGGATCTCTGTATATGTAATCTACATACTATTCAAGGAAAATCTGCACTCCAGGAGGCAAATAGCGCTCTGTCCCTCCCAAGTCTCACTGTGTGGCTAAGCCATACTGTTATGAGATCTGCAGACCATTCCATCAAAGTCTGCGTACCAAAATGTCACTCCTTCCCTTCCGAGCCCTGACGTGCGCCCAAAGAGTAGCTTTCTCCCACATATGGGTTATCAGCATACTCAGGACGAATTGCACAACAACTTTTAGGGTCCAATTTCTCCGGTTACCCTTGTGAAAATAAAAAAAATTTAGCTAAAAGATAATTTTTGGGGAAAAAAGGTGATTTTTTTATTTTCACGGCTCTACGTTATAAACTTTTGTGAAACACTTGGGGTTCAAAGTGCTCACCAAACATCTAGATAAGTTCCTTAAGGGTCTAGTTTCCAAAATGGTGTCACTTTTGGGGGGTTTCCACTGTTTAGGCACATCAGGGGCTCCCCAAACGCAACATGGCGTCCACTAATTATTCAAGTAAATTTTACATTCAAAAAGTCAAATGGTGCTCATTCCCTTCCGAGCCATGCCATATACCCAAACAGTGGTTTCTCCCCACATATGAGGTATCTGTGTGCTCAGGAGAAGTTGCACAACACATTTTGGCATCCATTTTTCCCTGGTACCCTTGCAAAAATAAAACAATTTGGATCTAAAGTAAAAATTTTGTAAAAAAAAGTTAAATGTTCATTGCTTTCTTCCACCTTTCAAAACTTCCTGTGAAGCACATGAAGAGTTAATAAACTTCTTGAATGTGGTTTTGAGTACCTTGAGTGGTGCAGTTTTTAGAATGGTGTGACTTTGGGGTATTTTCTGTCATAAAGGCACCTCAAATACACTTAAAATGTAATGTGGTCCTTAAAAAGATGTTTTGTAAATTTTGTTGGAAAAATTTGAAATCGATGGTCAACTTTTAACCCTTATAACTTCCTAACAAAAAAAAAAAATTGTTACAAAATTGTGCTGATGTAAAGTAGACACATGGGAAATGTTATTTATTAACTATTTTGTGTAACATATCTCTCTGAAGGTGTTCACACATCATGTTTTTTTCAGTATTTTTTTCTGCAGCAAACTGCAGCAAAACCTGATCTCTTGCCAGAAGGTTGTTCAGGATTTTTCTTGCTTTTTTGCTTATTTTTTGGTGTATTTTTCAGCATTTTTTCACTGTCCTTTTGTCTTTTTTATGCATGTACATAAAGTTCAGTGAAAAAAAAAATCTCATTCTAGTTTTGGCATAACAGTGAATTGCTCAGGAATAGTTTACCTAAGACACTGGCAGTACATTGAGTTTGTATTATACTATTTCTTTCACACTATGGTTTGCCATTCAGTTGCACAGGCATTGTTCAATTTCACACCCCCTATGCCACAGGTATTGTTCAATCTCACACTTGTATACTTCTACTCAAGAATATCTCTTATCTCTTTAGTATCTTAATGATAACTTCCTAACAACCAGGAACTAGCTTCCTGAATGCCCATGTAACTTGTCACGGGGATACTGTGAGAGATAGGGGCCAGAAGATCGTGGCATCTGGATTCACGAACTCCTGCACTGGTTAGAAGTACTTCACCATCTTATTAAACAGTGCAGTTTTTTTCGCTTGCTGGCGGTGCAAGGGTTAATATGTTCAGTTTGAGCTCCTGGAGCTTTCCTACCTGGTTTGTCTCAGCTGCTCAGTGTTGGCCACTCCCCTCTGCTATACATGCTCGCTTCTGGCACTTAGGAATTGCTAGTGTTAGTTCTTACTGCCTGGTTTGTAGTTCGAGGTATAATTTGCAGTTGGAGTAGGCGTTTGGAGATTTGTTCAGGAGATTGTTGCTTGCAATTTAGTTTTGTGTGCACATCCTCATGCTCTCCTATTTGGTTTCTTCTTTCTTATCTCCTCTGTGTTCCACTCTGTTGTTCGGTGAGTGCATTTTGTATGATTGTTATTTTCATTTATCCCTGTCTGTCTTCCCTTATTTTTCTCGTTAGTGTTTTCTTATACACTATGGCTTCCCACCTACGACAGATAAGGGTTGATTTAGGAGCATAGCAAGGCATGAGAACCCGGCATCTCCACCTTCAAGAGTAATCCAGGGGACAGGGATAGACTAGGGCGCCCCTAATTCTAGGGTCCTGGTTAGCGCCCACAGTCCCAAGGCACTGTGTGATATAACTCCTCCCCACCGGGGTTGGCTAAACTGTTAACCCTATCCACAGGTTAACTAAAACTGGTGCTGAATACAGTATATAAAATCACAGGTAAAATAGGTTATTACAATACATCAGAACAATAAATCTTCAAAGAGGGTGTCAGGACAACTCCACCTTTACAAACCCCCACATATCTAGTTTTAAAAGTTTCTCCTAAGGATTAGTCTTCAGATTTTGATGCTATCTAGAACAGAGCGTTCCCAAAGAAAAAGCATTTCCTTGTACTCTTTAGTAAACAGAGCCATGCAGAAACTTCCCCACAGTACTGTCATATAGACAGTTGTCCCCAAAGATCTTTAAACTAAAAAAAATAATACAGATACTGATTTACAAAGAACACCATAGTAAACTGTAAATAAATAGGCCCCCAAAAGTACCTCAGAATTATTTGTGATACATTTAGTGCCCCCTGTGATGAATGGCAGCAGAGAGATCCTGCAGAATCCCACCGCTGTCACCACTTGTGACGGATCCACACCTCGCCGCCCGCCTGACATCACAGTTACGTCAGACGGAACACTTGATATGGATCTTCCCTTTGCACCAACGTGATATTCCACACCCCTCGGGGACATGTAAAGTCAGATTGGTACAGTTCTACACCAACACTCCCTGTCCACATGGGTACAGGAAGGCACCGGGAGTGAGAAGAGGCACCGGGAGTGAAACGACACTGAACTATGGCTACTGGAGCTCTTAACCCCTTTGGGTCACTCCCCCTTCTGCCCCCTGGCTGGACCTAAATCTCAACCCCTGGTCTCTCTCAGCTAAAAACTCCAAAAACTAAAATGGGCTATACTTCCTTAATGGACGATCCTAGGGAGCTGGTTCTGGTGTCATCCAGCCGGGCCTCTCCTATGTGTGGAGACCAAACACAGTGGCTCTAGAGGTTTCTGAAAGGCTGTGCCATGTGTCTCCCTATCCCTGAGCGCTAGACTGTGCTGGAAGCTAGGGTGATATTCTTCATGTTCGGGGGGTTCTAAAAATCTATTTGATGTATCACTGGGATGTATCGTATTCCCATAACTCGGTATTGAATTATAGTATCTGACACAAAGGGAGCCGCATGGCTGTGGTCCACAGGGCGTCTTCCTGTGGCAGCTTCACAACTGAGGGTGGGGGTTTGTCACTCACTGTCCCTCAGCCCCCTCCTTTCTTCTTTAGCTGCAGAAGTGTCTGATTACAACTGTACACTGCAGATCTGTATAATCCCCCACCAAACAGGGCACAATGATTGACATGGGATTATATCTTCAGTATTCTTAACACCCCCTACAAAAATAAATAAATACAGCTATATAAATATCTCAAAAAACGCAACAAGTTCATAATACTTCTAAATAATAGCCATACAGTTTCCAATAGCAATAACGTTCATCTGAACCTTCTCAGGCTTATGCAATCTTCTGATGTGTGTAAAATGGTGGTGTGGATTTTGGGGGGGGGGCAATTCACATGAATCAAATTGCATATTGTTAAAATTTTGTGGGCCCTTTGAAGTTTGTAAAATGTGACAAAAATGTGATTCTCATCCGATCGATTCCCTCATCTACAATAAATATATCTTGTGGGTAAATACAAGAGACGTCTTTAAAATATGATTTAGAAGAATTAGCTACATAGATAACTAGTCTGTTTTTCACCTCTAAAGATACACCTTAAAAATAATAACAGATTTATAATTTAGAAATCAAATCATGTTTGTGCTGAAACGCTTTATGGAAAATGAATCAGAACTGATTGGTCTTTCATTTTAGTGATTAAGCAGGATTACAATGTCTATTTGATTGATATAACAGATATATTTCAGTCTGAAAATGGAAACTCTCACCTCTCATTATAGTCAACATTGTAATCCTGACTAATGTTATGTTATGTCCATGTAAATCATTTAATATAATATTAAAAAAACATAAATAAAAAAGATTTTTCTCTTCTCTGTTGTCAAGAAATCCAACCGTGTTTATTCATTATCTTTGCTTTCCAAAGGTAACAAATACTAATCGTGCTTGTCACTCACCTTTCAGAATTCCAGTAGAGCTATAAGATGTCATCGCATTAGTCAGGTCCTATCCTGGTAGTCCAGAATGGCTTTTTAAATAATGTTTTCTCTGAAATGTTGCAGCTTTTCATAGTAAAATATACCTGGCTACAATTGTGTAGCCAGACTTCTGCTGAACGTGGCTCAGGCAGGATGCATCTTATGACAGGTTCCATTTAAATAGCAGTGGAAATACTGCTAACTGGGCAGATTTGTTAAATAAGCACTATTCTTAAACTGCACCTGTCAGCAGGATTGTGCTCATTAAACTACATACACTGTCAGGTGGGCAACATTACACTGATTAAAATGATACCTTGGTTGATGAAATCAGTCCAGTGGTTCTTGTGTAATCTTTACTTTCATTTGGGAAATAATGATATGCACGTGCTTCGGGGTGGGCCTGTGGGGGGCGCTCTATCTTGTGCTCTGCTTACATATTCACCTATATGCTCTTATGACAGCTCACTGTGCCTTCACTGACCTGCCTCCTATTTTACCTAGCCCTGCACTACTAGATGCATTATGTAAAATAGGAGACAGGTCAGTGAAGGCACAGTGAGCTGTCATAAGAGCATACAGATAAATATGTAAGCAGAGCACCAGATAGAGCACCCCCCCACTAGAACGCCCCAAAGCATGGGCATATCATTAACTCCAAATTGAAAGTAAAGATTACACAAGAACCACAGGACAGATTTCATCAACCAAGGTATCATGTTAATCAGTTTAATGTCGCCCATCTGACAGTGTATGTAGTTTACTGAGCACAATCCTGCTGACAGGTGCGCCTTAAGTTCTTAAGAATAAATATCTTAAGGACAGTTCATACAGCATACAATTTGCAGATGGTGTGAAGGGGGGGACCATGGCCAACGCTGTCGGCCGGTTCTGACTTCTCTTCAACCTGAAACCCCTTTTCTAAACAGGAACCTGACATATGTGTGTTGTGCTGTGAGATTTGTTCTGTACTCACTTGTTGTTCAGGAGCCCTTGTTTACCTCACCGTTCTTGGGACCAGAAACAGCTGCTCACATATTCGGAGACATTTGGTCCAGTTCAACTGGTTCAGTTTTACTGTACGATTCAAATACATTCAGCTGCAGCATACAGAATGAGACAGAGTCCCCTCTGGTTGGTGTTCCCATTGCCCAGTACACTATCAGTTCTTGATCCATTCTGCCCGAATTGCCCCCGCTTCAACATCTTCTGTTGGTACAATGGACTTCCAATCCTGCATTACAGCTTCTCTGAGACCCACCTCTCGCTATGACCTGACCAGCCTCTTCTACTCAGGGGACAATGAGCCATGGAATCTGATGCCTCTTCTGGGCCCGAGGTCCGGGACCGCCCCGGGATCTGCACTAAACTTAAGATGTGTCCTCATACTGTTTGGAGACTTCATACTGACAGGATCCTTTGCAGCTTGTGCATCCACTGTTCTTGAACCTTTCACTCACCTACACTCTATGAGACTTCCACCGACTGACTTCCCTAAAGAAAGTGATTCCCCTTTTTATCTGAGCTAACCCCTCCCAATATGTGGACTATTCCCAAGCTTTTAACTATATCTTACCCTGAATGCTGCTAAATGTATCCCTATGCCTTCCACTGGTTCCCCTATGGACAGCCATCCCTCACTCCCTAGGGACGGCCTTGAGGTTAAATCTTCAGGAAAGCGAAACACAAACCGGCCATAAGGACAAAATGCAGATTTATGAATAAAACACATAGCAATAAAATTCTTCTATAATATTTAACTCTTTCTTGACCCGGCGTCTGCTTGGACACTGCTCATCCTCTTACATGTGCAAAGGAACATATCATAGCTGGATAATTAGGGCTAATATGGCTATATATTTTTGACCTTGGATTTTTTTAAATTGTATTTTAATACTATACAATAAAGAATTCAGGGGGAAATTCATCAAAGCTTTTTCGCCAGATTTCTGGCTCAGAAAGCTTTGAAAAGTTGCATTTTCTTTTGTAAACTCAAGATTGTGCAAAAATGCAACTTTTGGCGTATTCAATCACATCATTTTCGCACAAACTCTGCCAAAGTGTACGGGGCAGAACATGGTGGGGGCATGGCGTGGCAACCCTGCTTGTCAAACTCATGACAAGTGGCAGAGTTCGCTACTCCATAAATCTTACTCCAGCAGGGGCTGGAGTAAGATATGTGGTGAGACGCACATAGCGGCGTATGCCGCAATGCATCTCGCCTGATTCATTAAGAGGCGTTAGCCTCTTAATGAGTCAATAGCGTCTGCTCCAAAACACCACCTTATCAAGGCTGGCAGAAAATCGGTGGTCTTGATGAATCACTTCCTAAGTGTTCTATATAGTAAATGAGTGCTGGAACTTTGTTCATTGCCTTTTGGATTTGGAACCAACGAATGTGCATACCAGGGGCTGGCTGGCAAATTTTGGCCTAGGGGGCAAGCATACAGCAGTGGCCCATGAGCAGCGGCACAGCCTCACTGCACAGGCGCGGGACCAGCGCCGGACATGTAGAAATTTGCATGCGCCCCACAATAATAGCGCTTACCGGTAGCAGTATTCAAATATATGGGTGGCGACAGCAGTGACTGAATAGCAGAATCACTCCCCTATGACTGAAAACAAGCAGGTAAGACAAAGTATATATAATGTTATAAAATCATTAGACTATCACCGATTTTAATGAAAAAACCTTGTTAGTGATGCACATTGCATCACTAACAAAGCAATGGAGGCAGTGTAGATAGTAGCTAGGACGTGACAGGTTCCCTTTAAAGCCAGGGATATCAAACTCAAATTCACAGAGGGCCAAAGTTCAAAGCTTGGACAAAGTCACGGACCAACCTTAATATTTATTAAAAAAGTGTCTACAATTGAGGAAGTTTTTCTTTATCAAATATAACGATTAATTTAAAAATTATAATGGAATATTATAATATGTTATGTAAAAGCAGTAAAAAGCATATGGCCCTAAGGCCTAATTTAAGTATGTAATTTAACAGAGGATAAAAATCCTTGAATGAAACAGATAATAATGTATGATGCAACCAAAAGTGCCCCCACAGTATGATACCCCCACAGTGAATTCCTCCACACTCACAGTATGATGACCCTACTGTACCCCCCTCCCTCAATCCCCCCAACAAAGAATGGTGACCTAATCACAGTATGATTCTCCAACAGTAATCCCCACACAGCCCTCCATACAGTATAATGGCCACAAAAAGTCCTCCATACAGTATAATGGCCACAAAGAGTCCTCCATACGGTATACTGGGCCTCTCATAGTCCTCCATACAGTATAATGGGCCCCACATAGTCTTCCATAAAGAATAATAGGCCCCATATAGTTCTTCATGCAGTATAATGGGCCCCACATAGGCCTCCGTACAGAATAATGGGCCCCACATAGTCCTCCATACAGAATAATGGCCCCACATAGTCCTCCATACAGTATAATGGGCCACACATAGTTCTCCATACAGAGAAATGACCCCACATAGTGCTCAATACAGCATAATGGGCCCCACATAGTCCTCCATATAGTATAATGGCCCCACATAGTGCTCCATACAGTATAATGGGCCCCACATAGTGCTCCACACAGAATAATGGCCCCACATAGTGCTCCATAAAGTATAATAGGCCCCACATAGTCCTCCATAAAGAATAATGGCCCACATAGTCCTCCATACAGTATACTGAGCCCCTTATAATCCTCCATACAGTATAACGGGCCCCTCATAGTCCTCCATACAGAATAATGTGCCCAACAGAGGCCTCCATACAGTATAATGTGCCCCACATAGTCCTCCATACAGCATAATGGGTCCCACATAGTCCTTCATACAGTGTAATGGCCCCACATAATCCTCCATACAGTATAATGGGCCCCTCATAGTCCACCATGCAGAATAATGGGCCCCACATAGTCCGCCGTACTGTGTACATGGCCCCGCATGGTGCTCCGTACTGTATACATGGCCCCGCATAGTGCTCCGTACTGTATACATGGCCCCGCATAGTGCTCTGTACTATATACATGGCCCCGCATGGTGCTCCGTACTGTATACATGGTCCCGCATAATGCTCCGTACTGTATACATGGCCCCGCATAGTGCTCCGTACTCTATACATGGCCCCACACAGTGCTCTGTACTATATACATGGCCCCGCATGGTGCTCCGTACTGTATACATGGTCCCGCATAATGCTCTGTACTGTATACATGGCCTCGCATGGTGCTCCATACTGCATACATGGCCCCGCTTGGTGCTCCGTACTGTATACATGGCCCCGCATAATGCTCCGTACTGTATACATGGCTCCGCATAGTGCTCCGTACTGTATACATGCCCACATACTGCTTCGTACGGTATACATGGCCCCACATAGTGCTCCGTACTGTATACATGGCCCCGTATAATGCTCCGTACTGTATGCATGGCCCCGCATAGTCCTCCATATGTATACATGGCCCAGCATAGTGCTCTGTACTGTATACATGGCCCCGCATAATGCTCCATACTGCATACATGGCCCCGCTTGGTTCTCCGTACTGTATACATGGCCCCGCATGGTGCTCCGTACTGCATACATGGCCCAGCATGGTGCTCCGTACTGTATACATGGCTCCGCATGGTGCTCCATACTGTATACATTGCTCTGCATAGTGCTCCATACTGTATGCATGGCCCCGCATGAAGTTCCTTACTGTATACATGGCCTTGCATGGTGCTCCGTACTGTATACATGGCCCGCATGGTGCTCCGTACTACATACATGGCCCCGCTTTATGCTCCATACTGCATACATGGCCCCGCTTGGTGCTCCGTACTGTATACATGGCCCCACATAGTCCTCCATACCGTATACATGGCCCCGCATAGTGTTCCGTACTGTATACATGGCCCCGCATGGTGCTCCGTACTGTATACATGGCCCCACATAGTCCTCCCTACTGTATACATGGCCCCATATAGTGCTCCATACTGTATACATTATACATGGCCACGCATGGTGCTCCGTACTGTATACATGGCCCCGCATGGTTCTCCGTACTGTATACATGGCCCCATATGGTGCTCCGTACTGTATACATGGATCCGCATAGTGCTCCGTACTGTATACATGGCCCCGCATGGTGCTCTGTACTGTATACATGGCCTTGCATGGTGTTCCGTACTGTATACATGGCCCCGCATGGTGCTCCGTACTGCATATATGGCCCCGCATAGTGCTCTGTACTGTATACATGGCCCCGCATTGTGCTCCGTACTGTATACATGGCCCCGCATGGTGCTTCATACTGTATACATGGCCCCGCATGGTACTACGTACTGTATACATGGCCCCACATAGTCCTCCGTACTGTATACATGGCCCCGTTTAATGCTCCATACTGTACACATGGCCCCGCATGGGGCTTTGTACTGTATACATGGCCCCACATGGTGCTCCGTACTGTATACATGGCCCTGCATAGTCCTTCGCACTGTATACATGTCTCCGCATAGTGCTTCGTACTGTATACATGGCCCTGCATAATGCTCCGTACTGTATACATGGCCCCGCATGGTCCTCCGTACTGTATACATGGCCCCGCATAGTGCTCTGTACTCTATACATGGCCCCGCATAGTGCTCCGTACTGTATATGTGGCGCCCCGAGGGTTCAGTTGCCACAGGGGTATTGCATCTCAACCAGAGGTGTGATACTCCACTCCCAGGTAAGGATGGGGTGTGGACCAGGGCTCAGTTAGCTGCATACACACACTCACCCCATTTCCGGGGGATAGCTCGACGGTGCTCCCATTTATGCAGGCACGACTGACTAGGCTCGACGGTGCTCCCATTTATGCAGGCACAACTGACCATGTCCCTGGCTGGAGTGGGGAGGGGGGAGAGAACACAGTGATGTAGGAGCAGTAGGGGACGGTTTCTGGAGCATAGGAAGGAGCTCATTGGGTGCAGGTCACATGAGCTCAACACAGAGAAGCAGATAAAAGGTGGGAGCCATCTTTAGTGAGGGGTTCTGAGTTCTGAGAGAAAGAGAGTAGCAGCTCAGTCAGAGCTGTCAGGGAGCTGTGGCTCAGCCTGAGCTCAGCTCCATGAGGCAGGCCTGGAGTGAAGGCCGGGGCCAGAGAGGAGAAGGAGAAGGAAGGAAAGAGGAGAGACAGAGGAGTAGAAAGGCTCCAGAAACAAGAAGGCAGAAGGGACCCTAGGAGAGCAGAACGGACAGCAACCGTTGCAAGCCCGCGTTATATCGGGTGAAGTGTCAGGCCGCGGAAGGGTACCGGATTCCCAAGTTGGTGGAGGTAAATCATCCCTCAGCCAAGAACCGGAGGTCATGATCATTTATTGGTGCGACCCCTTGCTACACCCGCTAGGAAGGCACCACATAGGGTCAGGGAAACTGGCGCCAATTTTTACCAGAGAAGGCCCGAGGCAGCCGGACAGAAGCGTGGTCACTGGTGGGGCACGAGAGGCCAGAGAAAGGATAGAAGGGGGTCCTGTGCCACACTCCTGAGTTGCGTGGGGGTTGACCAAGCCCCTCACCTGGTGGGCGCAGCACGGCTTGGGCAGTCATTGCTGACAGAAGTGACTTGGATATCAACTGTGAGTAAAAGGCCTGAACTGCACCATTGGACTCTGTGTGATTTATGCTGCGCCTGCACCATCACCCCCAGCATCCACCTACATTGCCCTGAGGCTACACTCTTCCCGTGGGGAGTTATCCTATCCCTGTGCTGCACACCAACATCAGCCTCAGTGGTCTGCCTTGCAGCGGCGGTTATCCCTGACCGTAATCCACGGGTGGCGTAGTCGGACATTCCCAAATCTATAAATAGACTGCCACAATTTGGTCTGACCACCCTGAGCCACGGGATCGGGTTGCCACTACTACCCCCAGAATCGCATAGAAGCCCGGTTCCGGGTGCCCCACGGCCCAGGGGGCGAGTCAGCTTTGGCGTAGTCGGCAGGATTGTGACCAATCTGCCACAAACGGGTATTGCGTGCCTGAAAAGAGACTGTTTCACTGTATTGAAAATGGCGCCCGCCCCGGCAGAACGGACGCCATAATGTGCGCGCCAAAAGACAACAGGAAGCCACCTCCCATCGTGGGCCAGCTTCCAGAATGGTGCCAAAGAAGGAGCCCACCCCCAACAGCCATGAGTGCGGCTGTGGAGATGTCCATCAACGTGGGGGGGCTGCCCCTGAGAGTGATTGTCAGCAGATTGCCCCGGGGCCTCCCCCAACAGGGGCGGAAAGAGAAGAAAACCGAGGGGCAGGGTGTGGTTTGGATCAGTCTCGCCAGATCACACCCGGAGATGGAGAGGAGCATCAACTCCAGCACCCTGGCAAGCGGCCTGCTGCAGGCCGAGGCGTCCCCGTACAGCCTCACGGAGCTGATGGCTCAGCTCCCCACAGAAGACCCTAAATTCCTGAGGACAGCGCTGGAGGAGTTGGACTGGAGGATGGTCCGGGCGCAGAGGGAAGTCATCACCGGATGGAGAGAGGAGATGGCCCGGCGGGTCGCGACCCGGCAGCAAGAGACGCTGCCAGCATCCGGCAGCGCGCCTGCCCCCGAGGACAGAGAGAGAAGTCCGGAGGCCGAGAACAGTGCTGCCGTGGAGGCAGGTAAGGCAGACGCCCCTGCCCCGGGTCCTGACGCCGTAGCCTTACCCCTGGATCCCGCCGCTGAGCCAGAAGTCCCGGGAGCCGCTGCAGCTTCCACGCTCCCGCCGCAAACACCTGGGCCTCAAGCCGCGAGCACCGCCGCTGAACCACGCCCCCCGTCGTGCCCCCTGACCCCGGACGTGACCGAGAGCAGCCCGCTCCAGGCCCGGTCGCAAGGCCTGACCACCCCAAGCGCCTCCCAACCGCGTGCACCCCCGGTCTCGAAACCACCACCCCTGGGCGCGGACCTGTATGCCCAACTGACCGGTCCGGATGGAGAGCCAGTCCCCGTACCAGAGGGATGGGTTCACCCCAGTCTGCGGAAAAACCTTCCCGCAAAGGCCGAGGCCCCGCTCGCTCCGCTCTTGCCCTTACCACAGCCAGTCATCGTCTCTCAGCTCCCGGAGGAAGAGGTCCAGGTGGGATGGGACCAAACCAGGGAGGATGTGATGGGGTTTGCCCAGGAGACACGGACGGCCGCAGCCCGCAGGCGGGAGTTCTGTCACCGACAGGTGGCACAGTTGGAGAAGGAGAGACGGGTGTGGCGCCAGAGGTATGAGCAGCAGCAGGCCCGGAGCGCGGAACAGAAAATGCGCGCCCGACGAGACCCCCAAACCGCACGCAGTCACAGAAATCATAGGGACTGTGGTGAAATTACACCAAGAAGAGGAGTGGGGTTTCATCAAGGACCCAACGACGGACACGGATGTGTTTGTCACCCGGAGGGACGTAGAGAGTCACCTGCCAGAAGGACACCCGAAGCGGGATTTATTCCCGGGAGATTGAGTGTTCTACACCAGACACAGAGGTCTGCAGGGGTGGTACGCCCTTAACATCCAGAGGGTGGAGGAGAAACAGTACCAGGAGCATTGCTACCCAGAGGACCCGGACGGGTCTGAAGAATATGGCGAGGAGGAAGAAGGTGCGCAGGGAGGACACCGCTGCTAAGAAGTGGCAGCGTACCAATGTACATAGTTGCCCGTCAGGGTGAAGGAACTGTTACCTTGAGTTGCCCGGTATCGGGTCAGTTAAAACCGGCTGAATACTGGGAGCAGCCAACTTATTGAACTATCCGGCCGAGGACTGGGAGCGGTCAATCTTGCACATAATTGCACTTCTTAAAGTACCCCCTACTGGTTTTATAAGAGACCACAACAACAACTGACCTCAGAACAAAAACCCGTTAGAGGTGGCTGAAGACGAGGTCCAGCAGCTGAATCAGCTACGCCCTGCAGCCACCCCAGGGCCTTCGTTGAGGGTTTACGAACGGGTCCCTCGTGTTTGTGTTTATGTGTTTGCACTTAATAGAAAGATGGACACCTGGTTGCAAAGTACGCTGTGACCAGTTAACCAAAGCTTTACATGAAGAATGTTTACAAGAAAAATGTTTTATATGTGACAGATGTGTTTATAAAAGTGAAAAGAGTTTTATAATGTTTTATATATGTAAAGAAAGTATTAAAATAACTGCTGAAAGAGAAAATGTGCCAGTAACGTTAAAAGAGAATTGCCTCCCATTAAGGGAGTTATGATGGTTTATAGTCTTATATGTGAATGCATTCTAAAAACTTGCATGTTTCTGAATGGTCTTTTGCTTTGTTCCAGCTCGAGGACGTGCTGTGGTTTACCAGGGGGGAATGTGGTGCCCCGAGGGTTAGGTTGCCACAGGGGTATTGCATCTCAACCAGAGGTGTGATATTCCACTCCCAGGTAAGGAGGAAGTGTGGACCAGGGCTCAGTTAGCTGCATACACACACTCACCCCATTTCCGGGGGAACAGCTCGACGGTGCTCCCATTTATGCAGGCACGACTGACTAGGCTCGACGGTGCTCCCATTTATGCAGGCACAACTGACCATGTCCCTGGCTGGAGTGGGGAGGGGGGAGAGAACCCAGTGATGTAGGAGCAGTAGGGGACGGTTTCTGGAGCATAGGAAGGAGCTCATTGGGTGCAGGTCACCTGAGCTCGACACAGAGAAGCAGATAAAAGGTGGGAGCCATCTTTAGTGAGGGGTTCTGAGTTCTGAGAGAAAGAGAGTAGCAGCTCAGTCAGAGCTGTCAGGGAGCTGTGGCTCAGTCTGAGCTCAGCTCCACGAGGCAGGCCTGGAGAGAAGGCCGGGGCCAGAGAGGAGAAGAGGAGAAGGAGAAGGAAGGAAAGAGGAGAGACAGAGGAGTAGAAAGACTCCAGAAACAAGAAGGCAGAAGGGACCCTAAGAGAGCAGAACGGACAGCAACCGTTGCAAGCCCGCGTTATATCGGGTGAAGGGTCAGGCCGCGGAAGGGTACCAGATTCCCAAGTTGGTGGAGGCAAATCATCCCTCAGCCAAGAACCGGAGGTCGTGATCATTTATTGGTGCGACCCCTTGCTACACCCGCTAGGAAGGCACCACATAGGGTCAGGGAAACTGGCGCCAAGTTTTACCAGAGAAGGCCCGAGGCAGCCGGACAGAAGCGTGGTCACTGGTGGGGCACGAGAGGCCAGAGAAAGGATAGAAGGGGGTCCTGTGCCACACTCCTGAGTTGCGTGGGGGTTGACCAAGCCCCTCACCTGGTGGACGCAGCACGGCTTGGGCAGTCATTGCTGACAGAAGTGACTTGGATATCAACTGTGAGTAAAAGGCCTGAACTGCACCATTGGACTCTGTGTGATTTATGCTGCGCCTGCACCATCACCCCCAGCATCCACCTACATTGCCCTGAGGCTACACTCTTCCCGTGGGGAGTTATCCTATCCCTGTGCTGCACACCAACATCAGCCTCAGTGGTCTGCCTTGCAGCGGCGGTTATCCCTGACCGCAATCCAGGGGTGGCGTAGTCAGACATTCCCAAATCTATAAATAGACTGCCACAATTTGGTCTGACCACCCTGAGCCACGGGATCGGGTTGCCACTACTACCCCCAGCATCGCATAGAAGCCCGGTTCCGGGTGCCCCACGACCCAGGGGGCGAGTCATATACATGGCCCCGCATACTGCTCCGTACTCTATACATGGCCCCTCATAGTCCTCCGTACTGTATACATGGCCCCTCATAGTCCTCCGTACTGTATACATGGCCCCACATAGTCCTCCGTACTGTATACATGGCGCCGAATAGTGCTCCGTGCTGTATACATGGCCCTGCATAGTGCTCTGTACTGTATACATGGCCCTGCACGGTGCTCCTTACTGTATACATGGCCTTGCATAGTCCTCCGTACTGTATATATGACCCCGCATAGTGCTCTGTACTGTATACATGGCCCAGCATAGTGCTCTGTACTGTATACATGGCCCAGCTTAGTGCTCCGTACTGTATACATGGCCCCGAATAGTCCTCCATACTGTATACATGGCCCCGCATAGTGTTCCGCACTGTATACACGACCCCGCATGGTGCTCCTCACCGTATAATGGACCCAGATTAAAAAAATAATAAATACTCACCTCTGCCATTCCAACGCTGATCCCTACCTACCTGTGGGCCCACGGGCCATCCCCTGACCCTTGTCAGTGCGCGTGCCATCCTTCTTTCACTAGCACCACTCTCCTCTGCGCGTGCCCTCCCATCAGGCTGCGCACCCTAATGGGAAGAAGTGTGAAGAGGAGAGTGGCCGCGGCAGTATTGAGGCTATGGCTGACGGACGGGCGTCAAAAAACCTCTGTTGGAGGACCGGCCTACGGGGGCCCCTTTGCCCCCCGGCCCAGCCTGCCCCTAGTGCATACCATAAGGATAGATCATGTGGCTGGTATGTGACATTGGAGACAGGAAAATCTAAAACCAGGGAATTTCAGTCTACTTCTCTTCTATATACACAAGAAATGGTGAAAACCAGAAAGCAACTCACAATTTAATATTTACTGTTTTTTTTAATTTAGGAAATGCTCCATGATTACATCATAAAAAGCAAATTATTGTCAGGTAGTAATTTTAATTATTTTTTTATATCCTGCATGAAAAAAAAATGCAATTAGGACAAACATTGGCACTTTTACTGGCAACTCCTGAAAAGTATTACTATGTACAATAGGTATCATTACATGTATTGTGGGATTTGCTATATGAGTAATATTATGACTTTCCTGTTGAATTGCTCATATAGCAGACCCACACAATGTAATGGTTTGACGCCATTAATATGTGGGAACTACTAGTAGCAGAATTGCATGTATGATGAAAACATGCCATGTTTTCACTGTCTTCCTAAATAAATATTGCCATTTTGGTATATTAAGCATATTGCCCTGTTGATATTTTATCTCGCAGAATAGTGTTTAGTCGCATAGTGAACTTTAAATGGCCACCGTCATTTCAACAAACTTAGCATAAATCAGTCATGCCGTAGAATAGTACGTATGATCCACTTCTTCTATTTCCCACTTCCTCCTAAACCCATTACAGTGTCTGCAAATTGAGTTTCTGGTTCTGGCTTATATCCTAAGTCATGTGACAAGGCTCGTTAAAGGGTCACTATTGACTTTCAGGATTGCTACTTCCTGTAGGTGGCACTAGAGTTCTAGTCCTCTTCCTCTCTGAAGAGACAATTTGCATATTTCCCAGAGGAGCATTGCGGCTTTAAAAGTCTCCTCATCGTGACGTGCTGAACGTGTCGCTCTCCGCAAAAAAATTAAAATGTTACCTCTTAGATACTGGAAAAAACTAAAATCCATTTTAGTGAAAGCAATAGGTAAGGTCAGTACAGTGAGGTGTCAGGTTACACCTCCTATTTTACTCTATGGAGAGGGGAGGAGTGAGGATCTGGGGGAGTGAGATATTACACAGGCTGGTGCTGCAGTCAGACAACTGTAATACACAACAATCAGCTGGATTCACTTTCCATAATCATATCCCATAATCAACGTGAAAAAAACCTCTGTATGAACACACGCATATTAGGAGATTAAAACACTATCTGCATTAAAACCTTACAATAAAAAGGCGGCATAGTAACACATATAACTGTTTATATGAGGGACATCTTGTGACGCAATCTACTCAATTACATTGTCCTTTATTGTCTCTTTATCTAGTACAAGCCCGTACAAGTTGTGGCTGCACAGAACGATCCCAGCATTAGCACTATTTGCTGAAGCACCCAGGAGCCATTAGCTTGGATGCAGTTTCATCAGGTTTGTTGACGCGTTGCTTGGATACTAGAAGATAGCGGCTCCATGCGAGTTACTGCAGCAGCCACAGAGCTGACATTCCTCCACAACGGGAGGCAGAGGACTGCGGATCCTGGGATAGTTCCTGCGTCCTGGAAGATACATCTCAATGGTGAGAGAAACAGGACGCACTCATCCTTCTGCACTGCTGTACACAATGTCAGCATTTATGTATGCCACACTATATATCAGCACTGTTTATTGGACAAGCATTGTGGGTTTCCCTATGGACATACCTACAACGGGAAGTTATAGTCACTTGCTAGAGGGGCAGCTTGTTACCTAGTCAGGGGCGGACACAGACTGCAGAGGGCCCCTGTGCAAGAAATATTTCTGGGCCCCCACCTTCATAATGCAACAATGTTATATAAACATACAGATTGTTATATTTATTACTAGTTTAGAACACAAATATAAAATCGAAACAATGAATGTAAGCTCGATATTTAAGAACTGAATATAACACATCTGTCATGCCATTGATACGTCCGTGGCCTATCACTTATCAAGTGGCCCAGACTCTCACTACTTTACATATTGGAGGAAATAATACTGTAGTTAGGAGAAATAGATTTTTTTTTTCAAAACTCTAAGGGATTTTCCTGAACTGTTTCTTTTTTTTTTACTATGGGCCTATGAGCTAACAGGCAGATTGTTGGTAACTTCCTGCCTGTCTCACCCAGTGCTGGCATAGAGGGGTCACTGATGGCTTTGGCATGTGATTCTGCTGCTTCACATAAACAGAGCATTTCTTTTTTTTTTCCGGGCTGCTCTGTTGATGGGAGATCACTGCCAACGTCATGATGATTGACAGGGGGCTTCTCCCCGCAGAAGCCGCTGAATCGCTGGCAGGAGCCGTCTGTGATCACTGTCAGCCAGCAGAGATCAGGATTAAAATTAATATAATTCTTTAAAGTGTACCAGTCATTTTATTTAGTATTGTAACAATTTTTTTGATGAATATACAATAGACACTACAAATAGCTTGTGATCGGTGGGGGTCGGGGTCCTGAGACCCCCACCAATTTCTCAAAACACAACTCTGAAGTATGCGGCTCTTGTAAGCAGCACACGCATAGAGCAGTGCATGGGGTGAATAGTAATCATATGGGTCCACACACTGTGTACATACTGCTTACAACAGCAGCGCAAATCACATACAAGCAATCACGTGACTGATCACAGGACTGCAATTAATTTTAAGGATTGTAACAGGCTCATTTGAACAATTGTACTGTACATTGGGACAGTATGATGCCCATGTTCAACAGACAGGAAACTGACCCCATAATGACCAGTGTACCAGGGGACTTCAGCGATTCTTCATACAGACTTATGGTCTACTAGCTATTGAACCTGTTCTACGCCCGGGTCGTGAGCATTTTTATTGGTATATGGTCTCCCATGCTGGTATGTGCTGCTCCCTTTTTGTATTTGTGCTGCCCCCATCCTGTCTCTATCATCCTATCCTGGTATGCATGGCACCCCTCACCCCCTATCCTGGTATGCATGGCACCGCTCACCCCCAATCCTGGTATGCGTGGCACCCCTCACCCCCAATCCTGGTATGTGTGGCACACCTCATCCCTATCCTGATATGCATGGTACCCCATCCCTCATCCCTATCCTGGTATGTATGGTATCCATCATCCTGGTATGCATGGCACCCCATTCCTTATCCCCAATCCTGGTATGCATGGTACCCCTCACCCCCAATTCCGGTATGCATGGCACCCCATATCCCCAATCCCTGTATGCATGGCACCCCTCATCCCCAATCCCGGTATGCGTGCCACCCCTCATCCCCAATCCTGATATGCGTGGCACCCCTCATTCCCAATCCTGGTATGCATGGCACCCCTCATCGCCAATCCCGGTATGCGTGGCACCCCTCATCCCCAATTCCGGTATGTGTGGCACCCCTCATCCCCAATCCCGGTATGCATGGCACCCCTCATCTCCAATCCCGGTATGCGTGGCACCCCTCATCCCCAATCCCGGTATGCGTGGCACCCCTCATCCCCAATCCCGGTATGCGTAGCACCCCTCATCCCCAATCCCGGTATGCGTGGCACCCCTCATCCCCAATCCCGGTATGCGTGGCACCCCTCATCCCCAATCGATATGCGTGGTCCCCTCACCCCCCAATCCTGGTATGTGTGGAACCCCTCACCCCCCAATCCTGGTATGCGTCGTACCCCTCACCCCCCAATCCTGGTATGCGTGGTACACCTCACCCCCCAATCCTGGTATGCGTGGTACCCCTTACCCCCCAATCCTGGTATGCGTGGTACCCCTCACCCCCCAATCCTGGTATGCGTGGTACCCCTCACCCCCCAATCCTGGTATGCGTGGTACCCCTCACCACCCAATCCTGGTATGCGTGGTACCCCTCACCCCCCTCACCCCCCAATCCTGGTATGCGTGGTACCCCTCACCCCCCAATCCTGGTATGTGTGGTACCCCTCACCCCACAATCCTGGTATATGTGGCCCCCCTCATCCCTTTCACACTGTACACACATCCAAAAAAAATAAACACTAAGGCTGAGTTCACACGATGCGTTTTTAATGCGTTTCCGCAGCGTTTTTGCAGTTGCGTAAACGCCGCGGAAACGCATTAAAAACGCATGGTAGAAGGGCAGCAATATTCCCCAATTGAAATCCGCATGTGCTGTGCCCATGATGCGGATTTTTCCGCAGCGTAAAGGCTGCGCTCAAAAAACCGCAGCATGTCAATTAATTTTGCGTAAACGCGGCGTTTTCGCTGCCATTGACTTGCATTAGAACGCGAGACTGCATTTGTACTTGCGCTATTGGCGCGTTCTAATGTGCAGATGGTACCCGGGTGTGGAGGAGAGGAGAGGCTCATCCACACCCAGGTACCATTAAAAAAGCTGTAAAACAAGAATAAAATAAAAAATAAATGTATACTTACTTTCTGTCGGCCTGCGCACCGCTCCTGCTTGGTTCCCGGCACTTGGCAGTGAGTTGAAGGACCTGCGCTGACGTCAGAGTCATGTGACGGGTCACGTGACGCTGACGTCGGCAGGTCTTTCAATTCAAAGTTGCCGGCGAGGGAGAACGGATTGAGCAGGACAGCGCGGGCCATCAGAGGGTAAAGTATACATTTACTTTTTATTTTTACCATTCTCTCGGGTCACACTATATAAATCCATGCTGTTTGCATGGATTTATATAGTGTGACCTAGTTGTCACAAGCACTTTCCAAGTGATGCTAAAATCGCCTGGAAAGTGCTTGTCAATCCACATGCGGAAACGCATGTGGAAACGCATGTGAATCCGCATGTATTCCGCAGAAAAAACGCATGCACAATCTGCATGCGTTTTTTCTGCCAGGGAGATGCAGAAATTTTCTGCTTCATTTCTGCATCGTGTGCACATACCCTTATACTCACCTTTCTTCTCTGTACTCCAGCGCTGCTGCGTCCTGTTCTGCCGGAGGCCGGGGGAGGAGTGCGGCACTGGAGCACCGCGCTGTCCGGTGCCATTTTGCTGAAGACACACTGTAAATGTGGCTTCAGTAAAATGGAGCCGGATAGCGCTATGAGCACGCGCCGATGCGCACGCGCCGATCCGACGTCTCACTCCTGCCCCGGTCTCCTGCGAAGAGAGGCGCCGCGGTAACGCTCCTTCCGGTCAGGTAAGTATGCGAGTATGGCGCCGGAGATCACGGTATGCGTTCAGTGCCTACGCATACCGCGATCTCCGGCGCCATACACCTCCTCTTACCTGTAACGGCTGGATGCCTGCTTCTGTCTGGAGCCAGACTGCGCGTCACGCATGCGCAGTCTATTGAGGCTTCAGACAGAGGTACGCATCCACGGTTATATTATAGATGTGAGATTGCAGCTTGCCCCTGCCGGGTATAGACTGCACTAGTGCATGTCACTGGCAGCCGCTGTGCACACAACTTGTGGATATGTGACCGGCACTTTCCGCAGGTGACCACTGCTGCCAACAGGTTCATATATGAATTTTTGATTTCTTTAAAACAATACTGTTCCAGAACTCCCACAGGAGAGGCTGCACGACTTACCATCTTGTCAGTCTGGGCTAACGGCGTCTTCTGCTGAAGCTTCCCCTACAAGCTGTGACTCCAAGGCACAGAAGACACTTGAATATTATCCCCTGTAAGCCAGATGTGCTTATAAAGCAAAGTCTGTGATTGGCTGTGAGGCATAAATGTCATTGTGCAGTGCCTATAACTTTATAATGGTATATGAAGGGGGGCTCTGGAGACCCCTCTGATAGTGATCAGGACATGGTCACTCTCCCTCCTAACACCTCCCCCTATTCTCACAACCTCAGATCAACAGCAGAGCACAGGCAGGTCAGTTGTCAGCAGCAGAGGAGAGTCTGCACATAGATAAGACCAGACAGCAGAATTAACCCTTAACAACTGAGGACAGGGGAGGGACCCTTTCATCATAATCTTGTGTAGTGTGTAGCAGAGCGGGGCCCTGCCTCTCCTCTTAAGTGTTAATGCCGCTGACAGCTCTGTGATGAATCTCCTGGGCCCCCTCCTGCTGGGTGCTGGGTCCCCGGTGCGGCTGCACTAGCTGCACTTGCGGTATGTTCGCCCCTGTACCTAGTTCTTATTCTTGTCATCAGCCTCAGCAGTGAAGTCTAAACTTAAAGAAGCACTCCATCTTATTTTTTATTAAATCTGTGAATATATGCATGTAACGTAGTGTGTGTATTGATATACTCACTAACCACCACTTTCCCCAGGACACAGCGCCTCTGTTCCTCCTCTCAGTGATGTCACCGCTTTCCAGACTGTCAGTGCCACTCTATGCGTGAGACGGAAGTCTCTTTTACAATATAAGTCTATAGAGCCTCATTCTGATGCTTCATAGACTTACATTTGTAAAAGTCATGCAGAACGCAGTGTGACCCGGATACTCTGCAGAGCAGTGACATCACTCAGAAGTGGAGCAGAACGGCGCTTAACACCGGGGAGAATAGTGGTAGGTGAGTATATTAATATACTTCACTACATCACAGGCATATATACACACATTTAATAAAAAATATAGATGGGAGGGCTTCTTTACATCTACAGACATCAGACAAATTGTGTCAGTCATATTCAGCATGTGTAGAGATAATTATATGTGTATATGTATACATAAGACTGGAGAAATAAAGAATAGTGATGAGCGAACGTGCTTGCCACTGGTTGGTACTCGCCCGAGCATCATGGTGCTCGACAAGCTCGGCGCTCGGCGAGTATTTCCTGGTTGCTCTTTAGAGAGCCAATGAACATGCAGGGATTGCCTGCCACGTACTGTAATGCCGTAGCCATGTTGGTTGTGGCATTACAGTGATTGGCTGGCCACACAGCTTCATCAGGTCTATATAAGACCTGGCTCCGCTATGCTCATCACAGTCTACCCCGGAAACAGACAGAGTAGGGAGAGCTGCTGCTGAGTCAGGGAGAGATTTGCTTGTTTATAGTTAGTATATATATATCCATCTGAACTAACAGTCCTTCTGAGGACTAATCAAGCTGCATATATTCAGTGGTGATAGCAGGAGTTAGGCAGGCAGGGTATGTGGCAGACTGCAGTGCATATAGTGCAAGAGGGTCCATTTAACATTCTGTTACTATAGGTATTCCACAACATATATATATATATATATATATATATATATATATATCCATCTGAACTAACAGAGGACTAATCCAGCTGCATATAATCAGTGTTAGGCAGGCAGGCAGTGTATGTGGCAGACTGCAGTGCATATAGCGCAAGAGGGTCCATTGAACGTCCTGTCTGCTGCTGCTGTAATAATTACAGATATTTGTAGACATAGCCCCAGATATCAGGGGCCAGGGCAAATTTTTATTATCTTAATCCTGGTTATTTGCTTAAAAAGCAATCCAGAGTACACCATTTTTCTGCTCCATTTGCTTGTTAGCACTGCAGAATACAGCCAGATCTTTCCATATTTCAGCAAAAAAAATCCAGAAATTTGAACTGAACGTAGAAAATATTGGCCTTCTTTTCCATTCTGTTGCAGTGAGTCGGTCAAGCTATGCACACTAGGTCTATGTGAAGAATAGTATTAGTAAATTACAGGCCTGCTATTTAAAACCGTGGTTCTCTGTCAGATATAACACATATAACAGCGTTCTAAAATCAGCCATTTCTGCTTTCCATTTCGTTGCAGTGTGCCGGTCAAGCTATTCACACTAGGTCTCTGTGTAGAATAATATTAGTACATTACAGACCTGCTATTTAAAACCATGGTTCTCTGTCAGACATATCACATATAACAGTGTTCCAAAATCAGCCATTTCTGAGTTCCATTTCGTTGCAGTGTGTTGGTCAAGCTATTCACACTAGGTCTCTGTGTAGAATAATATTATTAAATTACAGGCCTGCTATTTAAAACCATGGTTCTTTGTCAGACGTTTCACATATAACTGCGTTCCAAAATCAGCCATTTCTCATGAATGTGGAAAATATTGTCCTCCATTTAAAATGGGCAAGGTGCGTGGCAACGGACAGGGAAGTGGACATGATGTGATGGTGCATGCGGAGGCTGCGGCCGAGGACATGGCCGTGGGCAAGCTGAAACTGTGCCACAACAAACACCCACATCGTGTTGCTTGACCTTCCTGTCCCAATTACTAGGGGACCATAGTACACCACTATTGAACTCAGAGCAGTGTCAAAAGGTTGTTGGTTGGATAACAGATAATGCTTCCAGTCACTTTACCACCACCACCATCCTGTCTTCCACACGGTCAAGTCTCAGTAGCCGTGATTCTGGACCGCATATTCCTCATAGAATCATAGAATGGTAGAGTTGGAAGGGACCTCCTGGGTCATCTGGTCCAACCCCCTGCTCAAAGCAGGATTCACTACATCATCTCAGACAGATGTCTGTCCAGCCTCTGTTTGAAGACGTCCATTGAAGGGGAACTCACCACCTCTCGTGGCAGCCTGTTCCACTCATTAATCACCCTAACTGTCAAAAAGTTTTTTCTAATATCTAATCTGTGTCTCCTCCCATTTAGTTTCATCCCATTGCTTCTAGTCTTTCCTTGTGCAAATGAGAATAAAGATGATCCTTCTACAATGTGACAGCCCTTGACATATTTGTAGACAGCTATTAAGTCTCCTCTCAGTCTTCTTTTTTGCAAGCTAAACATTCCCAAATCCTGCAACCGTTCCTCATAGGACAGGGTTTGCAGACCAGTCACCATTCTGGTCGCTCTTCTCTGAACTTGCTCCAGTTTGTCTATGTCTTTTTAAAATGTGGTGCCCAAAACTGTACACAGTATTCCAGATGAGGTCTGACCAAAGAGGAGTAAAGACCGATAATGACTTCACGTGATCTAGACTGTATGCTTCTGTTAATGCATCCCAGAATTGTATTTGCCTTTTTTGCTGCTGCATCACACTGTTGACTCATGTTCAGTCTATGATCTATTAGTATACCTAAGTCTTTTTCACATGTACTGTTGCTTAGTCCTATTCCTCCCATTCTGTATATGCTTTTTTCATTTTTATTGCCCAGATGTAGTACTTTGCATTTTTCCCTGTTAAAAACCATTCTGTTGGTTGCTGCCCACTGCTCCAGTTTATTTAGGTCTTTTTGAATCCTCTCTCTCTCTTCTCTAGTATTAGCTATACCTCCTAGCTTTGTGTCATCAGCAAATTGAATCAGTTTACCCTCAATTCCTTCATCTAAATCATTGATAAAGATGTTGAACAATACAGGTCCCAGGATGGAGCCCTGTGGTACCCCACTTGAGACATTCATCCAGCTGGATGTGAAGCCATTTACAACCACCCTTTGAGTCCGATCACTAAGCCAGTTATGAATCCACCTAACAGTTGCCTGGTCCATTGCATACTTGGTCATTTTTTCAATAAGGATGGTGTGAGATACTTTGTCAAATGCTTTGCTGAAGTCAAGATATACTATATCTACAGCATTTCCCTGATCCACCCAGTCAGTGATTCTGTCATAGAAGGAAATTAAGTTAGTCTGACATGACTTGTTAGTTACAAACCCATGCTGACTCTGGTTAATCACTTCATTCTTATCCATGTACTTACATACATGTTGTTTAATAATTTGTTCAAAGATCTTTCCTGGTATAGAAGTCAGACTCACCGGCCTATAGTTCCCTGGGTCCACCTTCTTCCCCTTTTTGAAGATAGGAACAACATTTGCTCTTCTCCAGTCTTCTGGGACTTCTCCTGTTCTCCAAGAATTTTCAAAGATTATGGAGAGTGGCTCTAAAATTTCTTCTACGATCTCCTTCAGTACTCTGGGGTGTAATTCATCTGGACCTGGAGACTTGAACTCATTTATGTTAGCTAAATATTCCCTCACAATCTTTCTGTTTACAGATAACTTGGATTCCTCTATTCCTTTAAAAGGACAGTGAAGATCAGTTGATGTTACATTTTCTTTCTGAGAGAAAACAGATGCAAAATAGGAATTAAAAAGTTCGGCCTTCTCAACATCCTCTCTTACCATTTCTCCATTTTCATCCTGTAAAAATCCTATAGCATCTTTGACTTTTCTTTTACTTTTGACATACCCCCAAAATCCTTTTTTATTGCTTTTGACATCTCTTGCAAGCCTTAATTCATTGTCAGCTTTAGCTACCCTGATACGTGCCCTGCAGGAACTGCAGACTGCATTATAATCTTCTTTAGATATGCCTCCCTCTTTCCATTTAATAAACATTTCTTTCTTTCTTTTTAGCATGTGTTTAAGTTCTGTGTTCATCCATCCTGGTTTCCTTAAATGCTTCCCATTCTTCCTACTTTTCGGGATTGTTAACGATTGTGCTTTGAGAATCTCATTTTTAAAAATTTCCCATCCTTCCTGGACATTTTTGTCCTTAAGGACATCCAGCCATTGGATCCCTCCTATTCTCTTTCTGAGTCTCTTAAAATCTGCCTTTCTAAAATCTAACCTTGAAGTTTGAGTCTTCACATGTCTTCCTCCTCTAGTTATCCAAAATTCTATAATAGCATGATCGCTGCCTCCTAGGGTCCCAGCCACCTTTACCTCCTCAACCATTTCCTCCCTGTTTATAAGGATTAGATCCAAAGTAGCAGATCCCCTTGTTTTCTCCCCTACCTTTTGGAAGATAAAGTTGTCAGCAAGAGAGGATAAGAATTTGCTTGACCTGTTAGTTTTACTTGAGAGAGATTCCCAACAAATGTCTGGATAGTTGAAATCTCCCATGACCACTACGTCATATTTTTTGGAGAACTTGGTCATTTGATACATAAAGAGTTCATCCATATCTTCAGCTTGCCCAGGTGGCCTGTAGTAAATGCCTACAATGGTGTCCTTTCCGTTGTTCTCTCCTTGTATTCTTACCCAAACAGTTTCCACAGAACTCCCAGTCTCTGAAGCTTCAATCTCTGTGCAGATATACGCTTTTCTAACATACAATGCAACACCTCCTCCTCGTTTATCAAGTCTGTTTCTTGCAAATAAGTTGTATCCTTTTAGCCTTTTATTCCAATCATGTGTATCGTCCCACCAAGTTTCAGTGATTCCAATGACATCATATTCCTTTTCCTGCATTAGTAGTTCCAATTCTCCTTGTTTGTTGCCCATGCTTTGTGCATTTGTATAAAAACATTTTAGTTTGTGATTGGTTTCTCTTCCTCCCATATTTTTATTATTTAAATTGTTTTGTCTTTGTTCTTCCTTTCCACTTCCAGTAGCAGAGATCTCAATAGTATTTGTCAGCTGTATGGCTTTTTCTGGCCTTTTGCTTCCCTTCCCACATTGTTTTAGTTTAAAGCTCTTCTGATGAGTGTAGCAAGGCGACTTCCAAATACATGTTTTCCAGTCTTCGTAAGGTGCACCCCATCTCTAGCAAGTAGTCCTTCGTATAGGTAATTCATTCCGTGATCCAGAAATCCAAATCCTTGTTGACGGCACCATCGACGTAGCCAGTTGTTCACCTGTAGAATCTTATTCCACCTCATTGTTCCATGGCCATCCACTGGGAGGATGGATGAGAAGACCACCTGCGCTCCCAATTCTTTCACTTTCTTGCCTAAGTCTTCAAAGTCACTGCAGATGGTTTCCAGGTCCTTTCTTGCGGTGTCATTTGTCCCCACATGTATTAGCAGGAATGGGTAGTGATCTGTAGGTCTGAAAAGTCTTGATATCCTGTCCGACACATCTTTAATTTTTGCTCCTGGAAGACAGCACATTTCTCTTGAGGTTATGTCTGGTCTGCAGATAGCGGCCTCTGTTCCTCTTAACAGGGAATCCCCCATGACCACCACTCTCCGTTTTTTCTTCACAACATTCTTCTTTCTCCATCCAGAAGGATTCTGAGGGCTTACAAGGTTATTCATTGCTGGCAAAGTCTTATTTTCTTCATGGTTCTCCTGCGTGAGAGCCTGGTACTGGTTCCTGAGCAGTATGGGTGCTGACTGCCTCTCGATCCTCCTGCTTCTGTGGGTCACATGCTTCCATTCCTCTGTTTCGTCAGGTGCAGTTCGAATTTCTTCTCTTTCTGAATCATGAAGAGATAATTCTGCTCTGTCTAAGAACTCTTCACCTTCCTTAATGATTTTCAACGTAGTTAACCTCTCTTCTAGATTTCGCAACTTTTCCTCCAACAGGGACACAAGCTTGCATTTCTGGCATGTGAAGTTTGGCTTTTCCACTGGCAAGTCTGTGAACATGTAGCAGGATATGCAGCTCACCAAATGGCTCCTGGACTCTTCCATGTTCTTATTGTTAATGTTCTGAAAACAGTGAAAAAGGCTTAAAAAAAAAGCTTCAAAATTTGCGCGCCTGAAGGCGCGCGGTTTACCGATGTCCTCTTTTCAGCTCCAACAGCCAAAATCCAGTGTTCTTTGAGCTCGCGGAGACTCTTCACTTACCCCAAAATGCAGTGGGAATATGCAAATTATCTCCTCAGGACTCCTCCCCTGGTTTACCGATGTCCTCTTTTCAGCTCCAACAGCCAAAATCCAGTGTTCTTTGAGCTCGCGGAGACTCTTCACTTACCCCAAAATGCAGTGGGAATATGCAAATGATCTCCTCAGGACTCCTCCCCTGGTTTACCGATGTCCTCTTTTCAGCTCCAACAGCCAAAATCCAGTGTTCTTTGAGCTCGCGGAGACTCTTCACTTACCCCAAAATGCAGTGGGAATATGCAAATGATCTCCTCAGGACTCCTCCCCTGGTTTACCGATGTTCTCTTTTCAGCTCCAACAGCCAAAATCCAGTGTTCTTTGAGCTCGCGGAGACTCTTCACTTACCCCAAAATGCAGTGGGAATATGCAAATGATCTCCTCAGGACTCCTCACCCTGATCCTCCATCCTCCCACCATGCAGAGTGCCCGGAGACAACTGATCCCACACTTGAACACTCCGAAGAGCTGTTTACTTTTCCATTTGTAGATTCAGGCCTCTTGCGTAGCCAGCTTCAAGCAAGTCAAGAGGAGAACATGTGTAGCAATGCCCAAATATTGGATCAGCCACGTTCACATGAAGGCAACGGTGGGAAAGTGCAATTACTATCGCAAGAGGTGGATGATGATTATGAGACACAATTGCTAGAAAGTCAGGAGGAGGACCAGGGTGCTGAAGTGGAAGACAAGGTGGTGGATGATATAGTAACTGACTCAACCTGGCAGGGGGACAAACAGAGCTAGAACAGCAGCACACAGGGGGAGGTAGGCGGAGCACAACAACAGGCAGGAAGAAGAAGTGTGGTGGCCGCAGACACAAGGCGGTAAAGCGTTCCTCATAACGCCAACACGACGGACGTTGCCAGTACAACTGGCTTCTCGAGTCTGGTTGTTTTTTAAAGACTCTGCAGATAACCCCAAAAAGGCCATTTGCACCACCTGCCAGGCCAACATCAGCAGGGGTATCAAAACTAGCAGCCTGACCACCACCAGCATGATCAGGCACATGGCAGCAAAGCACCCGACTAAGTGGGCCGAACCCCAGGGTCCAGAAACAGTGTCTGCAGGTGACACCACTGCATCTTCCGCTGTTGTGTGTGCACGCCAATCCCCTGTCCATGGCGCATGCCAAGATGCCTCCCGCCCTGCGCGTGTCATTACACACTCTCAACTAGCACCATCAGCAAGCACGTCCACGTCCTTGTCCCAGCGCAGCGTTCAGTTTTCCCTACTCCAGACCTTGGAATGAAAGCGCAAATACGTAGCCAATGCCCCACAGGCCTTACTACTAAATTCACACATTTCGCGAATGCTTGCGCTCGAAATGTTGCCTTTTAGGCTCGTGGAGACGGAAGCTTTCCGCATCCTGATAGTGGCAGCTGTCCCTCGGTACTCGGTCCCCAGCCACCACTATTTCTCCCGGTGTGCCGTCTCAGCATTACACGAGCACGTGTCCCACAACATAAGCCGTGTCCTCAACAACGCAGTTACTGGGAAAGTCCACCTAACCATGGACACGTCGACAAGTGCTTGTGGGCAAGGACGGTAAATCTCGCTGACGCCACACTGGGTTAATATAGTGGAAGCCGGGACCCAGTCGGACCTTGGGACGGAACACGTCCTCCCAACGCCAAGGATTGCAGGCCCTGGGTCAATCAGGGTTGCTCCCATTCTACAGCTACTGCAACTCCTCCTCCTCTTCAGCCTCCATCTCCGAAATGACCACATCAGTCACAAGCTGGAAGCACTGCAGCACTGCCTCGGCCAAGCGGCAACAGGCTGTGCTGAAGCTAATATGCTTAGGTGACAAACCACACAACGCTAAAGAGTTGTGGACAGCTCTGAAAGAGCAGGCTGATCTGTGGCTGACACCGCTGACCCTATAGCCAGGCATGGTCATGTGTGACAATAGCCGGAACCTGGTTGCAGCGCTGAGGAGAGGCGAGCTCACACACATACCACGCCTGGCCCATGTGCTTAACCTCGTGGTTCAGCGGTTTCTCAAATCCTACCCGGATCTGCTGGATCTGCTTGTCAAAGTATGCCGTGTGTGTGCCCATTTTAGAAAGTCAACTACAGCTTCCGCCCCCTTGCCGTGCTTCAGCAGCGTTTGCAGCTTCCTGCTCACCGACTGATCTGCGATGTCCCCACGTGTTGTAACTCTACATTGCAGATGTTGGGAAGGATTTGTGAGCAGAAGAGGGCAGCTGTTGACTACCAGCATTAACAAGGCCGTCGGTATTCAGGTCAGACTCCACATATAAAACCTCAAGAGTGGACATGGATGTCAGACATCTGTACCATCCTCCAAAACTTTGAGGACTCCATCAAGATGGTGAGCGGAGATGACGCCATAATTAGCGTCACCATCCTGCTTCTCTGTCTTCTGAAACGCTCTCTGCTCACAATTAAAGAGGATGCATTGCAGGCGGAGCACCATGAGATGGAGCAAGGAACCATACAGGGTGATTACACACAGCCCAGCCTCATCTCATCCCAATGTTGATAGGGTGACAAAGAGGAAGAGGAGGAGGAAGAAGAACAGAAGCTAGTTTCCTGCGCTATAGATGGTACTACCTGCACAACTGTCATACCGTCTGTTCAGCGTCGGTGGCGTGGGGACAGGCAGGAGGATGAGGAGGAGAGCATGGTCAGTCGTCCTCTTGGTGAGGACACGGAAGTCTTGCCTGTTAGCAGTCTGGCAAACATGGCTGAGTTTATATTATGCTGCCTTTCCCATGACCCCCGCGTTGTCCAAATTTTGGGTGACAGTCATTACTGGTTGGTGACACTTCTAGACCCCCGCTACAAGGAGAACTTTCTGTCTCTTATTCCCTTGCAGGACAGGCCTAATAAAATGGTGCAGTACGAGAAGGTCCTTGTTGTGGAATTATTTTAAAAAAATTCCACCTGAAAACACTGGCGGCAGAGGTCACAGTTCGTTGGACAACCTAGGAGTATAGTCGAGAGAGACACAAATGCAATCCAGCAGAGGCAGGGGAACACTGTCAAAGTCCTGGGACCGTTTTCTCAGACCCTTCCATTGCACAGGCCCTGAGGCGCGGGGTACTCTCCCAAGGAGGGAAAAGTTTTTAAGATGGTGAGGGAGTACCTTGCTGACTGTACCAACATCCTCCGTGATTCCTCTGTGCCTTATAATTATTGGGTATCCAAGCTGGACACGTGGCATGAACTGGCTCTCTACGCCTTGGAGGTCCTGGCCTGCCGAGCTGCTTGCGTTTTGTCAGAGCGGGTTTTTAGTGCCGCCGGTGGAATTATAACGCATCCACCTGTCAACTGAAAATGCTGACAGGCTGGCTCTTATAAAAATGAACAAGGGCTGGATTGGGCCAGACTTCTCAACACCCCCGAATGATAGCAGCGTAACATAAACTCAAATACAGTGTCTTTTTTTTGGGAGGTCTAACTCTATTCCCATGCACCTCTGTCTTCACACCCAGACATGGGTATATGCTTCCTGATTTTGTCTATTTGCTCTTGTCCTCCTCCTTCTCCTCATCCTCATCCTCCACATCCTCCTCCATATCACCACCATATCTACTACGTCTCTTGCAAGGGACATTGGATTTCCTCCAAATTTTTGGCAGCCGTTGCATTCACTGCATAGGCAAACAGTATGGGAGACCCACTTCCTAATAATGGCAACATTGTTTTCAGGAGGCCCTCCGACCTCTACGTCTCTTGCAAGGGGCATTGGAGTTCCTCCAAATTTTTGGCAGCCGTTGCATTCACTGCATAGGCAAACAGTATGGGAGACCCACTTCCTAATTTTGGGAACATTGTTTTCAGGAGGCCCTCCAACCTCTACATCTCTTGCAAGGGGCATTGGAGTTCCTCCAAGTTTTTGGCAGCCGTTGCTTCATTGCATGGGCAAACAGTATGGGAGACCCACTTCCTAATAATGGAAACATTGTTTTCAGGAGGCCCTCCGACTTCTACGTCTCTTGCAAGGGACATTGGAGTTCCTTCAAATTTTTGGCAACAGTTGCATTCACTCCATAGGCAAAAGGTATAGGAGACCCACTCCTTTTTAATGGGAACATGTCGTACTCATTACTGTAGCCCAGCTCTATGTGTCTTTAAATTGTTATTAGGGTTTTTCCTAAATTTTGGCAGCCGTTGGACTCACTGCATACTCTATAACTGTATAGCAGACCCTCTCCTTTCTAATGGGAACATGTCATTACTGTGGCCCAGCTATATGTGTGTTTAAATTGTTAGTGGGCTTTTTCCTAAATTTTGGAAGCCGTTGGACTCACTGCATACCCTATAACTGTATAGAAGACTCTCTCCTTTCTAATGGGAACATGTCGTAATCCTTACTGTGGCCCAGCTCTCTATATGTCTTTAAATTGTTAGTGGGGTTTTTCCCAAATTTTGTCAGCCCTTCCAGTCACAGCATGGTCATTACCACTATTGGAGACCCACTCCTTTTTAATGGGAACATTTTACTGAGACCCTCCTCTATGTCTCTTCAAAGGGGTATTGAGGTGCATCCAATTTTTTGGCAGCCCTTGCAGTCACTGCATTCGCAATAACAGTATAGGAGACTTACTATTTAATAATGGGAACAACAAAGCATAGCCGACTGCCGGCCCTTTAAGAACAGTAAGGCTGTAAAAATAGTGTTTGTGACTTTCACAATTCCTCCATCATAAATGAAACAGGATGTGTCTGATGATGTGTCACACACCACATAGCCAGATAAAATTGTAAAATGTTAAAATGACATTTCCCAGTGAATGCATTTGTCTTGGTGGAAAGCAATGCGAAAGTGCAAAAACTATTCAAAAAGGCTATGTGTGAACATAGCCCAAGGTGTGGAGGAGCATTTTTGTTTTTGGTTATTTATTTTGCCTTATATACAAGTCATTACCCTGGAAAGGATTTTCCTTAACATATTTCCCAGGAAAATCCATTTTGGTTTCGTTTTTGTGTGTTTTATTGTGAGTCCGTAAAAGTTGCGTAATACTCTGACAACGTTGTTGACAGCAGTGACCTGGGAGTCAGAAATGCTTCCAGGAGTCTTCCCCATGCTGTTCCCATGTCATTTGAGCACTGTTCCCATCGATTTGGACAATTTTTAGGCCCTCTGCAGACCGCCGGGGGGAGCCGCCAGAAAAATGCTTGAGTTTCCCATAGACTTACATTGGACTCGTTACTAGGACCGAGCACTCTAGCATTCCAATTTGCTCGACCCGAGCAATGAGTACCCGAGCATTTTAGTGCTCGCTCATCACTAATAAAGAACTTTATAATCAGATTCTAAAATGTAAGCCATATACTCTATAACATTAGTCCAAGTCACGTGACGTATACTTGGCAGTAAAGAGTTAATTGTTGTTGTGTGCTTCCTACTATAAGGGTCAATTCATATGATGGTACAGCGGCCAAATTTTCTCCTCCATATTATGATTGTAAGTGCCGCCCCACCATATAGAGCAGCCATAATAAAACTCCACCAATAGATAAGCAATAGTCAGTTCCTGGGTGAACACTGTGAGCCTCTGTGGGACATGTTCGCTGTTATCAGTCTCTTTTATAGATCCCAACTTCTCTTGTAGTACGAACTTTGCATTTCCTCTGAGCAACAATAAAAGACCCCTAATCCAAACTGTGGCAAAGACATTTACATAGTTACATAGGATGAAAAAAGACAAAGGTCTATGAAGTTCAACCTTTCTCCACCAGTTATACAATATCTGTAGCTAGATTATTTTCCCACAATAACATTGGTTGTGAGGAAGTCATCCAGTCCTTCTTTGAATGCGGATATAGTGTCTGCCATCACTACCTCTTGTGGTCGGCATTCCACAGTCTGACTGCTTTGACTGTAAAGAACCCTTTCCCATTTAGATGCAGGAACCATCTTGCCTTTCCTCCACATGTAATGAATGACTCCCCTGGTTGTTGGAAAGCTCAAGATCTAGTAATATGTGTACTGGCCCTATCAGGATCATTCAAAATGGCTTCAGTTGCAATGTAGCAGAAATATCAAAATATTAAACTTGCAGATGTTGAATACTTGAAAAATATGTAGTATATCTCCAGTTAGACTTCTTTATAACACAATAAGTTATCTCTGTATCCCACCAGACCACTTACTCTACAATTATTGGAACAATTGATCTTGTAGACAATAATAAATGCTCATTGCTCCTGCCTGTCAGGCTAAATCTCTCTCTCTAGCTCACTGGCCTATCTCTCAGGGGCTGTAACTACTGCACTCACCACTATAATAATAATAATTTTATTTGTATAGCGCCAACATATTCCAAAGCACTTTACAATTAAGCGAAGACATGTACAGAGATTAAAGACAATGCAAAGTAACACATAGTACAACAGTTGCAGGAGGAGTGAGGGCCCTGCTCACAAGCTTACAATCTATCAATCACTATTCATTCCTCGACTAGTGAGACCAAAAGGTTATGCGACTGCAAGTATTCGTTATGCAAACTTCCAGCTACATTATGACTAGATGTACGCGGCCTCGCTCAATTCACTTGTATTGAGCGATGCTGATGCACGTCTAGACGTAATGTGGCTGGAAACATGCATAAAGCATACTTACTGTCACATGACCACCCGCTCCCGGTGCCGATACCAGAGGATCCTGACAGCACGAAACGTGCCTGTTGTGAGGATACACAATCATATAGAATGATTGAAATGCAAAAAAAGGAAAGTTTTTTTCTAGCTCACCACTGAAGATGAATGGAGTCCAGTGTGCACAGAAACACATCCTGACCAAACTTAGGGGGAAAAAAAAAAAGGAGGAGATGTTCCAGTCCCTGGATTAAAAAAATTCTTCTTTATTGAACTAATTTAAAAGTAAAAGCAGCATGGTAGGAAGAAACAAAAAGCTACGCATTTTGAATGCTATCAGGCGTTCTTTGTCAAAGCCCAATGGGAAAATGTTCCCAACAGTCCTCAATATCCCAACTCACCAATGAAAGCAGGATATCAGATATACATGATGAAATGGATAGTTAATTAAAAACACAGGTGTGAACTGGTAAAAATAACTAAATAGCGTGGAAAATAAGTAAAACAGAAAAAAACAAACATATGCATATGAAAGCTAATAATAATACATACCGTAATTTCCCTGCGTACTGTAAATTAAGACCGCCTGGAAATCTGGAACCAAGATTAAACATCTAAACAGCCTCTTTTGTCACCTCCTTGTCGTTGATGGCTATAAATAAAATGTTTAGCATCAGAGGAAACATGGCGATTGGAATTGCATACATTATCATTAAGATGTTCATTAATGCAGACCTTCATTTTACACACAGTGTAACCAATATAAAGTTCTGGCAGGAGGTACATCTTATCCCATAAACCACATTCTCAGAATTACAGTTAAAATATTGTTTGATATTATAAGAGCGAGAATTATTCACATTAGAAAATTGGGTGCATTGAAATGCATGTTTACAGGTTTTCCATCTGCTAGCCCGTTTGTAAAAACCCTTATATTTGAGCCACATTTTATGATTACCAGAAGAACTGGAAAAAAAACTTGGTGAGATAATATTACCCAAAGACGGTGCTTTCTTAGATTCTTAGATAGTATGTGCCATCCACTATAGAAAATGATGCTTCCACAAGGTAGCCCATTTCAGGTCAGAGGCCGGGTGCAGTGCATTTCGATGGTAAAGCAGCCTTATTACGATCCAGGCAAGCAAAACTTTGTGTTAGATTTGTAAAGATATTATGATTTTTCTTAAAATGTATACAATGATAATGCCGTATAGGACTAATAATTTTATCTGTTACATTTCAGATTAAAGTCAAATTTGAAACACTTGTTAAATTGTAAAAAAAACGGACCAGAAGTCAAGTTGAGAAAAGATACTGAAATGCTGACAAATCTTGCCCTCCTTAAGTAGCAAAGAAAACATTAGCAAAGAAACGAGCAAGATTGTGAAAAACCAGATGTTAAGTCAGTATCTCATATGCGTAGAATTATCAGGCCAAAAACCGCTATATTAGTCAAAAGATCAATAGACAACATGTCAAAGAGAGAAGAAAAAAGACCAGTTATTCCTCCTCGAAGACAAGGGTTTAAAGTCTGCTACATTTGTGGCAGAGAATTTGGCTCAAAATCAATTGCCATCCATGAACCCAAATGCCTAGAAAAATGGCATGTAGAAAATGAAAATCTCCCAAAACATCTAAGACGAGCAGCTCCAATCAAACCTCAGGCTTGTAGAGATGGTTCAGACGACGCTGTAAATGAGGCCGCCTGGCAAAGTTCCCAATCTCAGCTTTTACCTTGTGGGAATTGTGGCCGTACATTTCTTCCAGATCGGCTTCTTGTGCACCAAAAAAGTTGCAAACCAAATGGTAAGAATTCGGGATCTCAGCATTCCACAGCTAACAAGACATTAACAAATCCAAATTCTGTGTCAGAATCTAAAACAGCCAGTGAGTTTTCCAGTGCAATGAATCCTCAAAATCCAGTGAAGCCAAGGACATTAATTTGTTACATATGTGGACGAGAGTTTGGAACTAAATCTCTCCCAATACATGAACCAAAATGCCTTGAGAAGTGGAAAATTGAAAATGATAAGTTACCTAAAGGACAACGAAGACCTGTTCCTCTGAAGCCTCAAGTAGATTTGTCTAAAGGAGCCACTCGAGAAGTACAAAATGAAGCTGCTTGGCAAAGTTTTAAGGAACAACTGTTGCCATGTTCAAACTGTGGAAGAACCTTTGCAAGTGACCGCCTCATAGTCCATCAAAGAAGTTGCAAACCTAAAGCCGGAGGTCCATGCAAGAAAAATGCAAATATGCAAAGTACTAAACCAATACACAAAAATGAGGCTGCTGATGTTCCCAATCAAAAGGTAACTTGAAAGCTCTTTAATATACCTAATATTTTTAAGAATTCAAATAGCAGGAACATTTGCCATAAACACAACATCCCACATAGGTAAGCTGTAACTCATGTATATATTTTTGCCACTTAATCTGAATAAATGTGAAGTGAGCTCTTTCTAGGATTAGCTGTAGGAGTTTTTTATGAAACTATAGCTTTGTGAAGGTAAGCAGAAGACTTCAAACTCTCAGCTCTGACATTATAACTTATCTGATATCATGGCGGAAGGTCATTCACCCATCTTTACTATGGGCATTGATGGAAACCCACCACACTCTTTAAAGAGGATTGGTCACCAGATCAAAAGTGGTCAGCTCTTATTTTATTCCTGCTTCTCCCATAAGTATTCCCTTTTTTTGTTTTGTTGCAGTTTATTAATTCTTAATCCGCAATACGGTTTCAGAGATATAGACATTTTCATTTAGAGTTCCTTTTTATGATCTTTACCAAGGAGGTGTAGCACACAGGATAAATAATCCAGAGCAGCCAAAAAACACCTCCCCCCCCCAGAGAATCCTATGAGTATTTCCTCCTTGGTAAGAATCAAAAAAAATTGCTCTAAATACTAGGGTCAATATGTCTAGAACCATATAGTACGGAATATTGAGGGGGGCAGATGGAATAAACTAAGAGCAAAAACTGGCCACTTTTGATCTAGTGACAGGTCCTATTTACATATTCTGCATTTGTCCCTGGTTTACTTGCATTAATTATTGCACATATGGAATTATTAGTTTTAAACATTATTAAAGATTAGTGTTGAGCCACCCCCGTAGTGTTCGAGTTCGGTTCGGTTCGTCGAACACCCGTGTGTTCGCCGAACTGTTCGTCGAACTGTTCGTCGAACACCTTCGAACACCGTTAAAACCAATGGCAGGCAAACAAAAACACATAGAAACACATAGAAAACACCTTCAAAGGTGTCCAAAAGCTGACAAACTGCTCAGAAGACACAACTAACACATGGAAAAGTGACAAGTACATATAGTCATGCGAAAAGAAAAGAGGTGGAGGAGTAAAAGGAGGGGGAGACACAGATATAGGCATGTCATGCCCTTCTAAAATCCAAAAAGTGAGAAGCCGACACGGCCAGTCCGTTCCTGCCCGTGCCACCTCTGTGTCGCCGGGTTTGTGCCAGAGCCGCGGTGGACCCTGATGGCCAGCCCCCCTATCCCAATACTGGTGCCTGTCCGCCGGTGGGTCGAGGCCCCCCACGGTGGGGGGGGGAGTAACATCTGCAGAAGAAAGACCATCTTCCAGCCAAACTAAGATGTCGACTTCTTTTCGTGGACAATGTGATACGATCCCATTCTTACGGACACGCCCATCGCTACAAATTCTAAATGAGGCACAAAAACAGCAGGTGCTTCAACGGATATCAAGTGCTCCTTCAAGTGGGCTCTCCATCACCTCAATTTCAACATCACAAATACTCCAGTCCTCAGAGGTGTCACCCCAATCGCACTTGCTTCCTCACAGCTCCCAAGTCTCCAGCTGCCCGTCTGAGTATGGGGTAGCACAGATGGTTGAGTCTGCACAGCTGTTTACTCATACTATAGCCTGGGAAACGGAGGTCTGCTCCAGAGCTTCTGTTAATCCAGATGAGGAAATGATCTGATCTGATGCCCAGAATCTTTATAAGTCAGATCCAGGACCAGATGAAGAAGGTTCTGAGCATAATGTAGACCCTTGTTCCCAAACTGTAACTCCTGTTGGTGGAGACAATGATGAAGACGATGATGAGACTCAAATACCTGATTGGAGCGACAACTTGACTTTTCGGTCAGGGCAGGAAGAGGTTGGCTCTGAGGACGACGGGTGTGATAA
The DNA here is from genome assembly GCF_046119375.1 of Phyllobates terribilis. Lineage (NCBI taxonomy): Eukaryota > Metazoa > Chordata > Amphibia > Anura > Dendrobatidae > Phyllobates > Phyllobates terribilis. Next base: position 401,477,531 of record NW_027362761.1, on the reverse strand, counting down.
CACACAGGGTGATGATGACGAGGTTGGAGATCCCGCTTACTGTCAACCCACAGTCAGCCAGTCGATGAGGTCAGCAGAGGAGGTGGAGGAGGATGTGACTAGCCCTGGGGATGGGGATGACTCGGTACCCGGGCACTTGCCTGGCCTTGGGGATGTCGCGGTGGTCGGCTCCCTGGCCCGTACCCTGGGGTCTCTCTTTAAAAGGGTGGATAATTGTTAATTTTATAAGAGTTCATGACGCCACCTGTGGTATCTGGTGACAAGCACCAGCGCTGCAGCAGTCCACTGAGGCCGGTGATAAGGCAGCTCGATGGTATAGCTCCCCACAGGTGAACCTAGGTCTCAGGGCAGCGTATGCAGGGGGAATGCAGGACAGGCGAGACCCAGCTGGGTCAGAGCAAGAACGGGAACGGACACGGTAGTCACTTCAGTACCTTTTACTGGTGGAAATTCAGGCACATCCCGGAGCACTGTAGGGTGAAGGGTGCATATCAGGATCCTCCCCAATGAGCGGGTGTAGGGCCTCCTGTTTCTTGCCTCTGCGTAGTAAGTTTCTGACCTGCCTGGAGCTAGGCCTAACTTTGTCTCTGTCCTGCGCTGGCTGACCTTGTGGTAGGGCCTTCTCTTGGAGTTCACGCTCCCAGTATGCGGGGCCTAAGCGTCTCCTGGCTCTGTTACATATCAGCACCTTAGCGATCCTGGGACTTGTAGTTCTCCAGGGATTCCGGTTATGCCTTACTGGGTCATAGAGATACCGGTAAGCTCAGATCCTGTGTCCGGTAAATGCTTCGGGGTGAGCTGGTTAAGCTCCTCTGCCCCTTATGTACTAACTCGCCACTCGCCTTCGGCCTACTCGGGCCCTCACTAGGCTATACACACTAACGGCAGCTTGCCGCGCTTCACTGATCTTACGGCACCGGCACACCTTAAACTCTATCTGGGCTCCCTGAATCTAGCAAGCAGGAGCCTCGTGCTCCACTGCTGAACTATTAACTGCGTTCTCTAGACTAGACTGAGCTCCACTGCAGACTGACCTCTCTTAGGCTTCTCTACTGCAGGAACTCTTCAGAGGAACTGAACTGCCTAGCTCCACCTTCCCTATTTATATCCCTAACGGGCTCCCTCTGCTGGTCTGAGGTGGAAGGTGGAGATGTGTGAATGTTTATGGGGGCCTCTTGTGGAGGATTCCATCAATGCACTCTTCTAGGATCTGTGATACCAAGCGCAGTGGGGCATCACAGATGGTATTGACGACGAGGTTAGGTTGCGCCTTCCTGAACAGAGACGGAGTACTGGAAGCACGTCAACAACTGCATCCTCAACCACAACTCTGCCTCTGACCACAAGTCGTAGTGGCTCTTCAGGTCACATGGGCTCTAAGCCTTGCATAGCCTGGGCATTTATTCAGATCGATAAGGATGACCCAACTCGTGTTATCTGTAATATTTGTCAGCAAAAGCTAAGTAGAGGCCAAAAAATCCATAGTTTGAGTACTTCATGCATGTACCGTCACATGGATATGAAGCATAAGTTGCAGTGGGAAGCTCACTGTGCTACAATGCGGCCTAGCCGGCCGGGCCAACCACCGTCTGCCCCATCTTGTGCATCCGCAGCCTCTTCATCCTCTGTGACTGGGGGGACAGCAGTCACACATGTTTTTGGACGCAGACCTGCCACCTCTTTACCCGCAACAGCCAGTGTGATTGGCAGGTCGTCAGTTCATTGGGAAGTGGAAACACCTGCTAGTGTTGAGCGCTCTCCGACATCGAGAGCACCACCTTTGGATCAAGGCAACCTAACATGTCCGCCTGCATCTTCCTCACAGACCGGCAGTTTGCCGGGGACACCCTACTCAACACCGTCTAAGCACAACAGCCAGCCCTCGGTCCCTCAGATGTGGAAAAGTAAAAGACCATTTCCTCCTAGCCATGAGAAAGCTAAGAGGTTGAATTTCACCATCTGCAAGCTGTTGGCTACAGAAATGCTGCCTTTCCAGCTGGAGGACACAGAGGATTTTCAAGACCTTATGTCCGTCACAGTGCCCCAGTACCAGATGCCCAGTCGGCACTACTTCTCAAAGAAAGGTGTGCCTGCGCTCCACTAGCATGTCGCACACAACATCACCGCTTCTTTGAGAAACTCTGTGTGTGACAGGGTGCACTTCACCACAGACACTTGGACGAGATGGCATGGACAGGGGCGTTACATGTCGCTGACTGGGCACTGGGTAACTATGGTGACAGCAGGACAAGGGGCTGCTGTCCAAGTCTTACCGTCCCCACGAGTTATGCGTCAATCCTCTTTATCTCAAAGTTCCTCCACTGCTTCTGCCTCCTCAACCTCCTCTCGGTCCTCCACCTGCACCCAAAGCCTGTCTGGTAATGCCACCTGCTTTCTAACTGCGCAGAAGGAATCCTGCACACCTCCTTACTATGCTGGCAGCAGGGCTCAACGGCATCAGTGTTTACTTTGAAATGTCTGGGAAATGGGAGTCACACAGATGAAAGGTTGTCTCCACTGGACCTGCAACCAGGGAAGGCCATGTGCGACAATGCTGCAAACCTGGGTGCGGCACTTCGCCGGGGCAATGTCACACACGTGCCTTGTATGGCTCACGTGTTGAACCTGGTTGTCCAGCAATTTTTAGCCCACTATCCCGGACTAGATGGCCTTCTGCAGAGGGCACGGTCGCTGTGTGCTCACTTCCGCCGTTCGCATCCCGCAGTTCAACGACTTACATCTCTACAGAAGTCGTTGGGCCTGCCAGTTCACCGGCTGAAATGCGATGTGCCGACATGGTGGAATTCAACTCTGCACATGTTGCAGTGACTGTGGCAGCACCGACAAGCCCTGGTGCAATACGTTCTGATGTATAGCCTGGGCCAACGAGATCCAGAGGTGGGGCAAATCACGCTGCAGGAGTGGTCTCAGATCAGGGACCTATGAAGTTGACGCGCCCCCTGGGCCATGGGGTACCCTGAGCCGGGCCGGTAGACGCTGGGGGTTGTAGTCACTGTGGCGGTGACCCAATCCGTGACCCAGGGCGATCAATCCAAGGGTAATTTGTATATATGGATTTTATAATGTCTGACTACGCCACCTGTGGAGTGCGGCCAAAGGGGCCGTCGCTGCGGAACAGTCCTCCGAAGCTGGTGGTTTTGCAGCAACGGTATTATTACTCACCACAGGAAGAGTGTAGCTTCAGGGCAGTGTGGGTGGATGATGGTGGTTGTAGTGCAGGGAGTCAGTAATGAACACAGAGTCCGTGTGATGCCGTCTCAAGATATTACTCACAGTTGTTGTAGTCCAGATTACAGGTACCAGAGCAATCTCCCCCGTCGTGCTGTGCATACTCAGTGAGGGGCTCAGTCCACCCCCAGATAGCTCCGGAGTACTTAGCAGGACCCCCTTCAGTGTGTCCTTTCTCTGGCCTTCTCCCTGCACCTCACACCCAGTGACACTTCTATCCGGTATCCTCGGGCCTTGGCGGGTTCCGTCCCCTGGGTCCTATGTGGCTACCTTCTTAGTGAGACTGGTGTGGACTTTGGCCTGCAGTACATGAAATGCAGCAGCCTCCGGTTTCTAGTTGAGCCTTGCTGTTTCTCCGCTAGTTGAGGGACCGGTTCCCCTTATCTGGCCTGACCCCTCTACCTCCTGGTAGCAGCGGGAGTACGGGTGGCCTTCTGCACGGCCCGTAGCCGTAGGGTCCCTTCGGTTCCTGGAGCCTTCCAGCTCCCACTCCTCTCTTCTCTCCTTCAGTCCTGGGCCTCCCAGGCTAGGCCCGCCTCCGGAGCAGAGCTCATGCCTAGTCTCTGCTCCTGTCACTTTTCCTCCTCTGTCTGGCTTGCTCTTTCTAAGATGGCTTCCTATTTATACTCTCCTTGTCATGTGCTCCCCTAAGCTGCTCCCCTAAGCACCCACTACATAGGACCCTCAAACCAGCTAGGGACCTGGGACTGTGCTCTCCCTTAGGAGCAATCTCGCCCTACCCCCACTGCGGGTATGTGTTGGATGCAGGAGTCAGGGTCCCGAGCCATACGCCTTCCTTACCTGAGGGTGAGATACCACACCTCTGGGTGAGATGCAGTAACTCTGTGGCGACTGAACCCTCAGGGGCGCCACACACCCTTCTGCACAGTTTTGAAATGGCGACGAAGATGTTTAGTGCTGACGACGATGCCATTATCAGCATGACTATTCCGGTGATTTACATGCTGGAGCACACATTAAACAGAATTCAGAGTCAGGTGGTGGGACAAGAGGAGGTGGAGGAAGTAGAGGAGGAGTCGTATGCGGAAGGGATAACATCTCCAAGGTCCAGACGGTTGGCAGCACCAAGGCGGCAGGCATGGGAGGGTGGGGGAGAGGGAATAACCAGGGCGCATGGTAGCAGCCAAACTGTTGAGGAAGGTGGAGGAGCCGAGGAAGAAGTGGAGGACGAACTGGCGATGGGCATGGAAGACTCATCAGATGAGGGAGACCTTGATCACATTTCTGTTGTGCGAGGTTGGAGGGAGAGGGCAGAGGAAGGAAGCATGATTCTTACCTCGCTACCAACACAACAAGGACTTGGTACTTCTGGATGCGCAAGACACATGAGTGCCTTCTTGCTGCACTACCTGCAACATGACCCCCGGATTGTCAGAATTCGAAGTAATCCCGACTACTGGGTTGCCACACTCTTAGATCCCCGGTACAAAAGTATATTTGCCGAAATAATTCCTGCCATAAAAAGGTATTGACGAATGCAGGAGTATCTGCAGACGCTGTTGCAGAATCTTACATGTGCTTTTCCACAAAACACCAGTGGTGCACGTAGTGAATCTCACAGTTCTAACTTGCCAACGGTGGGACTGTCGAGTCTTCATCACTCAAACAGTAACAGTAACACAGTATCTGCTGGTAACAGCAATTTTGTGGAATCGTTTCACCACTTTTTTAGACCATCCTTTGCAAGGCCACAGGAGACAAGAAGTCTGACACATAGTCAATGCCTAGAGAGGATGGTACAGGAGAATCTCCAAGTGAACATCGAAGCCATGACTGTGTCACTGGACCCTTGCTCATTTTGGTATTCCAATCTTGAATAATCGCCGGAGCTCGCCACTCACGCCTTGGAGATCTTGTCATGCCATGCAGCCAGCGTTCTCTCTGACCGTGTGTTCAGCGCTGCTGGTGGTGTGCTGACAGATAAGCGCACGCGGCTGTCCACTGAGAATGTAGACAGACTCACGTTCATAAAGATGAACAAATCATGGATTCGCAAGGACATTTCTACCCCTGTGTCATCCTTGGGAGACTAAAAGCTTGGGGATTTGGTAAAATCACCTCACCAACCGTTTTAAGCAACAGTGGGGCAATTGATGCCACTTAACCCTAGAACGCATGACCATAAAAATCTACACTTTCACATACCTGGGGCCCTTTAGGCCCGTGTGCAAATAACATGGAATAACTCATACTCAAATGACAAACAACTATATACATGAAGAATACCTAGAGTTTCAAAATTCGAACTAAAGTAATCTTGCAGAAAATAGAAAACAATTAACTGGGCGGGCCTGCAAGGCCACAGGTATGCGTTCTAGGGTTAAGTGGTGTCTGTGCCACAATTTTGGGAGTCCCCTTGCTGTGTCTTACGTGACGTTGGCATCGTCAATTCCAGGTGGGTTGGGTCGCACCCCCCCCCCCTTTTAACTGTAAGAAACTACATACACTATGGCTTGGGGTAACACAGATGGTTGAGTCTGAAGAGCTGTTTACTCAGAGGTCTGCTCCAAATCTTCAGTGTCTGCTAGTCAGCGTAGAATTTTTAACTGCATCTAGCCTAGGCAATACTTTGGGCGTAGTAGCCCAGCTGCGAAGCAAGCTGCACCGCCTGTTTATCTAATAAGAATTTTTAAATGAATCTAGCCTAGGCAGACTGTGGGGACCCCCAACCAAACCCAGACGCTCAGCCCCCCTACCGCCCCCCTTTCATGGACAATACAATAATGTAACTCTTACAACTGGATGGGTGAGGATCGGTCACAGCTTTATTAACTCTTTATACTCATTCCATTAGAAAGGCATTTTATTTCTAAAATAATTCAGCTTGTTGCAGCATGCCCTGGGTCCCCACTCCGGCAAGTTGGCCAACAAGTGTAACTCTCCAACATGTCCTTTCTATTTCCAGGCCACGGAGGATCCAGCGTACTCGTATGCAGGACTCTGACCCCCACCCATCACTCTTAACGCTTGTTCCACTCCGTCCTGACAGGAATATGTCCAGTCCAATATCTATTAAGTGAACACCGTCGGGCCGTATGAGGCCTGCTTTATCTCCTTCCAGTTGTCGGTGTCGTATCACTACACCGCCTCTGTCTCTTCTAAATTTTGCCATCCAAATATTTATTACCCGCCTTGTCCATTCGATGGCCGTGATGTCTCGCGCACCTTGCCATACCGCTATCGGCACAATCTCTGACCATACTATAGCTAATTTTGTGAAAAATTCTCTGAAGCGCTCAGTGTCTAGTTTCATTATTGCTATTAGTTATGCGCTCTTGTGATGACCTAGGTTGTTTCCCCCGGCCTGTATAACTAAGATGACCGGACCTCTTGCCTCTCTCCCTACCTTGATTACCTCCATTAGTACCTGTGGCCATAGCAGGCCTCTAATACCTCTCCAGTTGAAATATGTGTTATGAAACTCTAATTTCCTCCCGCCTGGGTGGACTTTCGCCCTTTTTTGTGCCCAATATATATACGAGTGGCCTATCACTCACACTGTTGGCTTAGCGTCACCTGTAAAAGAAACAAACCACGTTAGGATAACAAGTCCGGTCTTATGTATCTCGCCAAACACGTGGATCGCCATCTCCCTATCCTCTGAACTTCCGTTTCTGACAGTCCTGCTCTTGCTGCTTCCGTGGCCGCACCTATGCGGAATGAGTGTGTCCCGTAATCTTTGGGGTGGTTCCCTGCCGATGTTATGCATTTATTAAATATAGCTTGGAACAGGTATCTTGATAATGGCGTTCCATCAATGTGTGATAGGAAGAAATTACTTTGTGATCTGATGGTTAGATATGTTTTTACTATTGTTACCCGACTCAGTGTACCGTTTGTGGGTTGTAGAAGTACCCAAGTACCCCTGCCCGCTGGAACCGTTTTCGATTGGTGTATGCGTAGACGTATTGCATTATTGGCTATGACTACGTCCTGGTGTAATAAGCCTCCACTGGTGGTAATTTTGGATTGAGGGACTAATTCGCTTATACATAGCGCCCCGAAGAAGGCGATCACAAATACAGTAGACATTAGTGTTGCTTCAAATTGTGAGTGTCATGTTAATGGTGTTAGGGATATGATGTGAGAAATCAGTTTTAGTGACACGGGACGGGACGTCTACATTCCTGACTTGGCTGACCCCTTTTCCACCCTTTTATGGATTGTCTGATGATGAATCTTTGTCACATCTCCCCAATTCAGTAGTTGGAAGTGAAATGCTACTCTGGTCAGACACCGCTGCGCTGACGCTCCTGATATGCCCCTCATCATTAGCTGGTGGAGAAATTCTATGGTGACTTGTGATCTGGCTTGTTCACATTGGTCAACCCGTCTGCCTGCTACTAGTCATGTCCACTCTTCCCATGCCTTACCGTATGCTTGCCACGTTGACGGGGCAACTGACGCTCTGATTAATGGCATCAACTATTCGCCACTAGAACCCATAGGGAGGGTGGGCAACTGTTGCCCGATGGGTGGGCGTTGTGGAAGAGCTCTGTGAAAATCTGCCAATTGAATTGTTATAAAGCGTTAGCAGCAGCTATATACCCCTCAGCATAGTGGCTAGCGCGGACCCATACATTGTGTTTTAGGCACAGGAATGCTAGCCTGCGTAGTAGGCCTAGCACTGGGAGAGACGATGATGCCATTTATTAATGCAGTGCGCTAGGCTGGTGTTTTGTGTTATGAAGCGTATATTTTTGTTAGCCAGGTGCGCGCCCCATATTTCTATTGCTACCACTATTGGAAAAAATTATTTTCAGGGCTAGATGCAGCTAAAAATTATTATTAATTTCAAAGCTGGTGGAGCTTGGTATAGATGGCCTAATACAATGAGTCCCACACACTGCTAGAAGCCCAAATATTTTTTCAGAGCTAGATGCAGATAAAAATTATTTTTAATTTGCAACCTGATGGAGGTCAGTATAGATGAACTAATAGACCCAGTCCCACACACTGCTAGAAGCCCAAATATTTTTTCAGAGCTAGATGCAGAAAAAAATTATATTCAATTTGCAGCCTGATGGAGGTCAGTATAGATGGACTAATAGAACAAGTCCCACTCACTGCTAGAAGCCCAAATATTTTTTCAGAGCTAGATGCAGAAAAAAATGATATTCAATTTGCAACCTGATGGAGGTCAGTATAGATGGACTAATAGACCAAGTCCCACACACTGCTAGAAGCCCAAATACTTTTTCAGAGCTAGATGCAGATAAAAATTATTTTTAATTTGCAACCTGATGGAGATCAGTATAGATGGAATAATAGACCAAGTCCCACACACTGCTAGAAGCCCAAATATTTTTTCAGAGCTAGGTGCAGATAAAAATTATTTTTAATTTGCAACCTGATGGAGGTCAGTATAGATGAACTAATAGACCCAGTCCCACACACTGCTAGAAGCCCAAATATTTTTTCAGAGCTAGATGCAGAAAAAAATTATATTCAATTTGCAGCCTGATGGAGGTCAGTATAGATGGACTAATAGAACAAGTCCCACTCACTGCTAGAAGCCCAAATATTTTTTCAGAGCTAGATGCAGAAAAAAATGATATTCAATTTGCAACCTGATGGAGGTCAGTATAGATGGACTAATAGACCAAGTCCCACACACTGCTAGAAGCCCAAACATTTTTTCAGAAGTAGATGCAGAAAAAAATGATATTCAATTTGCAACCTGATGGAGGTCAGTATAGATGGACTAATAGAACAAGTCCCACACACTGCTAGAAGCCCAAATATTTTTTCAGAGCTAGATGCAGAATAAAATTATATTGAATTTGCAACCTGGTGTAGGTTAGTATAGATGGACTAATAGAACAAGTCCCACACACTGCTAGAAGCCCAAATATTTTTTCAGAGCTAGATGCAGAAAAAAATGATATTCAATTTGCAACCTGATGGAGGTCAGTATAGATGGACTAATAGACCAAGTCCCACACACTGCTAGAAGCCCAAATATTTTTTCAGAGCTAGATGCAGAAAAAAATTATATTCAATTTGCAACCTGATGGAGGTCAGTATAGATGGACTAATAGAACAAGTCCCACACACTGCTAGAAGGCCAAATATTTTTTCAGAGGTAGATGCAGATAAAAATTATTTTTAATTTGCAGCCTGATGGAGGTCAGTATAGATGGACTAATAGAGAAAGTCCCACACACTGCTAGAAGGCCAAATATTTTTTCAGAGCTAGATGCAGACAAAAAATTATTTTTAATTTGCAACCTGATGGAGGTCAGTATAGATGGACTAATAGAGAAAGTCCCACACACTGCTAGAAGGCCAAATATTTTTTCAGAGCTAGATGCAGAAAAAAATTATATTCAGTTTGCAACCTGATGGAGGTCAGTATAGATGGACTAATAGAACAAGTCCCACACACAGCTAGAAGGCCAAATATTTTTTCAGAGGTAGATGCAGATAAAAATTATTTTTAATTTGCAGCCTGATGGAGGTCAGTATAGATGGACTAATAGAGAAAGTCCCACACACTGCTAGAAGGCCAAATATTTTTTCAGAGCTAGATGCAGACAAAAAATTATTTTGAATTTGCAACGTGATGGAGGTCAGTATATATGGACTAATAGAACAAGTCCCACACACTGCTAGAAGGCCAAATATTTTTTCAGAGCTAGATGCAGAAAAAAATTATATTTAGTTTGCAACCTGATGGAGGTCAGTATAAATGGACTAATAGAACAAGTCCCACACACTGCTAGAAGCCCAAATATTTTTTCAGAGCTAGATGCAGAAAAAAATTATATTCAGTTTGCAACCTGATGGAGGTCAGTATAGATGGACTAATAGAACAAGTCCCACACACAGCTAGAAGGCCAAATATTTTTTCAGAGGTAGATGCAGATAAAAATTATTTTTAATTTGCAGCCTGATGGAGGTCAGTATAGATGGACTAATAGAGAAAGTCCCACACACTGCTAGAAGGCCAAATATTTTTTCAGAGCTAGATGCAGACAAAAAATTATTTTGAATTTGCAACGTGATGGAGGTCAGTATATATGGACTAATAGAACAAGTCCCACACACTGCTAGAAGGCCAAATATTTTTTCAGAGCTAGATGCAGAAAAAAATTATATTCAGTTTGCAACCTGATGGAGGTCAGTATAGATGGACTAATAGAACAAGTCCCACACACTGCTAGAAGCCCAAATATTTTTTCAGAGCTAGATGCAGAAAAAAATTATATTCAATTTGCAACCTGATGGAGGTCAGTATAGATGGACTAATAGAATGATGCTATGCCCAAAAGATTTTACTTCACTAGGTGCAGTAAAAAAATTGGTATTCTATACACAGGTGGTATGTCTTGCAACACAGATAGGCTACTCCACTGACTAACACACTCTGCAATAGGCCAAAAAGGATTAGCTTTGCTAGATACAGCCAAATGCTGTGAAAAAAACTTGCACAGCACTGGCACAGACCTGCCTGGCAAAAACTGATAGGAACTGATGTAACCTAGTCCTGAAAAGGACTGCAATTACAATTAGTCTTTACTCCCACAATCTATCTATTTAAGAGCACAGACCTGCCTGATAAAACTCGTAGGAAATGCTGTAACCTAGTCCTTAAAAGGACTGCAATCACAACTATTCCCTACTCCCAAGCTATCTGTAGATTTGTGCGAAAATTGGCTTGAAATTAACAAGGTATAGCGCACACAGCAACAGCGGTGCCGTCTAACACGCAGCTGCAGCAGTGAGAAAATGGTGGCGACAGGGAAAATGGCTGGGTCTTATAGGGCAAGGACATGTGACATACACTGCCAATGACACATGCCCTTGCTTGTGTGAAAAAAAGCACTTCGCTCCGTGTGTGCGCTGCTGATAGGCTGACAGATTGCACCTCCCCACTGTAAATGCGGGAAAGAGAAAAAAAAATGGAGTTCTTCATTATTCCTGCAGAGATCCATCCCCTGCCCCTCCTCCCACCCCGCTGTACACTCAAACTGTGTATTAACATTAATTTTCATCATTACTGAGAAAAAATCCAGTTATGATTTTGGTGCACGAACAGTTATCGAACATAACCTTGAACAGCCGAATTTTTCTCAAATCGTTCGTGTTCGCCGAACGGCTCGAACACCGCCCAAAACAGCTCGAATTTGAGATTGGCGAACAGTTCGAGTAGAACAACGCTCATCTCTATTAAACATCAGTTTGCTAAGGTCCTTTGAATTTCTTCACATCTTGATCAAAATAAACATATGCTAACTGTTTTCAGCACTTATTCTGGTTTTTATTACTTTTCTGTCTTTCTAAGTCTCACTTGTTGGTCTAATCTGTTATATATCTCAGGAAGCTTCTTTGTCTCTTTGAAGCCAATCTATACTACAGTGACCTACAGTATATATGTTCCATATGCTTCAGCCAAGCATGTTGATCAAATATAAACTCTCTGGGTTGAGGTGAAAAGTGGAAGATTTATGTAAAAATCTCTGATTAAAAAAAAAAAAGAAAATTATGATATGCCAATGCCTTGATATTTTTCACATTTTAGGCTTTTTTTGCTTATTATTCTACCAGCTATGCTAAGTGTATAATTAAAAATATGGACATTTTTCTTATTAAATACAAGTAGTACTTCTAAACAGAGTCTGATGAATTATTTAGAATATGAATCCATGCTACAGTGGTTCCCTTGGTATATTGGTTTCTGTCATTTATAAGATTCAAGACTTCAGAGAGACACCTTAGATGCAACAATAGAGTTGCATAGGTTAAAGGTTGTTACCAGATTTCACAATACTAACTGCTTACATCATCAGTGTGAGTATGTCACCCCCAAAAAATAATTTCAACTAAACATAGTCATATATAAAAATCATACCTTTAGTGTACAAATCTGTCCCTCCGATGTGCAAAAAGCCACCCTTTATTCCCATATGCTAATCAAGGTGCTTAGTGCACCCTTGGTGTTTCCGAGCAGCCTAAGTACACCATTGTGTCCACTGAATTTGAATACCCCAGCCTATCTCTATGATGATTGACAGTGCTAGGTTTGCCAGAGTCAAAACAACGTTGTGTGTGTGCACGCTATGATGTAGGAACTCCAAAAGTAAGTGAGCGTAGGCATCAGCTTTCTTCTCTGATCTAGAAACTACACTTAATGGAGCAACCGCAGGAGAGAGTAGAGAGAGTTGTGTGAATACTCTCCAATCTTGAAACTCCAAATGTGATCGAGGACACAGACAGCAGCTTTCTTCTGAAACAGTTGTGAGGGAGTGATTGAGCTGTCATACCCCCTCACCTGAAGACATCAATGAGTTTAATGTAAATGTGTGAAATATGGTTTCTTGTGGTAATAAGTGTTCATTTCCCTGTGGGCTGCAGTACTAACCAACGGCAACAAGATGTCACTGTCTTCCTCTTTGCTTTTATACAGAACTGGGTGAAAGGTTAAGTCTGCCCAGCAACAGAGAGCAGCGACAGTGTCAGGGTTAACTGTAAGGCCGGCCCATAGTGGGGAGGAGGATTGGGAATCTCTGGGTAGTGAGAGCATGAGTGAGTTAGTGTTGTAAGAGAAGAGAGTAGAATGTGCAGAGATCTGGATAGGAAGAAAACTAATATGGAGCTGGAAGGCACAAGGCAGCAAAAATCATTAAGGAACTTTAGAGGCGACTGAGATCCAGTCAAGCAGGCAAGTGGGTGAAACCTATTAGTGGGAAAATTAAAGGAAGAAGTGAGTACAGTATTGTCCAGACATGGGAGGCCCAGTTGAGGACATGGTAGAGGGAAGCGGTTCTAAGAGAGGCCCTTGTTAATGGATAACAGACTGCTGTTTGGATGCAGGGTTCACAGCATAATATATTGACCCATGTGTCCCTGCATCGGGAAGATGGAGGTTTATCTGACTGGCACTGCTTGTCTACCATTCGCATTTAAAGTGCCATTGCCTGAAACCGATAAGAATGTACCTCTGTATGAGACAGGAGAGAAGCTGTAAAGTGCACTGCCTGCTGCCTTATGTACCTAAGTGTGTTACCAAGTAAAGAGTGCCTTGTTTTTATGAACGCGCCTGGTGTCTTTCTCTTGAAGTCTAATGGACCTGGTGAGGAGTGGAACAGGACCAGTCTGAAGGTGAAGGTACCCATAGCAACACTGGCAGCATAAACACACACACCCAGAACTCTCTTTTTTTCTGTAACGTGCTGGGGTGTCGGATTCATGACACTCGTCCGCGGCTACCACCTCGGGGACTGTTACACAGTGCTGGTTCTGGGCAAGCCAGGATTGCGAATCACCAGAGAGGGAGGATGGTGTATCCAAATTCAGGGTCAGAACTATGCATTGAAATTGCTCGGCCACGCCTAGGGTGCACCAAGTTCCTTATTAGCTTATTAGAATAAGGAGTGTTTTCTGCACAACAGAGGGACAGTAAAGGCATAATTATAATAGGGGCTAAGTCCCCTATGTGATTATGTACTTAGTTTAAATTGTATTTCTGAGGTTACAGATTCCCTTTAAAGATATCTATCACACCCGATGAGGCAGATATATTGACTTTGAAAATTCTAATCAAAATGGCTGTATTAAAGTTTTCCCACCTGATATCAAAATGAGCATTTTATGTTCTAACTAGAACTGAATTCGTAAAATATGTAATTTTAATATTAACTTTTGAAGGGGATTCTACAGCCATTCTGACATGATTTTCTTTTAATTAAGTACACCAGTCTCATGCGGTCGAATAGATCTTTTAATTGTGTATGCAATTTGTATTGTAAAATCTAGTGGCAGATCCACTTTCAGAATGTTTGGATAACATGAGCCTACACCTTTCTAGCTAACCACATCTTGTTTGGGTGGGTTGGAGCCCACAATATGTTCACAATTCACAATATGTTCTTATACAGATGGAAATATAAAGCAGTTATAGATACATAATGACATAGAGTATATAGTAACTATGATGTGTTATCTGTAGCGGTCATCTGTAGGCTGTAACTGATTGCCAACATTTGCTCATGTGTCAGAGACCTCAGAAAACTCGTCTGATCTCAATAACACAAACTTAAGCAAGTTCAGACATGACTATCAGTAAGTTCAGATACGGACTTCAGCAAGTATGGCTGGTTCAGTCAACTATAATCCAATGTGTATGAGTATCTTTAAGCCATGTTCACAGAACATTAGTGTTGAGCGAGCATGCTCGACACTGCTCGTTACTCGCCCGAGCATCACGCTACTCGGGATGTTCGGCGAGCACCGAGCATTTCCGGGTTACTCGGGCGGGAGCTCGGGTCTCCGCCCTGCACGTTTGGCGCTCTTTACAGAGCCAATGAACATGCAGGGATTGCCAGCCAGTCACTGTAATGGCGCAGCCATGTTGTTTGTGGGCATTACAGTGATTGGCTGGCCGCACAGCGTCACCTCGAGTACTTAAAACCGGGCGCCGCCATCTTGGACACAGTCGCTCCAGATCAGCCAGTGTAGGGTCAGTGCTGCTGAGCTAGGGAGAGATTTATACTCCGAAATAGTTAGTGTAGGGTCTCTCTAGAGTGCCAAATCAAACAAACAGTCCTTCTCAGGACTAATATCCATCCCAGATATCAGGCAGGCAGGCTGGCTGTATAGGAGACGCAGTGGTTATACCAGCAAACGCTGCATTACAGTCCTGTGTGCTCCTGTCGGTCAAATTGCTAGACTTATCACCCCGGTCTCAGGGGCCAGGAAAAAATTATTTTTTTTTTCATCTAAATCCTATATATTTTTTTTCCTCAGTCAGACTGTCCAAATACACGCCTTATTAACCTTTTGGTATTTCCCCCCCCCCAAAAAAAAAATTGAGTGTGTCTGTGACTGTTCAGACACCAATATATCTGTTTAAAAGAGTCTGGTGTAGGCCAGAAAAAATAGAACTGTGGTTTTGCAGTTCCACGGGTCAAATCTCTGTATTATCCTGTTTTTGGCATTTTTTGCCGTAAAAAAAACTGTAATAGTGTCTCCCTGATTGGTCAGACACCAATATATCTGTTTAAAAGAGTCTGGTGTACGCCACATAACTATAACTGTGGTTTTGCAGTTCCACGGGTCAAATCTCTGTATTATCCTGCTTTTGCCATTTTTTGCCGTAAAAAAAAACAGTAACAGTGTCTCCCTGACTGGTCAGACACCAATATCTGTTTAAAAGAGTCTGGTGTACGCCACATAACTATAACTGTGGTTTTGCAGTTCCACGGGTCAAATCTCTGTATTATCCTGCTTTTGGCATTTTTTGCCGTAAAAAAAACAGTAATAGTGTCTTCCTGACTGGTCAGACACCAATATATCTGTTTAAAAGAGTCTGGTGTAGGCCAGAAAAATAGAACTGTGGTTTTGCAGTTCCACGGATCAAATCTCTGTATTATCCTGTTTTTGTCATTTTTTGCCGTAAAAAAAAACTGTAATAGTGTCTCCCTGTCTGGTCAGACACCAATATATCTGTTTAAAAGAGTCTGGTGTAGGCCAGAAAAATAGAACTGTGGTTTTGCAGTTCCACGGGTCAAATCTCTGTATTATCCTGTTTTTGGCATTTTTTTGCCGTAAAAAAAAGCTGTAATAGTGTCTCCCTGACTGGTCAGACACCAATATAGCTGTTTAAAAGAGTCTGGTGTAGGCCAGAAAAATATAACTGTGGTTTTGCAGTTCCACGGGTCAAATCTCTGTATTATCCTGTTTTGGGCATTTTTTGCCTTAAAAAAAACAGTAATAGTGTCTCCCTGACTGGTCAGACACCAATATAGCTGTTTAAAAGAGTCTGGTGTACGCCACATAACTATAACTGTGGTTTTGCAGTTCCACGGGTCAAATCTCTGTATTATCCACTTTTGGGCCTTTTTTACATAAAAAAAACAGTTTCAGTGTGTCGCTGACTCTTCAGCCCCAAATATATCTATTTAAAAAAGTCTGGTATACGCCAGTAAATTAGAACTGTGGTTTTGCAGTTCCACTGTTCAAATCTTAATATTATCCAGCTTTTGGCCTGTTTTACGGTAAAAAAAACAGTAATAGTGTCTCCCTGTCTGTTCAGTCACAAATATATCTGTTTAAAAGATTCTGGTGTAGTCCAGAGAAATAGGTGGTTTTCCTCTTCCACGGTTCTAATCTCCTTTTTATTACCCTTATTACCCTTTCTCCATTGATAGTGCAAGTGTAAGCTATTTTACTTACTTTACAATGGGCAAGGCGCGTGGCAAGGGACGTGGAAGTGGACGTTCTGGTGAAGGTGCATGCAGAGGAAGGGGCCGTGGCCAAGGTGAAAATGTGCCAAAACCAACAGTCACATCTTTTCGCTCCCACTTCTTGACCGAATTACTAGGGAAGCACAGAACAACACCAGTATTGCGAACTGATCAGTGTGAACAGGTTATTAATTGGATAGCAGATAATACTTCCAGTTACCTGGGCACCACCACCTCCGGCCTGTCTTCCACACGGTCGACTCTTAGTAGCTGTGAGTCTTGACCGCATACTCCTCCTCACCCTGATGCTCCTTCCTCCCACCATGCCGAGTGTCGTCAGACAGCAACTGATCCCACACTTGGACACTCTGAAGAGGTATTCACTGGTTCATTTCCATATTTGTCCCCCTCGCCTGCTCCGCTTGAAGTGGTGGAAGAGGAGATCCCATATAGCGATGCCCAAATATTTGAACAGCCACGGCCACAGGAAGTCGACGCTGACAATTTGTCACAAGAGGTGGACGATGACGAGACACAATTGCCACGAAGTGAGGAGGAGGATCGTGGTGCGCAAGAGGAAGAGGAGGAGGTGGTGGATGATCTAGTCACTGACCCAACGTGGCAGGAGGACACGCAGAGCGAGGCCAGCAGCACACAGGGGGAGGGAGGCAGAGTACCCCAACAGGCAGGAAGAAGCAGTGTGGTGGCCGCAGACAGAAGGCGGGCAACAGTTCCCCGTAACACCAACACGAGGGATGTTGCCAGTACAACCGGTAGGTCTTCCAGAGTCTGGAATTTTTTTAAAGACTTTGCTGATAACCCCAAAAAGGCCGTTTGTACCACCTGCCATGCCAGCATCAGCAGGGGTGACAAAACTACCAGCCTGACCACCACCAGCATGATCAGGCACATGGCAGCAAAGCACCCGACTTTGTGGGGCGAACCGCAGGGTCCACGACCAGTGTCAGCGGGTGTCACCACTGCTTCTTCCGCTGTTGTGCGTGTAATAGAACCCCCTATTGTGCGTGCAAGGCAATCCCCTGTCCATACTGCATGCAAAGATGCCCCCTCCTCTCAGTCTTCACTTGTTATGGCAGTTTCTCAAGAAACAGCATCAATGTCCATGTCCCACCACAGCGTTCAATTGTCCATATCCCAGAGCTTTGAACGAAAGCGTAAATTCGCAGCCAACGCCCCACAGGCCACAGTCCTAAATTCACACATTTCACGACTGCTTGCATTGGAAATGCTGCCTTTTAGGCTGGTGGAGGCGGAATCCTTCCGCAATCTTATGGCGGTGGCCATCCCTCGGTACTCGGTCCCCAGCCGACACTATTTTGCCGGGTGTGCCATCCCCGCACTACACAAGCACGTGTCCCAAAACATCTGCCATGCCCTCAACAATGCAGTTACTGGGAGAGTCCACCTGACAACGGACACGTGGACAAGTGCTTGTGGCCAGGGACTGTACATCTCCCTGACGGCACACTGGGTAAACATAGTGGAAGCCAGGACCCAGTCGGACCTTGGGACGGAACACATCCTCCCCACACCGAGGATTGTGGGGTGGAGAGGTCTACAAAAATGCGGCAGTACCAGAAGGCCCTTGCTGCAGAACTGTTAAAAAAATTCCCATCTGAACACGCTAGTGGCAGAGGTCACAGTTCGTTGAGCAACCAAAGCGTACAGGCGAGAGAGACGCAACTCCAATCCAGCAGAGGCAGGGGAACACTGTCAACATTCTGGGACAGTTTTCTGAGACCCGCCCAGCTTACAGGCCCTGAGACGCGGTGTACTCTCACAAGGAGTGGAAAGTTTCAAAAGATGGTGAGGGAGTACCTTGCCGACCGTACCAGCATCCTCCGTGATTCCTCTGTGCCTTTTAATTATTGGGTATCCAAGCTGGACACTTGGAATGAACTCGCTCTGTACGCCTTGGAGGTCCTGGCCTGCCTTGCCACTAGCGTGTTATCAGAGCGTGTTTTTAGTGCCGCTGGGGGAATTATAACTGATAAGCGCACTCGCCTGTCAACTGACAATGCTGACAAATTGACCCTTATCAAAATGAACAAGGGATGGATTGGGCCAGACTTCTCATCACCACTAAATGACAGCAGAGTAACATAAAGTCAAATCCAATGTGTTATTTCGGGAGGTGTAGTCCCATGCACCGCTTCACACCCACACATGGGTATACGTTTCCTCATTTCGGCTTTTTTTTGCTCTTCTCCTTATCCTCAGCCTCCACCACCACTATCCCACCAGGGTGACCGTGGTCCGTGTTGCCAGCATTGCAAGTTCCTCTGTCCTAATTTTTGGCAGCTTTTGCTTGAAAGGCATAGGCAAAGACTATGGGAGACCCACTCCCCAATAATGGGAATAATGTTTGTAATATGCTGTACTGCATGGCTCTTGTAAGGGGCATTAAAATCGTCTTGTTAAGCTACTGCGACCTCCACCACTCTTCCAAGGGGCATTAAAAATGTCTTGTTAAGCTACTGTGACCTCCACCGCTCTTCCAAGGAGCATTAAAACCATCTTGTTAAGCTACTGCGACCTCCACCACTTCTCCAAGGGGCATTAAAACCGTCTTGTTAAGCTACTGTGACCTCCACCGCTCTTCCAAGGGGCATTAAAACCGTCTTGTTAAGCTACTGTGACCTCCACCGCTCTTCCAAGGGGCATTAAAACCGTCTTGTTAAGCTACTGCGACCTCCACCACTATTCCCAGGGGCATTGATATTGTCTTTTTATTCCACTGCGACCTCCACGTCTCTTCCAAGGGGCATTAAAACCATCTTGTTAAGCTACTGCGACCTCCGCCACTTCTCCAAGGGGCATTAAAACCATCTTGTTAAGCTACTGTGACCTCCACCACTCTTCCAAGGCGCATTAAAACCGTCTTGTTAAGCTACTGCGACCTCCACCACTATTCCCAGGGGCATTGATATTGTCTTTTTATTCCACTGCGACCTCCGCGTCTCTTCCAAGGGGCATTTAAACTGTCTTGTTAAGCTACTGCAACCTCCACGTCTCTTCCAAGGGGCATTAAAACCGTCTTGTTAAGCTAATGCGACCTCCACCACTTTTCCCAGGGGCATTGATATTGTCTTTTTATTCCACTGCGACCTCCACGTCTCTTCCCAGGGGCATTAAAACCGTCTTGTTAAGCTACTGCGATCTCCACCACTTCTCCAAGGGGCATTAAAACCGTCTTGTTAAGGTACTGCGACCTCCACCACTATTCCCAGGGGCATTGATATTGTCTTTTTATTCCACTGCGACCTCCACGTCTCTTCCAAGGGGCATTAAAACCATCTTGTTAAGCTACTGCGACCTCCGCCACTTCTCCAAGGGGCATTAAAACCGTCTTGTTAAGCTCCTGTGACCTCCACCACTCTTCCAAGGCGCATTAAAACCGTCTTGTTAAGCTACTGTGACCTCCACCACTATTCCCAGGGGCGTTGATATTGTCTTTTTATTCCACTGCGACCTCCACGTCTCTTCCAAGGGGCATTTAAACTGTCTTTGTTAAGCTACTGCAACCTCCACGTCTCTTCCAAGGGACATTAAAACCGTCTTGTTAAGCTAATGCGACCTCCACCACTTTTCCCAGGGGCATTGATATTGTCTTTTTATTCCACTGCGACCTCCACGTCTCTTCCCAGGGGCATTAAAACCGTCTTGTTAAGCTACTGCGATCTCCACCACTTCTCCAAGGGGCATTAAAACCGTCTTGTTAAGCTACTGCGACCTCCACCACTTTTCCCAGGGGCATTAAAACTGTCTTGTTAAGCTACTGCGACCTCCACCACTTTTTCAAGGGGAATTGATATTGTCTTTTTATTCCACTGCGAACTCCACCATTCTTCCAACGGGCATTGCATTTCCTCCTAATTTTAGTCAGCTTTTCCTTTTCAATGCATAGGCAAACACTATGGGAGACCCACTTGCCAATAATGGGTAGAAAGTTTTTAGTATGCTGTAATCCACGTCTGTTTCAAGGGGCATTGCAGTTCCTCATAATTTTTGGAAAGCCTTCCATTCACTGCTTAGGCCAACAGTGCACAGGAGACCCAGTTGCTATAAATGGAAAAAACGGTTTAGTTAAGGCCCTCTGACCTCCATGTCACTTCCAAGGGGCATTTGAGTGCCTCGAAATTTTTGGTAGGCATTGCACTCACTGCATGCCCTATAACTGTGTAGCCGGACCTCTCCTTTTGGTACAGAAACATATCCTACTAGACATGTGTGGTTGACTGGCCTGATATTGATGTGAATGGTCCCTGTTCCTCCTGCTCTTTCTCCTTTGCCACCACCTCATCCATCATTCATCACCTGAAGCTTTGTTTTAACAGGAGTCATAGAACTGGGATAGTAGCAGGAAAACATCCAGCAATCCTCGGAGGAGGTGGGATATGCGCCAAAACGCTGACCACCTCAGACCTAGCCGCTACTACATACATGCGCTTGCATTCCAAGAAAACAAAGCAGATGCTAACTTCTATCATCATCATCATGCTTCTCACCTTGGCACTCTCAACTCCCCTGATGGAGAAGCCAGGGCCCACCGGAGGAGTCTGGTTCTCTGGTGGGCTCGTCCAATGCTGCCCTAAAGCAGGCCGGGCTAAGAAAAGTGTGTGGGGGGATGTTACAAGCAGAAATAGGGGCGGCTGGGAACCGTTTATGGACATCCGGCCACCCCCAGGCGGCTGGGGACCGTGCGTGGACACCCGGCCATTTCCCGGTGAATGCATTTGTCACGGTTGAAAGCAATACAAAAGTGCAAAAAAGCATAAAAATTGCTAATTGTGAACATAGCCCAAGGTGTGGAGGAGTATTTTTGTTTTTGGTTATTTATTTTACCTTTTACACAAGTCTTTACCCTGGAATGGAAGTTCCTTAACATATTTCACAGGAAAACCGTTTCAGTTTCGTTTTTGAACGTTTTATTGTGAGCCCGTTAAAGTGGCGTAACACCTCTGACCACGTTGTTGACTGCAGTGACCTGGGGGTCAGAAATGCTTCCTGGGTCGATGCCCATGCTGTCCCCATGTCATTTGAGCACTGTCACTATCGTTTTGGGCAGTTTTTAGGCTTTCTGCAGACTGCCGGGGGTGCCGCCGCAAAAATGCTCGGGTCTCCCATAGACTGACATTTGGCTCGTTGCTCGGGTCGAGCAGCTTAGTATCACGGCGAGCTCGGCCCGAGCTTCGAGCACCTGAGCATTTTAGTGCTCGCTCAACACTACACAACATACGATTTTTTAGATAATTTGCTGAAGAAATGCAAATGCTTAGCGCATACAGAAAAACAGTTACAATACTACAACCAGTCATGCATATGCAAAAATGGGAGGGAGCCAATAAAGGAGTTGAGTTGCAATCATGATCCTCCAGCCCACCAAACACTCAAATCAGCTCTCTTTTTCAGCAACACCTCTTTCAAAATCACCGAATGAAAGTATTTTTGTGGCAACCTGCTTGGACCTGCTTATTGGAGTCACAATATACAGTACTCTTAACCCACATGTAATACTTCTTGGCCGTCTCAAAGTGCCCCTGGCCTTGTAATAATATCAGCCTTGGTGCTCATTTAATGTTCCGCTATGTTAGTGTTCGCCACAGCCCATCTGTAATAGGGCTAGCAAAAGTGTACCTATAAAGATATACAGCAGGTGAAATAAGTACTGAACACATCACTAATCTTCTAAGTAAATATATGTCTAAAGTTTCTATTGATTTTAAATTCTCACCAGATGTCGGTAACAACCCATCCAATTCACACAGGCAAAGATATCATACCATACATGTCCATAAATTAATACATTTGTAATAATCAGAAATGACACACAGGGAAAAAAGTATTGAACAAGCTTACTGAAGTTTAATTAATACTTTGTACACAAGCCTTTGTTGGTGATGACAGCTTCAAGACGCCTCCTGCATGGAGAAACTAGTTGCATGCATTCCTCAGGTGTGATTTTGGCCCATTCTTCCACACAAACACTCTTCAAATCTTCAAGATTATGTGGGCTCCTTTTATGAACTCTGAGCTCCTTTCTTTTGGATTCAGGTCAGGTAATTGGATGGGCCATTCGAGCAGCTTTCATTTCTTTCTCTGATACCAATTGAGAGTTTCCTTTGCTGTATGTTTGGAACCATTGTCTTGCTGAAATGTCCACCCTCATTTCATCTTCATCAAGCTGGTAGATGGCAGCAGATGTTTTTCAAGAATGTCTCGATACATTTGTTCATTCATCCTTCTTCAATAATATGATGTTTGACAGTGCCGTATACTGAAAAACAGCACCACACCATGATGTTCCCAAACTTCACTGTTGGTATGGTGTTTTGTGGTGATATGCAGTGCCTTTCGGCCTCCAAGCATGGTGTGTATTATGGCATCCAAAGAGTTCAATTTTAGTCTCATCTGACCAGACTATTTTTGTTGTTGCTAAAACTTTAAATGCGCTTGAACATGCTTTTTGTTCAGCAAAGGTGTCTTGCGTGGTGAGTGTGCATGCAGGCCTTTATTTATTGTTTTCTTTGAAACAATTGGACCTGCTGATTCCAGGCCTTTCTATAGCTCTCCACAGTTGATCCTTGGCTCTTGTACAACTCTTCTGATAATTCTTTTCTCTCCTCTGTCTGAAATCTTGCCGGAGCACCTGGTCGTGGCTGGCATATGGTGAAATGATGTTCCTTCCACTTTTGGATTATGGCCCCAACAGTGCTCACTGGAACCTTCAGTAGTTTAGAAATTCTTCTGTAACTGATGCCATCAGTATGTTTTGCAACAATAAGTTTGTGAAGGTCTTGAGACAGCTTACTGGTTTTACCCATTATGTATGGCACCTTGATAATGAGACACCTTTTTATAGGCCATCAGTTGAACCAGCTGATATTATTTTTCACTAAGTGGCAGGATGGCTTTCTAATTAATGATAGACGTTAGCTGGCGTCATGACTTTTCATGGCTTTTTGCACTTCTTTCTTCATGTGTTCAATACTTTTTCCCTGTTCATTTCTCATTAGTCTTGCAGAATTCCATAAACATTTGTCATAAACAAGCACATTTACGAGAAAGGAACAGATTTTTAGAATTTCTACAATTCTTCCACATATAAATACAATTAGAACACAATGGCGCCAACCAAAGTGCTCATCATTAAAGAGGTTGTCTCAACACTGCAATTTACTTCTTATTAAAAATCTGCTTAATTCTCAACAACAAAGAGATTTTTAATTTTATAGGGTTAGGGTACTACCCATTACCTAGGTTATTGTTGGGCTGCTGGCCTGTGTTTTCTCCGGTGATGTATGCAACGGCAGCATTGCCTCTGCAGCATTGAAACAGCATAAGGACACTGAAGCTGGCCATATCAAGCTTGTAAGCCCTCGACTAGGAGACTAGCCACAGTTCAGAAACAGGAAGCTAGATCCAACCACCATCAGCATTCCTGTGCTCTTCCAATGCTGTTGTAAATCGTCAGGGTCACACTGCACTGCACCTTCCCCACCACCAAGAAGCAGGAAGCCGGCAGGTTGAGTAGTGGTGTGCTTCTGAGTATACACCATCAAACAACTCCATTAACCTTCACAGCATTACTTATGCTCCTCTCAATCTTTAGTGACAAGCTGAAAGTGATAAATAAGCACCCTATAACCCCTGTTTTGTATCTTCTTATTCCAACTGGTATCTTCTTATTCGGCTGTTTCTACTATTAGAGATTAGTGTAAAAACAAGGGCAACAATGTCAGTAAGATGACTGCAAATGGCTTCATGAAATGGGACTTCTGGGAAAAAAATTCTGTCCTGAGTTTTTATGTAGTTCCTAAATATAAAATTACCTTTTAAATTTAGTGAACTGAGATACTGTATTGCAATAATAACGGGTGAAATTTTGCTGAGTTTTTATTGCATTGCATAAGAAATGTAGGTGAAACTGAAAACATGTGTCTTCATATCAGATCATTAAACAAGAGAAATCTCCTAAAATTTACAAATGATCTGACAAAATTGTTGGCGCATTGCAGAAATGATCCTTTCCTCTAAAAGATGTTAAGTAAAATTAAATTAATGAGTAATCATGGTATGAGCTTTCAATTTTATGGCCGATGATTTCTTTTTATTTAGATGATTTACTGTTGTGGGCTGAGCATTACTCAATTAAATGTGATCTGCCTACTCCTTATGATGTTACTATTAACACTTGATGAATTCTGAAATGCATCAAACTCACATGTTGGCTGATGCTTATCTTAAAGTAAAATAAATACCTGTAAAACTTGATCTATCACTTGTCTTAGAAGCCTCATAAATTGTATTTAAACGTTTAATGCTACAATTGTGTCTCTAGCTAGTGATATAGTAGGTGAACTCATACAATGATTAGCTGCTGTACTTATCAACCTCCCCTGCCCTGACGCACAAGGCCTGTCTATATTCTCTGTTAGTGGTGTATGTGCCTAAAAGCATGTCCTATGAGATGCAGCATGAGCATGTCTACTTGCCTCCTGCTTGTAAGAGCTGACAGAGAGAAAACTATCACAAGCAGTTGGTAGGGGATAGAGGCTGTAGCTGTATATCATAGAATACACAGCTGGCTGCAGTGTGAGTCAGGGGAGAGCATTTCTATGTCACTGATCTATCACTTGCTGCCTTTAGATAGAACTCTGGGCAGAGTAAGTAATGCGACTCCCACTTCCCTGCAAAGCTAAAGTTATTATGGTGGATTTAGTCTTCATTAAGGAAATCATATCAGTGGGGAAAAATAAATAAACTTAGCAGAAATCCCAGAAATTGCCCATCTACTAAAATAGGTACACAAAGCATACACAAGAACATCTACATAATTGTTTAATAATCCCTTCTAACGTTATAATAATCCTGCAAAAGAAATCTAGTGCAAAAAATTTAGTAATTGGTTACTTAGAATTAATAACATTAAGTCTGTACAAATGTTCCTAGTTACAGTATATATTATGATGTTGCAATCATGATGCTCCAGCCCATCAAACACTTGAATCAACTCTTTTTCAGCAACGCCTTTTGCAAAACCACCCAAAAAGTGTGCAATAATGATATAATTCTAGATGTACAGTCATGGCCAAAAGTTTTGAGAATGACACCAAAATTATATTTTCACATGATCTGCTGGCCTCTGGTTTTTATTAGTGTTTGTCTGATGTTTATATCACATACAGAAATATAATTGCAATCATATTATGAGTACCAATAGGTTATATTGACAGTTAGTATGAGTTAATGCAGCAAGTCAATATTTGCAGTGTTGCCCCTTCTTCTTCAAGACCTCTGTAATTCTCCCTGGCATGCTCTCAATCAACTTTTGGACCAAATCCTGACTGATAGCAGTCCATTCTTGCATAATCAATGCTTGCATTTTGCCAGAATTTGTTGGTTTTTGTTTGTCCACCCGTCTCTTGATGATTGACCACAAGTTCTCAATGGGATTAAGATCTGGGGAGTTTCCAGGCCATGGACCCAAAATCTCTATGTTTTGTTCCATGAGCCATTTAGTTATCACCTTTGCTTTATGGCAAGGTGCTCCATCATGCAGGAAAAGGCATTGTTGGGCGCCAAACTGCTCTTGGACGGTTGGGAGAAGTTGCTCTTGGAGGACATTCTGGTACCATTCTTTATTCATGGCTGTGTTTTAGGCAAGACTGTGAGTGAGCCGATTCCCTTGGCTGAGAAGCAACCCCACACATGAATGGTTTCAGGATGCTTTACAGTTGGCATGAGACAAGACTGGTGGTAGCGCTCACCTCTTCTTCTCCGAATAAGCTGTTTTCCAGATGTCCCAAACAATCGAAAAGGGGATTCATCAGAGAAAATGACTTTGCCCCAGTCCTCAGCAGTCCACTCCCTGTACCTTTTGCAGAATTTCAGTCGATCCCTGATGTTTTTTCTGAAGAGAAGTGGCTTCTTTGCTGCCCTCCTTGAAACCAGCCCTTGCTCAAAGAGTCTCCGCCTCACAGTGCGTGCAGAAGCACTCACACCAGCCTGCTACCATTCCTGAGCAAGCTCGGCACTGCTTGTAGTCCGATCCCGCAGCTGAAACAGTTTTAAGATACGGTCCTGGCGCTTGCTGGTCTTTCTTGGGCGCCCTGGAGCCTTTTTGACAACAATGGAAGCTCTCTCCTTGAAGTTCTTGATTGTGCGATAGATTGTTGACTGAGGTGCAATCTTTGTAGCTGCGATACTCTTCCCTGTTAGGCCATTTTTCTGCAGTGCAATGATGGCTGCACGTGTTTCTTTAGAGATAACCATGGTTAACTGAAGAGAAACAATGATACCAAGAACCTGCCTCCTTTTAAAGTGTCCAGTAATGTCATTCTTACTTAATCATGACTGATTGATCGCCAGCCCTGTCCTCATCAACACCCACACCTGTGTTAATGGATCAATCACTAAAACAATGTTAGCTGCTCCTTTTAAGGCAGGACTGCAATGATGTTGAAATGTGTTTTGGGGGTTAAAGTTCATTTTCTGGGCAAATATTGACTTTGCAAGTACAGTAATTGCTGTTAAGCTGATCACTCTTTGACATTCAGG
The DNA here is from genome assembly GCF_046119375.1 of Phyllobates terribilis. NCBI lineage: Eukaryota > Metazoa > Chordata > Amphibia > Anura > Dendrobatidae > Phyllobates > Phyllobates terribilis. The sequence continues at coordinate 401,450,493 of NW_027362761.1, read as the reverse complement.
AGTATATGCAAATTGCCATTACAAAAAATGAAGCAGTAAACTTTAGAAAAATTACTATTTGTCTCATTCTCAATACTTTTGGCCATGACTGTATATATAAAGATGTAATGATCAACTGCAGATTTGTTGCTGAAATTTCTGCAATGGTTCCATTCATCTAAACGAGTGTTGCAGAAATCCATAAACATTTGTCAGAAGCAACCAATGGGTGGAAACAACAAAAAGGCACAAAACTAGACAAAAAACACTCGTGAAGGCAATGATGAATTAGGGCGATAGAGAAAACCTTTAAGAATATGTGAAATATATTATTAAATAACAAAAATAATTGATATTGTCAAACAATCTAACTTTAAATTTATTCTATGATTCTATAGGATCATCTTTATTCTCATTTGCACAAGGAAAGACTAGAAGCAATGGGATGAAACTAAATGGGAGGAGACACAGATTAGATATTAGAAAAAACTTTTTGACAGTTAGGGTGATTAATGAGTGGAACAGGCTGCCACGAGAGGTGGTGAGTTCCCCTTCAATGGACGTCTTCAAACAGAGGCTGGACAGACATCTATCTGAGATGATCTAGTGAATCCTGCTTTGAGCAGGGGGTTGGACCAGATGACCCAGGAGGTCCCTTCCAACTCTACCATTCTATGATTCTAAATTCTTAGTTATCTTTAATGAAATCATTGTGTTCACAGCCTCCAGTTGTAAAACCACCCCCAACAGTTGTGTGCTATATTTGTGGACGTGAGTTTGGAACCAAATCTATCAGCATTCATGAACCTCAGTGTTTGAAGAAATGGCATTTGGAAAATGACCAACTACCAAAGAATTTGCAAAGACCTGAACCAAAGAAGCCAGAAGTCAGACAGATTGGAGGTACGGGACGACAAAAATAGGCAAAAAAAGCAATTATCTACTGCAGAATTAGAGGGGTTTTCAGAGACTACAACAGTGATAGATTTTTCTTAAGAGTCTTAAACTGTCCATACACATTAGCTGACTGTCGGCCAAAGGATGCTTCGATTGATCGTTCGGCCAACAACCATATCAGCTGACACTCCCATACATAGGAACGCTCGCTTGGCCATGCACTCTTGTGTTATCTAGGAGAAAGCCGCCAACTGACATGTTGGCCAGCGGCTTGTCTCAGGGAGAACAATGCAATTGGGAGTCCAAAATCAGACATGCGCAATAGACATCTCTTCCGCCATCAATCAGCCAGCGCCCCCATACACATCAAACTATAGGCCGAACCTGTCGATATCAGCGGGCTCAGCCAACATTATTCTAATGTGTATGGGGGGCACTTACTCTCACATATCTGATATTATTGGCTTGTCCTAATGAAATCACTGTAGCACAAGAAGTTCATCGGTTATATCACTTTAAGAGAGCTCAATAATTTTTGTTTGCAGATCTTAGATGAGACACAAAAGCAGAATGCTTAATCATTACATCATTACAAAGGTAATATTTTACCTCCTATCCCTGACTACTGCTTGCTTCACTTGGAATCACTTAATATCTTATCTCCCACTGACTATTAAGTGGTTGTTGTGGACCCCTATGAATCCCTACCTTTAAAGGGCATTAATCCTTTTAGACTCCCCAAAGTATAATATGCAATATGTAAAGTTCAATATGCAGAACAACTGACTAAACCATTTCACTTATTTGTAATCCACGGCACAACTGAAGCAGCTAGGCCACCTCTCAACTCCTCAGGCCTCCGCACAACTAGTGCTTTGCGGAGGCTCAGAGGTGTTGCACATCACAACCCAGACTAGAGTCACTAATGGTCTCCCTCAGCTCTAAAGCAATGTATCCTTAGTTCCCCCCAGGCTAATATTCCCCCTAGGGACATAGTAGACTCACCTTCCAATAGTATTAGGTCTGTCTGCCGCTATCAAACCTCTGATATTTCTCCTTACTTCTCAATAGTAAAAAAGGCCCCAGACCAATTGTGTTTTTAGTAGGCTCCATACAACCATCAAGCACACTCTCCCCCTATTGGCACCAAACCTATCTTTTTATTTCCAACTCCAAGCTTCTTCCATCAGCTCCATTGTGACCACATTGTTAGCCCAGCACATTGGCAATACCACACACATCCTTCCCAATAAGACCAATCTAGTCATGTCACTAATCACTTCTGCAGCTCTATTACTGCAGTACCCAAGGGATATTTCACATTTTACAGAAAATTTGTAGATTTTCCATCTAGATTTTTCAGAAGAAAAATCCAAATCTCAATATAGCACTGGCAAAGTAAATGAAATTATTTTTAATCTCATCTTCACCCTGCTGTTATTGTCAAACAGATTATTGACCTGTTTTGTGGATTTTTCAATCTACAACATATTACTTTTGCCTGAATGTTTATTACATTTTTATTGCAGATTTTCACCTTAGAAATAACTGAAATCCGCAATAAAAATGCAATACTTTGACATTTTGCTTCTGGTTTACTGTGGAGCAAAATCAAAATCTGCTATGAAAGAACTCTAAAAAAAATACAGAGACCTCCACTGGTCTTTCCTATAGTCCTAGCAGAGCTCCCATGCCGGTCTCGGCGCCCCTTGGCCTACTGTGGTGACAATTCATTCCATCCGCTGCAGACTTCCCTGTGGAATCTTGGCTTAAATTCACTAAAAAAGTACAATATTTTGAAGTTTGTTGCAGGACCACTGCCGCCATGCAGCACAGTCTGCTAATGAAGAATTGGAAGAAAAAAAAAGTTATTGTCCCACACCGGTAACTACTCTGGTCCCAGCAGGGCTTCTTTGCTGGTCCCAGAGCAAACCCACCTCCTGTGGTGACATTCCATCTCATGTGACTTCACTGTAGATTTTTGCAGATTTGCTGTTGAAAGTGACTAGAGAAAATCTGCAATGTATGAATTGACCCCAATACAGGCTCTGACTCATAAGCAACACACTTATAATAAAGACTTTCATTTATAACAGTCTGTGTCTCATACCCAATGTGATCATAACCCAGGCTTTGATCCATAACTAATGTACTGATAATACATTATGTGACTTATTATAATCAATGTATTAATAATACAGTCTGTCACTTATGACCAATGCACCGGTATTACAAGTGATAATTCACAACCAGGGCATTCGTCATAACACATGCAGCAACTCTTAACTAATGCACTCATAATACAGGCTGTCATATATAACCCCAATACACTCATTAGAATACACGCAGTAACTGTTGACTAATGCACTAATCTTACAGGCTGTGACTTATAATCAATGTACTTGTAATAAAGATGTACATTAATTATAATCACCACTCTCCTCATGAACACAGCACACTATAGCCATAATTCTGCTATGTTCTTTGCCATTTTTTGTACCATTTTGTTTAGTAATACAGCAGATCTGTCTCCATAATATGGAAGCATATTAAGGTGACAGAGCCACTTTAAAGATGTAAGAAAAAGTTCAGGGCCAGATTAACAAGTACAGGCTCGGACTGGCCCGCAGGAGGACTGGAGAATCCTCCGGTAGACCCCTGTGAAGGAGTGCTAATGAGCAATGGTCTTACACCCAATGCACAATAATTTAATCAATCATTAATTAAGCTAGCCAAATCAATATTACACATAAGAAAAAGTAACTTTGTGTACTAGTGTCCGGTTATCTTTGCATGTAGCTGAACAGTGGGCCCCAAAAAAAATTATGTTACTGGTGGGCCTTTGCCAACCCAGTCCAACGCTGATCAAGTATATGTTGGATGACTTGACAATCCTGATTACAGAATTGGTATGTTTGAGAGAGTTAGTGCAGCAAGGTATAAGGTATTCCTAATTAGAGATGAGCGGTGTTCGACTAGAACTGTTCGCCAATCTCAAATTCGAGCTGTTTTGGGCGGTGTTCATGAAATAATTTTAAAAAAATTGCCGTGGGGCTTCACCCTATTTTTGCGTCCAGCCAGGTACAGCAGGCAGGAATGGGCTGCCCCCAACCACCAGCTGCCTATTTGTACCTGGCCGGACACAACAATATAGGGAAGCCCTTTTTTTTAAATGATTTCATGAATTTCATGAAATAATTTAAAAAAAAAATACGTGGGGCCTCGCCCTATTTTTGTGTCCAGCCAGGTACATCTAGGCAGCTGGGGGCTGGAATCCGCAGCGCAGGGAGGCCCAAGCTTTCTGCCCCCCGCTGCAAATTGCAGTCCGCAGCCACCCCAGAAAATGGCGCGTTCATAGAAGCTCCATTTTCTGGCGCTGTACCCAACTCATCCAGGGCCCTGGTGCGGTGGCTCACTGGGTAATAAAGGGGTTAGGGCCAGCTTGGCATTATCAGCTGGCCCTAAGCCCGAGATTCATGGGGTCACGCCAATATTAGACATGACCGCCATGAATTTCTAGTAAAGTATTTAAAAAAGCACAACACCCAGAATAAAGTCCTTTAATTGAAATAAACACACAATTTTTTAATGTTCTAAATTAAACCATACTTACCATCACGCCCATTCCAGCTGAAGCCAACGATCTCCTGCAATAAAAGTAAAATAATAAAGCAACCTCATCCTTACCTTTCCATGGTTCCCACGACAGCTTCAGCTCTGCTACATTGACATGACAGGCTGGATCGCAGCCGAAAGCTGCCATCCAGCTTGCCACGCCACAGACACTGAGAAGCGCAGGCATGCTTGCGCTCCTCAGTGTCTCGCTGTGACGGCATCCAGATGAGCCGAGGTCATGTCCAATGAACTCGGCTCACCTCATGCACGTCACTGATAGCGTGGGAAAATTCTCCTGCCCTCAGCTTTTGAGCAGGAGAATTCTCCCACGCTGGGATGGCATTGAGATGACAGGCTGGATGGCAGCTGAGCGTTGCCATCCAGCATGCCATCCTTCATAGACACTGCAGAGCGCATGGATGGCATGCTGGATGGCAACGCTCAGCTGCCATCCAGCCTGTCATCTCAATGCCATCCCAGCGTGGGAGAATTCTCCTGCTCAAAAGCTGAGGGCAGGAGAATTTTCCCACGCTATCAGTGACGTGCATGAGGTGAGCCGAGTTCATTGGACATGACCTCGGCTCATCTGGATGCCGTCACAGCGAGACACTGAGGAGCGCAAGCATGCCTGCGCTTCTCAATGTCTGTGGCGTGGCAAGCTGGATGGCAGCTTTCGGCTGCGATCCAGCCTGTCATGTCAATGTAGCAGAGCTGAAGCTGTCGTGGGAACCATGGAAAGGTAAGGATGAGGTTGCTTTATTATTTTACTTTTATTGCAGGAGATTGTTGGCTTCAGCTGGAATGGGCATGATGGTAAGTACGGTTTAATTTAGAACATTAAAAAATTGTGTGTTTATTTCAATTAAAGGACTTTATTCTGGGTGTTTGTGTTTTTTTTTAACTTTGACTATGGGGTTAGTAATGGGGGTGTCTTATAGATGCCTCTCCATTACTAATCTGGGCTTGATGTCAGCTGGTATTATAAGCTGACATCAATCCCAGCCCTATTACCCCTCTGCCACCGCTACAGGGCAGTGGGAAGAGCGAGGCTAAGTGCCAGAATTGGCGCATCCTATGGATGCGCCATTTCTGGGGCAGCTGACGGCTGGTGTTTCTAGCCTGGGAGGGGGCCAATATTCATGGCACCCTTCCTGGGCTATTAATATCAGCCCCCAGCTGTCTGCCTAGCCTTTGCTAGCTATTAAAATAGGGGGTACCCCACGTCATTTTTTTGGGGGTCCCCCATTTTAATAGCTAGTAAAGGCTAGGTATTCAGCTGGGGGCTGATATTAGTAGCCTGGGAAGCTCCATGGGTATTACCCCCTTCCCAGGCTTCAAACATCTGCCCCAGCCGTCTGCTTAACCTCCACTAGAGACTAAATTTACGGGGAACCCCACGTCAATTTTTTTTTAAATAAATCCTTTATTTTAACACTAAATGACAAGTACAGTAATCAACACTATCACTGTACTTCTTATATATGTGACTGACATGTTTCTATGTATCTAATCTATGTGTGATGCTCTATTCTTTCTGTTATAAATTGTCGGGTACCGATGCTGAATTACCGGCCGGCTTTTTTAAAGAGACGGTGCATGAAAACACTAATATTTTTTTTAATAAATCCTTTAACACTAAATGACAAGTACAGTAAGCAACACTGTCACTGTACTTATTATATATGTGACTGCCATGTTTCTATCTATCTAATCTATGTGTGATGCTTTATTCTTTCTGTTCTAAATTGTTGGGTACCGGTGTATGCCGCTGCTGAATTGCTGGCCGGCTTTTTTAAAGAGAGTGTCTTCTGAGCAGTTTGTCAGCTTTTGGACACCTTTGAATGTGTTTTCTATGTGTTTTTGTTTGCCTGCCATTGGTTTTAACGGTGTTCGACGGTGTTCGACGAACAGTTCCACGAACATCCCGGTGTTCAACGAATCGAACTGAACCCGAACACTACGGGGGTGGCTCAACACTATTCCTAAGAGATGTTTGATGTATGTACAGAAGCAGTGGATAACACCTGTGACATCCTAAGTATAATATGAGAACTAAATAGTCCAGGAAAACTGAATATAATCCAGCAGATTACTAGTTCTGAAAATCTAACAATTCACTTGCCTTCTGATTAGCTACATTTTACTGTATCATGAATACAATTACACTATGCTGTTGAATCATTTCTTTATCATTTGACATTTACTATATATTTTACTAACATCTCAGTAAAAGGATTCTGCCTCCAAAATCACATGTTGTAACCCAATGAAAAATGAAAAACACATACAGTAAATGACTTCGGCAAAACTTTGCACTCAAAATAAAAAAATATGTTTCTAATAGATCCAGCAACCATTGCTTGTTGTTACAACATAAGCTGCGGAATATGAATCACATTAAAACTGGGCTGAATAGATGTGGCCCTTGTGCCAACTACAGAGACATCGTAACATGGTAAAAATGCGGAGACCCTTCTTAAAATGAAATAGTGTCTGCTCGCCTTACTCTGAAAAATGAAAAATAATGTTAAATTGAGCCAAAAGCATTTCATTGTCTAGTTTTACTGGAATAGATGCTGGCAAGAAAGAAACAAACTAAAAAGAGTTACAAGGCTTTTATAGACAGGGCGAATACTATAGGTCCCTGAATGTATTGTAATAAAAGCATTTGGTGATATAGATAGATAGATAGATAGATAGATAGATAGATAGATAGATAGATAGATAGATAGATAGATAGATCAGTATAGCATCCTTATGGTCAGACTTCTTCCAGCTAGTCCACGCAACCTCCTTAGTGCTCTCTGACCCTGTCTCCTCTAAGCCTATTGTGCTTTTAGGTGAATCAAGCCCTGGGAATTTGGATTTTCAACTGCAACAGCAAATGTTATTTCTGCAATGTGTACCTCTTCCCTTCTTTATTGCTATGAGCAACAATACTAATTATTTTTATTAAACGATTATGATAAATGTAGTACAATGTGCTTTGACTAGTGCAAGGTCTGATGGGGCAGGCCATGACATAGAGCTTCTCTGTTTCATGTTCTTTGGTTCCCTGAGTCATGTTCCATCCCCTCAGGCCCTGTACCTGGCAGAATAGATCACAGTGTATAGTGAGCTATTACACCAAACACTTCAAAAATAGTATTATTTTAGGAAGCAACAGAAGTATATAGCTGACTTGTAATGTCTGTTTCTCTCCAACTCATCCAGTCCCCCCTGGTAATAATGAGGGGGAGAATGGGCCAGCAGCGAAGGGGACTTTGTGTGTTATCCACAGTCTGGCAGGATGGTGGGAAAGTGTCATCCCCAGCCTGTCAGGATTATGCATCATCCTGACAGGTTGGGGATACCACTTTCCCACCATCCTGACTGGCTTTGGATAACAATCCACAGCCAGTCTGGATGGTGTGAAAGGGGCAATCCAAAGCCAGTCAGGATGGTGGGAATGTGGTATCCCCAGACTGTCAGGATGGTGGGAAAGTGTCACCCCCATCCTGTCAGGATGGTGGGAATGTGGTATCCCCAGCCTGTCAGAATGGTGAGAAAGTGTTGTTATCCCCCGGGGAAACAGAGATATATGCGATAAATGTCTGACAGGTGAGCAGCCACTTCCGATGGCCCAGGTTTTCCTAGACTGTGGTGATGGGAGGGGGTAAAGGGAAGTGGGTGTGTCCGATAACCTCCCAGCTAATGTTTTATTGGGGACCTATCTAGGATGGTTAGTTGCTCAATACCTTCCTGACAACCCTCCTAGATCCAGTACCTTCCAAATGTTGACAATGTGAATGTCACTGTTGTACATGATGATGATGTGTTTCATTGTACAGGAGAACACAGCCATGTCACACTTTGGTGTGATGCTGCTGAGTATCGCCTAAAAGAAGTGAGAAACAGTGCTAAGGGCAGTAGGCAATGAGGACAGGCATGAGGACCATGAGGAAGGTGGTTGTGAAGAAATGGCACCAGAGGGACCCCGCAGAATCCCACCGCTGCCACCAACGTAAAGAAATGGCACCAGAGGGACCCCACAGAATCCCACCGCTGCCACCAATGTGAAGAAATGGCACCAGACGGACCCCGCAGAATCCCACTGTTGCTACCACTTGTGATGGATCCACACCCTGCCACCCGCCTGATGTCACAATTACGTCAGATGAAGCATGTGGTACGGATCTGCCCTTTGCACCAATGTGACGTTCCGTACCCCCTCGAGGACGTGTAAGGTCAGATTGGTACCGTTCTGCACAGACACCCCCTATCCACACGGGTACAGTAAGGCACCAGGGAGTGAGAAGAGGTGGCCCACTCAATCAATCACTGACTGGCACCATACTCGCTCACACCCCTGACAGGCTGAGAGGCACCTTCACTACCTCCAGTGAAGCAGAGCCTGGTCGGCCTGAGAGAGCTGCCACCAGTTTTTATTAGGTATAACGGACTTATATCGGGCTAGAAACCTGCCCGGTAGTGTGTTCGTGGGCCGAACAATGGACGTAGGGGTTCATGGATCGAGATAAAAGAACAGCCCAAGGTTAAATTACATATTTAATTGCCTTAAGGGCACACTAGACAACACTATATACATAAGGGTTATACATACATAATGGTCAGAGTTGCAAGCACAATGGTATGGGTACAAAAGATATAAAACAGTTATTACGAATCAGTTACCGATCAGATGGACGACCTGGCTTTCGGGGAAGGGCCCTCTCTTTGTTGTTGCCGGACTTTTCCCCCTACGACGTGAGGTCACGACCTCCCAAGAAAATGGAGCCAGCACTGCTGGAGCTCTTAAACTCTCTGGGCAACTCCCACTCCTGCCTCCTGGCTGCGCCCAAATCTCCACCCCTGTTCTCTTACAGCTAAAACGCCCAAAACTATCATGGGCTATAACTCCTTAATGGACGGTCCTAGAGAGCCAGTTCTGGTGTCATCGGCCCCAGCTGGGCCCCTGCTACGCGTGGATACCAAGCACTGGATTCCTAGGTTCCCCCACAAGGCTGTGCCGGGTATCTCTTTCCGTACACGCTGGACTGTGTGGAAAGCTAGGGTGACATTCCCCATTCTCTTAGGTTTCCAAAAATCTAGTTGGTTTGTCACTGGGATGTATTGTATTCCCATAACTTGATGTTGAATTATAGTATCTTACACAAAAGAGCACATGGCCTGGGGGAAGGGCCTTCCTGTGTAGCTTTCAGCTGCTGTGAGGGATGTCACTCCCTGCTTCTCAGCCCCCTCCCTTCTGCTTGCTGCAAAAAGTGTCAAATTACTGTGCATTGAAGAACTCTATAAAACCCACCAAACAGTGCACAGTGATTGACATGGGATTATCTTGAATATTCTTCACAGTGCTCACATGCAACTGACCAGTGTCACGACAGAAGGTGACATGGCCAGTCGTAGCTGCCCATGATTAGCACTGCTCCTGAGGTTTTAGGGGAGGATGGGGACAGAAACAAGAATCATTAGGTACAGCTGACAAGAGTCACGATGGACTGTGACATGGCCATTGGAAATTTGGCATGTGAACAGCCAGGGGATCTTGCTGATATCCCACAGCTGCCATCAATTTGGCAGGAAACAGCCAGGGGATCTTGCAGAGATCCCACCACTGTCTCCTTTTTGTCAGGAACCAGCACCTCACATACCTCCCATGGTGAGCTCAAAGATGGGGCTGGTCAATGGGATGTGGCTAGGTCCCAAAAATTTATGAGATCCCTATTTTTCAGGATATCTGCCCACCTTGATGACACAGACGGGAGATATCAATGCCATATTTCCTATCATGATTTTAGCTTTCTATAGATGAGAAACATGGCCTATATATCATTATCCATCGGTCCGATATTAATCTGGAATTGATACGGAGGCCGCCCAGTGATGTAATTAAATGCATTATGTTCGCCACTTCATCATGACGCCAAAAATATGTCTCCCATAACTTTAGTACCCATGCCTGTCACAAAAAACTGGACTTCAGTGCCAGAGTGTCTGCAAACAGCTGATCAGTGGGAGGGCCACATGTCAGACCCCCACTGATTTAATTTTGGACTTTTATCTGCCAAGAAACATTTGGATATTTATACCATTCTTCGGGGGCATTACAAATTGTGCACTAACTCCGCCCACAAAGTACATCCTGATGCTGGCACTGGTGTTAAAAAGTAATCTTTCATTGTATGCACCTCAGCATTCAGTAGTGAACACTACTTGTGCTCACAGAGCAAGAAGAAATTAATGGGCTGGCAGACATCAAAATACAGCTGCCGGCCCACGCTCTGCTGTCCCTTGGAATCTGCCAGGGGGCCAGATGAAAGGTCCTCGAGGGCCATAAACGGCCCGCGGGCCTGAGGTTTCCCACCCCTTGTCTATCCTCTGAATAGGTATCAGTATCTAATTATAATAATGGACCTTTTAAATACAGTGGATTCATACCCAAGTACATTGTATTCTGTCCTAGTTGTTATTAACCAATCGGCACAATATTTTTTGGGTCATTATGTTCAGTAGGTGAGTGAATCTCTCATTATAATGTGCTGCCACTAAATTGGATACGTACAGATATCATAAATGTCTAGTAAATGTTGATTGCTTGGACCAGAACATGTTTACTGCTATGAAAGCTCTGGATACACGTAGTCGACTGTTTTTGGAACTCCCATGGAAGTCAACAGATAGTGCCATGCATGTGTGGCCAGTGGCCACCTCTCCACTAGCGGTGGCTGCTCATCTGTCAGACATTTATTGTATATCAAAATGAATGTTAAGTACAGCATATACTATGAATTTACAAATATTCTCAACTTTTTATGTCCATTATTCAGAAGTAGAATAATAAAATGTGTTACTTTGTTCCCACTATTTTTGCTGTGACTGATCAGGATAACAGCAGAAGGGATGAAAAATATTCATATAATCAAGTAAACAAGACATAGCTAATTCTGGTGTAATGTTCGGTCAGACGTAATGACCTGAGTATAACTTTTGTCAGTGCACTCCGGAGACAATAACCAGAACATCTTGTACAATCACAATGACTGGGTTTAGGCTAATGCTAAGTCTACAGGTATTTCCTGAAAATGTTTTCCTACTTTGCTTAACCAAAATGAAAAGTGATATTCTGTCTTTTTTTCCAGCAAAAGGTTCCTATGATCTTGCTGCCTTAAATGAGGCTGCTTGGCAGAGTGCCCAGAGCCAACTGGTTCCATGTGATATTTGTGGACGCACCTTCCTGCCAGACAGACTTCTCATCCACCAGCGGTCCTGTAAAGTGAAGAAAACATAGTAGTGTGATCGCGTCCTGTCTAATAATGTAATACTGGACTTGTGGGAACTGTGAAGTCTCTGCACAGTAAGCGTGCCTGCAGGATAACACATTATATCATTATATTGGGGGGACTTCCATTGCATGCCATGAAAATGGTGAGAATATTTTTGTGTGTTAAAATCATTATACTTTTAATAAAGATATTAATTTTCATGTCTGGATTTTGTCTTCATGGAGTCACAGGTTTTGATTTTCACAGATAACTCAGATATTCAGACATGTTCAGGTAACAGGTGTCTATGAAATGCAGTACATGCTATTATTTGATAACTGAAAGATTATGTAAGATACAATCTATATGGATTTACACTTTTTTGTTATAATAAAATAAAAAAAGAGTGGACATATTGTATATGTATAGGCAACGGCACAGGGGTCCTCAAGGCAAGGCGCCCCACTGCAGCCTTAAAAGGGTAACTATAGTGCCTCCTACAGATCACATAAGGTCATAAAGGGTTTAATGGTTATTTTAATGCATGTCTCACAATTTCTAGGGAACAGGTACACCAATAAACAGTTTTTCAGAGATCCACAAAATGACTTACATCTCTATCTAATCAAATTCAATGTAATATTAAAAAAGGGAAAAAAACAAACAGAGGACGATTCAACAAAGATTTTACAGAAAAAAACTGTCGTAAAAACTTTGAAAAGGTGGAAAATCTTTCAACTTCTTGCATATTTTGTATGCCAGAAATGTTACTCCAGTCCCTGGGCTCGTGAGCTCCAATGCAAAATCTCCAACAAGGTTCCAACTATCACAAGTCTTTAAAAGCATTTATCTTCTCATCTGATCTAAATGGACTTTTGGGGACCCCTATGCTCTAATGCCCAGGTGCGATTGCAACCCTCACACCCACAATAGTTACACCCCTGGTTCTGATCCTCAAGTTACTTATACAGCTAGTCTGACTCACTCAACCAGCAGTTACTCCATAGATGACATACTCCATTCCCTCCAACAGAGAGAACATCTTTGCAAGTCCAGTATAGGAGTTAAAGGTTGAAGGTTGGGATTTTTATGGAATTTGCTAGATGGAGTGGCTAGAATCAAGTCTATCCAAGGTCACCTTTATAGATGATGGCTTAAAATAGACTTTATTATTTATTTATGCTCACTTATATAGCGCCATTAATTCCACAGTGCTTTACAGACATCAGCATCACTGTCCCTATTGGGCTCACAATCTAGATTGGAGAAAGTCTGAGTACCCAGAGGAAACCTACACAAACAATCAAACTCCTTGCAGATGTGGTCCTTGGTGGGATTTGAACCAAGGACCCCAGCACTGCAAAGCAACATTGCTAACCACTGAGCCACCATGCTACTGACTTTACAGTTGCACCTTTGCCTATAGGTGAAGGAAAGCTTTGCTACAGCTTTGCCAGACACAATCCTTTTTTATATGAGACCCACAGGTTAATTTTGGTTTCATCTGTCCATAGAATCTTGTTATAATACTGGGCGGCTTTTTAGATGTTTTCTAGTAAAATCTTATTTGGGTTTTCTGTTCCTACTCTGAACTTAACACGGTTGTTAAGTGACTGCTGATTGGCTATATGCAGGCTAAATGGTGGTAGTTTAATGGTATGTTTAAATTGTACAACGCGCTTCCATGCATACAAAATAATCACTAATATGATTTGATGTGTATAAAATATCATTGCTTACCCAGGGCAATGTGCTGCTGAGAACGATGATTTTTAACCCAATGATTTTATTATACTATCAGGCTGTCTCAGCAGGCCGCCAAATACCTGACAAATGAGCGTCAGGTGATTGCCGGCCTGTTTAGATGGCCTGATAGTCCAGAATGAGTGTTCCTAGGAACGCTCATTCCCCAATTATCACATCAGCTAAAAGAAGAGAGATGCATTAGTGTTACCAACATTTTTCATCTTGCAATAAATCCTCAGGATTTAAAGAGAATCTGTCACCACATTTGACCTATGTAAACTTTTAATATGGGCATACAGGCAGTAAACTGCTGAGAAAAGTAATACCTGTATGCCTCATATCAGATGCCTTGTTGTTGAGAAATCATCTTTTATCACTTTATGTAAATGACCTCTTCCAGGCTATGGGGAGGATACTGCCTGAAATATAACTCTGCCTCCGGAGCTTATTTTACATGAAGGAGAAGTTACCAGTGCGAGACAAGTAACTAACACAGAACAGGAGAAATGAAATTTGTCTTCTTACAAACACATTTTTTTGCTGCTCACACCTCCGCTGTATTGTAATAATATTACAACCCTGTCTGCCTGTGAGCTGGAAGCTGAAGATGAGAGAAACCTGCAGATGTGTCAGGTATAATCACACACAGCTCTGCAGTGGGATCAGGAGAGCAGAGAGCAGCCATCACACATCACTCTGATAACTCCACCTTCATGTAAAATAAGCTCAGGAATTGGAGTTATCTCCCAGGCAGCGTCCTCCCCAGGGCCTGGAAAAGGTCATTTATATAAAGAGATAAAAGAAGATTTCTCAATAACAAGGCATCTGATATGAGGCATACAGGGATCACTCTCCTCAGCAGTCTAAAACCTGTATGCCCATATTAATAGTTTAGATAGGTCAAATGTGGGAATCTGTCAGCAGATTTTTGCCATTTAACCTTAGAGCAGTATAATATAGGAGCAGAGAGCGATGTGTCACTTTTTAGGCTGTGTGCTGTAGTTTCAATACAATCAGTGTTTTTTCTACAGTAGATTATTATAATTAAAGACTAGGTCTCATATGAAAACCAGTCCAGCTAATCTGCATAACACCGCTCCCCTTACTGAACAGCAGTTTGCTGATAATGCACAGTACACACAGAAAGCTGCTAATCAGGGGTGTGGACAGGGTAATACAGAGCTCAGGGTTCTGACTACTGCTATATCTATGTAATAGTGGGGAAAGGTGTAGCCTTCCCTTGGTACTGAGATAGTTAAAGGGGAGTGTTCCTGAAGTCAGACCTCTCTGGACTGTTGGTAGACCAAGCTAAGGGGTTAGCTTTACTGGTCCAGTCAGTAGAGTAAAGGGGGAACTTAGTGCCCGGATCAAGCCTAGAGTGATATAGAGCTTGTTCCTGGCATAATTCGTTGTGGGCTGCAGTACCTGTAAGCAGCCACAAGATGCCACTGTTCTGAGTGCAGATGTCAGGTAGAGTCTGCTAGCAGAGTTGCAGACAGTGATGAGTTAATGCTGTGTGATGACAGCTCACAGGGGGTGGGCACACTGGCAAAAAAGCCTCAGTTTTAGTGTCCAGAGGCCATTAAGAGACAGTACGGGGAATCGTGCGGGCAGCCTGACTATAGTGGCTGCTAGGGTAGACGGGAGCTCTACACCCTCAGACAGTGGGATCACTAATGTGCTAGTCTCCTCACGCAAGAGCAAGAGTCCTGTTAGCTGGTCGGAGAAACTCATCAGAGCGAGTAAGGACCCGAGGCACTTCTAGTCTGCAGGAAGCAGGAAGAAGATAAATAGGACTCCAGGCTAGGACGTGGGGAAGATATTTGATCCAGGTCACTGTTAACGTTACAGAAGAATCTCGTGGACTAGAGATAGAGTCACAAGAGATGCTTCACACAGAGAGGGAACCAGGGCTGAAGATGTTGTCAGTGCCTGTGAGAGAGATGATAGCCTGTCAGGCCTTATCCATTATATCTGCCTGTAAATACTGTATATATCCCTCTTCCCCAAGTAAAGTTCAAGTTCTGGTTAAGAACCTTGTGTCCTCTGAAGTTCTTGCTGCCCTGGTCCCAGAAGAGCAATGCCTGGAGACAGCCGCGATCGGATGGCTTGAAGTAAGTGAAGAGCAACACATACACAGCCACACTTCAGAGGGAGGACACGTATTGTCTGTAGGGTGCCATAGTGAGTGGGGACTGCAGCTCGCCCACGACTACCTCGCTGGGGCACCTTACATCTACATCAGAGAAAACAGGGATTCTATCAAACCCACAGCAAGCAGCCCAGTAAGGGTACAGCTAGCGAGCTAGTGGTTTTTTTTCACTAATAAAATAATTTTGCAATAATGCAACTTTTGTTAATTTCTTTGATCCTCAGTCTTTTTTTGTCTTTTTGAACTCTGCATTACATTTACTACATTTTATGAACGTACAGAATAGTTTCTGTTATGTCTCTATAATTAGTTTGTTCTTTTCTTTTCCGCCTAATAATGGTCTACTTTGCTCGCATTGGCAGATCTTTAGAACACATATTGAGAGTTATAATGAACCAAATACAAATTTAAGATTTAATCCCTAAACATGAAATAATGAAGTAGCAGATGCCACAAGACAATAAAAACAATTTGTCAACCAGTGATACAATTGTTTTTGACCCTATGAAATGAAAGGCTTTTGTAAAAAAAATGGCTGTAATTAGTGAATGGTTCATCCAATGTTTTTCTAAAGCCTCATGAATTAAGCTGTAAATCTACACTTCATTCTCAAAATGCTGGTTTTGTCTCTGATCCTTCATACTGAGGTGCTAAATTATCAAAATAAGGTAACTGCCCAAATACTTCTGGACCCAGCTGTATATCTTCAGGATAAACTATAGCTTTGTGTGCTGTTTTTCACATTAAATCCCAAGAGGTGGAGACACACTCGACGTAGCCGTCTGTTTAGGTACAATAGTAAAACTAAAGGTACAAATAAGTAAGAAAAATGTGTCTTTATTTATATAATTAATTTTTATTTTACTTGTTCATTGTCTAATAAGTGTATGTTTAGAAGAATTTACATGAGACTCACATACTGTATGTTCTGCAGAATATGATTCATCCATGCTAGTGCCCCAGGGGAACATCACTTAGTAACAGGTTGGTTAGAGTATAAAATAGCATGAATGGTTGGGGAAAAGGCAGAGTATAAATTAGATGAATACAACCTGCCTGATGAAACTACATGATAAATGCAGACTTTATATACTGCATGTGTTATTTTACTTGCATCTCTAGCATTAACAGTAGTGCTGTATTTTAATTTGTGAGAAATAGTACTATATGGTGCCTTGAAAAAGTATTCATACCCTGTGAATGTTCCAAATTTTTGTATGTGTCACCCACAAACTTAAATATATTGTATTGTATTAGGATTTTACGTGCTATACCAACACAAAGTACCAAGTATATATGACGTGTAAAGGAAATGTTACATGTTTTTCTAATATATTTAAAAATATAAATCTGAAAATTGTGACGTGCATTTGTATTCAGCCCCCCGTAGCCTGATACTCCTAAAAAAAATCCTGAGTAACCAATTGCCCCCAGAAGTCACATAATTAGTAAATTGAGTCCATTTGTGTGTAGTTTATTTTCAGTATTATTACAGCAAGTTCTGTGAAACCTCAGAGGTTTGTTTGAGAACAATTCTGATCAAACAGCATTATGAAAACCAAGAAACACACCAGACCAGTCAGAAATACAGTTGTGGAGAAGAGTAAAGTAGGGTTAGGTTACAAAAAATAGCCCAAGATATGAACATCTCGTGGAGCACTGGTCAATCCATCATCCAAAAATGAAAGGAGTATGGTACAACTATCAACCAACCAAGACATGGCCGTCCAACTTAACTGACATCTCAAGCAAGGAGAGAACTAACTAAGGAAGCAGCCAAGAGGCCCATGGTCACTCTGGAGGAGCTGCAGAAATCCACAATTCAGGTCAGAGAATCTGTCCACAAGACAACTATTAGACGTATACTCCACAAATCTGGCCTTTATGAGAGAGTGGCAAGAAGAAATCCTTTTTTGAACGCAAGCAATAAGAAGCTCCATTTGCAGTTTTAAAAAGCCATGTAGAGGACACAGTGAGCATGTGGAAAAAGTTGCTCTGGTCAGATGAGACCAAAGTAGAAGTTTTGGGGCTAAACGCAAAAACCTATGTGTAGGGGAAAACTAACACTGCACATCATACTGAAAACAACATCCCCGTTGTCAAACATGGGAGTATCAGCATCATACTCTGAGGATGCTATGCTTTATCAAGGAAAGGGAAGCTGGTCAGAGTTGATGGGAAGATGGATGCAGCTAAATACAGGACAATCATGGAAGAAAACCTGTTAGAGGTTGCAAAAGATTTGGGATTGGTTCGTAGGTTCACCTTCCAGCAGGACAAAGACCCAAAAAATACTGCCATAGTACAATGGAAGGGGTATAGATCAAAGCATATTCATGTATGTGAATGGCCCAGTCACAGTCTAGACTTAAATCCCACTGAGAATCTGTGGCTAGACTTGAAAATTGCTGTTCACAGACGCCTCCATCCAATCTCACTGATCTAAACCTAGTTTGCAAAGAAGAATGGGCAACAATTTCAGCCTCTAGATGTGGAAAGCTGGTAGAGACATACCCCAAAAGACTTGCAGCAGTAATTGCAGCGAAAGATGGTCCTACAAAGTATTGACTAAGGAGGGCTGAATACAAATGCATGTCAAAATTTTCAGATTTATATTTTTAAAATATTTAGACAACCTTGTATCATTTCCTTTATACTCCACAAATACTTGCTACTTTGTGTTGGTATCTCACAAATGATCCGAATAAAATACATTTAAGTTTGTGGGTGTAACGTGAAAAAAAGTGAAAAAGTTCACGAGTATGAATATTTTTTCAAGGTGCTGTACACACGTGGTCAAAATTGTTGATACCCCTTGTTTAATGAAAGAAAAACCCACAATGGTCACAGAAATAACTTGAATCTGACAAAAGTAATAATAAATTAAAAATCTATGAAAATGAACAAATGAAAATCAGACATTGCTTTTCAACCCTGCTTCCACAGAATTAAAAAAAAAAATTAAACTCATGAAATAGGCCTGGACAGAAATGATGGTACCCCTGAAAATAATGTGACAAAAGGGACATGTTAAATCAATTTGTGTCCACTAATTAGCTTCACAGGTGTCTACAATCTTGTAATCAGTCAATGGGCCTGTATATAGGGCTACAGATGCTCATTGTGCTGTTTGGTGACATGGTGTGTACTACACTCAACAGGGACCAGAGGAAGCAAAGGAAAGAGTTGTCTCAGGAGATTAAAAAGAAAATTATAGACAAGCATGTTAAAGGTAAAGGTTATAAGACCATCTCCAAACAGCTTGATGTTCCTGTGACTACAGTTGTACATATTATTCAGAAATGTAAGATCCATGGGACTGTAGCCAACCTCCCTGGATGTGGCTGCAGGAGGAAAATTGATGACAAATCAAAGAGACGGATAATACGAATGGTAACAAAAGAGCCCAGGATAACTTCTAAAGAGATTAAAGGTGAACTTCAACCTCAAGGAACATCAGTGTCAGATCGCACCATCCATCGTTGTTTGATCCAAAGTGGACTTCATGGGAGACGACCAAGGAGAACACCATTGTTGAAGAAAAATCATAAAAAAGTCAGACTGGAATTTTCCAAACTACATGTTAACAAGCCACAAAGGTTCTGGGAGAATGTCCTATGGACAGATGAAAGAAAAATGGAAGTTTTGGCAAGGCACATCAGCTCTATGGTCACAGACAGAAAAATGAAGCATATCAAGAAAAGAACATTGTCCCTACTGTGAAACATGGAGGAGGCTCTGTTATGTTCTGGGGCAGCTTTGCTGCATCTGGCACAGGGTGTCTTGAATCTGTGCAGGGTACAATAAAATCTCAAGACTATCAAGGGATTCTAGAGAGAAATGTGCTGCCCGATGTCAGAAAGCTTGGTCTCAGTCGCAGGACATGGGTCTTGCAACAGGATAATGACCCAAAACACACAGCTAAAAACACCCAAGAACGGCTAAGAGGAAAACATTGGACTAAACTTAGGCAGAGCATCACTGGATAGGGGCATGGTCAGGCATGCCCAGAAAATTAATCTTAATTTACACAATAAAAGTGGCGTAATAAATAACAGAAATGTACTTCAGTCTCCTGTATCTGGCACTGCAGCCTTATCCCATTTAAATAAATGGAGCTGACCAGTGACATAAGTTGCAGCACATAAACAAAAATGGATCTATTTTTTACAAAAACAGAAATAGACTCTTTTATTGCCCTATGAGAGTATGTGCACATGGATCCGGAGCCGCTGCAGGTTTGACGCTGTGTGCTTATGCAAAGTCAAACCCGCAGCGCCAGATGTTACAGCATAGTGGATGAGATTCGTAGAAATCCCATGTCCACTATGCGTTCATCTGTGCCTGCAGATCACCCGCAGACACGCACATGTGGCGCGTCTTTCCAGACTGCAGCATGTCAATTTCTCTTGTGGTAATCTACGCAAGAGAAATTAGTTCAGCACAATGTATTGAATGTGGTGAATACACACAGTTCAATGAACACATGCGGATTCACCTGCGTTCAATACAATGCAGTGCTTTGGATGCAGCATAAAGTATACTGCGTCCAAAGTGCTACCTGTCCGCATTATGTGCACATACCCTTAGTTTGATAAAATTCTGGCTAATGAGAAGGTGTGTCCAAACTTTTGGTCTCTACTGTACACACGTGGTCAAAATTGTTGGTACCCCTCGTTTAATGAAAGAAAAACCCACAATGGTCACAGAAACTTGAATCTGACAAAAGTAATAATAAATTAAAAATCTATGAAAATGGACAAATGAAAGTCAGACATTGCTTTTCAACCCTGCTTCCATAGAATTTTTAAAAAAATTAAACTCATGAAATAGGCCTCGACAGAAATGATGGTACCTCTGAAAATAAGTTATGTCCACTAATTAGCATCACAAGTATCTACAATCTTGTAATCAGTCAATGGGCCTGTATATAGGGCTACAGATACTCACTGTGCTGTTTGGTGACATGGTGTGTACCACACTCAACATGGACCAGAGGAAGCAAAGGGCAGAGTTGTCTCAGGAGATTAGAAAGAAAATAATAGACAAGCATGTTAAAGGTAAAGGTTATAACACCATCTCCAAGCAGCTTGATGTTCCTCTGACTACAGTTGCACATATTATTCAGAAATTTAAGATCCATGGGACTTAAATAGCTGTAGTCCAAAATCAGCCATTTCAGGCTTCCATTTCCAGTTTGTTGCAGTGTGTCAGCGAAGCTATTCACACTAGGTCGCTGTGAAGAATAGTATTAGTAAACTACAGGCCCGCTTTTTAAAACCGTGGTTCTCCGTCAGGCGTATCACATATAACTGCGGTCCAAAATCAGCCATTTCTGGCTTCCGTTTACATTTTGTTGCTGAGTGTCAGCAAAGCTATTCACACTAGGTCACCGTGAATAATAGTATTAGTAAACTACAGGCCCGCTTTTTAAAACCGTTGTTCTCCGTCAGACGTGTCACATATAACAGCGGTTCAAATCCAGCCATTTGTAGTGAACGCAGAAAATATTGCCCTCTATTTAATGATGTGATGGTGCATGCAGAGCCAAGGCCGTGGCAATGGGCAAGCTGAAATTGTGACACAAAAAAAACTCCACATCTTGTCGCTCGACCTTCCTGTCCCTATTACTAGGGGACCGCACAACACCACTATTGAACACAGATCAGTGTCAAAAAGTTGTTGGTTGGATAGCAGATAATGCTTCCAGTCACTTGGCCACCACCACCCTGTCTTTGACATGTTCAAGTCTCAGTAGCCGTGAGTCTGGACCGCATTTTCCTCACCCTGATCCTCCTTACTCCCACCATGCCAAGTGCCCGAAGACAACTGATCCCACACTTGGACACTCAGAAGAGCTGCTCACTTTTCCATTTATTGATTTGGGCCTCTCGCCCGGCCAGCTTCAAGCAGGCGAAGAGGAGAACTTGTGTAGCGATGCCCAAATATATGAGCCGCCACAGTCACACGAAGGCAACGGTAGGAAAGTGCAATTAATGTCACAAGAGGTGGATGGTGATGATGAGACACAATTGCCAGAAAGTCAGGAGGACAAGGGTGCCGAGGTGGAAGATGAGGTGGTGGATGATATAGTAACTGACCCAACCTGGCAGGGGGACATACAGAGCAAGGACAGCAGCACACAGGGGGA
This sequence comes from Phyllobates terribilis, assembly GCF_046119375.1. Lineage (NCBI taxonomy): Eukaryota > Metazoa > Chordata > Amphibia > Anura > Dendrobatidae > Phyllobates > Phyllobates terribilis. Next base: position 401,428,691 of record NW_027362761.1, on the reverse strand, counting down.
GGGAGGTGTAGCACCACAACAGGCAGGAAGAAGTAGTGCGGTGGCCGCGACACAAGGCAGGAAAGCGTTCCCCGTAACGCCAACACGACGGAAGTTGCCAGAACAACTTTTAGGTCTTCCCGAGTCTGATTGTTTTTTAAAAACTCTGCAGATAACCCCAAAAAAGCCATTTGCACCACCTGCCAGGCCAGCATCAGCAGGGGTAGCAAAAATAGCAGCCTGACCACCACCAGCATGATCAGGCACATGGCAGCAAAGCACCCGACTAAGTGGGCCGAACCCCAGGGTTCAGAAACAGTGTCTGTGGGTGACACCACTGCTTCTTCTGCTGTTGTTCATGTGCGCCAATCCCCTGTCCATAGCGCATGCGAAGATTCCTCCCGCCCTGCACCTATCGTTGCACACTCTCAACTAGCACCATCAGCAAGCACGTCCACGTCCTTGTCCGAGCGCAGTGTTTAGTTGTCCCTACCCCAGTCCTTGGAACGCAAGTGCAAATACGCAGCCAATGCTCCACAGACCACACTATTAAATTCACACATTTTGTGAATATTTGCGCTCAAAATGTTGCCTTTTAGGCTTGTGGAGACAGAAGCTTTCTGCAACTTGATGGCAGCAGCCATCCCTTGGTACTCGGTCCCCAGCAGTCACTATTTCTCCCGGTGTGCCGTCCCCGCATTACACGAGCACGTGTCCCACAACATTAGCCGTGCCCTCAACAATGCAGTTACTCGGAAAGTCCACCTAACCAAGGACACATGGACAAGTATTTGTGGGCAGGGACTGTACATCTCGCTGATGGCACACTGGGCTAATATAGTGGAAGCTGGGACCCAGTTGGACCTTGGGACCGAACCCGTCCTCCCGACGCTGAGGATTGCGGGCCCTGAGTCAACCAGGGTTGCCCCCACATTCTACAGCTCCTGCACCCCCTCCTCCTCCTCTTCAGCCTCCATCTCCGAAATGACCACATCAGTAGCAAGCTGGAAGCACTGCAGCACTGCCTCGGCCAAGCAGCAACAGACTGTGCTGAAGCTAATATACTTAGGTGACAAACCGCACAATGCTGAAGAGTTGTGGACAGCTCTGAAAGAGCAGGCAGATCTGTGACTGACACCCCTGAACCTTTAGCCAGGCATGGTCATGTGTGACAATCGCCGGAACCTGGTGGCGGCTCTGAAGCGACGCGAGTTCACACACATACCATGCCTGGCCCATGTGCTTAACCTCCCAGATATGCCAGATCTGCTTGTCAAAGTACACAGTGGGTGACCATTTTAGAAAGTCAGCTACAGCTTCCGCCGCCCTTGCCGTGCTTCAGCAGCGTTTGCAGCTTCCAGCTCACCGACTGGTGTGTCATGTCCCCATGCATTGGAACTCTACATTGCAGATGTTGGGAAGGATTTGTGAGCAGAAGATGGCAGTTGTTGACTACCAGCATCAACAAGGCCGTCGGTATTCAGGTCAGACTCCACACATAAGACCTCAGGAGTGGACCTGGATGTCAGACATCTGTACCATCCTCTAAAACTTTGAGGACTCCACCAAGATTGTGAGCGGCGATGAAGCCATAATTAGCGTCACCATCCCGCTTCTGTGTCTTCTGAAATGCTCTCTGCTCACATTTAAAGAGGATGCATTGCAGACAAAGCATGATGAGAAGGTGCAAGGAACCATACACGGTGATTCCACACAGCTCAGCTTCATCTCATCCCAACGTGGATTGGGTGACAATGAGGAAGAGGAGGAAAAGGAGGAAGAACAGGAGCTAGTTTCCTGCGCTATAGACGGTACTACCTGCACAACTGTCATACCGTCTGTTCAGCGTGGATGGCCTGAGGCCAGGGAGGAGGAGGTGGAGAGCATGGTCAGTCGTCCTCTTGGTGAGGATATGGAAGTCTTGCCTGTTAGCAGTCTGGCACACATGGCTGAGTTTATGTTACGCTGCCTTTCCCGTGACCCTCACGTTGTCCAAATTTTGGGTAACAGTCATTACTGGTTGGTGACACTTCTAGCCCCACGCTGCAAGGAGAACTTTCTGTCTCTTATTCCCATGCCGGACAGACCTAATAAAATGGGGCACTACAAGAAAGCCCTTGTTGTGGAATTATTAAGAAAATTCCCATGTGAAAACGCTGGCAGCAGAGGTCCCAGTTCGTTGGACAACCAAGGAGTACAGGCGAGAGAGACACAAATCCAATCCAGCAGAGGAAGGGGAACACTGTCAAAGTTTTGGGACAGTTTTCTCAGACCCTCCCATCGCACAGGCCCTGAGGCACGGGGTACTCTCACAAGAAGGGAAAAGTTTAGGAAGATGCTGAGGGAGAACCTTGCCGACCATACCAACGTCCTCTGTGATTCCTCTGTGCCTTAAAATTAATGGGTATCCAAGCTGGACATGTGGCATGAACTGGCTCTGTACGCCTTGTAGGTCCTGACCTGGCCTGCCCTGCCACTAGCGTTTTGTCAGAGCGGGTTTTTAGTGCCACTGGTGAAATTATAATCGATAGGCGCATCCGCCTGTCAATTGAAAAAGCTGACAGGCTGTCTTTTATAAAAATAAACAAGGGCTGGATTGGGCCTGACTTCTCAACATCACCGAATGATAACAGCGTAACATAAACTCAAATACAGTGTCTTTTTTTTTGGGAGGTCTAACTCTATTCCCATGCACCTCTGTCTTCACACCTCTGTCTTCACACTCAGACATGGGTATACGCTTCCTGATTTTGTCTATTTGCTCTTGTCCTTCTCGGTCTACTCATCCTCATCCTCCACCAACTTATCACCACCATATCAACCATATCAAAATTTTTGGCGGCCGTTGCATTCACTGCATAGGCAAACAGTATGGGAGACCCACTTCCTAATAAAGTGAACATTTCTTCCGGAGGCCCCCCGATTTCTACGTCTCTTGCAAGGGGCATTGGAGTTCCTCAAAATTTTTTTCAGCCATTGCATTCACTGCATAGGCAAACAGTATGGGAGACCCACTTCCTCATAATGGGAACATTTTTTAAAGAGCCCTTCGATCTCTATGTCTCTTGCAAGGGGCATTGGAGTTCCTCCAAATTTTTGGCAGACCCTCTCCTTCTAATGGGAACATGTCGGTACTGAGGCCCAGCTCCATATGTCTTTAAATTGTTAGTAGGGCTTTCCCTAAATTTTGGCAGCCGTTGGACTCACTGCATACCCTATAACTGTATAGAAGACCCTCTCCTTTCTAATGGGAGCATGTCGTTACTATAGCTCAGCTCTATGTGTCTTTAAATTGTTATTGGGGTTTTTCCCAAAATTTGTCAGCCCTTGCAGTCACTGCATGGGCATTACCACTATAGGAGACCCTCTCATTTATAATGGGAACATTTTTTTACTGAGGCCCTCCTCTATGTCTCTTCGAAGGGGTATTGGGATGCGTCCAAATTTTTCACAGCCCTTGCAGTCACTGATACGCAATAACAGTATAGTAGACCCACTCGCTAATAATGGGAATAACAAAGCATGGTGACCCTCTAACAATAGTGAGGGCCAACTGCTGGTCCTTTAAGAATAGTAAGGGCCGCCTGATGGCCCTATAAAAATCGTGTTTGTGACTTTCACAATCCCTCCTTCATAAATGAAACAGGATGTGTCTGATCATGTCTCACACACCACATGGCCAGATAACGTTGTAAAATGTTAAAATTACATTTACCGGTGAATGTATTTTTCACCATTGAAAGCAATGCAAAAGTGCAAAAACACTACGTGTGAACATAGCCCATGGTGTGGAGAAGGATTTTTCTGGGAGTCAGAGATGCTTTCAGGGGTTTTCCCCATGCTGTTCCCATGTCATTAGAGCACTGTTCCCGTCGATTTTGGCAATTTTTAGGCCCTCTGCAGACCACCGGGGGAGGCCGCTGGAAAAATGCTGAAGTTTTCCATAGACTTACATTGGGCTCGTTACTTGGACCGAGCACTCGAGCATTCCAATTTGCTCGACTCGAACAACGAGTACCCAAGCATTTTAGTGCTCGCTCATCACTAGTGAGAACAGCTCAGTAGACTGGCAGTAGTACAATGTCAGGCTGTTGGTGTGTTCTCACTGCCGATGTCACAACTGCAGTGTTCAGAGTACACTATTGAAATTATCCCACTGCAGATATCACTATAATGCAGTGACGTCTGATTGAGGCTTTACTGCTGCTGTCTGCAAAGAGCTTGAGAAGAGATGACTTTGTCACTGGCTAATGCACTCTCCTGTGTCCCCCACCGCATTGCATGAGACTGAGGACGCATGATGCCATGTCCTCTACACAGTACATGTAATATGTATGTCTAATAAATGTGCCATGTGTGTAATGCATGTTTGTGTCTGTGTGTTTGTACACTGCAATTCCTATATGTGGCATTTGGGTATATACTGTATAAGGCATATATCTGAATTTGTGGGTGTGAAATAGCGTGTGTATGGGTATGTGCACACATTAAGTATTTGCTGCAGACATTTCTGCATCAAAAACATGTCTTGTGGCAGGAAAAATGCAATATAAAATACACACGGTTTTACCTTATTTTTGGTGCAAGTATTTATTACTTGCTTTTCTCCCCCCCCTTGCATTGGATAGGATGAAAAACACTGAAAGAATTAACAATGTGCAGATTTGAAATTGCTTCAAATCTGTAAAGCAAAACTAAGCAACGTGTGCATGAGAATTCAGGAATCTCATTCACTTAGGGTATGTGTACATGGTCCGGATTTGCTGCAGTTTTGACGCTTCGTTTTTATGCAGCATCAAAATCGCAGTGGCCAGATGTTACAGCTTAGTGGATGGGATTTCTAGAAATCCCATGCCCACTATGCGTTTTTGTTCACCTGCGGATCACCGACAGAAACTGACATGCGGCGCGTCTTTCCAGACCGCAGCATTTCAATTTCTCTAGCAGGGATGCATGCAGATTTTCCCCACAGACTTGCATGAGATGAGGAAAATCCACATGTGTAAAAACCGCATGTGTGTTTCAATAGCATTTCTGCAGTGGAAACGCACAGAAAAATGTTACATGATGATCAATAAAGTTTGTTTAAAAAAATCCTATTCTCTGAAACTCTGTAAATTTCAACATGAAGACATAAAAAACGCATCAAAAAATGCATGCGGCAAAACCGCATGTAAAAGCAGCACCAAAAAAAGCAATTAACCTAATTTGCATATTAGGTGCGGAAATGGTGCAGAAATTATGTAGCTTCAAAACCGCAGCAAATACGGACCGTGTGCACGTATCCTAATCATTGTGGATTGGACACAGCGCACTTGCACTGCGTGCAATCCGCAGAGGCCAGAAGTTACAGCATAGTGGATTGGATTTGTACAAATCCCATGACCACTATGCGTCTTCGAGTACCTGCGGACCCGGACATGCGGTGCGTCTTTCCGGACCGCAGCATGTCAATTTCTCTTGCGCAGTGCAATGTATAGGATGTGGTTCAACACGTGCGGATTCACCTGCGTGCAGCACTTTGGACGTTGCATAAAGTATGCTGCACTCAAAGCGCTGCCAATACCGACCGTGTGCACATAACCTTAGTTGGTACTAAGAAATGCTGCAGTTTTTGCTGGAAAAAACACAGCAAATACTGAAAGCACCACTCCATTGTTTTTTTTTAATGTCAGCTCTGGAGTGGTTCTTTAAATGCAAGTCCACTGTCTGATACTTACTTTCCGGCATCGTCATGTATTATCACCGCCACTCCGGTCCATCTCCAGCAGTTTGTGACCTGCGGTATTTGTTCCTTGTATGTGGTATTATTTGGTCACTATGTGGTGGTAATTTGTGCTTCGATCATGGTGTGGCAGTATTTGTTCCTTGTATGTGGTATTATTTGGTCACTATGAGGTGGTAATATGTGATTTAGTCATGGTGTGGCGGTATTTGTCCCCAGTATGTGATATTATTCGGCCACTATGTGGTGGTAATATGTGGTCTGGTCATGGTGTTGTGAAGCCCAGCTGTGCTTGGTATCACAAATCCTAGAAGGGTGTATTGAAGGATTCCTCCACAAGAGGCCCCCATAACCATTCACACATCTCCACCTTCCACCTCAGACCACCAGAGGGAGCCCGTTAGTGAGATATAAAAGGGAAGGTGGAGCCAGGCAGCAGGCAGTCAGTTCAGAGTCTAAGTGAGAGTCTGGTTTAACAGTGAGTCCAGTATAGCCTGAGAGGAGTTACCTCAGAGGACAAAAGCCTGTTCCAGCTCCTGCAATTGCTATCCTGCAGTGGAGCTTATCCAGATCAAGACTCGGTGTAGCTCAGTGAGGTGAGCTTTAGGTGTGCCGGCGCCATAAGATCGGTGAAGAGCGGCACGCTGCCGTTAGTGTGAGTAGCCTATTGAGGGTCCGAGTAGGCCGAAGGCGAAAGAGTAGAGAGAGTTAGTTCATAGGAGGCAGAGGAGCTTAACTAGCTCACCCCGAAGAAGCAGTTACCGGGCACCGGGTCCGAAGCTTGCCGGGATCTCCATGACCCAGTAAGATAAACCGGAATCCCTGGAGAACTACAGGTCCCAGGATCGCTAAAGTGCTGATACGTACCAGAGCCAGGAGACACATAGGCCCCGTAGGTCGGGAGTGTGCACTCCAAGAGAAGGCCCTACCACAAGGTCAGCCAGCGCAGGACAGAGACAAAGTTAGGCCTAGCTCCAGGCAGGCCTACTTATTACGCAGCAGCAAGAACCAGGAGGCCCAAAACCTGCTCATTGGGGAGGATCCGGACATACACCCTTCACCCTACAGTGCTCCGGGGAGTGCCTGAAATTCCATCAGTAAAAGGTACTGAAGTGACTTTTGTGTCCGTCCCTGTTCTTGCTCCGACTCGGCAGAGTCTCCTTGTCCTGCATCCCCGTCCGTACCCTGCCCTGAGGCCTAGCTCCACCTGTGGGGAGCCATACCATCTAGCTGCCTTATCACCGGCCTCAGTGGACTGCGCAGCGCTGGTGAATATCATCAGAAACCATAGGTGGCGTCACAAACTTTTTAATAAAACCTTAACATCTATCAACGCCTTTTTAAAGAGAGACCCCAGAGTACGGGCCCGGGAGCCGACCACCGCGACCTCCTTAAGGCTAAAGGCCCAGGTAACCGAGTCATCCCCCATCCCCTGGGCTTGTCAGTGTGACGGTATTTCTCTCTTGCATGTGGTATTATTGGTCTTGGTATAGTGGATTGTGTTGTGTGTGTTTATTTCCAATAGAGATTAATTACTTGCACATTTAACCCCTCCCTGTCCTGTTACTATTAGACAGTAGCAACTATACTTTCTCAGCTCCTAATACGTCTCTCATCAGCCCTATAGAATCACAATCCCCTGGTACCTAGCATCAGCAGTTTCCAGAGCAGTTCTCCTAATCATGGTTCTCATTTTCCTTAGCTGTGTGCTTATTCAAAGTTCCTATTATTTATATATGTACATACAATGATAATACTGTAGAATACTGTAGTTAATGTATAGAGGCAGAATAAAGCCACTCAGCAGAACTGTGACTCAAGAAGGAGCACCCACCACCCAATGAACCATGAAGTAAGGAGACAGTAATAAGACTGTAGAGCTAGGAGCTGCTAAAGAGACATCTTGGTAATAACCATTTAAGGGTGAGTTTATACCACCCTAGTTTGTGGCGTTAAATAACTGCTGATCAGCTACTTGTTTTAATAGCCTGTTTAGGCAGACCAATAAGATTTCGTCTGCGCATAGAACGATAAGTAATAGATAATTCTGTGCTCATATACTAACATTTTTCTTGGCAGTATTTGTTCTGTTTACACTGTATGATGTGTTTCTGAGAACAATGATTTTTAAATCTACTTAAATTTTACCCAACGGATGAGTGTTTTGCTCGCTCTTTGGATGATTAGCAGTCTATTTATGCTGCTTGCATATAGAGAAACGAGCGTTAAATTATATAGCAAAGACATGCTGAACAAAAAAAAGTTACACTAATTACATAGGTCTGCAAGGGTAAAATTGTTTGAAAAGTAAGAAGCGATTTTTGTATACTTTCGATCGCTGAACACAGTAAAAATATCGAAAAAAATTCCATCTTATACCGTTTTTTCACAAACACTGACTCCATAGGCTTTTTCTTGCACCATACTTTGACTCCATTGTGTGACCTTTGCTGTATGATTTTGGTTAGAAATTAATGGACGCTGTGCTGCGATTGGCTGCTGTGGGCAGGGAAGATTTTCTTAACCCAGCTTCCAAAGAGTGTGGTAATGTCTATAGCATCTAATCTTAGCATATCTTTCATTTTACCTCAGCAGTATAAGAACCGAAAGCTACATTGTGATTGGTTGTTATTATGGGAAGCCAAGGCAGATTTTCTTTTAGACAGTCCATAAGAGTGTGGTGGTGCGCTTACCACGATTCCTTTCAGTATTTAGTGGTTGTGGTGTATTAAGCCTCTGTTTCTAACAACGTGATCAAAATGGCTACAAGGGGGTGTCATAATTCACCCAACAACTTTTGCTACATTTGCCGTTGTTTTTCAGTGAAGAAGCAACAAATGAACATTACGGACTTCATTAGAAAAGTGTATTATGCGTAATTTGGTGTAAAACTAGGTGATCAGGACAAGTCGTGGGTTCCACATGTAGTGTGTTCTGTTTGTGTAGAAGAACTACTACAGTGGTCTAAAGGGAAGAAAGAGAGCTTTTATTTTGGTGTGCATATGATTTGAAAGGAACTGCAAAATCATAGTGATGACTGCTACTTTTGTACATGCAACGAGGAGGAATCCAACCTTAAAAATAAGGAAATTATATACCCAAACCTCCAGTCAGTGTTTCACCCTGTGCCTCACGGGTCCAGGAATACCTGTCCCTTCATCTACGGAGAAGCTTGGAGATACACCTGATTCAGAAGATTCAGAACATAAAGAGCAGGATTCTGATGAAGACTCTCACACAGGTCCCAATGAGCCACAGCTTTTTTGACAGCTCGAATTAAATTATTTAGTAAGGGACTTGAATCTTCCTAAATATTCTGCAGAACTTTTAGGCTCTAGACTAAAGGAAAAGAACCTGAGGGCTCCTGGTACCTGTTTTTCATGGTACAGAAGCAGAGAAAAGGAATTCCTTCCATACTTTTCTCAAGACGAAGCTTGTATATTGCAGAGATGTTCCTGGCCTGATGGAAAAATTTAACATTGAGTACAATGTGAGCGAGTGGAGACTCTTTATTGATTCAACCAAAAAAAGTCTAAAAACTGTGCTACTGCACAACGGCAGCTCGTATGCTTCAGTGCGTGTAGGGCATTCAGTGCACTTGAAGGAAAGCTATGAGAATTTAGACTTTATTCTCAAGAAACTTAACTACGAGGATCAAGGATGGTCAATATGTGGCGATTTTCTATTTCTCTCTTTGCTCCTTGACCAGCGAGGAATCGGACAGCCAGGATAGGACTCATCACTAGAGCCAAAAAGGTTGACCAACAACAACATCTTTGCAACCTGGACTCAAGAACATAGTTGCGCAAAGTTTAGTTGATCACACTAAAGTTCTCCTGCCACCACTCCACATTCTTGGACTGATGAAACAGTTTGTGAAAGCTCTACCAAAAGAAGGAGAGACTTTTAAGTGCCTGTGTAGCAAGTTTCAGGGACTATAAGAAGCAAAATTGAAGGAAGGCATTTTTGTAAGTCAGGACATTTGTAAACTCATGTAGGATGACGTGTTCGAAACAAAAATGAAACCTGTTGAGAAAAGGACTGGGAATTCTTTTAAAGAAGTCATGAAGAAATTTCTAGGTAACAACAAACATCCAAAATTTAAGTCAAACGTGGGGAACTTGCTAAAACTTTTCAAAGCCTTGGGTTGTCTTATGAATTTGATGTTACATTTTTCACATTCCCATTTGGACTACTTTGGACTACTTTTCTGAAAACCTTGGTGCTGTTAGCGAAGAGCAAGGAGAAAGATTTCATCAGAATATCAAGGAGATGGAATGACGATACCAAGGAAGATGGAACATGAACATGATAGGGAACTACTGCTAGATGCTTCACAGAGAAGATCCGCAGGCCTTCTATAAGAGAAAAGGTAGCAAGAGAAGCTTTGGAGAGAAAAGGAAAAGGTACCGCAATTAATTTCCAATAAAGTTGCAGAATGAATGTTCAATACATTTTTATGTTCATCTCGCTTGTATGTCCTTGTCCATCTCGCTTGTAAGTAATTTCACGCGCGTTTCATGCAAAATTCATATGTGATGGTTAAAAATAGAAGTGCTTTTTGAAATCAGGGAATAAGAAAACCTAAGAATCAGTCATTGTATTTGAAAAAAGTTTCATAAACCAAAATTTTGCATACCTGTGTTATTATTAAAATGATGTATGAATTAGAAAAAAAGAATAAACTAGTTATATATACTGTACATCTATTTAGAATTCTCTTATGACCCATCCTAGACCAAAATATGTTTGTAGAGGAAAAGGCTTAAGGTGGGAGAACTTTTAAGAAATAGAATTGTTAGAGATTTTCAAATCGATCTCATGCAAATTGACTTTAAGTTCTATTTCATGAAATTCACAAGTCTCTGTGAGTTCAAACAATTTGTGATTTGATTTGTGCTGCTATAATAACATGCATGGTGCCATTTCACACATTGCCGAAGATTGTATCAGCCAGAGAGCAGGTTCACATGATGCCAAGTGAGGTCTTCCTCATAATGTTTTGCAGCCATTATATCACATGAAACCCAAAAATAGTCCAATAGCATGAGGTCAGACAACTTCAAAATCAATACACCACAGAAAGATCTATAACGGCATATGACGGCCAGATAAGAAGAGATTCTGACAATGAGATAATAAAATCCTAACAATTTTATTTCAAGTAATAGATAAAAAGTATAATAAAATAGACAGGGAAATAAACCTAAACCTAAATAGAATGATAGAGCTATTGTGAATAGTCCCTGTGGGGGTCAGGAATAATATGTTACAGAAAAGGGAGCCAAAATACCTCATTGTAAACATACAGTTAGGTCCATATATATTTGGACAGAGACAACATTTTTCAAATTTTGGTTCTAGACATTACCACAATGAATTTTAAACAAAACAATTCAGGTGCAGTTGAAGTTCAGACTTTGAGCTTTCATTTGAGGGTATCCACATTAAAATTGGATGAAGGGTTTAGGAGTTTCAGCTCCTTAACATGTGCCACCCTGTTTTTAAAGGGACCAAAAGTAATTGGACAGATTAAATAATTGTAAATAAAATGTTCATTTCTAGTACTTGGTTGAAAACCCTTTGTTGGCAATGACTGCCTGAAGTCTTGACCTCATGGACATCACCAGATGCTGTGTTTCCTCCAAAACATAGAGCCAAAGCAACCCAGGAGTTTATTAAATCAAAGAAGTGAAATATTCTTGAATAGCCAAGTCAGTCACCTGATCTCAACCCAATTGAGCATGCATTTCACTTGTTAAAGACTAAACTTCAGACAGAAAGGCCCACAAACAAACAGCAACTGAAAACCACCGCAGTGAAGGCCTGGCAGAGCATCAAAATGGAGGAAACACAGCATCTGGTGATGTCCATGAGTTCAAGACTTCAGGCAGTCATTGCCAACAAAGGGTTTTCAACCAAGTACTAGAAATTAACATTTTATTTACAATTATTTAATCTGTCCAATTACTTTTGGTCCCTTTAAAAACAGGGTGGCACATGTTAAGGAGCTGAAACTCCTAAATCTTTCATCCAATTTTAATGTGGATACCTTCAAATGAAAGCTGAAAGTCTGAACTTCAACTGCATCTGAATTGTTTTGTTTAAAATTCATTGTGGTAATGTCTAGAACCAAAATTTGAAAAATGTTGTTTCTCTCCAAATATATATGGACCTAACTGTAAGTCCTGGAGCACTAGAGACCTGCGGTGTCCTCCCCACACCCGAAGAATACCGTTTCGCTTGATCGCTTCTTCCGGGGGCGTGTCATCATTCTATTTAGAGCCCCCTTTTTTATATACAGGGTGGTCCAAAAGTAAGTGGACAGAAAATAATAACATTTATTTTGATTTATATATAAAATGATATTTACTAACACAAGCATAACATTGACAATTAAATTTTATTCTGAACAATAATACAAAAGCCCTTAAATTTTATCAACGCAGGTGCTCAAACTGTTTTCCATTACAATTTGCACAGCTTTGAAGTCTGCCTCTTACGCTTCGACAAACTTTTTTGCAGAAGTCTCTTTGGGTATTAATTTCTTGAAATGCATCTCTTATGTAATTTTTGAAATCACTGACAATTTTTAGTTTTCGACTATAAACTTGGTCCTTGAGTACTCCCCAAAAGAAAAAATCCATTGGGGTCAAGTCTGGTGAACGTGCCGGCCAATCAAGTGGGCCTCTTCGGTCAATCCATTTATTAGGAAATGTTTCATCAAGATACTCGCGGACTACTCTTGAATAATGTGGAGGGGCCCCATCTTGTTGGAAATAAAGGTCATTTAAATTAGGCTGTTGCTGTAACTGGGGAACAACTTGAATCATTAGAATTTCGAGATACTTATCTCCTGCGACTGTTCCTACAAAAAATATTGGTCCTAAAACACCAAAACTTGAAATACCACCCCAAACATTGACACCAGGCTCATTTAGTTGTTGCTCTAATGTTAAACGCATGTTCTCATTATACCAGTAAGTACAATTATGTCTGTTAATATGACCGGATAATTTGAAAGAAGCTTCATCACTCCACATAATGTTATCTAAAATTACTGGATTTTCCTCAATTTCGTTAAGCATAATCTCACTAAATTGCAACCGCCTGTCTGGATCATCCTCCAATAAACCATGAATTAGATGTGAACGATAAGCTTTCCACCCAATAGATTTCAGGATTCGCATGATAGAAGCTTGTGAAATTCCAAATTCCAAAGAGGCTCTTCTGGTAGATTTTTTTGGACTGAACAAATGTTTCAGCAACAAGTTGTTTATTATCTTCTGTACAGACTGTTTTGGGTCGACCAGTTTTTGGAGCATTAAGGATTGAGCCAGTGGCATTGAATTTGTCACGAATGCGGTAAATGGTTTGTCTCTTTGGGGCTTGAGTACCAAATGTTTCAACCCAATTTGCTCTAACGGTTTCAGCATTTTGAGATTTCCAATACTCTGTTAAAATCCATTTTCTTTGATCTGTATTTAAATTATTTGCCATTATGTGTTATCTGAATTATCTGAAAAGAAAACAGATTTGGGTGAGATCTATCTGTGAAAACTAGATCTGTGAAACTGGCTCAGTTGCCCTTAGCAACCAATCAGATTCCACCTTTCATTTTCCAAAGAGTCTGTGAGGAATGAAAAGTGGAATCTGATTGGTTGCTAAGGGCAACTTAGCCAGTTTCACTTTACACCATGTTTGATAAATCTCCCCCTTCATAACCTTATTACACTTTCTTTCCACCTACTTTTGGACCATCCTGTATTTTGGATAAGCCTTGTATATACTCCCCCTGTTGCACTTGCGCAGTATTTGGTGAAGTATTTCTGTTTTTTTCAAAATATTTGAATAATATGTCCTTTTTGGGTTATTTACTTTGACTTAGTTTAGGTTTATGTTCCTGTGTGCTGCTTTATACGAATACATTTTTCATTATTTACGAGGCCGTATTGTGTTTCCTATCCCCCATTTTTTTGGAGGTTTATTTCCCTGTCTATTTTATTATACTTTTTATCTATTACTTTAAATAAAATTGTTGGGATTTTATTTTCTCATTGTCAGAATCTCTTCTTATCTGGCAGTTATATGCCGTTATAGATCTTTTTGTGGTGCATTATATCACATGGTCTAGCATAGCCAATCAGGCAGGACTAGAGCAGCCACTATAAAAACTGAAGTAGAGAAAGTAGAGGCCATTTTAGTGTTTTGCGATTTAGGGATAGGATGTCAGAGCAAACAGCTTATCATTAGAGATAGCAGAGCTGTCTTATACTATCTTGGCCTGTGCTGGAGACGTGGCACTGGTACAGGCAACCTAACTCATATATTCTGGCACTGTCCCAGTCTGCAATCATTCTGGATGGAAATTAACAGGATGCTTCAAGATCTGGGTCTAATTAAAAAGAACCTAAATCCAATTTCTAAATCCAAGTTCTACTATCATGCCCTACCAAACACTTTAAAGCAAAAGAGCATGACCTCTTGGCCCTTATGATAGACGATGCAAAACACTTAACTTCAATCCACTGGAAACAATCCATCCCGCCTACCCATTCTGAATGGATAGAAAAAGTATGCTTAATTGCCAGGCTAGAAGAACTATCTAGTTGGGAATCACAAACGCACCCTTAATTCCAGAAAATTTGGTCACCCTGGTTTTAAAAATCTGAATCTAAGTTAAAGAGTCTCAATCCCAGTCAGTCCCCAGTGTTATACTTCTCCACCCTTTAACACCATTCGTCTTATGCCCAGATGTTCTATACTCTTCTCTTTTCTACAAACATAAGCTTATGGTTTGTATACCTTGTCTGTTATGTTATTCTACACAGCTTAGTGAACCGATTGAGCCTCACATGTATTTTCAGAGCAATTACAAGCTTTCCAGTACTATAGTTTACGCAAATTTATTTACCGCAAATCTAAATAGCAAAAACCTGCTCATAAATTCCCTTTAACTTATAACAGTCCTATCTATCTCTATATGTTGCCTTCTCTTAGACATCTTTTGAAATTTGATTACCTCTACATACCAACTATCTTTACTGAGCACATAGCAGGTTTACCAGGTATGCCTTAACTGTGGAGGATGCTTTCAGGCATTGTGTCAAGGTGTCCCCCTTAAGTCTTATTCCTGTTTTGTCATTTTTTGTTGCGTTTTGCTGTTTTTATGACATACAGTATTTGTCTTTTATACTTTTATGACTTAATAAAGTAATTGACTCTTTAATATTTGATTTTGCCCTGCACTTTTTTTGGATTATGTAAATCTATATCAGTGTTGCTTATGGGCTATTGACATATGATTGTCTCTATAGGTGGTTTAATAATACATACAGTAGATTCAGGCGATATATGTAGAGGTGCAGGATCTGTAGAGTCTATGTGACTGTGAATTGACTGAACTGTGATATTCTGCAGTATAGCAATTGCAACACTGCAAATAAGGAGGGCAGTCCAAGGCCCTTCAATCCTAAGTTTCCTACTAAAATCAAACCTTGCCTGTCTGAGAAAGTATGCTTCCTAGCCTATGAGATGGACAAGCCATAAAGGACATCTTTTTGCATTTCTTTTTGTAAAGCTTTTTTTTATATCATGTAAATTTTAGAAATTCCAGAAATGTAAATGCAACTGTCTACCTTACAAAGTATGCATGTTTTAAAAAAAGTTTACATTGTTTTTGCACACTTGTTTTAATATTTCATTAATACAGTGGCCTCTTGTAGTTGCTTTTCTTGTCACATCCATTTTTGGGAAGTGTTATGCCATAAATTCCTGTCTGGGGGTGTACCTACCTAGCAACTTAGCTTTTTATGGCTACAGATTTTTTAAAAAAGAAAGTCAAGTTCACACACATGCAAGGTTCTCGGGATTCGGAGAAGATGAAAGCGTTTGTGCCTTGACACAGAGCAGTCCAAAAGAAGTAGAGAGAGTCCAGCTTCACGCTCACGGTAAATATTTTATTCTCAGTGTGAGACACAGGCATCAGTGCAGTTAAAATATCTTGATAGAAAAATTAAAATTTCATTTACGCATTTCAAATAAACATGCCCTTAATCATGATGGCCATGACTAAGGATATGTTTGAAAAAAACACAGTTTCATTAGTGGATACCACCTGTGTATAAACACCTACAGGGCAGGCAACTTCCCCAAAAAATAGATTCTTTTTAAAGCTAAAAAAAAAGCTAAAAAGTCTGTTAGTGCTGTGTGCTGTTAAATAAGCTGTTAGTTACCACTGATAACTATCTGTTTATATGGTCAGGTCACCTCTAAAAGGGCACAGTATAGTCCTCAATGGTACATATTTTTTCTGGGAAATTATAGGCTTAGTAGTAGCGGCGATTCATTGTGAATAGACCTGCTGCAAATCAAACTTTTAGAAAAATGTGTTTAATTAAAATATCTAAAGATTCGATTATTTCTTTTAAATATGTTTAGTAAAAATAAAAAGGTGTGAGACAGTGCAAAGAGGCATCATAAGAAAGTTTAATTTCATGGAAATCAGATAGATACATTCAGAGTTGGTAATGTAGGGCTCCTCTATCATTATGTTACTTCTAAAATTGTATCTATGGTGGCCTGTGATGGCATGCTATGGCTCTCATCATTTTTTCCATCCTATGAACTCTTCTGGACTGTGGAGAAGAGTTATGCTGCTCTCTGCTGTCAGAAAATAATAAAGCAAGTACTGACTACTTAAAAGGAATATATATTAAACTAGTGAAAAAATGTAAAACAAGTTGTTTTAACCCCTTTACAACCCAAGGTGGTTTGCACATTAATGACCAGGCCAATTTTTACAATTCTGACCACTGTCACTTTATGAGGTAATTACTCAGGAACGCTTCAATGGATCCCCCTGATTCTGAGATTGTTTTTTCGTGACATATTGTACTTCATGATTGTGGTAAAATTTCTTCGATATCAATTGCGTTTATTTGTGAAAAAAATGGAAATTTGGTGAAAATTTAGAAAATTTTGCAATTTTCAACATTTTAATTTTTATGCCCTTAAATCAGAGAGATATTTCACACAAAATAGTTAATAAATAACATTTCCCACATGTCTACTTTATATCAGCACAATTTTGGAACCAAAATTTTTTTTATTAGGAAGCTATAAGGGTTAAAAGTTGACCAGCGATTTCTCATTTTTCCAACAAAATTTACTGAACCATTTTTTTAGGGACCATATCACATTTGAAGTGACTTTGAGGAGACTTTATGACAGAAAATACCCAAAAGTGACACCATTTTAAAAACTTCACCCCTCAAGGTGTTCAAAACCACATTCAAGAAGTTTATTAACCCTTCAGGTGCTTCACAGGAATTTTTGGAATGTGGAAGAAAAAAATGAACATTTAACTTTTTTCACAAAAATGTTACTTTAGACTAAATTTTTTTTATTTTCGCAGGGGTAACAGGAAAAAATGGACCCCAAGATGTGTTGTGCAATTTCACCTGGGTACGCAGATACCTGATATGTGGGGAAAAACCACTGTTTGGGTGCACGGCAGGGTTCGGAAGGGAAGGAGCACCATATGACTTTTTGAATGTAAAATTTGCTTGAATAATTAGCGGACGCCATGTTGCATTTGGGGAGCCCCTGATGTGCCTAACCAGTGGAAACCCCCCACAAGTGACACCATTTTGGAAACTAGACCCCTCTGGGAACTTATCTAGATGTGTCATGAGCACCTTGAACCCCCAGGTGCTTCACAGAAGTTTATAACATTGAGCCGTAAAAATAAAATTTTCACATTTTTCCCACAAAAATGTTTTTCAGCCCCCAATTTTGCATTTTTATAAGGGTAACAGGAGAAATTGCACCATGCAGTTTGTTGTGCAATTTCTCCTGAGTAAGCAGATACCCCATATGTGGGGGAAAACCACTGTTTGGGCATACGGCAGGGTTCGGAAGGGAAGGAGCGCCATTTGACTTTTTGATTGTAAAATTTGCTTGAATAATTAGCCGACGCCATGTTGCGTTTGGAGAGCCCCTGATGTGCCTAAACAGTGGAAACCACCTACAATTGACACCATTTTGGAAACTAGACCCCTCAGGGAACTTATCTAGTTGTGTGGTGGGCACCCTGAACCCCAAAGTCCTTTACAGAAGTTTATAACATGAAGCCGGGAAAATAAAAAAATCAAACTTTTTCCACAGAAATGATGTTTTAGCCCCTTTTTTTATTTTCACAAGGGTAAGAGGAGAAAATGGACCCCAAAAACTTTTGTGCAATTTCTCCTGAGTATGCCAATACCCCATGTGTGGGGAAAATACAGTGTTTGGGCACACAGCAGAGTTCAGAAGGGAAGGAGCACATAAAATTGTCTGAAATTGAGACCGGATGCCATGTCGCGTTTGGAGAGCCTCTGATGTGCCTAAATAGTGGAAACACCCCCACAAGTGACCTAATTTTGGAAACAAGACTCCTCAAGGATTCTATCAAGGAGTATAGTGAACATTTTGAACCCAGAGGTACGACACAGAATTTGATAACATTAGGTCATCATATTGAATAAGTTGTCATTAGTCTTGAGCGCAAGTGCTCGCTACTTGAGTTTGTATCGGGTACTCAGGTATGCACCATGTATCACGGGTGCTCGACTGACATGCTCGAGTCCCCGCCCGCATGTTTCACGGTTATTAAACACGTAAAAAAAAACATGCGGGGATCGCTCGTGCATGGCAGGCAATCCCAGCGAAGTGTTTTTGGCCGCGAAGCTTATGGGGCGAAGACTCGAGCACCCGCGGTACTCAATGCATACCCAAGCACCCGATGCAAACTCAAGTAGCGAGCACTTGCGCTCAACACTAGTTGCCATATCGTCATCTTTTTTTTTTTTTTACTTTTGAAAAAATCCCAACCCTAACCCTAGCCCAACCCTAACCCCAACCCCAACCCTAACACTAGCCCAACCCTAACCCCAACCCTAACCCTAGCACAACCCTAGCCCAACCCTAACCCTAGCCCAACCCCAACCCTAGCACAACCCTAACCCGAGAGTTTATTTTTTACGCCGTTCCTCGTGCGGTATAAGTGATTAGATGACTTTATTCTTCGGGTCGATGCGACTACAGAGATACCAGAGTCATATCGGGTTTTTATGATTGACAGCTGTCACACACTAAAAGACGCATTTTTTTGTAAAATCTAGTTTTTGCATCGCCATATTTTTAGAGCTATAATTTTTCCATATTTTGGCCGACAGAGTCATGTGATGGCTTGTTTTTTGAGGGATGAGTTGATGTTTTTATTGGTGCCATTTTCAGGCACGTGACATTTTTTGATTGCTTTCTATTCCGATTTTTGGGAGGCAGAATAAACAAAAACCAACAATTCAGGAATTCTTTTTTTTTTTTTTATTTGTTCTGTTCTGCGTGTGGTAATATTGATACGGTAACTTTATTCTTCGGGTCAGTACGTTTACAGAGGTACCACATTTATATAGTTTTTCTATGTTTTGGCGCTTTTACACAATAAAAGCTATTTTATAGAAAAAAATTTTTTTTTGCATCGCTTTATTCTGAGAGCTATAACTTTTTTATTTTTCGGCTGATGGAGCTGTATGGTGGCTTGTTTTTTGCAGGACAAGATGATGTTTTCAGCTGTACCATTTTTATTTATATTCATCTTTTTGATCACGTGTTATTCCATTTTTTGTTTGGCGGTATGATGATAAAGCATTGTTTTTTGCTTCGTTTTTTTTTTTTACCGTGTTCACTGAAGGGGTTAACTAGTGGAACAGTTTTATAGGTCAGGTCGTTGCAGACGCGGAGATACCAAATATGTGTACTTTTATTGTTTTTTTTTATTTTTTTCATAATAATATTTATTGATGGGTTCATTATATTTTTATTTTTGGTGGATTATTGTTTTTATTTTTTTTTATAAATATTTTTACAATTTTTTTTTCACTTTGACACTTTTTTTACTTTTATACTTTGTCCCACTATGGGACTTTCACTTTTTTTTATTCTGATCGCCTGCATAGCACAGGAATGGAGCACCATCCCTGTGCTATGCATTCTGTCAGCGCTGCACAGGGAGAAGATAGTTTGGTCATGCGCTGCGCATTACCAAAATATCTTCCTGCTGTCTGTTGACCTGGATATTGTCATGACAACATCGAGTCGTCATGGCAACATCCAGAAAGCCGCGGCAGACAGCGCTGGAGGCCGGAAGAGGAGGCGAGTATTGCGATCACCTCCACTTGCCACATCAATGCTGCGATCGACTTCAATCGCAGCATTGTGGGGGTTAATGTGCCGGGAGGGGTGCGGGACCACTCCCTGCACATAGTACCGGGTGTCTGACTCGCCCAGGGGGATATGGGGGGAAACTCGGTACCCGGGCCTTTGCCTTCTTTGCAGGGTATCACGGCGGTTGGCTCCCAGTCCTCTGGGTTGCTTTTTACAAGGGGTTTTAGTGTACAGTTTGTCTCGTGACGCCACCTGTGGTTTCCGGTAACGGTTACCGGCGCTGCTGCAGACCTCCGGGGGTGATGGGATGGCAGCTGGGATGTTTCTGCTCCCCACAGGTGGAGCGAGCCCCCGGGGCAGGGTAGATGGATGGGATGCAGGTGACAGATGTGGTGTAGGAGGGATGATGGTGCAGCGGCAATAACCGACAGAGACAGTCAAGTGCAGTCCTCTGATTTTTACTCACTGTTGACAAGTTCCTCAGGTTACAGTGCACAGGTTACCGCTTCCCGCGCCGCGCTGCGTTCACCAAGCAGGGGTTCAGAAGTCCCTCCGGCAATTCGAGAGTACTTATCGGGACCCCCTTTCTATATGTTCCTTTCCTCAGCCAACTTTCCGCGCTGGGTCTCTCCCTCCTGCCCTGCACCTCACAAACTGAGCCCCAAGATGGCGTCCTCGGATCCTTCAGGGACACTTGGAGTCCATGGTCCTACTCGGCTACCTTTCTTGGCTGCTAGAATGCGAGTGTGGCAACTGCACCTAAAAGTCAGAGGCCTCCGGTTTCCTAGCCGAGGCTTGAAGCGACACGACTAGCCCAGGGTCCGGTTCCCTTCTTGCGGCCTGGTCCCTCTGACACTTGACAGATTAGGGCATACGGGTGGCTTCCTGCTCCTTCCGTACCCCTGGGAACCCTTTAGTTACCAACGCCTTCCTCCTCTGCTCCCCTCCTCTTTTCTCCTCCGCTGGGCCTCTTCATTTTCCTAGGCCCACTCTGGAGCAGAGCTCCTGTAGAGCACCTGCTCCTCTCAGACTCACTACTTTTACACTCTCTCTAACTTCTCACACTAACTAAGATGGATCCCCTTTTTATACTCCTAACAAAATGCTCCCCTAAACTGCTTCCTCCACCTACACCCACTACTTGGCTCCCCCTCACTGTGGTTCCCCCCACTCCAGCCAGGGACAGGGCTCAGCAGAACACAGTGTATCTTGCCCTTCCAGCCGGTCTGGAGAAGTGTAGTGTTGAATGCAGGTGTTGGGGTCCCGGGCTGTACCCTTTCCTTACCAGAGAGTGGGGCACCACTAATTGTTGTACCTCTGTGGCGACTGAACCCTCAGGGGCACCACATGTCAGCTGTGACAACCAGCTGACACCCGGCGGCGATCGCGCCCATACAGCCTGTGTGCGGGTGCGATCGCAAATACGTACTAATACATATCAGGCTCTTAAAGCCCAGGGCGCAGATACGTCTTAGTACGTCTTGGGCTTTAAAGGGGTTAATTCAAAAAAATACATATTTTTTTCTAAGGTATAAAATGATTTCAAAAGTTTTGATATTTTCTACTTTTAACCCTATCACCCCCGAGCCTGTTTTCACCTTCATGATTGGGCCAAATTTTACAATTCTGACCAGTGTCACTTTATGAGGTAATAATTCTGGAACACTTCAATGGATCTCACTGATTCTAAGATTGCTTTTTTCATGACATCTTGTAATTCATGATAGTGGTAAAATTTATTTAATATGACTGGCATTTATTTGTGAAAAAATCAGGAAGTTGGCGAAAATGTAGAAAATTTCACAATTTTTAAACTTTTGCATTTTTATGCCCTTAAATCAGAGAGATATATCACACAAAATAGTTAATAAATAACATTCCCCACATGTCTACTTTACATCAGCACAATTTTGGAACCAAAGTTTTTTTTGTTATAAAGTTCTAAGGGTTAAAAGTTGACCAGCGATTTCTCATTTTTCCAACCAAATTTGCAAACTCATTTTTTTTAAGGACCACATCACATTTGAAGTGACCCCTAAATGAGGGACCTTTATGACAGAAAATAACTAAAAGTGACACCATTCTAAAAACTGCACCCCTCAAGGTGCTCAAAACCACATTCAATAAGTTTAATAACTCTTCAGTTGCATCATAGGAATTTTTGGAATGTGGAAGAAAACAATGAACATTTAACTTTTTTTCACAAAAATTTTACTTTAGACCCAAATTTTTTATTCTTGCTAGGGTAACAGGAGAAAAAGGACCTCGAACTTAGTTGTGCAATTTCTCCTGAGAACACCTCATGTGTGGGGAAAAAACACTGTTTGGGTGCACGGCATGGTTTGGAAGGGAAGGAGCGCCATTTGACTTTTTGAATGTAAAATTTGCTTGAATAATTAGCGGAAGCCATGTAGCATTTTGGAGAGCCCCTGATGTGCCTAAACAGTGAAAACCTCCACAAGTGACCCCATTTTGCAAAATACTCCCCTCAGGAAACTTATTTAGATGGGTGGTGAGCACATTGAACCTCCAGGTGCTTCACAGAAGTTTATAACATTGAGCCGTCAAAATAAACTTGTCACATTTTTCCCACAAAAATGTTTTCAGACCCAAATTTTGCATTTTCAGGGTGACAGGAGAAATTGCACAATAAAATTTGTTGTGCAATTTCTCCTGAGTAAGCTGATAGCCCATATGTAACATTTGGAGAGCCCCTGATGTGCCTAAACAGTGGAAACCCCCCACAAGTGACCCTTCAAATGAACTTATCTATATCTGTGGTGAGCACCTTGAACCCCCAAGTGCTTCACAGAAGTTTATAATGTAGAGCCATGAAAATAAAAAAAACTAAATTTTTCCCATAAAAATGTTTATTCAGCCCCAATTTTTTTATTTTCAAAGGGGTAACAGGAGAAAATGGACACCATAATTTGTTGTGCAATTTTTCCTGTGTACACCAATACCCCATATGTGGTCGAAAACTACTTTTGATGCACAGGTCAAAGCTCAGAATTGAAGAAGCACCATATTGGAGTTCAGATTTTGCTGGACTGGTTTGAGGGTGCCATGTCACATTGGCAGAGCCCCTGAGGTGCTAGGAAAGCAGACCCTCCCCCATAAGAGACCCCATTTTACAAACTACACCTCTCAATGAATTCATCTAGGGGTGCACCACAGGTGGGTCACAGAATTTTATACCATGGGGCAGTGAAGAAAAAAATACTTACATTTTTACCACAAAAAGTTAGTTTTACCCCTAAATTTTACAATTTTTACGCTGGGAAATGGGTAAAAATGGCACAAAAATTGTTCCCACAGTTTCTGCTGACTGTAGAAATGCCCCATATGTGGCTGTACATTACTGCTTAGTCACTCTGTGACATTCGAGAGGGATGGAGCACTATTTGCTTCCTGGAGCGCAGATTTTTCTAGAGTAGTATGCGGACTCCATACACAGAGCTCCTAAGTGCTAGAATAGCAGAATCCCCACCTCAAGTGACGACATTTTGGAAATTATACCCCTTTGGGAATTTATCTACAGGTGTAGTGACGATTTTGACTCCATGGCTGTTTTCCAGAAACAAGCAGCAGCGGATGTTGCTGAGTGAAAATTGCAAACTGCCATTGTAGTGACCAGTATACTGTAACACCCAGTACATTTTAGTAACCAGTATGTTGTGCCCAGGTCATGCTTCTGGAGACAGGCACCTGTAAATTAGGTGTGCTCTCATCGCTACAGAAATGCCAAACATGTGGACGCTAACTGTGGTTTAGGCACACTGTGGAGCTCTGAACGGAGCGGCGGCATTTGGATTTGGGAGCGCAGAATTTGCTGAATTTCTTTTAGGGAGCGAAGAGCCATAGCCCATTTCTAGAGCCTTTGTACTACCAGTAACTTGGAAGCCCCCTATATTTCCGTTAACAGATGATGGACCTGAGTGAGGACTTGCTTTTTTTGTGAATTAATCTGAAGCTTTTGTTAGAAACATTTTACATAACATTTTGGATCACATTTATCTGGCGTGCTACGCTGAGCACTTATATCAGAGCTTCCATCTAAATCTCCGAATGACATGATTCAGATGAAACCCCCAAGGGATCCATTCACTATAATGAGGCAACAGATTTACTCTGGACTCCGTCTGGCATCTGTTCAGCCGCGTCCTTCTTTTCAGAAGTGCACAAAACTGTGGCTGACGGCACTTTTATGCTCGCCTAATAAATAAACGGACACCATCAGATCACAGGCCAGACGGCGTCCACGGTGCCTCCATCTGCCTCATTATACGAAATATTCCGCCAGGGGTTCCATCTGAATCACGTATTTCAGAGATTTACATGGAAACCCCGGTGTAAGCGCACAGCGCAGAACGCAGGATAAATGTGGCCGAGCCTTACTGCGATCTTTGGGAGGCAGAATGAACAAATCAACAGCAGTAGAAGAATTGGTTTTATTCATTTTTTACGTAAGTTCCTCGTACGGTATAAGTGATTAGACAACTTTATTCTTCGGGTCAGTGCGATTACAGAGATACCAGATTTATATCGGGTATTTATGTTCGGCTGCTGTCACACACTAAAAAAAAATGCTTTTTATTACAAAAAGTAGTTTTTGCTTCGCCATATTTTGAGAACTATAATTTTTCCATATTTCGGCCAAGAGAGTCATGTAAGGGCTTGTTTTTTGTGGGACAAGTTGATATTTTTATTGGTACCATTTTCGGGCATGTGACATTTTTTGATCACTTTCTATTCTGAATTTTGGGTGGCAGAATGAACAAAAACCAGCAATTCAGGAATTTTTTTTTTTGGAGGGGTAGGTTATGCCATTCTCCGTGTGATTAAATTCATAAGGCAGCTTTATTCTTTGGGTCAGTAAGATTACAGAGATACCACATTTATATAGTTTTTTTATGTTTTGGCACTTTTGCACAATAAAAACTATTTTGTAAAAAAAATTATTATTTTTGCATCGCTTTATTCTGAGAGCTATAACTTTTTTATCTTTCTGCTGATGGAGGTGTATGGCAGCCTGTTTGTTGAAAGACAAGATGACATTTTCAGCGGTACCATTTTTATTTACATTTGTCTTTTTTATTGTGTTTTATTCCACTTTTTGTTCGGAAAGCATCGTTTCTTGCCTAGTTTTTTATTCATTTTTTTAATGGTGTTCACTAAAGGGGTGAACTAGTGGGACAGTTTTATAAGTCAGGTCGTTCCGGACGCGGCAATACCAAATATGTGTACTTTATTTTGCTTGTTTTTTCTTTTTTTTTCATAAAAATATTTATTTATGGATACAATATATACAGTGATGTGAAAAAGCGTTTGCCCCCTGCCTGATTTCTTATTCTTTTGCATGTTTGTCACACTTAACTACTTAAATTTTTCAGATCACAAAACAAATTTAAATATTAGACACAGATAACACAAGTAAACAAAAAATGCAGTTTTTAAATGAAGGTCTTTATTATTAAGGGAAAAAATCCAAACCTACAGTACCCTGTGTGAAAAAGTGATTGCCCCCCCCCCCAAAAAAAAATAAAAAAACATAGATTAACTTTGGTTTATCACATCTTTGGGAAGCTGAGTTCAATTACCCTAGCCACACACAGGCCTGATTACTGCGATACCTGTTCTCAATCAAGAAATCACTTAAATAGGACCTGCCTGACCAAGTTAAGTAGACCAAAAGATCCTCAAAAGCTAGACATCATGCTGTGATCCAAAAAAATTGAGGAACAATTAAGAAATAAAGTAATTGAGATCTATCAGTCTGGAAAAGGTAATAAAGCCATTTCTAAAGCTTTTGGACTCCAGCAAACTACAGTGAGAGACATTATCCACAAATGGCGAAAACATGGAACAGTGGTGAACTTTCCCAGGAGTGACTGGCCGACCAAAATTACCCAAAGAGCGCAGCGACGACTCATCCAAGAGGTCACAAAAGACCCCACAACAACATCCAAAGAACTGCAGGCCTCACATGCATTAGTTAAGGTCAGTGTTCATGACACCACCGTAAGAAGGAGACTGGGCAAAAATGGCACGCATCACAGAATTCCAAGACGAAAACCACTGCTGACCAAAAAGAACATAAATGCTTGTCTTAGTTTTGCCAGAAAACATCTTCATGATTGCGAAGACTTTTGGGATAATACTCTGTGGACTTGCTAGACAAAAGTTGAACTTTTTGGAAGGTGTATGTCCCATTACATGTGACATAGAAGTAACACAGCATTTCAGGAACATCATACCAACTGTAAAATATGGTGGTGGTAGTGTGATGGTCTGGGGCTTTTTGCTGCTTCACGACCTGGAAGACTTGCTGTGATAAAAGGAACCATGAATTCTGCTGTCTACCAAAAAATCCTGAAGGAGAATGTCCGGCCATCTGTTCGTGACCTCAAGCTGAAGCACACTACAGTTATGCAGCAGGACAATGATCCAAAACATAGCAGCAAGTCCACCTCTGAATGGCTTAAGAAAAATAAAATTAAGACTTTGGAGTGGCCTAGTCAAAGTCCTGACCTTAATCCAATTGAGATGCTGTTGCATGACCTTAAAAAGGCTGCTCATGCTTGGAAACCCTTCAATGTGGCTGAATTATAACAATTTTGCAAACATGAGTGTGCCAAAATTCCTCCAGAGCATTGTAAAAGAATCATTGCCAGTTTTTCTTTTTCCCTTAATAATGAAGACCTTCATTTAAAAACTGCATTTTTTTACTTATGTTATCATTGTCTAATATTTCAATTTGTTTGTGAACTGAAACATTTAAGTGTGACAAACATGCAAAAGAATGAGAAATAAGGCTGGGGGCAAACACTTTTTCACATCACTGTATATATTTTTTTATTATTATTTTGTGATTTTTCAAAAAATATTTTTCTATTCTTTTTTTCATTTTTTTTTTCATTTTATTTGCTTTTTTATTTTGTCCCACTATGGGATTTTTACTTTTTGCGGGCTGATCGCTTTTATAGCATAGGGATGCAGGAGCATTCCTCTGTTATGCTAACTGTCAGCGTTGCACTGACAGGCAAACTTGTTAGATCATGCCGTGTGCATGATCTATCAACTTTGCTACTAGCTCTGGTGACCCAGATGTCGTCATGATAACATCGGGCCACCA
This sequence comes from Phyllobates terribilis, assembly GCF_046119375.1. Lineage (NCBI taxonomy): Eukaryota > Metazoa > Chordata > Amphibia > Anura > Dendrobatidae > Phyllobates > Phyllobates terribilis. The sequence goes on along the minus strand of NW_027362761.1, from coordinate 401,401,644 downwards.
TGGTAACGATCGGACCCCGCGATGACGTCACGGGGTCTCTGATCCAAGGGCAGAGGGGCTTTCTTCCCTCTGCCACCCCATCTGCCTGCATGCTAAATGCTGAGATTGCAGCATTTAGCGGGTTAAAGTGCCAGGAGCGGTCGCCATTACATATATACTGTATATATGTGAGGAAGGGGTTAAACACTAGGGGGAGTAGCTGATAACATTTCACATGAAAGTCAAGTGAAATGCAAGGTCACATTATTACATTGATCCTGCAGTGAGAACGGGGGAAGGGAGGCGTTAGCGTGGCATTAGTAGTACACTAACAGGCTGCAGCCATCTTCTCACTGTCACTGCGCAGTGTCCATATCTTCTTTCACCGCCAGCTGTCTGGACATACCGCTGTAAGTAGTGGTGACAAAGAGATATTGCTGCTCAGCACACAATGCTGGGCTACAATAAAATGGTGCCGGGCCCACCCCACAGCTGTAAACAGGGCATGCAGAGCGCATGCGCAGTTCACGGCTGATATAGCCACAGCATAGGAAATACGGTCAGTGTCTAATCACAGTCTCCTATGGCTTGGGTCTGCTGTATTTTTATTGTGTTAGTGTAATGCTCTGATACTTACATATCAGTAAATAAAAATGACAAAAATTAATATAATTTTTTAGTACAGCAAATTTTATATTGTTAAAAAAAATGTTTATTAAATTATTAATCATTAATAAAAAAAATATGTAATATATTACCTTTCATTTTATTCCCTGCTATTGGGGTTTTAAGAATTTATAGAGTGAGGAAGGCCCAGTTTGGCCATCTGCCCGTCAAGCAGATCCATGGTGCAGTGCCTAACTACATAGTGGACCGCGTTCCCTTTAATTTTTCTTCAATCACTATGTCTGTACATGTATGCACGTGCATACATGAAGTGCTCAGTATGTCGCAGCGGTGTACAGATGGCTGGATTAATTGCCAGGATCAGGAGAGTATTCTTTTTGGGTGGAGCTAACGCCTCCTGCTCTCTTAACCCATGTTACTTGCAACAGCTCCTGCAGGCGCTGTGCGGGGGGCTTCTTATTGCAGTTTTTCATCTCCAGGTGAGTTACCTATCTAGGGCCATGTAATGTATATACAGCATATCAGCCTCAGTGAATCCTATGTGATACATATATAAATCAACCTCAGTGTTTTTCATGTGATGTAAATACAGCAGTCTCAGTGTCTCCTATGTGATGAATACAAGAGTCTCATTGTCTCCTATGTGATGTATATACAGCAGCCTCAATGTATCATATGTGATAAATACAGAAGTCTCAGTGTATCCTATGTGATGTATATACAGCAGTCTCAGTGTATCCTATGTGATGTATATGACGCGCCCACTGGGCCATGGGGTACTCGGTGCCGGGCCGGTTGTTGCTAAGGGAGATGTCACAGTGGCGGTGACCCGGTCCGTGACCCAGGGCGGTCAATAAAAGGGGATCTATTTACAGGGGATTTATAGTTTTTATATAATGTTCGTAACGCTACCTGTGGTATGCGGCAAAAGGGAGCCGCTGCGGTGAAGTCGGTCCTCTGGAGCTGATGTTAGTGCAGCAGAGTTGGTTCAGCTCTCCACAGGCAGAGCTTAGCTCCAGGGCAGGAAATGGTGATGTTATAGATGTTATAGATGTTGCTGTGCAGTGTAGTGCAGGGGATGATGGCGCAGTAATAATTCGCAGGGACAGTGGGGTGCAGTTCTCACTTTGCTCCTGGTTACAACTGCAGATCATAACTTCCCACGTTGTCCTGTGTTTACTCAGGGAGGGGTTCAGCAAACCCTCAGGTACCTCCGGAGTACATAATGGGACCCCCTTCTGTGTGTTCCTTCTGGCCGTCTCCCTGCACCTCACACCCAGTGTCCCAATCCAGTGACCGCGGACCTTGTCGGTCTTCTCTGTCCCCTGGGGCCTCTATGGCCACCTTTTTGGTGAGATAGATGTGGCTTTTGGCTGCAGCACCTGAAATGCTGCACCCTCCGGTTACCAGGTTGAACGTTGCAATTCTCACTAGTTAAGGGCCTGTCCCCTCTGCGACCCGATCCCTCCACCGCCTGGTAGATTCGGGCGTACGGGTGGCCTCCAGCACTGCCCGTACCCCTGGAATCCTTTCTTCACTTCTGGAGCCTCCTCTTTGCTCCCGTTCCTTCCTCCTCTCCTTCTCCTGGGCCTCCTCACTCAGGCCCGCGCTTCCCCTGAGCAGAGCTCCTGCAGAGCTCCTGCTCCCAACTCCTCCTCTGACTCTCTCCTCAGACTGGACCCTTCTAGATGGTTTCATCCCGTTTTATATCACTTCTTACTGAGCTCCCTTGAACTTCTTCCTCCACCCACACCCACTACATGGTTCCCCCTACTTTGGTTCCCCCAACTCCAGCCAGGGACAGGGCTCAGCAGATGAGCAGCGCATCTTGCCCCTCCTGCCGGTCTGGAGTAGTGTAGTGTTGGATGCAGGTGTTAGGGTCCCAGGCTGTACTCCTTCCTTACCTGAGAGTGAGATACCACACCTCTGGGTTAGATGCAGTACCTCTGTAGTGACTGAACCCGCAGGGGCGCCACATACAGTACAGACCAAAAGTTTGGACACACCTTCTCATTTAAAGATTTTCTGTATTTTCATGACTTTGAAAATTGTGCATTCACACTGATGGCATCAAAACTATGAATTAACACATGTGGAATTATATAGTTAACAAAAAAGTGTGAAACAACTGAAAATATGTCTTATATTCTAGGTCCTTCAAAGTAGCCACCTTTTGCTTTGATGACTGCTTTGCACACTCTTAGCATTCTCTTGATGAGTTTCAAGAGGTAGTCACCGGAAATGCTCTTCCAACAATCTTGAAGGAGTTCCCAGAGATGCTTAGCACTAGTTGGCCTTTTTTCCTTCACTCTGCGGTCCAGTTCACCCCAAACCATCTCGATTGGGTTCAGGTCTGGAGACTGTGGAGGCCAAGTCATCTGGCATAGCACTCCATCACTCTCCTTCTTGGTCAAATAGCCCTTACACAGCCTGGAGGTGTGTTTGGGGTCATTGTCCTGTTGAAAAATAAATGATGGTCCAACTAAACGCAAACCGGATGGAGTAGCATGCCGCGGCAAGATGCTGTGGTAGCCATGCTGGTTCAGTATGCCTTCAATTTTGAATAAATCCCCAACAGTGTCACCATCAAAGCACCCCCACACCATCACACCTCCTCCTCCATGCTTCACGGTGGGAACCAGGCATGTAGAGTCCATTCGTTCACCTTTTCTGCGTCGCACAAATACACGGTGGTTGGAACCAAAGATCTCAAATTTGGACTCATCAGACCAAAGCACAGATTTCCACTGGTCTAATGTCCATTCCTTGTGTTCTTTAGCCCAAACAAGTCTCTTCTGCTTGTTGCCTGTCCTTAGCAGTGGTTTCCTAGCAGCTATTTTACCATGAAGGCCTGCTGCACAAAGTCTCCTCTTAACAGTTGTTGTAGAGATGTGGCTGCTGCTAGAACTCTGTGTGGCATTGACCTGGTCTCTAATCTGAGCTGCTGTTAACCTGCGATTTCTGAGGCTGGTGACTCGGATAAACTTATCCTCAGAAGCAGAGGTGACTCTTGGTCTTCCTTTCCTGGGGCGGTCCTCATGTGGGCCAGTTTCTTTGTAGCGCTTGATGGTTTTTGCAACTGCACTTGGGGACACATTCAAAGTTTGCCCAATTTTTCGAACTGACTGACCTTCATTTCTTAAAGTAATGATGGCCACTTGTTTTTCTTTACTTAGCTGCTTTTTTCTTGCCATAATACAAATTCTAACAGTCTATTCAGTAGGACTATCAGCTGTGTATCCATCTGACTTCTGAACAGCACAACTGATGGTCCCAACCCCATTTATAAGGCAAGAAATCCCACTTATTAAACCTGACAGTTCACACCTGTGAAGTGAAAACCTTTTCCGGTGACTACCTCTTGAAGCTCATCCAGAGAATGCCAAGAGTGTGCAAAGCAGTCAAAGTAAAAGGTGGCTACTTTGAAGAACCTAAAATATATGAAATATTTTCAGTTGTTTCACACTTTTTTCTTAAATATATAATTCCCCATGTGTTAATTCATAGTTTTGATGCCTTCAGTGTGAATGTACAATTTTCAAAGTCATGAAAATACAGAAAAATCTTTAAATGAGAAGGTGTGTCCAAACTTTTGGTCTGTACTGTATATACAGCTTTCTCAGTGTATTCTATGTGATATAACAGAAGTCTGAGTGTATCCTATGTGATGTTTATACAGCAGTCTCAGTGTATCCTATATGATGTATATACAGCACTCTCGGTGTATTCTATGTGATTTATGCAGCAGTCTCATGTTTCCTATGAGATGTATGTAAATTAGTTGGAGTGTTTTTTATGTGATGAATATACAGCAGTCTCAGTGTATCCTATGTGATGCATATGGCTGTCTCAGTGTCTCCTATGTGATATATAAATGAAAGCGTCAGCGTATCCTATAGAACATATATACAGTACAGTAGTCTCAGTGTATCCTATGTGATGTATAAACAGCAGACTCAGTGTATATTATATGTTGTATACACAGCAGTCTCAGTGTATTCTATGTGATTTGTACAGCAGTCTCATTTCCTCTATTAGATGTATACAGCAATCTCAGTGTCTCCCATATGATATATATAAATTGGTCAGAGTGTTTCTTATGTGATGTATATAGAGCAGTCTCAGTGTATCCTATATGTTGTATATACAATAGTCTCGTGACTCCTGTGAAATGTCTATAGCAGTCGCAGTCTTTCCTATATAATGTATACAGGAGTCACAGTGTCTCCTTTGTAATGTATTTAACGCAGTCGCAGTGTCTCCTATGTAATGTATTTAAAGCAGTCACAGTGTCTCTTATGTGATGTATATAGAGTAGTTTCAGTGTATTATATATGATGTATATTCATCAGGTCTCAGAGTCTCTTATGTGATGTACAGACAGCAGTCTCAGTGTATTCTATTTGATATAGATATACAGTACAGACCAAAAGTTTGGACACACCTCCTCATTTAAAGATTTTTCTGTCTTTTCATGACTATGAAAATTGTACATTCACACTGAAGGCATCAAAACTATGAATTAACACATGTGGAATTATATAGTTAACAAAAAAGTGTGAAACAACTGAAAATATGTCTTATATTCTAGGTTCTTCAAAGTAGCCACCTTTTGCTTTGATGACTGCTTTGCACACTCTTGGCATTCTCTTGATGAGCTTCAAGAGGTAGTCACCGGAAATGATTTTCACTTCACAGGTGTGAACTGTCAGGTTTAATAAGTGGGATTTCTTGCCTTATAAATGGGGTTGAGACAATCAGTTGTGTTGTGCAGAAGTCTGGTTGATACACAGCTGATAGTCCTACTGAATAGGCTGTTAGAATTTGTATTATGGCAAGAAAAAAGCAGCTAAGTAAGGAAAAACGAGTGGCCATCATTACTTTAAGAAATGAAGGTCAGTCAGTGCTCAAAATTGGGAAAATTTTGAAATTGTCCCCAAGTGCAGTTGCAAAAGCCATCAAGTGCTACAAAGAAACTGGCTTACATGAGGACCGCCCCAGGAAAGGAAGACCAAGAGTCACCTCTGCTTCTGAGGATAAGTTTATCTGGGTCACCAGCCTCAGAAATCGCAGGTTAACAGCAGCTCAGATTAGAGACCAGGTCAATGCCACACAGAGTTCTAGCAGCAGACACATCTCTTCAACAACTGTTAAGAGGAGACTTTGTGTAGCAGGCCTTCATGGTAAAATAGCTGCTAGGAAACCACTGCTAAGGACAGGCAACAAGCAGAAGAGACTTGTTTGGGCTAAAGAACACAAGGAATGGACATTAGACCAGTGGAAATCTGTGTTTTGGTCTGATGCGTCCAAATTTGAGATCTTTGGTTCCAACCACCATGTCTTTGTGCGACGCAGAAAAGGTGAACGGATGGACTCTACATGCCTGGTTCCCACCGTGAAGCATGGAGGAGGAGGTGTGATGGTGTGGAAGTGCTTTGATGGTGACACTGTTGGGGATTTATTCAAAATTGAAGGCATACTGAACCAGCATGGCTACCACAGCATCTTGCAGCAGCATGCTATTCCATCCGGTTTGCGTTTAGTTGGACCATCATTTATTTTTCAACATGACAATGACCCCAAACACATCTCCAGGCTGTGTAAGGGCTATTTGACCAAGAAGGAGAGTGATGGGGTGCTACGCCAGATGATCTGGCCTCCACAGTTACCAGACCTGATGGTTTGGGGTGAGCTGGTCCGCAGAGTGAAGGCAAAAGGGCCAACAAGTGCTAAGCATCTCTGTGAACTCCTTCAAGATTGTTGGAAGACCATTTCCGGTGACTACCTCTTGAAGCTCTTCAAGAGAATGCCAAGAGTGTGCAAAGCAGTCATCAAAGCAAAAGGTGGGTACTTTGAAGAACCTAGAATATAAGACATATTTTCAGTTGTTTCACACTTTTTTGTTAAGTATATAATTCCACATGTGTTAATTCATAGTTTTGATGCCTTCAGTGTGAATGTACAATTTTCATAGTCATGAAAAGACAGAAAAATCTTTAAATGAGATGGTGTGTCCAAACTTTTGGTCTGTACTGTATATTGACACAGTCACTGGCAAAGCACTTAATCATAGAATCATAGAATCATAGAATGGTAGAGTTGGAAGGGACCTCCTGGGTCATCTGGTCCAACTCCCTGCTCAAAGCAGGATTCACTAAATCATCTCAGACAGATGTCTGTCCAGCCTCTGTTTGAAGACGTCCATTGAAGGGGAACTCACCACCTCTCGTGGCAGCCTGTTCCACTCATTAATCACCCTAACTGTCAAAAAGTTTTTTCTAATATCTAATCTGTGTCTCCTCCCATTTAGTTTCATCCCATTGCTTCTAGTCTTTCCTTGTGCAAATGAGAATAAAGATGATCCTTCTACAATGTGACAGCCCTTGACATATTTGTAGACAGCTATTAAGTCTCCTCTCAGTCTTCTTTTTTGCAAGCTAAACATTCCCAAATCCTGCAACCGTTCCTCATAGGACATGGTTTGCAGACCAGTCACCATTCTGGTCGCTCTTCTCTGAACTTGCTCCAGTTTGTCTATGTCTTTTTTTAAATGTGGTGCCCAAAACTGTACACAGTATTCCAGATGAGGTCTGACCAAAGAGGAGTAAAGACCGATAATGACTTCACGTGATCTAGACTGTATGCTTCTGTTAATACATCCCAGAATTGTATTTGCCTTTTTTGCTGCTGCATCACACTGTTGACTCATGTTCAGTCTATGATCTATTAGTATACCTAAGTCTTTTTCACATGTACTGTTGCTTAGCTCTATTCCTCCCATTCTGTATATGCTTTTTTCATTTTTATTGCCCAGATGTAGTACTTTGCATTTTTCCCTGTTAAAAACCATTCTGTTGGTTGCTGCCCACTGCTCCAGTTTATTTAGGTCTTTTTGAATCCTCTCTCTCTCTTCTCTAGTATTAGCTATCCCTCCTAGCTTTGTGTCATTAGCAAATTTAATCAGTTTACCCTCAATTCCTTCATCTAAATCATTGATAAAGATGTTGAACAATACAGGTCCCAGGACGGAGCCCTGTGGTTCCCCACTTGAGACATTCATCCAGCTGGATGTGAAGCCATTTACAACTACCCTTTGAGTCCGATCACTAAGCCAGTTATGAATCCACCTAACAGTTGCCTGGTCCATTGCATACTTGGTCATTTTTTCAATAAGGATGGTGTGAGATACTTTGTCAAATGCTTTGCTGAAGTCAAGATATACTATATCTACAGCATTTCCCTGATCCACCCAGTCAGTGATTCTGTCATAGAAGGAAATTAAGTTAGTCTGACATGACTTGTTAGTTACAAACCCATGCTGACTCTGGTTAATCACTTCATTCTTATCCATGTACTTACATACATGTTGTTTAATAATTTGTTCAAAGATCTTTCCTGGTATAGAAGTCAGACTCACCGGCCTATAGTTCCCTGGGTCCACCTTCTTCCCCTTTTTGAAGATAGGAACAACATTTGCTCTTCTCCAGTCTTCTGGGACTTCTCCTGTTCTCCAAGAATTTTCAAAGATTATGGAGAGTGGTTCTAAAATTTCTTCTACGATCTCCTTCAGTACTCTGGGGTGTAATTCATCTGGACCTGGAGACTTGAACTCATTTATGTTAGCTAAATATTCCCTCACAATCTTTCTGTTTACAGATAACTTGGATTCTTCTATTCCTTTAAAAGGACAGTGAAGATCAGTTGATGTTACATTTTCTTTCTGAGAGAAAACAGATGCAAAATAGGAATTAAAAAGTTCGGCCTTCTCAACATCCTCTCTTACCATTTCTCCATTTTCATCCTGTAAAAATCCTGTAGCATCTTTGACTTTTCTTTTACTTTTGACATACCCCCAAAATCCTTTTTTATTGCTTTTGACATCTCTTGCAAGCCTTAATTCATTGTCAGCTTTAGCTAACCTGATACGTGCCCTACAGGATCTGCAGACTGCATTATAATCTTCTTTAGATATGCCTCCCTCTTTCCATTTAATAAACATTTCTTTCTTTCTTTTTAGCATGTGTTTAAGTTCTGTGTTCATCCATCCTGGTTTCCTTAAATGCTTCCCATTCTTCCTACTTTTCGGGATTGTTAACGATTGTGCTTTGAGAATCTCATTTTTAAAAATTTCCCATCCTTCCTGGACATTTTTGTCCTTAAGGACATCCAGCCATTGGATCCCTCCTATTCTCTTTCTGAGTCTCTTAAAATCTGCCTTTCTAAAATCTAACCTTGAAGTTTGAGTCTTCGCATGTCTTCCTCCTCTAGTTATCCAAAATTCTATAATAGCATGATCGCTGCCTCCTAGGGTCCCAGCCACCTTTACCTCCTCAACCATTTCCTCCCTGTTTATAAGGATTAGATCCAAAGTAGCAGATCCCCTTGTTCTCTCCCCTACCTTTTGGAAGATAAAGTTGTCAGCAAGAGAGGATAAGAATTTGCTTGACCTGTTAGTTTTACTTGAGAGAGATTCCCAACAAATGTCTGGATAGTTGAAATCTCCCATGACCACTACGTCATATTTTTTGGAGAACTTGGTCATTTGATACATAAAGAGTTCATCCATATCTTCAGCTTGCCCAGGTGGCCTGTAGTAAATGCCTACAATGGTGTCCTTTCCGTTGTTCTCTCCTTGTATTCTTACCAAAACAGTTTCCACAGAACTCCCAGTCTCTGAAGCTTCAATCTCTGTGCAGATATACGCTTTTCTAACATACAATGCAACACCTCCTCCTCGTTTATCAAGTCTGTTTCTTGCAAATAAGTTGTATCCTTTTAGCCTTTTATTCCAATCATGTGTATGGTCCCACCAAGTTTCAGTGATTCCAATGACATCATATTCCTTTTCCTGCATTAGTAGTTCCAATTCTCCTTGTTTGTTGCCCATGCTTTGTGCATTTGTATAAAAACATTTTAGTTTGTGATTGGTTTCTCTTCCTCCCATATTTTTATTATTTAGATTTTTTTGTCTTTGTACTTCTTTTCCACTTCCAGTAGCAGAGATCTCAATAGTATTTGTCAGCTGTATGGCTTTTTCTGGCCTTTTGCTTCCCTTCCCACATTGTTCTAGTTTAAAGCTCTTCTGATGAGTGTAGCAAGGCGACTTCCAAATACATGTTTTCCAGTCTTCGTAAGGTGCACCCCATCTCTAGCAAGTAGTCCATCGTATAGGTAATTCATTCCATGATCCAGAAATCCAAATCCTTGTTGACGGCACCATCGACGTAGCCAGTTGTTCACCTGTAGAATCTTATTCCACCTCATTGTTCCATGGCCATCCACTGGGAGGATGGATGAGAAGACCACCTGCGCTCCCAATTCTTTCACTTTCTTGCCTAAGTCTTCAAAGTCACTGCAGATGGTTTCCAGGTCCTTTCCTGCGGTGTCATTTGTCCCCACATGTATTAGCAGGAATGGGTAGTGATCTGTAGGTCTGAAGAGTCTTGATATCCTGTCAGACACATCTTTAATTTTTGCTCCTGGAAGACAGCACATTTCTCTTGAGGTTATGTCTGGTCTGCAGATAGCGGCCTCTGTTCCTCTTAACAGGGAATCCCCCATGACCACCACTCTCCGTTTTTTCTTCACAACATTCTTCTTTCTCCATCCAGGAGGATTCTGAGGGCTTACAAGGTTATTCATTGCTGGCAAAGTCTTATTTTGCTGTATTTCTTCATGGTTCTCCTGCGTGAGAGCCTGGTACTGGTTCCTGAGCAGTATGGGTGCTGACTGCCTCTCGATCCTCCTGCTTCTGTGGGTCACATGCTTCCATTCCTCTGTTTCGTCAGGTGAAGTTCGAATTTCTTCTCTTTCTGAATCATGAAGAGATAATTCTGCTCTGTCTAAGAACTCTTCACCTTCCTTAATGATTTTCAAGGTAGTTAACCTCTCTTCTAGATTTCGCAACTTTTCCTCCAACAGGGACACAAGCTTGCATTTCTGGCATGTGAAGTTTGGCTTTTCCACTGGCAAGTCTGTGAACATGTAGCAGGATATGCAGCTCACCAAATGGCTCCTGGACTCTTCCATGTTCTTATTGTTAATGTTCTGAAAACAGTGAAAAAAGCTTAAAAAAAAAGCTTCAAAATGCGCGCGCCGGTAGGCATGCGGTTTACCAATGTCCTCTTTTCAGCTCCAACAGCCAAAATCCAGTGTTCTTTGAGCTCGCGGAGACTCTTCACTTACCCCAAAATGCAGTGGGAATATGCAAATTATCTCCTCAGGACTCCTCCCCTGGTTTACCGATGTCCTCTTTTCAGCTCCAACAGCCAAAATCCAGTGTTCTTTGAGCTCGCGGAGACTCTTCACTTACCCCAAAATGCAGTGGGAATATGCAAATTATCTCCTCAGGACTCCTCCCCTGGTTTACTTAAGGGGAGATGTGTAGCACTGAGCTTGTTAGCTTCAGTAATATAAACCTAGGAAAAGTGATGCAGCACACAAAGTGCTAAGAGGGGTTAATCAGACATGTTTAGTGCTAGGATGATTTAATAGCTGTAGAGTGGGAGGAGTCCACAGGATAAATATCCCGCTTTCCTAAGCAGTGTGTGTGGGGTTGGCCTGGAGGTGAAAGCTCTGGAGCTGTATTGTCATTTGAAAGAAAGCTAAACCTTGTGTTGTTTGTTCCTGAAGCGGGCGGTTACCCGTAGCAACTAGGACTGTGCCATACGTTATGTTTTGTTTTTCCTGTTAGGCCTGGAAGGCCATTTTGTTTTGCCATGGTTTAAGCAGTACTCTTAATAAACCAGCGGATGATTTAAAGAGACAGTGTTCCTGTGTCTACCTCTATGTGCAGCCAAGTGAACCGATCTACCACAGTTGGTGGAGAATGAAAGCAAGATCCCCAGTAAACAAGTGTGACATCTGAGGACATACGGTATGTCTTGGGTGAAGGCGGCTGTAAGAATGGAACAGCGGTCAGACAAAATGGAGGAACTGATCAAGCATCTGGTCCAAAGCCAGCACCTGGAGCAGCAACAGCTCCAGCAGCAGCAACAGCACCAGCAATAGCTCTGTCCGGAAGGCGGTGAGGAGAGCCTTGCAGAAAATTACCCCGCATGACGACATAGAGGCCTTTTTAACCGTTTTTGAAAGGATCACGATAGGGAGAAACTCCCACCAGAGAAGACTTGGAGCCATACTTAATGGGAGAGCCACAAAAGGCCCAATATGATTTAGTATTGCATGACACTAAAGAATATGAAAAATTGAAAACAGAAATTTTGGTGCGCTTGGGGGTGATAATGTCTGTCAAGGCACAATGGGTCCACTGCTGGGCATATCACCATGACAAACCCCCTCGCTCCCAAATGTTTGACCTGCTGCACCTCGCCCAAAAGTAGTTACAGCCAGAGTCCTCTACACCAGCTCAGATGGTGGAGCGAGTTGTAATGGCCTGGTTCGTGCACTCCCCTAGTCCGATGCAGACTTGGATTGTCCAGGAAGATCTCCAGAACACCGATGACTTGTTCGGACTGGTTGAAAGGTATCAGGGGGTCGACGGGTCCATGGGGAGGCAACCTATTCCATACTGGGGGGAGAGGTTAAAAAGGGGGTTGGCGTCCAAATTCCAAGGGGGCGGCGGAAGTCATTCCAAGGTCATATAGCTGCCCATTGTCCCCTGACTACCGAGCAAATGGATTGTAACATGGGACGCTGGTGTTCATTCTTCGCATATCCAGCTTGAAGTCTGGACTGTCAACCTGGCAATGGGCCCCAAGCTTGTTCTGGAAAAGTGAATGGCCTGCAAATGACTGGATTACTAGACTTAGGAAGTTTGGTGGCCCTCGTGATGGCCACAGTCCCTCTCCAATTGATTTCTGGTAAGAAGGTTGGCAGGTCCATTGCATTTACAGGGATGCTAAAGACTATCCGATGGACAGAGTGGTCATTGAGACCGCCCGAGGTACTGAGACCTATGAAGTCAGTGTGGTCCCGGATTTGTTGCACCCAATTATCATAGGCCGGGACTTTGTGTTGTTTTGGGACTTGTGGGAGAGGGGCGGATACCTTTATTGCTCGGATAAGAAACTGGTTGGCCCTAAAAAAGTCTCACCAACCCCAGAGTCTGATGGTTTTCCCTTCTATGTAATGGGAGAAGAGGAGAAAATGGTATCCCCTGAGGCAGACATTCCTGAGATAGGGGTGACCAGAGAAAATTTGGGGTTCACCCAACATAGGGACCTATCTCTAAAAGAAGCGTTCAATAAGGTAACTGTCATAAACGGCATAGCACAGGAGTCGGGAATTGACACCAGGTTTCCTTATTTCAAGTTGAGAGGGGACTTATTGTACCAAGTTACTAAGGTGAGGGAGGAGATAGTGCAGCAATTGTTGGTACCAGGACCCTATAGACAAAGGGTGTTGGACAGGGCCAATTCACATGTTCCAACTGCTAGTTAGCCGCTGCGACCTCTCACTTCCAAAATCCTCTCATGCCGATATCCATCGAGGCAGGGCAACAGAGGGACCCCGTTGAAACTCCATGTGGTCAGGACAAGCCAGAAGCGGACACTGAGGATGTCAAAGTGGCAGAGACACTGTCACCACCCCAGAAACAACAGTGCCAAGAAGTGCTTCAGCGGAACCGGGACCTGTTTTCAAAGTTGCCAGAATGTACGCAGAGGGTTGAACATGAAATCCTGACGGAACTACATGTGCGGTTGAACCAACAGCCGTATAGAATACTCAAAGCTCGCCATGAGGTGATTTCGAAGGAGGTGAGGAAAAAGTTGAACCTAGGAGTCAAAGAGCGGAGGGTCAAGCCCCACTGTCCTTGTGCGGAAGCCCGGGGGATAGTTGCATTTCTGCAACAACCACAGGAAATTAAATATGGTGTCGAAATGTGATGCGTATCTGATGCCCCTCATTGATGAACTCATAGAGAAGCTAAAGTCAGCCAGATACATCACCACCCTGGACCTAACAAAAGGTTACTGGAAAATCAAAGTGCAAAGGAGAAGACGGCCTCTTCTACACCTGATGGTTGCTTCTAGTATACCAGAATTCCATTTGGGCTGCAAGGAGCCCCAGCTACCTTCCGGAAGGCCATGGATCAGATCTTAACCCCTCTCAAAAAGTATGCAGCAGTTTACCTCGATGCTGTGATATTCAGCCCAGATTGGGGAAGTCATCTGCAGAAGTTCCAGGCTTAATGGATGCGCTGAGGAAGTGAGGGTTTACCATTAACCCAAAAAAATGTGCCATGGGGAGAAAGAAGAGAAAATACTTGGGCTACATTGCCAGCAGAGGCGAAGTAAAGCCACAAGTGAATAAGGTGGAGGCAATCCAAAATTGGACGAAACCAGTCTCCAAGTAACATGTTCGGCATTTCTAGGAATGGTGGGATACTATCAGCGGGTATTCCGAATTTCTCCATGACAGCCGCAACCCCTGACCGACCTTCTTGAGAGCACAAAGACATCAATGGCCAAATGATCTCTTGAAGCAGAGATGGTGTTCCAAGAGTTGAAACTCAGGGCTACAGGACTGCAACTTTCATGTGAAACACAGGCCTGGGAAGCTGCACAGAAACGCAGATGCCCTGTCTAGACTTCCCTGTTTGGTGACTAAAGGTGCCAAAACCCCTGGCTTTGGGCAGAGGAGGGGAGAATATGGGACAAAGTCACTGGCAAAGTACTAGAGGGGAGATGTGTAGCACTGAGCTTGTTAGCTTCAGTAATATGAACCGAGGAAAAATGATCCAGCACACAAAGTGCTGAGAGGGGTTAATCAGCCATGTTTAGTGCTAGGATGATTGAACAGCTGTAGAGTGGAAGGAATCCAGAGGATAAATACTCAGCTTTCTAGAGCAGTGTGTATGGGGTGGGCCTGGAGGTGAAAGCTCTGGAGCTGTATTGTCATGTGAAGTAAAGCTAAACCTTGTGTTGCTTGTTCCTGAAGCGGACGGTTACCCGTAGCAACAAGGACTGTGCCATGCGTTATGTCTTGTTTTTCCTGTTAGGCCTGGAAGGCCATCTTTGTTTTGCTAACATTGCCGTGGTTTATGTAATACTTTAAAAAAACAGTGGAAGATTTAAAGAGACGGCATTCCTGTGTCTATCTCTATGTGCAGCAGAGTGAACCGATCTACCACAATATATACAGTAGTCTCAACATATCCTATGTGATGTATATACAGCAGTCTCAGTGTATCCGATGAGATTGACACAGCATTCTCAGTGTCTCCTATGTGATGTATAAACGAAAGCCTCAGTGTATCCTATGTGATGTATATTCAACAGTTGCAGTGTCTCCTATCTGATGTATGCAGCAATCTCAATGTATCCTATGCGATTTATGCACAGTAGTCTCAGTGTATCCTATTTGATTTACATAGCAGTCTTCTATGAGATGTATACAGTAGTCTCAGTGTCTCTTATGTCATGTATATAAATCAGTCGGAGTGTCTCCTATGTGATGTATATACAGCAGTCTCGGTGTATCCTATATGATGCATAAGGCAGCCCCTGTGTCTCCTATGTGATGTATATACAGGCAGTCTCTGTGTCTCCTATGTGATGTATATACAGTAGTCTCAGTGTATACCTTGTGAAGTATATACAGAAGTCACAGTGTATCCTATTTGATGTAAATACAGTAGTCTTATGCCTCCTATGAGATGTAAACATCAGCCGCAGTGTCTGCTATATGATGTGTACAGAAGTCGAAATGTCTCCTATGTAATGTAAATAGAGTAGTTTCATTGTATCATATGTGATGTTTATTCAGCAGTCTCTCCTATGTGTTGTACACGTCTCAGTGTTTCCTATTCGACTAGAAGCCAGGGGCAGGCCATGCCCCACCATGCCCCCTGACCTCGAACTGCAGACAAGGAGACATTATCAGGGGGGCTGGCATGACTGGAGCATTACATCAGTCATGCTGTTATCATCAGCCAGTCTCCTGATAATAGTTGTTTCTCTGCAGAGAACTTGGGACACTGCTACGCCCCCACTTTTCGGACTGGCTGTTACTCAAAGTGAGGAACTTCACACTGCTGTGGGGGGAGCAGTGAGGAGCAGATCCTGTCACACTGAAGTACAAGTGTTGTAAAGATAATAGAACTGCACTGGGCATCTCATCTGTATAGTTTATGAGAGCAGGGACAGTATAAAAAAGATGAATCTCCCCGGAGTACCCCTGTAACTCGGCTGCCAGATTAATTGACCTTTCCCTTTGCTACTCCTCTTTCTCTCCCCTTTGGCAATCCCTTCACTGGCTTCTAATTCCCAACTGAATCCAGTTTTCATTACTAACAATGACTTACAAGGCTGTCTATAATCTTTTACTTCCATACAGCTCCAAATCTCCAAATACTTCCCACATGTAATCTGTGGTCCTCACAAGACTTTCCTTTCTCTTCCTCTTTCGTACATTCCTCACCCAATCTCCTCCAAACTTTTTCCCAAGCATATCCCATCCTCTGGAATTCAGTGCCTCAGCACATCCAATTGTCTCTCACATTTGGTACCTTCAGACACAACCTGAAAAGTCATCTCTATTGGAAAACCTACAGCCTGCAATGACACCCGCTGCCACCTCACTACCACCAGAGCTGCGCTAACCCCCTGACCTACAGTCTCATTCACCATTACCCTGTAGATTGTAAGCCTATGAGGGCAGGGTCCGCTCCACCTCTGTGCCAGGCTGTCAGTTTGTCTACTTTATTGTTTATATATGTTATATGTGACGCACCCCTGGGCCTGTGTCGCACAGCGTTGCGCATGCAGGAGCTTACCCGAAGCCGGATCTGTTGAGGGTTGTAGTCTCGTGGCAGTGACCCGGTCCGTGCCCAGGGAGTCAGACTAAGTGGCGTTGTATTAGCGGTAGATGTTGGACGACTACGCCACCCGTTGAATGCAGCGAAGGAGCTGCCGCTGCAGGGCAGACCGCTGAGGCCGGTGGTAGGATTGTGCAGCGTGATAGTATCACCCCCAACGGGAGGGGTATGGCCTCAGGGCAGCCGACGTGGATGATGGGGGTAGCAGGAATCACTCAGAGACGATGCGGTGTAGTTCAGGGTCTTTACTGGTGATAAAGATAGACCCTCCCGGAGTACTGGCTAGCGATCGGGGCCTGGTCAGTCCTTGAGCAGATGGGATCTCCCCTGGCCAGGCGGAGTTGTAGGCCTCCCAAACTGACTGTACTCTTCTGGCTACCTTGCTAGAGGCGGGTATAAGTAGCCCACGTCCCTGAGTGTACCGTGTGGTGCTCACCCGTATGGCCGGTGACTCGGGGCCTTCTAGTGGCGTCCGCTCCACGACGGCGGTGCTGGTCCCACGCGTGTGACCGTGCCTTCGGGTTTCTTGGCCAGAGGACCTGAAATCCCCTGCCGGTCGGTTTCTGCTGCTGGGTAGGAGTTAGTCCCCACAGCCTCGGACTCCGGGTCCGGTGATAGCTTCCCAGTCAGGGCGAGCTCTGCAGCTGCCAGCCCCTGACTCCTTATAGCACTGCTCCCACAGAGCTCCTGATGTTCTTTTCCTATATCTGCTTCTCTTCTCTGTCTCTACTTCTTCTCTACTCACTAACCCTGCCTCAGCCCTAGGTTTATATAGGGGAAGTTCTTCCCCTCCCAGGACTGGGCAGGAGGTGTGGCATGCATAGGATCCCTGACCAAGAGACCTCCCACCTGCTCTCAGACATAACATTGCTGTTACTGTGGAAACCAGACCCCTGGGGTGCCACATTCCCCCCTAGTGAAATTTAGTACTCCGGGACTAAACATATTTTTAGAAAAACATAACAAGGTATAAACAATAATAATACAATAAGAAAAACACATAAAGATGGTTACGGCGTGTCCGCAACCGGGTGCAATTTTGAAGAAAAGCAAGGTGTCCATTTCACCAAAACAGGGAGACGTAACCAGGTAGGGGTCTGTCCTGCCCCGAGTCCTTAACAGTCTTTAGTCCATTCCTAGGTTACGCTCCAACCAATTGTACAAGGATTCCCGGTAAACCCACCAAGGACTCCTAAAAATAACTAGAAACACATAATTATTTACAAGTAACAGACAGGTGACCTCAATAAAACAATTTAAACACTTCAAATCCTCCAACGTGCAGGTAACTGGCCTCTAGTGGCCCTAGTGGACCTACGGAGCTGACTGTCTGGCCCTGAACTACAGGGTGTAGGAGCTGTCAAGGGTAAACTGGGCAGCTGTTTACGGGCTCTTTGGCTCACTAGGGGTACGGCAGGCTCACTATGAGCAGAGGGTTGATCCTCCTGTTCTGCTTGTGTGGAGTCTGCTGCCTCCTGGACCGGCTGCTCTTCCAGCTCTACCTGTTGCTCCGTAGGCACTTGGGATGCTGGTTGGAGGAACGTGAGGACGGGTACCACAA
The DNA here is from genome assembly GCF_046119375.1 of Phyllobates terribilis. Classification (NCBI taxonomy): domain Eukaryota; kingdom Metazoa; phylum Chordata; class Amphibia; order Anura; family Dendrobatidae; genus Phyllobates; species Phyllobates terribilis. Next base: position 401,383,696 of record NW_027362761.1, on the reverse strand, counting down.
CTGCACCATTGACTTGAGTCCAGGACCGAGGGAAGTCTCTGAGCACAGTACTAACCATATCTTCCCTTTCCTCTACGGGTCGAGGGTCTTCTTGCTCTCCTTCTGGGTTCCGTAGCTGTTCGGGACACTTCTTCAGGTGATCCCGGGATACAATGGCTGTGGTTTCCCCTCCGTCTTTACTGATGGTACAAACCTTCGGGTTGTCGTGGCTTGAGGGCAGTACGGTGTACGGGTCCTTCTCCCACTGGTCGTCCAACTTGTGGAGCCGTCTCTTCCTCTTCAAGACCTGCTCTCCAGGTACCAGGGGAACAGCGGGAGCATACTGGTTGTAAGTTTTCTCTTGTCTTTCCCTAGCGAGACAGAGACTTCGCTCCACGCTCTCCTGTACTTTCCGGTACTGCTGCTGCCTCTCTGTGTCCCAGTCTGCTTCCGGTGAAGTGTCCTCGGGTGTCAGGACTCCCATCTCCAGGTCAACAGGTAGCTTACCAGGCCTTGCCCTCATTAGGTAAGCCGGGGTACAGTTGGTGGAACCTACAGGGATGTAGTTGTATAGGTCCACCAGGTCGGGCAGCTTCTCAGGCCACAGACTGCGTTCTTCCAGGGGCAACGTTTTCAGAAGATCCATTACCACCTGGTTCATTTTCTCACAAAGTCCATTAGTTTGCGGATGATAGGGTGTCGTCCTTATCTTCCGGCAGCCATACAGATTGCAGAATTCCTGGAAGACCTCCGCTTCAAAGGCAGGTCCCTGATCCGTCAGCACTTGGTCCGGGTACCCGTGTGGACGGCAGAAATGCTGCTGGAAGGCTCTAGCTGCCGTTTGAGCTCTTAAGTCCTTAACGGGGACGACAACCAAGAACCGGGAGTAATGATCCACAATGGTTAACGCGTAGACGTAGCCACTTCTGCTTGGGGTCAGTTTTACATGATCCAAGGCTACCAGTTCCAACGGCTGCTTGGTGACGATGGACTGAAGGGGGGTCTTCTGGCTGGCACGGTCCTTCCTTCTTAGGTTGCACGGGCCACAGTCTCTGCACCACCTCTCGATGGTTCCCCTCATGCCTACCCAGTGGAACCGCCCGCGCACCAGGAACTCCAACTTCTTCCATCCGAAGTGTCCAGCCCCGTCGTGGTATGCCTCCATCACCATGGCTGCGTCTCTTCGTGGCACCACTACTTGCCAGATTAGTTCATGCGTCCGGGAGTTAACCATTCTGCGGCACAACTTCCCCTTGTAAAGGAACAGTCGACTCTTCTCAGCCCACAGTTGTTTGGCTTCCTCCGGAGCGTCTGGGTCAAGGCGAGCCTCTGGCCGAGTCAGCATCTCCTTCACCAGTCGGACGGCAGGGTCACTGTCTTGCGTTTCCTCCCAGTTGTAGTGAGGCAAGGGGTTAAACGTAGCGGCTTGCTTACTCCTTACCCGATGGGAATACTGGATAGGCCCATGAAGGTGGAACGCAGGGAGTTCGACTTCTTCCAGCCCCTCTGAATCTTCTCCTACGTCCGGTAGGTTTGGCATCCTGGACAGGGCGTCCGCGTTGGTATTGGAGCGTCCTGCCCGGTATTTGATTGTGAACTCGTAGTTGGACAGACGGGCCATCCATCTCTGCTCTAGGGCACCGAGTCTTGCCGTGTCCAGGTGTGTCAACGGGTTGTTATCCGTGTACACGGTGAACCGGGAAGAAGCGAGGTAGTGCTTAAAGCGTTCGGTGACTGCCCACACCACTGCCAGGAACTCTATCTTAAATGAGCTGTAATTCTCAGGGTTTCTTTCGGTGGGTCGCAGTTTTCGACTGGCGTAAGCGATTACTCGTTCTTTCCCCTGCTGGATCTGGGACAGTACGGCTCCTAGCCCGATGTTACTTCCGTCGGTGTAGAGGATAAAGGGCTGGCTGTAATCAGGGTACGCCAGGATTTCATCCCCCGTGAGGGCCATCTTCAGCTGGCGGAAGGACTCTTCTTCTAACTTCTCCCATTTGAAGGGCGGCTTCTGGTTCTTGGCCTTCCGGGACTGGCCTATCAGGAGGTCCTGCATAGGAGCTGCCTTTTTGGTGAAACCGGGGATGAATCTGCGGTAATAGCCTACCAACCCGAGGAACTGCCGCACTTCCTTTACACTGGAGGGACTTGGCCATTCCTTAATTGCGGTGATCTTATCAGGGTCGGGAGCCACTCCGTCAGCGCTCACCACGTGTCCCAGGTACTGCACCTTTGGTTTTAGGAGGTGACACTTGGAGGGTTTTACCTTTAGGCCGTAGTTTGCCAGTGCTTCGAACACTTCCGCCAAGTGTTTCAGGTGGTCCTCATAAGTCTTGGAATATACGATGACATCGTCCAGGTACAACAGGACCGTCTCGAAGTTTTTGTGGCCCAGACAGCACTCCATTAATCGTTGAAAGGTTCCTGGTGCGTTACAGAGTCCGAACGGCATGCAGGTAAACTCGCTAAGTCCCATCGGGGTGGTGAATGCGGTCTTCTCCCGGTCCGCCTCTGCTACAGGAACCTGCCAGTACCCACTAGTGAGATCCAAGGTAGAGAAGAAGTTAGCAGATCTTAAAGCAGCCAAAGACTCCTCTATCCTTGGTAAGGGGTACGCATCCTTGTGTGTGATATGGTTGATTTTCCGGTAATCTACACACATCCTCATGGTGTTGTCTTTCTTTTTGACTAAGACTAGTGGAGCTGCCCAGGGGCTACAGCTATCCCTGATCACCCCAGCCTCCTTCATGTCCCTAAGCATCCCCTTGGCGTGTTGGTAGTGTGCAGGGGGTACGGGTCGATACCTCTCTTTTATGGGAAGATGGTCTCCCGTGGGGATGCGGTGTTCTACCCCCTTGACTCGCCCGAAGTCTAACGGGTGTTTACTAAACACTCTCTCGTACTCTTGAACCACCCGATAGACTCCCTGTCTCTGGTGTGAGGGAGTGGAGTCAGTACCCAAATGTAGTTGCTGACACCAGTCCTCCATTGTTTCCTTAGAGCCGTTACCTTCCTCCGGGGAAGATGGAGGCAAGGGTTCTATGGACTGTATGGAATTTTGATTGATGGTATACAATTTGGCTAGCGTGGCATACCGGGGCAGGTACACTTCCCTCTTCCCGATATTTATTATGCGAACGGGCACCCTCCCATGGCGTACATTGACCACCCCCCGTGCTGTCAAAATGGTGGGCCTACTGTCTGAGTAAACTGGTTCTACCATTGCCTGGTAATCTCTACCTCTCAGACCAATAGCTGCCCGGCACCAAATCATCATTTCACTTTTTGGGGGCATGGCAATAGGAAAAGGGTCACACATTCTTACGCTACCAATCTCACCACCGGAGAGTTCTATCTGTTGCCGTCGCATCAGTGCCCGGATCTCTTTCTGGAGCACTCGCTGCTGGCCGGAGCTGGCGTTCTTGGCAACCTGCTGTAAAAGGAAAATCACCTCTGCAAGACAATTTTCAATTACATTAGTTCCTAGAGTTATCTTTGGGTGACTCTCGTGCTTGTCAATGTCTACAATGATCAGTCCCTGTGCCGCCAGTTCAACTCTACCGATTTTAATGGTCACCTCTTTAAATCCAATCTGTGGCACAGGCTGACCATTGCTGGCGATGATACTCAAATCGTCGTCAGGGTAGCGGGTGATATCCGAGTCATTCCAGTACTGCTTGAAGAGCACGTACGGGATAGTGGTAACCTGTGACCCGGTGTCCAGTAGGGCACTCATGGGGATGCCATCCAGTACCACAGGCAAGACTGGACGTCCTCCCACATATTTGTCACGCCAGTTCGATGGGCCTGGTGATCTTTTTCCTGGGGGTTGGCCCTCTACCCCAGGTTGTGCCAGTTTAAAGGACAGTACCTTGCCATATGTCCGGGTTGATTGCAGCGGCGGCAGATAGGTTGTCCGTCCTCGTTGTATCGGTCGCTGGGTCTTCCTCTGGCCGGTGGGGTCCTCCTTGGTCGACGTCACGGGATGTCCTCCGGTCCGGATGCCAGCTGGATCTTCCCTGGAGTGGAAACCTGTAAAGACTGCACAGTTCGGGTTAGCGCGGCAACGCTTTTAGCTAGCTCTTGGACCTGATGGTGCAGGTCTGGAGCCGGGTCATTGTTCAAAGCCTGCGCATCAGCTCCCACAGGCCCTGCCGACAAGGGCGCCGCCTCCTGGTGGTAAGTGGTAGTGGGGCGTCTGTGGGTCACAACGCCACCTGGTGCCGGTTCTCGCAGCACCCGGATGGCTCTGTCCTTGAACTGTGCAAATCCCAGATGAGGGTCCTGTAAGGCCATTGCCCGCAACTGGGTTCGGTGGGCATTGCAATATAAACCCTCTATAAATTGTTCAGTCAACAGCCTGTCCTCGTCTCCCACGCCGTCAGGGTCGGTCTGCTTAATGGCTCTCAGGGCCTCTTGTAGGTTCAGGGCATAGTCCCTTATACTCTCGTATGCTCGCTGCTTGCACCCGTAGAATCTAAGCTTGATCTCGGCTGAGGTGCGGGTATCAAAGGTGTCCCTCAGCCGGGTTAGTATCCCTGCAACAGTCCTCCCCCCAGGTGGCCAGGACTTTACCTCCCTTTGGGCTGCCCCGGTTAATTGGGCCACCAGGATGCTCACTTTTTGCTCTTCTGTGAGGGGGTACACCTGGAAGAGGCTATCCAGCTTTTCTCTAAAGTCATGCAGGGTATGTGACTCCCCTGAGTACTGGGGTAGCCAGGCCGCTCCCGGGATATAGGGCATGGTGAAAGGCATGACTGCAGCAGCGGTGGCGCTGGCGGGGGTTGAGGCAGTGAAGCTCTCCTCCGTATCCGACATCTTCCTCCCCCCTAGTGGACCGTGGCCTACCTTGCGATGATCCTCTTCCGTAGGCCGCGGCTCCGCAGTGGATCGTCAGGGTTGAGGACCTTCCGTCGCGCTCCTGTGACGTCGGCGTCTGCTGGGCTCCTTCCAGGACCTTACGCAACGTCCGGACGTGAGGCGGGGCTTCAGTTCTCGCGCGCTTTCGGAGTCCACGCCCCTCTTCTTCCCGCGCGGCGTCTTCAAGATGGTGTCCAACGGCGGGAAAACTCCACGGAAGGTGGGAAGAAGGCAGAAGATGGCGCCGGATGGCGGGAAAACTTCGCGGATGGCGGGAAGAAGGTAGAAGATGGCGCCGGATGGCGGGAAACCTCCACGGATGGCGGGAATCTTCACCACTGGTAAGTTTGAACAGTCTTTTTCAGGCACGCAGTACCCGGTGGTTGCGGGCACGAGATCCTGCCGACTACGCCAAAAAGTTGACGCACCCCTGGGCCTGTGTCGCACAGCGTTGCGCATGCAGGAGCTTACCCGAAGCCGGATCTGTTGAGGGTTGTAGTCTCGTGGCGGTGACCCGGTCCGTGCCCAGGGAGTCAGACTAAGTGGCGTTGTATTAGCAGTAGATGTTGGACGACTATGCCACCCGTTGAATGCAGCGAAGGAGCTGCCGCTGCAGGGCAGACCGCTGAGGCCGGTGGTAGGATTGTGCAGCGTGATAGTATCACCCCCAACGGGAGGGGTATGGCCTCAGGGCAGCCGATGTGGATGATGGGGGTAGCAGGAATCACTCAGAGACGATGCGGTGTAGTTCAGGGTCTTTACTGGTGATAAAGATAGACCCTCCCGGAGTACTGGCTAGCGATCGGGGCCTGGTCAGTCCTTGAGCAGATGGGATCTCCCCTGGCCAGGCGGAGTTGTAGGCCGCCCAAACTGACTGTACTCTTCTGGCTACCTTGCTAGAGGCGGGTATAAGTAGCCCACGTCCCTTAGTGTACCGTGTGGTGCTCACCCGTATGGCCGGTGACTCGGGGCCTTCTAGTGGCGTCCGCTCCACGACGGCGGTGCTGGTCCCACGCGTGTGACCGTGCCTTCGGGTTTCTTGGCCAGAGGACCTGAAATCCCCTGCCGGTCGGTTTCTGCTGCTGGGTAGGAGTTAGTCCCCACAGCCTCGGACTCCGGGTCCGGTGATAGCTTCCCAGTCAGGGCGAGCTCTGCAGCTGCCAGCCCCTGACTCCTTATAGCACTGCTCCCACAGAGCTCCTGATGTTCTTTTCCTATATCTGCTTCTCTTCTCTGTCTCTACTTCTTCTCTACTCACTAACCCTGCCTCAGCCCTAGGTTTATATAGGGGAAGTTCTTCCCCTCCCAGGACTGGGCAGGAGGTGTGGCATGCATAGGATCCCTGACCAAGAGACCTCCCACCTGCTCTCAGACATAACATTGCTGTTACTGTGGAAACCAGACCCCTGGGGTGCCACATATGTATGTATTATGTGTGTAACCATTTTCATCTGTTCAGCACCATGATATTAATGGTGCTTTAAAAACAAATTAATAATAATAATAATAATAATAATAATAATAATAGAAATATGTAAAAGTTTAATACATGGTAGTAATGACAGATGGCCAGCAGAGGGCAATATAAAGGCATGATTCTGAAAACTTCTGGCAAGTAGGAGTCTGAAACTCTGAACATTAGGATTAAATATAATAACTTAAATAAACAACAAGGCAAGTAATGTACATTTGCATTTACTCAATAGAATCATATTACTGCTTGTAAAGTGATAAAAGTTAATTTGTTCTGCATTTTTTATAATGTACTTTTTTGGGTTAGCAAATTTCTATATTTATATTTAATTTCACCTAAACCTTCAAATTAAGTTGTGACACTAGGAGTCTATAACACTAAGATATGGGGAGTAGTGTTGAGCCACCCCCGTAGTGTTCGAGTTCGGTTCGGTTCGTCGAACACCCGTGTGTTCGCCGAACTGTTCGTCGAACTGTTCGTCGAACACCTTCGAACACCATTAAAACCAATGGCAGGCAAACAAAAACACATAGAAACACATAGAAAACACCTTCAAAGGTGTCCAAAAGCTGACAAACTGCTCAGAAGACACAACTAACACATGGAAAAGTGACAAGTACATATAGTCATGCGAAAAGAAAAGAGGTGGAGGAGTAAAAGGAGGGGGAGACACAGATATAGGCATGTCATGCCCTTCTAAAATCCAAAAAGTGAGAAGCCGAGACGGCCAGTCCGCTCCTGCCCGTGCCACCTCCGTGTCGCCGGGTTTGTGCCAGAGCCGCGGTGAACCCTGACGGCCAGCCCCCCTCTCCCAATACTGGTGCCTGTCCGCTGGTGGGTCGAGAGAGCCCCCCTGTGGTGGAGGCAGCTCTAAGCTTTTTAATTTAAATTGTCCCTCTAATTTGAATGAATACACTTTAAATCCATTTACAAGGATCTATTGGAGGGCAAGTCTCATGCCAGCAGCCGCGTAATTCCAGCTCCAGTAGCGTCCACTAAAGCTGCTGCAGTTAAAAAGCTTTTATAAGGATCGAGCTCGGCTGTCCACCGCAAGGCATCCTAGTGCCAGTCCCAGCCCCTATGCCTTGGGGTGCCTCCTGATGCTCTTCACTGAGTATCCCGTGGTCCCGAAGCATTTCCTTTGAAAAAATTAAGTGTCCAAACTACAGGTGGTGTAGCTTGCTTAACAGCCGGGATAATCCGCTGACTAGCAGACACTGCTACTAGGCACAAAGTATTTCCTGGGCTAGATGCAGTTAAAAATTTGTAAGTAGATACTCTCGTTGGATGCTGAGAAAGCATTCCATAGAGTCTCCTGGCACGCCATATATGATTCTCTTAAAAAGCTTGGGGTAGGGGTCTAGGGGACCCTTTTATAGCCAAAATCACGGCCCTGTATCACAATACGTCACCTAGGCTGAAGATAAATGGAACTGTAGCACCGAGGGCTCGGTTGCTACAGACGTATTGCACCTCACCCAGAGGTGTGATATCTCACTCTCAGATAAGGATGGAGTGTGGATCAGGACCCGACACCTGCATGCATTACACCACATTGCCGTGGGGCAGGGCGACCAATATGCCCCTGAGATGGGCACGACAGTCCCTGTCCCTGGCTGGAGTGGGGGGAGGGAACACTGAGGAAGGGGAACCCTGCAGTGCAGGAGCAGGGAGGAAGCAGTTCCTGGGTGCATTGAGAAGGGAGTATAAAAGGTGGGCACCATCTTAGTTCAGTGCAGAGAAGTCTGAGCAGAAGTGGCAGGGAGCAGGGGCTCTGCATGAGCTCTGCTCCGGAGGCGGGCCTAGTAACAGAGGCCCAGGCCTGCAAGAGGGAGAAGGAAGGAAGAGGAGCGGAGAAGGCTCCAGGAACGAGGAATGAAGGGATCCCAGGGGTGCGGACGGGCGAGTCGCCACCGCACGCCCGAATCCACCTGCGTGGAGGGGTCAGGCCAAAGGGGGAGACCGGTCCCCGAACTAGTGGAGGCAGGAAACGACCCTCAGCTAGAAACCGGAGGCTCTGACATTTTATGTGGCGCAGCCCCTTGCTCCACCCGCTAGGAAGGCACCACATAGGGTCAGGGAAACTGGCGCCAAGTTTACCAAGAGGAGGCCCGAGGCAGCCGGACAGAAGTGTTGGTAAGAAAGGCCAGACAAAGGACACACAAAGGGGGTCCTGTGAAGCGCTCCAAAGTTATCTGGGAGTTGTCTGAGCCCCTCACCTGGTGAGCACAGTACGACGTGGGCAGCCGTTACCTGCAGACGTGGTCTGGATAATAAGAACTGTGAGTAAAGGCCCTGAACTGCATCACTGACTCCGTGTCGTTACTGCTGCTGCCCTGCACCATCACCCCCATCCTCCGCATACACTGCCCTGAGGCTATACTCCTCCCGTGGGGAGTTATGCTACGCTCTGCTGCACCCACAACACCAGCCTTAGCGGTCTGCCCTGTAGCGGCTGTTCACTCTGACCGCAATCCACGGGTGGCGTAGTCGGACATTTAAACATCAAAACCACATAAATATTTCCGCCACTGGTTTGACCGCCCTGAGCCACGGAACCGGATCGCCGCCTCGAAGACTACAACCACCAGCATCCACCAAAAAGGGTCCGGCTCCGGGTGTCACAAGGCCTAGGGGGCGCGTCAGAACATTTTCATCACCTTTCACAATCACCAATGGGACAAGGCAGGGATGTTCTCTGTCCCCTCTCTTATACATCCTAGTGACGGAGCACCTGCTCTCATCAATTCGCCATAACCCCAATATTAGGTGGATTGAGGTGGGAGGCACCGAGTACAAGTGCTCTCTATTTGCTGATGATGTCCTAGTATATATCACTCAATCACATATATCCATCCATGCTGTTATGGCTGAAATAGATGACTTTGTTACATGGTCAAATTTTAAAATCAATGCAGCGAAGTCTGAGGCCCTCGATGTCTCCCTCCCCAAATCCATATAGGATTCCATCCAGTCCAACTTTCCCTTTGCCTGGCCCTCACAGGGTATCAAATACTTAGGAATTCCTATTCATAGAGACCTCTCCCATCTATGTTATCTTAATTTTGGGCCCTTTATTGAACAACTCCATACAGACCACGGTTGGCAAGTTAGAACTGTAAGATTCACTACGTGAACCACTGGTGTTTTGTGGAAAAGCACATGTACACTGTGTTCCAAATTATTATGCAAAAAGTGTTTAGGAGTGATAAGGGAAGAATTTGTTTGTTTGTCAGTTAAACTCATTGATGGTGATGTGTGTCAGGGCTCTTTATATCACTGTAAGCAATTGCAGACACCAGTGCTAATTAGTTTGTCAGGTTTGTCCAATGAAAGGCAAGACTACTTAAGAAGGCTCTCTCACATTATTCAGCAGCCTACATTTTCTGCCAAAATGGGAAAGAAAAAGGATGTGTCGGCTGCTGAGAAGCAACAAATTGTGGAGTGTTTAGGTCAAGGCATGACTACAATCAACATTGTGCGATGATCAGGATGAAGTGTCTTGGCAATCAAGAAGTATGTAGCTGATTCACAGTACACACGTGTGCGTGCTGATAAGGGCAAATTGAGGACTCTTTCCTACAGGCAATTACGTCAGGTTGAAAGAGCAGCGGCAAAAAAGCCTTGTCATAGCAGCAGACAAGTTTTTGAAGCTGCTTGTGCCTCCAACGTCCCCCGAACAACAAGATGCAGGGTCCTTCAGAGGTTTGCAGCTGTGCATACGCCATCCTGTCGACCTCCTCTATCCACTTCACACAAGCAGAAACGGCTCCAGTGGGCCAAACATTACATGAAGACTGATTTCAAAACTGTTTTGTTCACGGATGAGTGCCGTGCAGCGCTCGATGGTCCAGATCGATGGAGTGGAGGATGGCTGGTTGATGGACACCCCACGCAAACACGGCTACAGCGCCAACAAGGAGGAGGTGGAGTAATGTTTTGGGCTGGAATCATGGGGAGAGAGATTGTCGGCCCCTTTAGGATCCCTGAAGGCGCTAAAGATGAACTCCATAATGTATGTGGATTTTCTCAAACAGCACTTCCTGCCATGGTTCAAGAAGAAGAACCGTGTATTTCACAACAAGATCATTTTTCTGCATGATAATGCACCATCTCATGCTGCACATAAAACATCTGCATCTCTGGCTGATATGGGCATAAAAGGGGACAAACTTATGGTGTGACCCCCATGCTCCCCTGACCTCTACCCCATTCAGAACCTTTGGAGCATCATTAAAAGGAGTGTCTATGATGGCGGGAGGCAGTTCACATCTAAGCAACAGCTCTGGGAGGGTATTCTGTCCTCATGCAAAACAATTGAAGCAGAAACCATCCAAAACCTGACAAATTCAATGGACGAGAGAGTTCAGAAGCTGCTTTCGAACAAGGGGTCCTATGTGAAAATGTAACATCACCTAGAATAAAGTTTTGAGTTGAAAACTGTTTGATTTCAGTTTCTAACAACCTGCTAATGCTTATAATTTCAAAAATGACCATTTTTTTGGTCTTTATTAAAATGAAAAGGTTGATCGAAAAGTTTGGGGGATCTAAGAGTGTGGCAACCCAGTAGTCATGATTACTTCGAATTCTGACAATATGAGGGTCATGCTGCAGGTAGTGCAGCAAGAAGGCACTTATGTGTCTTGCGCATCTCGGAGCCCCAAAATTATTTTCCGGGCTAGATGCAGCTAAAAATTATTTTTAATTTTAAATCTGGTGGAGCTTATTATAGATGGCCTAATAGGATCAGTGCTGCACACTGCTACAAAGCCCAAATTATTTTCCAGTCAAGATACAGATAAACATGATTAGTAATTTGAAAGCTTAAAACGGTTGGTAGGGTGATTTTAAACAATCATCAAGCTTTTACTCTCCCCAGGATGACACAGGGGTAGAAAAGTCGTTTCGGATCCATGATTTGTTCATCTTTATGAACGTGAGTCTGTCTACATTATCAGTGGAGAGCCGCGTGCGTTTATCTGTCAGCACACCACCAGCAGCGCTGAACACACGTTCAGACAGAACGCTGGCTGCGGGGCATGACAAGATCTCCAAGGCGTAAGTGGCTAGCTCCGGCCATTTATCCAGATTGGAAGCCCAAAAAGAGCAAGGGTCCAGTGACACAGTCGTGGCTTCAATGTTTACTTGGAGATACTCCTGTACCATCGTCTCTAGGCGTTGACTATGTGTCAGACTTCTTGTCTCCTGTGGCCTTGCAAAGGATGGGCTAAAAAAGTGGTGAAATGATTCCGCAAAATTGATGTTACCACCAGATACTGTGGTTCTGTTACGGTTTGAGTGCTGAACACTTGACGGTCCCACGGTTGGCAAGTTGGAACTGTGAGATTCACTACGTGCACCACTGGTATTTTGTGGAAAAGCACATGTAAGATTCTGCAACAGTCTCTGCTGATACTCCTGCATGCGTGCATCCCTTTCTATGGCAGGAATAATTTCTGCAAATTTACTTTTGTACCGGGGATCTAACAGTGTGGCAACCCAGTAGTCAGGATTATTTCTAATTCTCACAATTCGAGGGTCATGTTGCAGGTAGTGCAGCAAGAAGGCACTCATGTGTGTTGCGCATCCAGGAGCACCAAGTCCCTGTTGTGTTGGTGGCGAGGTAACAATCATGCTTCCTTCCTCTGTCCTCTCCCCCCAACCTCGCACAACAGAAATGTGATCAAGGTCTCCCTCATCTGATGAGTCTTCCATCAGTTCATCCTCCACTTCTTCCTGGGCTCCTGCACCTTCCTCACTAGTTTGGCTGCTACCATGCGCCCTGGTAAAACCATCTCCCCCACCCTCACATGCCTGCCGCCTTGGTGCTGCCGACCGTCTGGACCTTGCAGATGTTAGCCCTTCCGCATACAACTCCTCCTCCTCTACTTCCTCCACCTCCTCTTGTGCCACCACCTGACTCCGAATTCTGTTTAACATGTGCTCCAGCATGTAAATCACCGGAATAGTCATGCTGATAATGGCATCGTCAGCACTAAACATCTTCGTCGCCATTTCAAAACTGTGCAGAAGGGTGCATAGGTCCCTGATCTGAGACCACTCCTCCAGCGTGATTTGCCCCACCTCTGAATCTCGTTGGCCCAGGCTATACGTCAGAACGTATTGCACCAGGGCTTGTCGGTGCTGCCACAGTCGCTGCAACATGTGCAGAGTTGAATTCCATCGGGTAGGCACATCGCATTTTAGCCGGTGAAGTGGCAGGCCCAACGACTTCTGTAGAGATGTAAGTCGCTGAGCTGCGGGATGCGAACGGCGGAAGTGAGCACACAGCGACCGTGCCCTCTGCAGAAGGCCATCTAGTCTGGGATAGTGGGCTAAAAATTGCTGGACAACCAGGTTCAACACGTGAGCCATACAAGGCACGTGTGTGACATTGCCCCGGCGAAGGGCCGCACCCAGGTTTGCAGCATTGTCGCACACGGCCTTCCCTGGTTTCAGGTCCAGTGGAGACAACCATTCATGAAATTGGTTCTCCAGAGCTGACCACAACTCCTCAGCTGTGTGACTCACATTTCCCAGACATTTCAATGTAAAAACCGCCTGATGACGTTGAGCCCTACTGCCAGCATAGTAAGGAGGTGTGCAGGATCCCTTCTGCGCAGTTAGAAAGCTTGTGGCATGACCAGACAGGCTTTGGGTGCAGGTGGAAGACCGAGAGGAGGTTGAGGAGGCAGAAGCAGTGGAGGAAAAATGACATAAAGAGGATTGACGCACAACTCGTGGGGACGGCAAGACTTGGACAGCAGCCCCTTGTCCTGCTGTCACCATAGTTACCCAGTGCCCAGTCAGCGACATGTAACGCCCCTGTCCATGCCTACTCGTCCAAGTGTCTGTGGTGAAATGCACCCTGTCACACACAGAGTTTCTCAAAGAAGCGGTGATGTTGTGTGCGACATGCTGGTGGAGCGCAGGCACACCTTTCTTTGAGAAGTAGTGCCGACTGGGCATCTGGTACTGGGGCACTGCGACGGACATAAGGTCTCGAAAATCCTCTGTGTCCACCAGGCGGAAAGGCAGCATTTCTGTAGCCAAGAGCTTGCAGATGGTGAAATTCAACCTCTTAGCTTTCTCATGGCTAGGAGGAAATGGTCTTTTACTTGTCCACATCTGAGGGACCGAGGGCTGGCTATTGTGCTTAGACGGGGTTGATAAGGGTGTCCCCGGCAAACTGCCGGTCTGTGAGGAAGATGCAGGCGGACATGTTAGGTTGCCTTGATCCAAAGGTGGTGCTATCGATGTCGGACAGCGCTCAAGACCAGCTGGTGTTACCACCTCCAAAGAAAATGATGACCTGCCAATCACGCTGGCTGTTGCGGGTAAAGAGGTGGCAGGTCTGCGCCCCAAAACAGGTGTGACTGCTGTCCCCCCAGTCACAGAGGATGAAGAGGCCGCGGATGCACAAGATATGGCAGACGGTGGTTGGCCCGGCCGGCTAGACCGCATTGTAGCACACTGAGCTTCCCACTGCAACTTATGCTTCATGTCCATGTGCCGGTTCATGCATGAAGTACTCAAACTATGTATTTTTTGGCCTCTACTTAGCTTTTGCTGACAAATGTTACAGATAACACGAGTTGGGTCATCTTTATCGATCTGAAAAAATGCCCAGGCTATGCAAGGCTTAGCACCCATGCGACCTGAAGAGCCACCACGACTTGTGGTGAGAGGCAGAGTTGTGTTTGAGGATGCAGTTGTTGACGTGCTTCCAGTACTACGTCTCTGTCCAGGAAGGCGCAACCTGACCTCGTCGTCACTAGCATCTTCCTCCACCTCCTCTGCTGACCTCATCTCTTGGCTGACTGTGGGTTGACAGTAAGTGGGATCTCCGACCTCATCATCATCACCCTGTGCGTTATCACACCCGTCGTCCTCAGAGCCAACCTGTTCCTGCCCTGACAAAAAACTAAAGTTGTCGCTCCAATCAGGTATTTGAGTCTTATCATCGTCTTCCTCATTGTCTCCACCAACAGGAGTTACAGTTTGGGAATGAGGGTCTACATTATGGTCAGAACCTTCTGCGTCTGGTCCTGGATCCGACTCATAAAGATTCTGGGCATCAGTGCAGATCATTTCCTCGTCTGGATTCACAGAAGCGCTGGAGTCGACCTCTGATTCCCAGGCTATAGTATGAGTAAACAGCTCTGCAGACTCAACCATCTGTTCTACCTCATACTCAGACGGGCAGCTGGAGATTTGGGAGCTGTGAGGAAGCAAGTGCGATTTGGGTGACACCTTTGAGGACTGGAGTATTTGTGATGTTGAAGTTGATGTGGAGGAGAGCCCACTTAAAGGAGCACTTGATATCCGTTGAAGCACCTGCTGTTTTTGTGCCTCATCTGGAATTTGTAGCGATTGGCGTGGCCGTAAGAAAGGGATCTTATCACATTGTCCGCTAAAAGAAGTAGACATTTTAGTTTGGCTGGAAGATGGTCTTTCTTCTGCACCTACCCCACGGACACAACCTTTTTTTCCCCTTCCCAACACGCCTATTCCCCTTTCCACCAGCAGCAGGCCTTTTTCCACTCATTTTGGTGGTTAACTAATTCACAACTCTGGAGTTGTTTGCACAAAAAAACAATGGATGGTAACCGAGCAGAGCTGAGTGGCCAAACTGTGGTATTAGGCCAAAACTATTGGCTGGGTTAGATGCAGAAAAAAATTATTTTTAATTTGCAACCTGATGGAGGTCAGTATAGATGGACTAATAGACCAAGTCCCACACACCGCTAGAAGCCCAAATATTTTTTCAGAGCTAGATGCAGAAATTTTTTTTATTCAATTTGCAACCTGATGGAGGTCAGTATAGATGGACTAATAGACCAAGTCCCACACACTGCTAGAAGCCCAAATATTTTTTCAGAGCTAGATGCAGAAAAAAATTATTTTTAATTTGCATCCTGATGGAGGTCAGTATAGATGGACTAATAGACCAAGTCCCACACACCGCTAGAAGCCCAAATATTTTTTCAGAGCTAGATGCAGAAAAAAATTATTTTTAATTTGCAACCTGATGGAGGTCAGTATAGATGGACTAATAGACCAAGTCCCACACACCGCTAGAAGCCCAAATATTTTTTCAGAGCTAGATGCAGAAAAAAATTCTTTTTAATTTGCAACCTGATGGAGGTCAGTATAGATGGACTAATAGACCAAGTCCCACACACTGCTAGAAGCCCAAATATTTTTTCAGAGCTAGATGCAGAAAAAAATTATTTTTAATTTGCAACCTGATGGAGGTCAGTATAGATGGACTAATAGACCAAGTCCCACACACCGCTAGAAGCCCAAATATTTTTTCAGAGCTAGATGCAGAAAAAAATTATATTCAATTTGCAACCTGCTGGACGTCAGTATAGAAGGACTAATAGAACAAGTCCCACACACTGCTAGAAGCCCAAATATTTTTTCAGAGCTAAATGAAGAAAAAAATTATTTTTAATTTGCTACCTGATGGAGGTCAGTATAGATGGACTAATAGACCAAGTCCCACACACCGCTAGAAGCCCAAATATTTTTTCAGAGCTAGATGCAGAAAATTTTTTTATTCAATTTGCAACCTGATGGAGGTCAGTATAGATGGACTAATAGACCAATTCCCACACACTGCTAGAAGCCCAAATATTTTTTCAGAGCTAGATGCAGAAAAAAATTATTTTTAATTTGCAACCTGATGGAGGTCAGTATAGATGGACTAATAGACCAAGTCCCACACACTGCTAGAAGCCCAAATATTTTTTCAGAGCTAGATGCAGAAAAAAATTATTTTTAATTTGCAACCTGATGGAGGTCAGTATAGATGGACTAATAGACCAAGTCCCACACACCGCTAGAAGCCCAAATATTTTTTCAGAGCTAGATGCAGAAAATTTTTTTATTCAATTTGCAACCTGATGGAGGTCAGTATAGATGGACTAATAGACCAAGTCCCACACACTGCTAGAAGCCCAAATATTTTTTCAGAGCTAGATGCAGAAAAAAATTATTTTTAATTTGCAACCTGATGGAGGTCAGTATAGATGGACTAATAGACCAAGTCCCACACACTGCTAGAAGCCCAAATATTTTTTCAGAGCTAGATGCAGAAAAAAATTATTTTTAATTTGCAACCTGATGGAGGTCAGTATAGATGGACTAATAGAACAAGTCCCACACGCTGCTAGAAGCCCAAATATTTTTTCAGAGATAAATGAAGAAAAAAATTATTTTTAATTTGCAACCTGATGGAGGTCAGTATAGATGGACTAATAGACCAAGTCCCACACACTGCTAGAAGCCCAAATATTTTTTCAGAGCTAGATGCAGAAAAAAATTATTTTTAATTTGCAACCTGATGGAGGTCAGTATAGATGGACTAATAGACCAAGTCCCACACACTGCTAGAAGCCCAAATATTTTTTCAGAGCTAGATGCAGAAAAAAATTATATTCAGTTTGCAACCTGATGGAGGTCAGTATAGATGGACTAATAGAATGATGCTATGCCCAAAAGATTTTACTTCACTAGGTGCAGTAAAAAAATTGGTATTCTATACACAGGTGGTATATCTTGCAACACAGATAGGCTACTCCACTGACTAACACACTCTGCAATAGGCCAAAAAGGATTAGCTTTGCTAGATTCAGCCAAATGCTGTGAAAAAAACTTGCACAGCACTGGCACAGACCTGCCTGGCAAAAACTGATAGGAACTGATGTAACCTAGTCCTGAAAAGGACTCCAATTACAATTAGTCTTTACTCCCACAATCTATCTATTTAAGAGCACAGACCTGCCTGATAAAAGTCGTAGGAAATGCTGTAACCTAGTCCTTAAAAGGACTGCAATCACAACTATTCCCTACTCCCAAGCTGTCTGTATATTTGTGCGAAAATTGGCTTGAAATTAACAAGGTATAGCGCACACAGCAACAGCGGTGCCGTCTAACACGCAGCTGCAGCAGTGAGAAAATGGTGGCGACGGGGAAAATGGCTTGGTCTTATAGGGCAAGGACATGTGACATACACTGCCAATCACACATGCCCTTGCTTGTGTGAAAAAAAGCACTTCGCTCCGTGTGTGCGCTGCTGATAGGCTGACAGATTGCACCTCCCCACTGCAAATGCGGGAAAGAGAAAAAAAAATGGAGATCTTCATTGTTCCTGCAGAGATCCATCCCCTGCCCCTCCCCCCGCCCCGCTGTACACTCAAACTGCGTATTAACATTAATTTTCATCATTACTGAGAAAAAATCCAGTTATGATTTTGGTGCACGAACAGTTATCGAACATAACCTCGAACAGCCGAATTTTTCTCAAATTGTTCGTGTTCGCCGACCGGCTCGAACACCGTCCAAAACAGCTTGAATTTGAGATTGGCGAACAGTTCGAGTAGAACAACGCTCATCTCTAATGGGGAGTTGCTTGATGAATTGCTTCATAGCTGAGGGAATCTGTCAGCAGATTTTTGCTACGTAATCTGACACAGCATGATGAAGGGACAGACACCCTTATTCCAGGAATGTGTTACTTTGATTACTGGGTGCAGAAGTTGTGCTAGAATAACAATTTTCTAGGCTGGATCTAGCAGAGCTCAGAATGTTCAGCTCTCTATAGCCTCACCCACACCACTGATTGGCAGTTTTCTGTGTACAGTGTATATTGGCAGAAAGCTCCTAATCATTGGTGGGGATGTGGTTGCACTAGGAGGCACAAGGGCAGCTTGTCTTGTGATGATAACATCTTGCTGATAATACACTGTTTACTGAAACAACAAAACACAGCTAAGTAAGTGACACATAGCTGTAATCAGGGTCCCAGCTTCTACATCATGGTGCTCTCAGATTACACAGCAAAAACCTTCTAACAGATTTCCTTTAAAGGAAGACTATCACCCCAAAAAAGTAATTTCAGCTACTTAAATGTGTCACCCCAGGCCTGGATGCCACAAATATTAAAGGCTGTGTCTGAGAGCAGGAGGGAGGTTCCCTGGTCAGGGACCATTAGCATGCAGCACCTTCTGTCCCAGGCCAGTAGGGGGAGCAGGCTGCCCCTATAAAAGCTGGAACTGAGGGCAGGGTTAGAGAGTCCAGGACCCACTTCTGAAGCATCCAGAAGGGTTCCCAGAGGAAAAGGACAGGTCAGCAGCAGCTGAGGAGTCCGGGAGGCAGAGGAGGAACAGCAAGCCAGGGACAGAGGCGACGAGAGCCGGTCCTGGCTGAGAGAGAACTACACAACCAGACACTGGGGTCCGAGGCTGTCAGGGTTGCAAGCCCGGCTGCAGATAACCAACCTGCGAGGGATTTCAGATCCCTTGGCCTGAGAAGCATGGAGGCTCCGCCACACAGAGGGACCAGTACAGCACGGAGAAGCAACAGGTACCTAAGGCCCGAGTCGCAAACCATACAGGCGTAGTACACGGCCAGCCCAGGGACGTGGGCTATTACACCACGAAAAGGGGGATAGTCAGCAAGGGCAGAGAGAGAACGATAGGCCTACACACTCACCCTGACCAGTGGGGCTCGCCCTAATGCTCTCAGACACCCGGGCCCATTCCTACCCTGTACTCCTGTTGGGTCATTAGTACTAACTACAATAAAGACCCTGGACTGTTTGAAGCAGACTCTGAACCCTTATTATTGCGGCTTGCACCATCACCCCAGCATCCTATTACACTGCCCTGAGGCTACACTCTTCCCATGGGGAGTTATCCTATCCCTGTGCTGCGTACCAACATCAGCCTCAGCGGTCTGCCTTGCAGCGGTGGTCATCCCTGACCGCAATCCATGGGTGGCGTAGTCGGACATTCAAAACCCTACAAATAGACTGCCACAGCATTTGGTCTGACCACCCTGAGCCACGGGATCGGGTTGCCACTACTACCCCCAACATCGCACTAAAGCCCGGTTCCGGGTGCCCCACGGCCCAGGGGGCGAGTCATAAACATTTATATAGGTGACTTAGCCCCGATAAGGATCATACCAGTAATGTACATTTTAACGTTATAATTGCAGATAAATTCATGTTTAATCTACAGTGGGGAAAAAAAGTGTTTAGTCAGTCACCAATTGTGCAAGTTCTCCCACTTAAAAAGATGAGAGAGGCCAGTAATTGACATCATAGGTAGACCTCAACTATGAGAGACAAAATGAGAAAACAAATCCTGAAAATCACACTGTCTGATTTGGAAAGAAATTTTTTCAAATTTTGGTGGAAAATAAGTATTTGGTCAATTTCAAACAAGCAAGATTTCTGGCTCTCACAGACCTGTAACAACTTTTTTAAGAGGCTCATCTGTCCTCCACTCATTATCTGTAGTACTGGCATCTGTTTGAACTTGTTATCAGTATAAAAGACACCTGTCCGCAACCTCAAACAGTCACACTCCAAACTCCACTATGGTGAAGACCAAAGAGCTGTCGAAGGACACTAGAAACAAAACCACACGGGGGACCTAGTGAATGACCTGCAGAGAGCTGGGACCAACGTTACATAGGCTACCATCAGAACACACTACGCCTCCAGGGATTCAGATCCTGCAGTGCCAGACGTGTCCCCCTGCTTAAGCCATTACGTCTGAAGTTTGCTAAAAAGTATTTGGATGATCCAGAAGAGTATTGGGAAAATGTCATATGGTCAGATGAAACCAGAGTAGGACTGTTTGGTAGAAACACAACTCGTCATGTTTGGAGAAGAAAGAATGCTGAGTTGCATCCAAAGAACACCATACCTACTGTAAAGCATGGGGGGTGGCAACATCATGCTTTGGGGCTGTTTCTCTGCCAAGGGACCAGGACGACTGATCCGTGTACATGAAATAATGAATGGGGCCATGTATCATGAGATTTTGAGTGCAAACCTCCTTCCATCAGCAAGGGCATTGAAGATGAAACGTGGCTGGGTCTTTCAGCATGACAATGATCCCAAGCACACTGCCAGGGCAACGAAGGAGTGGCTTCGTAAGAAGTATTTCAAGGTCCTGGAGTGGCCTAGCCAGTCTCCAGATCTAAACCCTATAGAAAACCTTTGGAGGGAGTTGAAAGTCCGTGTTGCCCAGCGACTGCCCCAAAACATCACTGCTCTAGAGGAGATCTGCATGGAGGAATGGGCCAACATACCAGCAACAGTGTGTGCCAACCTTGTGAAGACTTACTTAAAACGTTTGACCTCTGTCATTGACAGCAAAGGATATATAACAAAGTATTGAGATGAACTTTTGTAATTGACCAAATACTTATTTTCCACCAAAATTTGAAAAAAAATTCTTTCCATATCAGACAATGTCATTTTCAGGATTTGTTTTCTCATTTTGTCTTTCATAGTTGAGGTCTACCTATGATGTCAATTACAGGCCTCTCTCATATTTTTAAGTCGGAGAACTTGCACAATTCGTGGCTGACTAAAAACTTTTTTTCCCCACTGTATGTGAGAGTCTTCAGTGCACCCTTGATGTGGTCAATGTCTTGATGCACCATTATGCCCTCCAAATTTACATATTCAGCTCTTAACATGACTTGAGTTTCTCAGAGCGAGCACTAAATTCTAGTTCCTGTCCCTATGCACGTGCAAGTACACTGGAGGAGACCAGCGGTGCACTCACAGTGTCAGGGTGCAGACACACTCTGATCTGAGGTTCCTCTCTGAAGCAGCTTGCTCGCTGTAATTCCCAGTATAGCGAGCTGCGGCCACAGACTGACGTAACTGTAATAACACTTGAATATTTAAGTTTTGAATGCAGGAAGGATAAGTTCACGAGTGACTGTTAGCTGGTTCAGAAATTTCTGATTTTCATACACAGCTTAGAGATCAGCATTAAAGATAGGAAGAGAAAGGCATAAAACATAGGACAAATACTCCAGACAGTAATGTGTTATATACCTGCAGCAGAGAAGATGTTAGTAGTAGTCTGCAAATAATATAGAGATTCAATTGATAAGGGGAGAAAGAGATAGTAAAGGTGGCAACATCACTGCCAGTGCGATTGATCAGTGATATGGTGTATGTGTCCTGCTACATTTGAATTAAAATTAGGCATTTTTTTCTTCATTCTTAATACACTAAAAAGCCAAAGCGAGACAGCACAATAGACTTATATAAGAAAAAAAAAACTGAAACCAGTATCAGTCAGAGATGGTGTGCTTGCTTGTCACAAGCGACTGTACTGAGTTTTTGCATTTCTTGTGCAATCGGTTTTGTGAAGGGGAAAATAATTGGTTTTAAAAAGGCAAATTCCCCAAAAATCCAGAAACAAACAATTTTTTTTGCACATTTGCTTTATTAGACACATTTTACATCCATGCATGCCACACCAATACAACATCCTATTGCAGGTACTGGCTTTTGGACATATACTTACATAGAAATTATTATTATGTCATTTTTGAAAAGTGGTTGAATTTGTTGAAGAAATTGAAAAAGACATTGAAAAAATGTAGACACTTAACCATGTCTGTTTTGGCACACCTGTTTTACTAGTCCATTTTGACAACCTTAGACACCACCCCTATACTGCAGCCTGCTGCCCTGCCACATTGCTGTCTGTACATGTACCATCCCACCTAGCATTTCTTATTATGTACTATAACATCCAGGCTAGATCCTGTCCCCTCTGTTTCAGTGGGAGGTGGCACATATTTGTTTGGGGCGACGCTAGGCAGTGGCATGGTCATCCTGTTTATTTCCTGTGTCTGTTGGTGCTGCCCAGCCTGGGAGCTACGGGGTTAATTCCTGGTTCATTTCTGTGAATCATGGGCACGGCTGTAAATGTATTTAACCCCTTCATGGCCTTAATGACCAAGTACGTATTATTATGCCTCGGCTGTGTGGGCACGATCGCAGCCGGGTGTCAGCTGATTCTGACAGCTGACACCCGGTACTCTGTGCCAGGATCAGTCCCACACCGTTCCCGACACATTAACTTCTGAAATGCTGCGATCAGAGTCGATCGCAGCATTTCCAGAACAGGCAGAGGTAAGAGAGCCCCTCTTACCTTGAATCGGAGACGCTGCGGGGTCCTGATCGTTGCCATGGTGAACTGATGTCGTCATGATGACATACAGGTCATCAAACATCAGAAAGTTAGTTAGATCAGGCGCAGTGCACAATCTATCTAACTTGTGCCAGTGCATAAATAAATATTATTCTGAAAAAAACAAAAAACAATAAAAGTACACATATTTGGTATTGTCGCATCTGGAACGACCTGACCTATAAAACCGTCCCACTAGTTAACCCCTTTAGTGAACAAGGTAAAAAAAAAAAAAAAAAAAAATGATGCTTTATCATCATACTGCCGAACAAAAAATTAAATAAATTGTGATCAAAAAGATGAATGTAAATAAAAATGGGACTGCTGAAAACGTCAACTTATCCCGCAAAAGCAAAGCTGCCATACAGCTCTATCAGCCGAAAAATAAAAAAGTTATAGCACTCAGAATAAAGCGATACAAAAAAATAATTTTTTGTATGAAATAGTTTTTATTGTGTAAAAGCGCCAGAACATAAAAAACTATATAAACGTAGCATCGCTGTAAACGTACTGACCCGAAAAATAAAGATACCTTATCAGTTTTACCACATCGGAACGGCATACAAAAATCAAAAAAACAATTCCTAAATTGTTGTTTTTTGTTTATTCTGCCTCCAAAAAATCGTAATAGAAAACGATCAAAAAATGTCACTTGCCCGAAAATGGTACCAATAAAAACATCAAATTGTCCTGCAAAAAACAAGCCCTTACATGACTCTGTTGGCCAAAATATGGAAAAATTATTGCAAAAACTAGTCTTTGCAAAAAAAGCATCTTTTAATGTGTGACAGCTGCCAAACATAAATCTGAATCTGGTATTGCTGTAATCAAACCGACCCGAAGAATAAAGTTGTCTAATCACTTATACCACATGAGGAACGGCATAAAAAATAAACTCTAGGATTAGCGTTACAGTTAGGATTAGGGTTGTGTTAGGGTTAGGGTTGTGTTAGGGTTGGGTTAGGGTTGTGTAAGGTTGTAGGTTAGGGTTGTGTTAGGGTTGGGTTAGGGTTGTGTTAGGGTTAGGGTTTTGTTAGGGTTGTGTTAGGGTTAGGGTTGTGTTAGGGTTAGGGTTGGTTAAGGTTGTGTTAGGGTTGTGTTACAGTTGTGTTAAGGTTGTATTTGGGTTAGGATTAGGGTTACGGTTAGGATTAGGGTTAGTGTTAGGGTTAGGATTGTATTAGGGTTGGGGTTAGGGTTGTGTTAGGGTTGTATTAGGGTTGGGGCTAGGGTTGTGTTGGGATTTTTTTAAAAGTAAAGAAAAAAATGATGACGATATGGCGACTAGTGTTGAGTGCAAGTGCTCGCTACTTGAGTTTGCATTAGCTGCTCTGGTATGCATCAAGTAGCGCAGGTGCTCGAGTGACATCCTCAAGTGTCTGCCCCATATGTTTTGCGGTTGTTATACAGCAAAAAAAACCACGTGGAGATTGCCTGCCATGCACGGGCAATCCCCGCATGATTTTTTTGGGTGTCTAGCAACTGTAAAACATGCGGGGCGGGGACTCGAGCATGTCACTCGAGCTCCCGCTACACTTTGTGCATACCCGAGTACCCGATGCAAACCCAAGTTGCAAGCACTTGGGCTCAAGACTAATGACAACTTATTCAATATGATGACCTAATGTTATCAATTTCAATGTCGTATCTCTGGGTTCAAAATGTTCACTATACTCCTTGATAGAATCCTTGAGGAGTCTAGTTTCCAAAATTGGGTCACTTGTGGGGGGTTTCCACTGTTTAGGCGCATCCGGGGCTCTCCAAACGTGACATGGCGTCCGCTCTCGATTCCAGTCAATTTTGCGTTCAAAAAGTCACACAGTGCTCCTTCCCTTCTGAACCCTGCCGTGTGCCCAAATAGTGTATTTTGTCCCCACATATGGGGTATCTGCATACTCAGGAGAAATTGCACAACAGTTTTTAGTGTCCATTTTCTCCTCTTACTCTTGTGAAAATAAAAAACTTGGAGATAAAAGATCATTTATGTGGAAAACGTTAGATTTTTTTATTTTCACGTCTCTACATTATAAACTTCTGTGTCACTTGTGGGGGGTTTCTTTTGTTTAGGAACATCAGGGGCTCCCCAAACGCGATGTGGCGTCCACTAATTATTCAAGCAAATTTTACATGCAAAAAGTCAAATGGCGCTCCTTCCCTTCCAAGACCTGCCGTGTGCCCAAACAGTGGTTTTCACCCACATATTGGGTATTGGCGTGCTCAGGAGAAATTGCACAACAAATTTCGTGGTCCATTTTTTCCGGTTACCCTTGTAAAAATAAAAAAAACTTGGGTCTAAAGTGGCATTTTTGTGAAAAAAAGTTAAATGTTCCTGTGATGCACCTGAAGGGTTAATAAACTTCTTGAATGAGGTTTTGAGCACCTTGAGGGGTGTAGTTTTTAGAATGGTGTCACTTTGGGGTATTTTCTGTCATAAAGGCCCCTCAAAGTCATTTCAAATGTGATGTGGTCCCTAAAACAATGGTTTTGTAAATTTTGTTGGAAAAATGAGAAATTGCTGGCCAACTTTTAATCCTTATAACTTCCTAACAAAAAAAATTGATTCCAAAATTGTGCTGATGTAAAGTAGACATGTGGGAAATGTTATTTATTAACTATTTTGTGTGACATATTGTTACGGGTCCGGGTGGTGGAACCTCTGTGCTGAGATACAAGGAGGGACCAGAGGGGCGTAACTAAGTGACTACCCGGACATACCCTGGCTACACGGCGGCTTAATCGACTCCGTGAACCAAGGAGGGACCGGGAAGGTGGACCAGGTGCCACTCTGGGACCAACCTCGTGTGAGAGCAGGCGACTCCCATGGGACTGATAGCCAAAGCTGACAGGCACAACAGATGAGCACGACTGGTAGGCAGGCAACACAGGTAGACAGGCAGGCATGGCTAGCAGACTGACAGGTGGACACAACTGATAGACAGACTGGCGGGCACGGCTGGTAGACAGGCTGATGGGCACGGCTGGTAGACAGGCTGGCGGGCACAGCTGATAGACAGGCTGGCGGGCACGGCTGATAGACAGGCTGGCGGGCAGGGCTGATAGACAGGCTGGCGGGCACGGCTGGTAGACAGGCTGGTGGGCAAGGCTGGTAGACAGGCTGGTGGGCAGCACTGGGACCTGAGGACTGGAGAGAGTGTTTAGAACACGCACAACAACTTTGCACACGCACCTCCATTTTGGAGGAGGTGCCTTAAATGGGGGCAGTCATCCGGCCACTGGCCGGGGACTTTTTAGGAAGGCGTGCGTGGCCCCTTTAAGCCAGAGGGAGGAGCAGGGGACTCTGGACCGGGGCCGCGGCGGTGAGTGGATCGGCGTTTCTGCCGTGCAAGAGGCAGAGATGCCGACGCTACACATATCTCTCTGATTTAAGGGCATGAAAATTCAAAGTTTGAAAATTGAAACGTTTTCCAAATTTTTGCCAAAATTCCGATTTTTTCACAATGTAATGCAAGTCAGATCAAATAAATTTTACTACTATCATAAAGTACAATATGTCACGAAAAAACATTCTCATAATCAGTGGGATCCATTGAAGTGTTCCAGAGTTATTACCTCATAAAGTGACAGTGGTCAGAATTGTAAAAATTGGCCTGGTCATTAACGTGCAAACCACCTTCGGGGGCAAAGGGGTTAAACCACTGAACCACTGACTCTCACTACCAGTTTTACCAGTTTCTGGTTCTGTCTAAAGGCCCCGTCACACTAAGCGACGCTACAGCAATCCCGACAACAATACGACCTGTCAGGGCTGCGTCGCTATGTGGTCACTGGTGAGATGTCAAACATCAGATCTTCCCAACGACGCAGCAACGATGCGGCGATCTGTATAACGATGCACGCCTATGTGTTTCTGTGTCTGAGTCGTCAACAAGGTCGTTGGTAAGGTGTCAAACAAACTGATGCATGCTACCCAGCGGGGCCTCAACAATCAAAGAAATGTCCAGACCATTCCGACATGACCAGCTATCTCACAGCAGGGGTCTGGTCGCTGCTAAGTGTCAAACGTAGCGAGATCGCTACTGAGATCGCTGTTGCGTCACAAAACTTGTGACTCAGCAGCGATCTCGCTAGTGATCTCGCTTAGTGTGACGGGGTCTTTATGCTATCTGCCACTGCTTTGCTTGTTGAATTCCTATTGTCTGACCATGGCCAGTTTCCTGAACATTATTTATTTTTCTGATTTTATGACTTGACTGCCCTACTTATTCTGAACTGACTACCTTAACTTCTGTTACCTCTGGTTCTTCCTTTGGTCAGCAGCCCTTCTGTGTAAATAATCCAGTGGACCCTGTTGTAACACTAGATCTCTGTACAGGGATTAAAGTGTGAAACTTGGGGTTCCTCTATATGGCTAGCCTTTTTGAGCCTATGGCCTCTGACAGATGTTGCACATCCTTTTTGGCAAAAGTTGAATAATTGGGATTCAGAAGATTCTCAAAAGTTAATTATAGTATTGTACATAATTTATAGTAAAAGAAAAAGTGGCAATAGAAATGGATTGGGTAGTGTAAAAGCAAAAAAATTATACCATGGCTATGAATGTGGGAGCCACTAGTAACAACAGAAGCAACACCTCAGTAACAGCAGTATGATGTTACCTCTGTCATTGACACTGTCAGTTTCAGTCAGTGTTGTGCATAGAAAAATTTGCCTGATCACAAATGACAAAGAGGGATAATATTTGGACCATATTTTTAATTAAAAAAAAAAAACATTAAAGTCTATCAGTGCACTGTGCTAATAAATGAGTTGCTGGTTACTACAGATTACCATCTGTTTCTATGATAAGATCACTTTGACATTACTAAGAGCTCATTCAAATGTAATTTTTTTCATACGAATTCTATCCGTGTTTTTCACAGATAGAATTTGTACCTATTATAGTCTCTGGGGGTGTTCACATATCAGTGTATTTTTGCGGACCAAGTGGCCCACATGAAATCACAAAGACATGTCTGATTTTTATACAAGTCTCGGATCAAACTCATCAATGAAAGTCTATGGGTTTGTGAAATGATTGGCTAATGTCAGATGCCATCTGTATGTTGTCTGTTTGATATAAGAAGCTTGAGAAACCTCCATCAGGTTTTTTTTCTTAATCTAAGAAAACTGATGAAACTCTGACCAAACCAAATTGTAAAAACTTACACACTGACCAAACTCTTACACACTGATGAGCTCAGACTGGTTTTGAATGACGCCTTCAGTTGTATTTGCATTAAAGAGATTCAAATGGGTTGGATACGGTCCTAGGAGACTTCTTAGTGTTATACCCGGGAAGGGTAAGTACATGCTCTGTTTGTTGTATTAAGTATTTTAGAGCTTTTGTGGTCCACTTTCCTGAAAGTGGAAAACTCCTTTAAGTGGTGCTATATTGTAGTCTGTTTAAAAGGGCAACCAGCAATACTGTACAAATTGCTGTATTTTATATGACATATGAAAAAGATACAACATAGCTGAAAATCAGTACAAAAATAAGAGTTTACATATATACTGAATTAGTATTTTTATTGTTGAAAGTAGAAATTCATGTAATATTACTATATTTGGCATTAAAAAATATTCCGAACTTGTTTTCACACAGGTCGAAGCTAAGCTGCTTCCTTACAGCTTATAAAGAAGAACTCCTCTGAAGAAAAACCTAGTTTTAGTTCTGCATAGCTAAAGATTTATTACTGATATAAAAAAAAATCTCAAATTATATGAATTTAAAAAAGTTTCTTGCTCATGAATGTTTGCAAATTTTTGGCCTTGTTTTACTCATTTCTATTGTCAATTGTCCAGAAGCAAGTGGGAAAAACCAAATTAGAAACCCGTTATTCCACATCTGTTTGCAATATTTTCAGTATTGTCACAATGAGGTTTTATGAGTCATCTCCACCTTGTGAGATCTTAGAAGTTAAATGTAAGCAACCAGAATTGTTAGAGATACAAAGGAATGAAAAATACAATTGTGCTCATTTTGGGTCCGCCATTCTAAACATTTTTTTGTGTCTTATGTGACTGCCTAACAAAAGAAGAGAACAATATTCTAGTTTTTATACTGACCACTAGAATGGAAACAATAGTTTTTACTTCCCGTTTTTGGCATGTCATATTTATTAGCTTTGCTGATTAGACTGGGTTAGAATGAGAAGAGCCACCTTATAATCATTAGAAGGTAGGACGTTATGAAAACTTCTGAGATCTAGATAAGGCAGGATATATCCTTTAAGAGATTTTAAAATCATCTTCCCATGTAGCTTCAATGACAGCTTCTCAGTGTCCCTCCTCCCTGCTGTTGTTAGATTTCCCACTGCTCAGTACAAACTGCAACTGTCAGTCAAAATGGGTGAGTGGAGGCTGAATACACTTAAACAAATAAAATCTCTCACTCTTTAGTAGCTCTCATAAAATGCTTATTTTAATATCAGGACTGTATAGCCATTTTAAAAAAGTTTTTTTCAGAAAGTACACCAGTCTCAGCAGGTCCTAGAGGTCTATTTAATAATGGATGCAGTTTTTATTGTGAAATCTGGTAAGAAATATGCTTTAAAATTGAAAAACAACTAACTAAAACAATGAAAAAATCCAAATTCATTTTCTCTTCTACAATTACATCTTATTAATGAATTTCCTGTAATATTTACAAAACGTATAATTCCTTACTGTATTACAACTTTTAAAAAGTAAAGCGATAATTTCTGTCATGAAAGGGGTTTCCAAGTTATTTAACAAGCAGCTCACAGCCATACAGATAAAATAAGTCATAAATGTGTACTCACCGATATAATCCTAACATCCCAGCGGACATTGTGCCCTATAACGCTGATGCTAGTGATTGGCTTTGGAGTCATCTGGGGTATACAGGACGTCACTGCTGCAGCCAATTTAAAAAGAAGACAAGTAGTGAAAATTAGAAATGTGCTACTGATATATCAGGGATTAAATGGGTAAGTAGAAATGTTTTATTTATCTGAATTTAGCGCTCAGCAGGTTTTTAAAATAACTTAGAAAACCACAGTGGGCAGCACGGTGGCTCAGTGGTTAGCACTGTATCCTTGCAGTTTTAGGGTCCTGGGTTCAAATCCCACCAAGGACAATATCTGCAAGGAGTTTGTATGTTCTCCCCATGTTTGTGTGAGTTTGCTCAAGTTTCCTCCCACACTCCAAAGACATACTGATAGGGAATCAAGATTGTGAGCCCCAATGTGAAAAGGAATGATAATGACTGTAAAGCACTGTGGAATAATGGTGTTAGGCTATGTGCCCACAATGCAGAAATGCTCAGGATTTTTTCTTGAGCGTTTCTGCATCTCCCTGGCAGAAAAAACACATGGGGATTGTACATGCGTTTTTCCTGCCAGGAACAAGCGGAAGTGAAGCGTTCTTCACATGCATTTCCGCATGCGGATTGACAAGCGATTTCCAAGCGATTTTAGCATCACTTGGAAAGTGCTTGACAACTTGGTCACACTATATAAATCCATGCAACCGGCATGGATTTATATAATGTGACCGTAAAGAATGGTAAAACATAAAAAAATAAAAAAATAAATCTATACTTACCTTCTGATGGCCCCCGGAGTCTTTATCCGATCTGTCCTGGCTGCCGGCAGCTCGCGGTACACTACACTGAAGGACCTGCTGTCACATGACTAAATGACGTCATCGCATGTCCTTCAGTCCACCGCGAGCTACCGGCAAGTGAAGACAAGCGCACCGCAGGCCACCAGAAGGTAAGTATAAAAATGTTTTTTTATTTTTTTATTTTTTTTACAGGTTCTATGGTACCCGGGTCTGGAGGAGAGTCTCCTCTTCTCCAGACCCGGGTGCCAGCTGCACATTGAAATGCATGGAATGCACATCTACAGATGCAGTGGTGCGTAATCCATGCGTTCCAATGAAAGTCAATGGCGGCGAAAACGCAGCGCTTCCGCAAAATAAGTGATAGTGCTGCGTTTTTTTCCGCAATGACAACCCGCAGAGGAAACTATTATCATTGGGGAACATTGCAGGCTTTCTACCAAGCGTTTTTTAAGCGTTACTGCAGCGGAATTGCCGCTGCAGAAACGCTTAAAAAACGCATAGTGGGCACACAGCCTTATATAAGGGAGCAAAAAATACTTACCCTAAATTAGCTATTGCAACAAAAAGTCGCATATATTAGATATTTTTAAACAGCTAAAGCTGACTTTAACCCCTTAATGACCGGATCATTTTCCGTTTTCATTTTTTGCTCCCTTTGTTCCCAGAGCCATAACTTTTTTATTTTCCGTCAATATGGCCATGTGAGGGCTTATTTTTTGAGAGACGAGTTGTACTTTTGCACTCCATCACTGGTTTTACCATATTGTGTACTGAAAATGGGAAAAAAATTCTAAGTGCTGTGAAATTGCAAAAAAAGTGCAATTCCACAGTTGTTGTTTTTTGTTTGTTTTTTTACCACGTTCACTGAATGCTAAAACTGACCTGTTATCATTATTCTCCAGGTCATTTTGAGTTCGTAGACACCAAACATATATAGGTTCTTTTTTATTTAAGTTGTGAAAAAAAAATACAAAGTTTGCTAAAAAAAAAATGGTGCCATTTTCTGAGACACGTAGCGTCTCCATTTTTTGTGACCTGGGGTTAGGTGAGGGCTTATTTTTTGTGCGCTGACATTTTTATTAATATAATTTTGGGGTAGATCCAATGCTTTGATCGCCTGTTATTGCATTTTATTGCAATGTTGCGGCGACCAAAAAAACGTAATTGTGGCGTTTTAAATTTTTTTCTCATTACGCCGTTTACCAATTGGATTAATTATTTTTTTATATTGATAGATCGGGTGATTCTGAACACGGCGATACCAAATATGTGCATGTGGGGTTTATTTAATTGTTTTATTTTGAATGGGGCAAAAGGGGGGTGATTTAAACTTTTATATATTTTTTATTTTTTTTATATTTTTAAAAACATTTTTTTTTTACTTTTTTGCTTGCTTCAATAGTCTCCATGGGAGATTAGAAGCAGCAATTACCTGATCGGCACTGCTATATACAGGCGATGATCAGATCGCCTATATGTAGCAGATTTGCTCACTTGCTATGAGCGCCAACCACTAGGTGGCGCTCATAGCAATCTGGACATGACAACCACAGGGGTCTGCTGCAGACCCCGGGTTGTCATGCCCTCCCATCAGTGACCCGCGATCACGTGACGGGGTCAACGATGGGTGGGGTAAGTGACGCGCTTCCGGCGCTGTTAAATGCTGCTGTCAGAGATTGACAGCAGCATTTAACTAGTTAACAGCCGCGGGTGGATCGCAATTCCATCCGCGGCTGTTGCGGGCACATGTCAGCTGTATAAATCAACTGACACGTGCCCGGTTCAGTGCGGGCTCAGCGCCACAGCCTGCGCTGAACAGGAGGTTACGGCGTGGTGCGTACTATTACGTACCACATCGTAAAGGGGTTAAAGGTGTCTGACACACATAATATATTTGTCATTTCTCATCTTTGATTCATATGTGATATACAGTAAATTTATTCTTAATCAGAATAGACAAGCCCCCAAGGCAGAATGGTTTGTGACTGGTGGATTGGTCAGACCCTAATTGATCAGACGCTATCGCTAATCCTTCGGATATGTTATCAAATAATAATAATAAATAATAGGTAATCATACTTTTTTGCCGTGATATGTGGTCACGTAAAGTGCACAACTAAGTGCATC
Source organism: Phyllobates terribilis (assembly GCF_046119375.1). Lineage (NCBI taxonomy): Eukaryota > Metazoa > Chordata > Amphibia > Anura > Dendrobatidae > Phyllobates > Phyllobates terribilis. The sequence goes on along the minus strand of NW_027362761.1, from coordinate 401,351,647 downwards.
TACTCTACCTCTTATGCGTTTGCTCATGAGTTCCCTTTTAGCTATATCTCTAAATCAGCATCTCAGCCTGAGAATCAGAACCCAAATCTGTACTAGTGAGGAGCAATAACTCCAAAACAGCGCTCACTACCAAAGGGTGTTGTTGAGAGAGGATATGGTTTTTATTTCCAGAAGGAGAAGTGGGTTACACTTCGAAATGCGTAGAAAAATAAAAGAAACCGTTATTGTTATAATACCTCTGATGTTAGACGTTTCTTCACAAGCCTGCAGCTTGGATATGGACCACAAACTTTCCTTGTTTTATTTGTTTTTTTGGTGAAATAACCCGTGGATCCGCAGCAGCCATACAACCGTGGATCAGGTCAGCATATATTGATATGATTTTTGTTACTTATCAACCAGATATGTCCCTACTCTTGCGCTATTTTTTCTCCTTGGCCTTTTCTGTATTTAAAGATGAGTGAATCACTTTGAGATGAAACATGCAAATGCAGCAAAATAGCTTCCAACCACCATTTTACTAAATAATAATAATATTACTCATTGAGCCCTCACCTGTTTTCTTTGGTCTGGACATTAGTGCAGTCTTCCCTTAGCCATCGCTGTCATCTTCCGGCACCCAGCATCTTTGACGCCTCGTGTGATGACGAGTGCACAACATCATAACATTGTAGTGTGGTCAGCGCAAGAGACACAGAAGATACCACGTGTTGGAAGATACTAACGGTGGCCTACTAATGATCGCACTAATAACTGAAGAAGACAACCAGATCAGAGGTGGGCTGTGTGGTGGGACAGATGAGGGCCGGGTGAGTATAATTTTTTTCTTCATTTATTTATTATGCTCGAGGTCTGGAGAGACGTCAGAGCATGATAATGTACTGTACGCTGTAGTATCAAATAAATTCAATGCCAATCGAATTCCATAATACAATTTGAGCAACCCCCAAAGACTCCAAAGATAATAAGGAACTTAGATTGTAAGCCAAACTGGGAACAGTGATGATAATATCTGTAAAACGTTTTGGAATTAATAGAGCTAAATAAGTAAGTAAAATTAAATAAAAAAAGATCCTGCAAAATACAAATTTTAGCCAATTTGCTCATCAAAAGTGTTAATGATTTAATGCAGGGGTCTCAAAAATGCAGCGTGGGGGCCGCATTCGGCCCCTCAGGCTGTTTCATGCTGCCCGCAGCACATTAGCTCCCGTAATGATGTGGCCTGATCAAGGAGGCCGCTGACACCGGCGCTTCTACTCAATTGAACGTGCGTCCCCGGACTCACATTCATTTGAAATGTATCTCAGCGCAGAGACCAGCTCCCTGGGCTGCAATACTAATAGCATCCGCCTGCCAATCAGAGGCCAGCAGCTGACATCAACGTGGCGGCAGCGTATGACGTCACTGCCGAAGAGGACACTGTTCGCCGAGGGAGCGGAGGCCAGATGAGAATAATTTTTTTTAATGTGTAATGTGAAGAGTGGCCCAAAGGTGATCATGGCTGCTATATGGGGATCAGGCTGGGGGACATGGTTGCTATATGGGGACCAGAATGAGGCACATGGCTGCTATATGGGGACCAGGATAGGAAAAATGACTGCTATATGGTGACCAAGATGGGAGACATTGATGCAATATGAAGACCAGGATGGGAGACATTACTACAGGGTAGAGTACATTACTGCAATATGGGGACCAGGATGGGGTACATTACTGCAATATGGGGATCAGGATGGGGGACATTACTGCAATATGGGGACCAGGATGGGGAGATTACTGCAATATAGTGACCAGGATGGAGAACATTACTACAGTATAGGGAAATAACGACAAGATGGGGACCAAGATGGGGTATACTACTGCAAGTTGGGGACCAGGATGGGGGACATTACTGCAATATGGGGACCAGAATGGAAGACATTACTACAGGATAAGAACATAACTACAAGATGGGGACCAGGATGGGGGTGTAATTACAAGATGGGGGATCAGGGTGGGAGACATTACGACAATATGTTGGTCAGAACAACTATATGGTGCTAATTGTAAGACAGTATTATTGTATGGGGCCAACTGAAAGACAAAAAAGGGAAAAAATTGTTAAAATGTAAAAAAAAAAATTAAAATAAAGTATGAAAAAATACTTTGCCACTAAAAATGTTGTTTTATGTGCAAACTAAAGTAAATTAAAAAAGTGCACTTTTGTTATTGCTGTTGACCCAAGCTATAAAACTTGACCATAACCCATACAATTAATACAATTTAAAACAATTAAATAAAAAACACACCAAAAATGTTCAAAAATGCTCAAAAGTTACAGTTGTGCTCACAAGTTTACATACTTCAGCAGAATTTTTCCTTTCTTGGTCTTGTTTCAGAGAATATGAATGATAACAAAAAACTTTTTCTCCACTCATGGTTATTTGTTGTGGGAAGCCATTTATTGTCAAATTACTGTGTTTTCTCTTTTTAAATCTTAATGACAACCAAAAACATCCAAATGATCCTGATCAAAAGTTCACATACAGTGCGGAAAAAAGTATTTAGTCAGCCACCAATTCTCCCGCTTAGAAAGATGAGAGAGGCCTGTAATTGACATCACAGGTAGACCTCAACTATGAGAGACAAAATGAGAAAACAAATCCTGAAAATCACATTGTCTGATTTGGAAAGAAATTTTTTTTCAAATTTTGGTGAATGCTGGAAAAACAGGTATTGAATCTGTCAAACAGTCGCAAATCATGTTCATGGAGAGACGAAAACTTAAATCCCGAGCATGCTATAAATACTCTGTGCTCGGCCGGGCATACTCGGCGAGAGGGTTAACAAAACATACTCGCTCATCACTAGTGCCAACACCTTTGACCATGACTGTATATCTCCAAATGAGGAATCAGTACCTTATTTGTTATTAATAAGAACATGAGATGAAGCTGACAAATCGTGCACAGGGGAGTTTCTTGTCGACATAGGGCTGGCCTGTTACATGTGCATTCTTCAATTCCACAATGGCAGCTGAAGTGTAGCTCTTGATAAGTAAAGATTATATTTATTGTGTTGACGTTGGCTCATGTTGACAGATAAAGGTAGTGAAATTCCTCCATCAGTTGTCGGGTACTAAATGTAAGAATCTAGGAATGTGTTGAAAAATACCTAAAATGTCATTACAAGAGCAATGTCATTCATCAGATTAAAAGTGTTGTCTATAAATTCTAATGTGAAAACTAGTTAAGTGAAAGAATCTCACCCAATATTCAATAAATCTGAGTCGCAAATGTAAAATAAGTTATCAATGGTTGTATTTTAATGGTAATTTGAAGCTATTGGACCTTAATGACAAAAAGGATTTCCCAACCAAATGCCATGTGCCATTTTTTTTCTCACTGTTGTGCTATTCTGTTTCACCAGAGAAAACTTTCGACAGATTTTATACTCTGAAAGAGTATTGAATTATAATTGCACAAAAATTATGTGACATTTAGAAAAGAAGCAAATTATGATTTAGGCTAAAATATTTAGATAAAGACAACTGTGCCCACATTGTCGAAGAAAAAAAACAGACGAAATCAAGTAAAGTTAACTTTAAGGAATTATCCAGGGCTATTTCATTTTTTTACTTCGGGCCTAAGAACAACCGGCATATAGTTGTTAACCACTCGCCTGTTGTGCCTGACACTAATTTCCATTGAGACAGAGCGGTCATAGACTGCGGGGAGCCGGGTGTCAATCAGCATGAAGTTGTCAGTCACACCCCATCGACAGAGCAGTCCAGAAGAAGAAGAGCTGCTCTGTTGACATGGAGCAGCTAAATCGCAGTCAGGAGCGGTTGGCGACCGATCTGAGTCAGCGCCACGTACAACAGGCAACTAGTTCCTCTTTTTAGCAACTACCTGCCTGATAGTTTTTAGGCCCATAGTAAAAAAGGGGTGGTTCAAAACAAAAGTTGATTTTAAGAGTAAATGTCTATCTAATGTAAAATCTAACTTCTTTTCTAATATACTTCAATTAAAAAATCCCTATTGTTCCCTCTGCACTCTGTTTTATTTATTTATTTTTACTTCCGTTTTCATGATGCTTCATTTGAGTGATGAGATACTCAAAGGGACATCATCAGAAGGCTGGGGCTGTGGTTGCCGCTGCAGATCCTTTCCCCACCCTGAGATGAAGCATCATCAGTGATGTCTGTTTCAGGGTCTGGGTTAGTCCCTGCTATACTGAGTAAGCATCGGTTGTCAAATCTGATGCATGCTCAGTATGAGCTCCCGCCTCACTGCGTGATATTCCTTTTTAATGTCCACTGATGATGTCCCGTTTGAGTATCTCAGCATGAACTGGGAATTCACAAACAAAACATAATCAAAACGGAAGTAGAAAACCAAAAAATAAGAAAGCATTTAGATAGATTAGAGAGGCAAAAGTAGGGACTTTTTAATTAAAGTATACTAGAATAGCAATTAAATTATTAAACCAAATAGATAAAGATTTTGGATTAAAATAAGCTTTAGTCTCAAATCATCCCTTTAAAAAATAGGCGCAAATTAAATAATGAATAAACTGCAAACACAAAAATCAGATTTCCACGAATCAAAAAAAGTACTTATGTAAAACCAAAAATAAAGAAAAGCGTGATATAGTCAGTTGTATGTGCTTCAGTTTATACATTGGTGGGCATTAGCACTATTCCAGGTTTTCTTTTTCGATTATCTGTGTTTTACTATAGAACTGAATCTGTACTGTATTTCTATATATCCTCACAAAACAACTTAATATATGATTAGTAACCTTGGTTCTTCTATTAGGACTGAGAAAAATAATCATATGGTCAATTGCATTTTTACACATTTTTAAAATTACCTTAATTATTTCTCATGAAATGCTACTTTACCAAATAAAACATGTATATAGAGGCTTAATCTAACTATAGCTGATACATAATGAACAAAAAAAAATATGCAGTGCATGGATTCTCAACAAAGCCAAGCGCTTACATGAGAAACAGCCAAGCGGAACTAATTTGAATTTCAAAAACCGACTTCTTCTCTTTCATCCATGAAGTTAGTCGCTGTCACCAGAGACTTTCAAAATAAATTGTTTATACCCTCATACAAAGAAGAAGTATACAGTGTACATTACAAAATAAATATGGTGTCACACAAATCCAATAGTGTGCTGCGTTTTCCAATTACGTGTGCCATAAATGTTTGTCTCTTGTATATGTACAGCTTTGTTAAAGAGCTTCTGGCTATTGTTTTTCATGTATCACAGTCTGCATTTTAATCTGTTCCGCTAATGCTACCCCTACTAGATATGCAGACAGTCTTATCTTTCATTTTGGCCACGTGCTAAAATCCACATTATCTGTCGTAATTGGTATTAATGTTATTTTTTCATTATCATAGAAATACAGTAACCTGTGATCAAATGTCTTAATCCTGGGAAAACAAAGCGGGGAGAAAGTTAAAAGGAAAAAGAAGGGGGGGGTGGAGAAAGTGAATCTTCCAAAGTTCAATATTCACACCAGCTTGTTTGATGTATTACCAGAATTTAGATATTGCTTTTTGCCAGGAGTATAGGGAAACCACAGACAAATATGAAATATGAGCTAATGCAAGCAATACATTTTTAACCTTGGTTATATTTTTGTTAGGATCTAATGAGATATAATCATGTTCCCTTTTGTTTGGATTACAGGATTTTATGTTTGTTCAATTTAGTCTCAATAAAAAAAGTGGGTAGGAATCAAGTAGAGATGAGTTTAATAAAAATAATTCCAAATTCGCTTAAAAGGGAAACTCCTATGAAGAATCAATCCTTATTTATATGGGAGTCCTTCAGATTCTTTCAGGAACACTTCTTCTTAGCTAGGAGTTGCCCAAATTAAATTGGTCAGTTGGCTAGAAACCTGAGGAAAGCCAACCCGTATAGCTAAAATATGTGGGAAACTATTCACTAACACTGGAGAGAGATCAATGGCGTCCAAACTCTGTGACAAGAGAGGAGCGAATATATATTCAAGTAGAATTTAATTCTACTTGAATTTTATAAAAATCTGTATTCTTAAAAATGCTGATTTTTTTTTTATTCAATCTTGCGTGTATTCAGCAAATCGGCAGCTTTAAAAAGTTTAAAAAATAATAAAAAAACTCCTTATACTCATACTTGAAGATTCTTGCTTATTAAATGAATCTTGCGGCATGTATATCTTATGAGTACCCATTGATAATCCTCTTTTTCTAGGGATCCATATGCTCCTCTATAGGCATACATATTTTGGCAGTTCTGAAAAACCAAAAGGCTCTAGGTGTCTCCCTTGGTCTGAGCGCTGACATAATCCATCTTTGTGTCCCCCAAACATGGACAATAGAGGGGACCACCATTATCTAAGGATACCTATAACCAAGGTGAGGCATTCCCATGGACACCCTTTGGTAGTGCACCCTAGCTCCCACCATCAGTGGAGTCCAGGTATTCTAATAAAGATATAGGTGATCTGCCCTTTTTGATGGGATGTAGACCATTAAAACCCATCTCTGTATTTCTTTTAAGTGAGCACATTCCCTTTAAGGGAGCCTACTGCTCTTTTATATTTGCCTTCCACTGACACCTAGTGGTCATATTGTATAACAGTTTTGTCAGTATGGGTCCCTGCTGCCTTATTTATCTGTGAAGACCCTTATTTATTTATTTTACTCACTTATATAGAGTAATTAATTCCACAGCTCTTTACAGACATAATCAGCACTGTCCCGATTGGGGCTCACAATCTAAATTCCATATCAGTATGTCTTTGGAGTGTGGGAGGAAACTGGAGAACCTGGAGGAAACCCACACAAACACGGAGGAAACCCACATACAAACTCCTTGCAGATGTTGTCCTTGGTGGGATTTGAACCCAGGACCCCAGCGCTGCAAAGCTGCAATGCTAACCACTGAGCCACCGTAGTGGCTTTATTTGCTACAGATCCATAATTATGGAGTTTGTTACCTGCAACATATAGATGGTTATTAATATAATATCATACTGTCAGCATCATTTGACATGTTGTGTGAAAACCCTTTATGCGAAATTCTCATTATGTGCGTGTTATTTAGGTGCAGACATTAATTATGGGCTATAACCCCCGCTTATATCGTCCTCTAAAATTGCCACTGAAATAGATTTTTTTTGGTCTTTTCCATACACTAATGATTTGATGGACGGGAAATTCCCTAGGAAGTTGATACTTTGTCTTCTTTCCCCTTTTTTTTCTTTTTCTTCTTCAGTATGGATGATAAAAAACACTCATGGTCATGGACATACTCCATTTTGAGCCTGTTGTGAACCCCATGAATATTCAGTGTGGAGTCATTTTGTAGAATGATATCACTGACCATGTGATATGGTTTTTATTAATGGAGTCACTCGTTGGTTTGAACACACTTGTGAATTATACATTTATTGAAATACTAAATCCTTTTCACATATTATCATATATATATATAATTGTTTTACACAAAATTTATTGAAGTGCTATGACACACAAAATGTTGATATGATGACTGATTGCTGTGTTTGACACTTTTCCTTTTTTCCACACAATGATGATGTAATTACTGATTGTTAGCACATGTATAAATATGGTAACTGCTGCTTTATTGTTACACTTAAGAAAAGCTCACTGGAATTGAAACATTGCATGGGCTAATAATAGGGTTACGTGAGTTTGTGTGGGTTTCCTCCGGGTTCTCCAGTTTCCTCTCAAAGTCCAAAGACATACTGATAGGGAACTTAGATTGTGAGCCCCAATGGTGACAGTGATGACCAATCTCCAGCTATCATTGCATCCAAGACAAAAGTGAGGCTCATCACTGAAAAGGACATTACTCTATTCCAGCCACCATTGCCGTCTTGCTTTGTATCAAAATAACCTTTGAGAGCAGTGGAGTGAGATGAATGGAACACCAGTAGCTGGACATCAGCTTTTAACCCAATGATGTGTAAATGCCTTCTGATTGTTTGTCTAGGCACTGTATGATGCCTTATTCTTTGTATGTGACATGTGACTCTCTTGCAGTACAGAGTGGATCATTACGTGCAGTTTTTAGAGTCTCACGAAACCACATGGGCAACAAGGGAACCACAAGGGAACGTCATACTGGTCCTATCCAGGGATTATGGTGTGGGATTGGCATAATGTATGGTAGTCAGACCTTTCTAGTCTGCATTCCAGGTCCACTAATCGCTCTGAGTTGCATTGATTTGATTGTGGAACCAGTGGTATGAATATTTCTGTTAAGTGTTCCATTGGTCATCCTTCACCACAACAATACAAGGCTGCGTGCTGCTCATGCTACCGTGAGGAGCCTGCATGGCCTAAGCATGCTACCATAATGCATGAAAGACCACAGCACTCCTTAGTTGCAGTGACGAAAATAGTATTGATCTTTGTGCAGGTACCATAATTTACAAGATGACCAACATTTCAGACATTGACCACGGCCTGTTAGAAGCAGTGTGGTGGATGCTCAGTAGAGAAATTAATAGAACACAGCAGCAGCCTGTCCCAGCAGCAATGAGCCATCATTCTCTCTACTGAGACACGCTGCTCCCAACAGGCCATGAACAAGGTCCAGGAGGACCGAAACTATGGCTGCCTTGTAAACTGTGGTACATGCTGACAAATCATTAGCAATTTCTTAAAGGGGTTTTCCCATGAACAAAAGTTCATTTTAATAATTGTCTGTGTCTGACCGTGTGCGGAACATACCGCAGCTCCTGGGCAGGGGGGAAGCAAAAGAGTATACAGACATTACAGCAGGGGATCGCAGAGGATTCATTTTGTGAGGTAAAATATTTCACTGCCTGTTTTTAAACAATGTTTTACCTCACAAAATGAATCCTCTGTGATCCCATGCTGTAATGTCTGTATTGTCTTTTGCTTCCTCCCCTGCCCAGGAGATGTGGTATGTTCTGTACATGATCAGACACAGACAATTTTTAAAATGAACTTTCATTCGTGGGAAAACCCCTTTAACTTCAACTTAAGAATACTGTGGTGTTTTGTGCATTACAGTCGTTCATCCTACCATTGAGCACCACCATCCAGGTAGAATGCAGACCCTAACCTTTCTAAACATGCTACCATGGCCTGCAACATCTCCGTACTTGTCTCCCATCAAGCACATTTGGGACACCATTGGCTGGCAATTGAAAAGGGGGCTACCAAGGTGCACGTATTTGAGTATATGAGGTGTTTATTTTGTTTCAATTTTTTCAGAATTTGCATTTTATTAACATGAACTTCCACAATTCCATGATCTTTCCTTCTTGCTGTTGCAATCTCAATGTTGAGTGTTGTATTAGGCACTATTAAGTATGAATCTAAATCCATGTTCAAGAACAATAAAGGTTAAGAGATATGAATATTACATGCCGGATTATAATATAGGAGATGTCTCAGTAATCATTGTTTATATGTTTCATCTACTAAAATTTCCAATTTTCTTGGGTACTTTTTCTGTAAGTGGATAATATTTCTCTTAAAAAGTAACATGGGAAGATATTGAGGTAAAATCAATAATTTTAGAGTTTTAAAAAGAGATAATAATATCTTAACATACAGTATATTAAAACCTCCTTCCTATGGAATGGAGAAGATGTAAATTACAAAACTTGGAATACATTCACTTGTTTCTATCAGTGGCCACAAGTATAATTGTTACCATGAAACGTTAGCTCATAAAACTGCACGTGAAATCGGGATTTGCTATGGAAACCAGAGAAACATTATTACACTACAAATCAGAATCAAACAGTAAACAATGTGGATCATGCAATCACTATGTTTCCTAAGGTCAGAATTACCAGTGCACAGTTCTCTGCATAAGGTAACAATTGGATACAAGCTGAGATCATTCAATATTGACCATTTTTATAATGCCACCTTGACTTTTTCACATGACTATTTTTTATGAAATTTTCATATATTAATTTCTCTTTGATTATGTTGCCCGCTACATAAGAGGACTAACCCAGACCTTCGCACATTTATATTTACATAAATTTATGGACTGTGGTTGATGTCCAGCCACATTAGTTAACTTCTCTAGAAAGCTGGAAATATACTGTCTACTTTGACAGCACAAAAGAAAAAAATCAAGGTGAGAAATTACTTAAATTAAACGGGTATTCCCACGAAAAAAGGTTTATTTTAATCAATAGATCTTGGAATAATATTAATTTCCACAACTGTATGTGTTTAAATAAAATGTTCCCGTGCTGAGATAATCTTATAAATGTGCCCCTGCTGTGTACTGTGTAATGGCCATGTCTGACCCTATATGGAACATGGTCTGATCAAACCACATCTCCTGGGCAGGGGGGACGCAAAAGAGTATACAGATATTTCAGCAGGGGATCACATCTGATTCTTTTTGTGAGGCAGAACATTTCCCTGCCTGCTCTTAAACAATATTTTACTTCTAAGAAATAATCATTTGTGATCCCATGCTGTCCTGTCTGCACACTTCCCCTCCCCCCCTGCCCAGGAGATGTGGCCTGATCCCTCTGACGCCTGGCAGATTCGGGCGTACGGGTGCCGTCCTGCACTCACCGTACCCCCTGGGATCCCTTCTGTTACTGGAGCCTTTCTCCTCCGCTCCCCTCTCACTTTTGGGCCTCTCTTACTAGGCCCCACTCTGGAGCAGAGCTCCTGAAGAGACTCTGCTCCTCAGACTGCTCCTCTTCTCTCTCCCTGAATCCACCCCTACACATGATGGCTTCCCTTCTTATGCTACTCCTGACAAGTGCTCCCTTAAGCTTCTTCCTCCACCCACACCCACTACTTGGTTCCCCCTCACTTTTGGTTCCCCCCACCCCAGCCAGGGACGGGGCAGCAAAACGAAGTGCATAATGCCCTTCCAGCCGGCCTGGGGTAGTGTAGTGTTGAGTGCAGGTGTTGGGGTCCTGGGCAGCACTCCATCCTTACCTGACAGAAGGAGATGCCACACCTCTGGGTGAGATGCATTACCTCTGTGGCGACTGAACCCCCAGGGGCACCACACATGCGTCAGTTGTCAATTCCAAAGGATGCTCTGTAGGAACTTGTCACTGGGCACTGCTCTTCTTAGTGCACAGTAACAGAGTGCTCTCTCGCCGGCTTTGATCAGAAGTGACTAGTCGGCAACAAATAGCACTGTGATTGCACATTATAAGAAGAGAGCAAGTGAGCAAAGACGATCCCCGTCCCCACAAGTGATGTTTCACAATGTGAAATGATAGTGCGCTCTGATGCCAGCTCGTCACTTCTGATCAGAGCTGGTGAGAGAAAGCGCATTGTCACTGTGCTCTGAGAAGAACAGTGTAGTGCGGGAAGGTTAGGGAATGTTTAATTAAAGGGAGTGAATATAAAATACTGCTTGCGCTGGTAGCGTTAGGCTTTGGAAATAAAAATTTGGAGATTTGTAAAAGAATTTTTCCCCCTCTTTTAAAAGAGAATTTTTTAAAAAAAGAAATTTTTAGGATACACAAATGGTTTAAAACTTACAGTTTATTTAAAACTAATATTGCAATAAAATAAGAAAAGGCGGGGAATAAAGGATATATAAAATTCACTAGGAACGTAGGGGTCTTGAGGGTAGGACCAAGTGATCTTCGGCGGCCCTAGGGAGAGGATGCAGTTGATCTAGGTTAAAATTAGATGAAAAGAAAGAGGAGTTAATAGATTTGCATGTTCACAACCTTGACGGTAAAGGATAGAATTTACCTGTGTTAAAGTTGACTAAAGAGTGGGTTCATAAATGGTGACACTAAACTTGATCGTGGTTATGGTAGGGGATCCACGGACTATAGTAAAAAGGAGATCAGTATTAATGTAACCTAGTAGATTGCGTGCCTTATTATACCTGAGGAGAAAAGGTTAGCTGAGGCACATTTAATTCAATGAGTAGGTTTAGGTATACAAGTGAGATTTGAACTGTTAGGGGAAAATCGTTAGTGCCTGGAATGGGCGTGAGATGTGTCCTAAGGAGGGCGTAGCCTATAGAACACTGGAAACAATGGTTATTGGATACAGATCTATTATTAAGAATAGTGGAGACAAGCTAGAGATAATAAAGTTGAGTTACTTGTGGTTCACGTAAATGTAGTTTATGTACTGGTGGAAACTTGCCGTTCCCACCGAGGAGCTTATAGTGCCGGCAATAATTTTGAACATATAACACCTCTAGATTGAGGTGGTAGTGGCTGCAGGTGAAACCCGAATGGTGGCAGTCTCCTAAGGTTTTTATGCTGGCACAAGCTTCTATTGTGGTGGATGTTGCACCTGGTAACAGTGCACCTTCAGTGCTAGTGTTTGTGCTCTCAAGTTGTAGGAGCTGTGGAGCTTTAAAACAGAGGTGTCACAATCTTTAAAATTGAATGTCTAAATTCCTGAGTTGTTCATACGGATAGAGCTAAGCATAAAAACTTACGGTTGTAGATTCCTTGGAGCAGATCCTGTTCAATAATGTGGTCCTATATGATGATTCGTTGTGCTCTTAAGGTTCGAGCATTTGATGAGCAGGTGATAGATTTGAGGCAGAGAAGCGGGGTGACTCACTGTTTCTCCCGCAATACTCTTAGCGTCTTGCGTCATCAGCGTGAAGGAAGCAGGTAAGGACCTGCGCTTAGCGTCCTGTGGTGGAGCGGCAGGACCTGTGTGACATAGGTGCACGTGACTGGGACTCACGTGACTCGTACCGGTACGGAAGCCTAAGCAGACCAAAAAACCAACACATTTCAGGAACTACGGTTCCCTTCTTCAGGGTTGGTCTATGAATGTGGATGGGTCCCTTTTATATGTGCGCCAGTTGATTGATGATGGTGGGAGGGAACTGCACTTAGAGATTTCATTCACTTGAAGTCATGGGTGTGGCTTCATGGTGTTACTGATGGTGGTTACTTGGATAAGGAATTAGTCTTCATTAAAGGCAAATAGCTCTATTTCCGAATTCAGTCCTTTGGGTTTTAATGTATCCAGGGTGAAAATCCACTTGCTCTCTATTCTTGACATTTGTTTAAATAGTCACCCTTACGCCACTGTTTTTTTACCTTCTGCAGACCTGTTACCACAATGTCCTTTATGGAGCCTCCGTGTTTTTCTAGAAAATGTTTCGACAGTGGATGTCCATCAAATTTTTTGGAGATATTTCGTAAGTGTTCATTTATATGTACATGTAGGGGACGTTTTGTCCTGCCTACATAGAGTTTATTGCACGGGCACTTGAGACTGTAAATAACTCCTTCGGTGGTACAAGTGATGAAATCTGTTATGGTATGAGTGACATTGCCTTCTTTAATAAATTTTTGTTTTATGGTGTGGAGTTTTTGACACACAGCACATTTATGGCATGGAAAAAAGCCTAGGAGATCTTTAGCGAAGGGCAGTCGTTCAGTGGTAGGGGTATGTGGATTGCGGATTGTAGGGGCAATTAAATTGCCTAAGTTTTGTGCTTTCTTAAAGATGAGCCTGGGTTCAGGTGGGAGGTAGTCACCTATGATTTTATCCTCTTTTAAAGTGTTCCAGTGTTTATTGATAATTTTCTTTAAGAGATATATGTTGGAATTAAATTGAGTGATAATGGGAACATTGATCTGTATCATTGGTTTATGATTAATGATTTTCTCTTTGTGTTTGCCAAGAAGCGTTTCCGTAAGGCCGCCGAAGATCACTTGGTCCTACCCTCAAGACCCCTACGTTCCTAGTGAATTTTATATATCCTTTATTCCCCGCCTTTTCTTATTTTATTGCAATATTAGTTTTAAATAAACTGTATGTTTTAAACCGTTTGTGTATCCTAAAAAATTATTTTTAAAAAAAATTCTCTTTTAAAAGAAGGGGAAAAATTCTTTTACAAATCTCCAAATTTTTATTTCCAAAGCCTAACGCTACCAGTGACGCACCCCCTGGGCCGTGTGTGCGTGGGGATACCCGGAACCGGACCTTTTGTGGATGCTGGGGGTTGTAGTCTCCGTGGCGGCGACCCAATCCGTGCCCAGGGCGGTCAAACCAAATGGCAGTCTATATGCTGAATGTCCGACTATGCCACCCGTGGATTGCGGTCAGAGTGAACCGCCGCTGCAGGGCAGACCGCTGAGGCTGGTGTTGTGGGTGCAGCAGAGGGTAGTTTAACTCCACATGGGAGGAGTATAGCCTCAGGGCAGCAAGTGCGGATGTTGGGGGTGATGGTGCGCGGGAGCAGCAGTAACGACACAGAGTCCTGTAATGCAGTCCAGGGTTTTTACTCACAGTTCTTTATCCACGTTACTCCAGCTGGTCATAACATCCCACGTCGCACTGTGCTCACCAGGTGAGGGGCTCGGCCTACTCCCAGATAACTTTGGAGCGTTTCACAGGACCCCCTTTGTGTGTCCTTTCTCTGGCCTGTCATACCCCACCAGTGACCTCGTTTCTGTCCGGCTGCCTCGGGCCTTCTCGGGTAAACGTTGGTGCCGTTTCCCTGACCCTATGTGGTGCCTTCCTAGCGGGTGTAGCGAGGGGCTGCGCCACATAAAATGTCACAGCCTCCGGTTTCTAGCTGAGGGTAGTTCCCCGCCTCCACTAGTTTCGGGGACCGGTCTCCCCCTTTGGCCTGACCCCCCTACGCAGGTAGATTCTGGCGTGCGGTGGCGACTCTCCGGTCCACACCCCTGGGGTCCCTTCGTTCCTTGTTCCTGGAGCCTCCTCCGCTCCTCTTCCCTTCCTTCCTTCTCCTTCCTCCAGGCTCCGGCTGCTCTTTCAAGCCTGCCTGCGGAGCAGAGCTCGTCCTGAGCCTCTGCTCCCTGTCTTCTCCTCTGACTGAACTGAACTTCTCCTTGTCTCTAAGATGGCTCCCACCTTTTATACCTCCTTCTAAGTGCACCTGACTCGCCCCCTGGGCCGTGAGGGGCTCGGTCAACTCCCAGGCAGTTCAGGAGCATGGCACAGGACCCCCTTTAATCCTTTCTCTGGCCTGCCTCACCAGTGACCCACTTTTGTCCGGCTGCCGCGGACTTGTGCGGTTAAACGTGGGCCCCGTCCTCCGCTGTCCTATATGGTGCCTTCCTAGCAGGTTTGATGAGGTGTCGCACCAATAGATGATCACGACGACCGGTCTTTGGCTGAGGGTTGTTTCTCCTCCACCAACTTGGGATCCGGTACCCTTAATCTGCCTGACATGGTCGGTCGTGCCTGCACTTATGTCTAGTGGGAGCACCGTTGAGCTGTCCCTGGGAAATGGGGTGTGTGTGCTGCATGCAGCTAACTGAGCCCTGGTCCATACTCCATCCTTACCCGGGAGTGGAATACCACACCTCTGGCAGAGGTGAAATACCCCTGTAGCGGCCGAGCCCTCGGGGCGCTACATTCCCCCCTGGTAAACCACAGCACGTCCTCGGGCTGGAAAAGAGCAAAAACAGTTGATTACAGGACATGCAAAGACTTTTTCAATAACTTTTCACATCAGAAAACAGGTAACATGGTTCAATTCCCTTTATGGGAAACACTCCTCTTCTCTTGCCACTACCACAAAACACTTTGCTAATGCCTCTGGAACTCTTTTGTCATATAAAACATCTTGTAAAACATTTGCATTATCACCTAGCAGCATATAAAACTTTCTCATGTAACACATTTTTAAGTAAAGCACATTCTTGGATTCTTGGATGCGGTGCAGCTTGCAACCAGGTGCTCTTCTTTTTTAAAGGTGCAACAGTCCATTTTAACTTTGAGGTAGACGTTGCGGTTCTTGTATAAAACCAGTAGGGGGCGCTTTAAGAAGCGCAACTATATACAAGGGATTGGCCGTTCCCAGTCCGCGGCCGGTGGGGATAAGGGAATGGCTGCTCACAGTCCTCAGCCTGTTAGGGGAAGAGGGACGGCTGCTCTCAGTCCTCAGCCAGATTACTTAGGGGATAGGGGCACACAGGTAACAGTTCGATACTTGTCCCAACGGGGACCACACTTTCAAGACGGGAACAGTCCCCAAAAAAAAAAAACAGTTCTGATACCCTGACGGGTAACTATGTACACGGGTACTTTGCTACTTACTAGTAGCGGTGTCCTCCATATGCTCCTTCTTCCTCCTCATATGGCTCTTCAGACCCGTCCGGGTCCTCTTGGCTCTCCTCATAGCCGCGGTATTGTAGCTCCTCCTCGGTGAGCCGGTGGACATGTAGGGCATATGGTCCTTTTGCACCTACGTGACGGGTGAAGGTGACCACATCACCAGGGTACAAGTCACGGCCACGATGCCCCTCAGGTAGATGACTTTCGACGTCCCTGCGGGTCACAAAGACATCGCCTGCGGTTTCTGGGCCCCTGATGAAGCCCCAGCCGTTCTCCATGTGGAACTTGACTATGGTCCCGGTGATTCGGGGACCACGGGCTGCTTGGAGGTCTTGGCGGGCCTTGCGCTTTTGTTCAGCACTCTGGGCTTGGAGCCGTTCCTCCCTGACGCGCCTCTCTCGTCGCTCCCGCTCAAAGGTCGCCAGTTGCTGGTGACAGGCCTCCAGACGACGGACCGCGTCTGCCCGAGTCTCTTGGGAGAACCCCATCAAGTTCTCGCCGGTGGGGTCCCACGCAAATTGGATGTCCTCCAGTGGGGGTAGGGGGACCTCCACGGGTTCTGGAGCCGGTAACAGAGGCTCGCGCGGGGGCTGTGCCTTCCATGGCTGATTGCTGATGACTTCGGCCGGCCACTCCAGGGGCAGTCCATCCGGACCGGTATGATGGGCAATCAAGTCCACACCCAGTCGTGGTATGGTAGAGGGACTTGATCTGGGGGCAGCGCCCGGGGGCACTCGGCCTTGCGACCAGGCCAGGGGTCTCTCGGTCGCGCTAGGTGGTAGTCCCGTCCGGGACAGGGGCGCAGGCTCAGCGATGGCGCCCGGGTCATCCAGGCCTTGCAACCAGGCCGATGACGCTTCTCGTTTTACGGCGCCCGGGGTCACGGGGCGTGGCGACGGGCGGGGCGTGGCCGCGGCGCTCACCGCTTGAGGCCTAGCTGGAAGTAGTGGCGGCGCGGCAACAGGCGCGGTGAGTGGGGCTTCTGGTGCTGCGACGGGAGGCTGGGGCAGGCTTGCGGGTGCTGGGCTTGGGGTGGTGCCGTCCCCTTCACTTGCCTCAGTCCTCGTGGCTCCCTCTGCGGCGTCGCCTCCGGTCCTCTCTCCTCCTGCACCGTCCTCCGAGGCAGGCAAACCGCGGGGTGCGGCTGAAGCCTGTCGCTGGTGGGTCTCGGCCTGCCGGGCCAGTTCTTTTCTCCACTCTGTGAGTGCATCTTGCTGCGCCCGGACCATCCTCCGCTCCAGGTCCTCCAGTGCAGCTTGCGCACGCTCCGGATCTCTGGGGAGCTGCGCCAGGACTTCTGCTAGGCTGCAGAGGGGTTCGGCCTGCAGCAGGCTTCGGGCCAGGAGACTGGTGCTGCTCAGGGCGTCCATTCCCGGGTGCGGTCTGTCTGGACTGATCCAGACCACCCCCTGCCCCGCAGTTTTCTTCTCTTCCCACCCCCATTGGGGGCGGCCCCGGGGCAACTTGGTGACAATCACTTTCAGGGGCAGCCCCCCCATGTTGATAGACATCTCCACTGCTGCATTCATGGCTGGTGGGCGCGGGCCCCTTCTTTGGCGCCATTCTGGGACCTGGCCCACGATGGGAGGTGGCTTCCTGCTGTCTTTTGGTGCACACATAATGGCGTCCGCTCTGCCAGGGCGGGAAAGACGGATGAAGATGGCGGGAAACGGTCCAAGATGGCGTCTGATGGCGGGAATCGGCTCCGGATGGCGGGAAACGACTCCGGACGGCGGGAAACTTCTTTTTAAGGTACATGTGCAATTTTCTTCAGGCACGCAATACCCGTTTGTGGCGGGTTGGTCACGATCCTGCCGACTACGCCAAAGCTGACTCGCCCCCTGGGCCGTGGGGCACGCAGATCCGGGCGACAGGGAGACGCTGGGAGTAGTAGTAGTGGCGGCCCGGTCCCGCGGCTCAGGGTGGTCAGGCCATTGGTAGTCTGCTACGTACTTGAGATAATGTCCGACTACGCCACCCGTGGATTGCGGTTATTAGGAACCGCCGCTGCAAGGCAGTCCGCTGGGGCTGATGATGGGTGCAGCTGAGGTGATGTGACTCCCCACGAGAAGAGTGCAGCCCCAGGGCAGTGTAGTGGATGGAGGGAGTGATGGTAGTGCGAGTCCCGGTGCTGCTAGTGCTGGAGGCGCGAAGGAGCACACAGACAACAAGTTACAGTCCAGGGTCTTTACTCACAGTTCGTTTGTTCTGGGTCACTTCCGTCGGCAGTGACCGCCCGAGCCGTGCTGCGTCCACCAGGTGAGGGGCTCGGTCAACTCCCAGGCAGTTCAGGAGCATGGCACAGGACCCCCTTTAATCCTTTCTCTGGCCTGCCTCACCAGTGACCCACTTTTGTCCGGCTGCCGCGGACTTGTGCGGTTAAACGTGGGCCCCGTCCTCCGCTGTCCTATATGGTGCCTTCCTAGCAGGTTTGATGAGGTGTCGCACCAATAGATGATCACGACGACCGGTCTTTGGCTGAGGGTTGTTTCTCCTCCACCAACTTGGGATCCGGTACCCTTAATCTGCCTGACCCTGCACCCTGGATTCTCGTGGGTTCTTAGGGTCCCTTCCACCTTCTTGTTCCTGAGCCCTTCTGTTTCTCTGTCTCTCCTTCTCTTTCTCTGTTCCTTTCTGTTCCTTTCTTGTTCCGTTCTCTTGGAGCTGAGATGAGCCAGAATCTCAGCTTCCCTTCACCTCCTCCTCGGCCTCCCACTAGGCCCTCCTGGAGTAGAGCTCCTACAGAGCCTCTACTCCCTGTCTTCTCCTCTGGCTGAACTGACCCAGAACTAAGATGGTGCCCACCTTTTATACCTCCTTCTAGCCATGAGCCCAGGTGACCAGCAACCAATGGGCTCCTTCCTACGCTCAGGAACCGCCCCTTATCTGCCTCTACAGCACTGGGTGTTCCACCCCTCCCTCCCCACTCCAGCAGGGACATGGTCGGTCGTGCTTGCACTTATGTCTAGTGGGAGCACCGTTGAGCTGTCCCTGGGAAATGGGGTGTGTGTGCTGCATGCAGCTAACTGAGCCCTGGTCCATACTCCATCCTTACCCGGGAGTGGAATACCACACCTCTGGCAGAGGTGCAATACCCCTGTAGCGGCCGAGCCCTCGGGGCGCTACACACCCAGGAACTGCCCTCTCCCTCCTATGCACTACAGGGTCCCCCCTTCCTCGGTGTTCCCTCCCCCCACTCCAGCCAGGGACAGGGACTGTCGTGCTCCACTTGGAGCATATCGGTCGCCCTGCTCCCCGGAAATGTGGTGTAATGCATGCAGGTGTCAGGGTCCTGATCCACACTCCATCCTTACCTGGAAGTGAGATATCGCACATCTGGTTGAGATGCAATACCTCTGTAGTGACCGAACCCTCGGGGCGCTACACCAGCGCAAGTAGTATTTTATATTCACTCCCTATATATTGGATTTATCCAAACCAGACAACTTGTGGTCGGTCGTCCTTCCTTGCAGCAGGTACAAAAAGGCTTACCTACCAGCGCCTCTACCAACTTTCTAATGTTTAATTAAAGTATATTAGTAAAAAGATTAGATTATGGCATTAAATAGAGATTTAGAAAGAAAATAAAATTAAGTTTCAGACCACCCCTTTAAGCACTGTTTCTTTAAGGCTCAAATATTTGTACATATACTGTATGATAATATATACATGTCATTCAATGCTTATTTTGCTAAATCAGGACATATAAAGTTCATTAGAAAAAATCAGAACAGTGACCCTTTTATGAAGCTGCAATGTTTTTAATAGAGGACTACTTAAATAGAAATTCTATAAGAGGTTATCAAAAATTCTTATTCTGGTTGCTGGAAGTATCAAAAAATATACGATGTCTGCAGAAAAAAATACAGTTTGTGGTCTGGATCACATTTTATACAATATAAAGTGTTATAAACTATAGTCTGCAGTCAGAGGAGAAGGCAGCTGTGGGCTATTTGAATGATCTTTTGGCAATATCAGTAGTTTCAGATAATTACATACACTTCTCAACATTGAAATTGCAACACTAAGAAAGAAAAGTCATGGAATTATGGAAATCACGGGATTAATAGACATGGTAATAATATGCAAATGATGAAAAACTGGAAAAAGAAAGTGTCTCAGGAGCCGTTTTTCAACACAACAATGCCAGGCCACATGTCACTCCTGCTACTCCATGCAGCCTTTGTGCCGTAAGGGTATGTGTACACTTTCAGTATTTGATTGCAGAAATTTCTGCAAGGTTTCTGCATCTCTATATAGCAAAAAAACTGCAGAAAAAAAGTGCGTTTTTGCATGTGTTTTTTCACTGTTTTTGTACAGCAATGAATTCTTTTTGGAGCTAAATAAAGATATTTGAAAAAAGAAACGAGGGACATCGCTTTAACTCTTGGATTACCGTTGGACCTGGGGTGAGTATATTGGGTTAATTTAAATTATTAAAAATTTGTCTGTTTTATTTCAAATAAAGTGTTTTATTCTCGGTGTGTGTGTTTATTTAACTCTTTACTTACAAGTTTAGCAATGAGGGTGTCTGGCTGACACCTCTTCATTACTAAACCTAGGGTTTGGTGTCAGCGACACCTAATCCCATTATCTTTTCCTATTACTCTTAATCCCATTAGCCCTAATTCCATTCAAATATGAAGTGCCATTTCAGGGGCAGCTTATGGATGCTATTTTTAGCCTAGGAAGGTGCCATTAGTCCAACATGTTTCCTGGCTGTTAACAACAGCTCACAACTATTTGGTTAGGCTTTGGGTACGTCCCCACAATCAGGAGCCAGCAGCGCTTTGGATGCAGCGTATTTTTGCTGCATCCAAAATGCTACGTTCTAATGCTGCATTTGTTTTGTCAGTACATGCGGATCCACCACATGTGATGACATTTCAATCTGCCAAAATCTGCAGCGGAGACTAGGCTACAGAAATTGATATGCTGCAGGTGAGTTTACGCAGCGTCAAAAACAAGCACAGTATGAATGGGATTTCTTATAAATGAAATAAAATGAATAAGTAAATAAAAAAATGGTGTGGGCTCCCATGTCGTTTTCATAACCAACAGAGGGAAAGCTGACTACTGGGGCTGATATTACAACCCAGGGAAGGGGTAATTAGCCAAAATTTTTCCCTGGCTATAAATAACAGCCACAGCTGTTTGCTTAATGTTTACTGGTTAGATTACAGGGGGACCCAAGAAAATAATTGACATAGGCTCCCCCTATAAAATCTAACCAGCAAAGGCTAAACAGACAGCTGTGAGCTGATATTAATAGCCAGGGAAGGGGCCATGGATCCTGGCACCCTCCAAAGCTAATAATATCAGCCTTCAGTGGCCCTGGAAATGGCACATCAATAAGATGCACCAATTCTGGCGCTTAGCCTCGCTCTTCCCACTTGCCCTGATGTGGTGGAAAGTGGGGTAATAGGACTGGGGTTCATGTCAGCCTTGTATTGGCAGCTGAAATGAAGCACAAATTAGTAATGTAGGCGTCTATAAGATGCCCCCATTACTAAACCCATAGTAAAGATTTTTAAATAAGCACTTGGCCTGAAAAAAATCCTTTACTTGAAATAAAAGTCCACACAGTTTTAATCATTTATTTAAAAATAAAAAACAATGTTATAATCACCTAATGCCTAATCCCCTGAAGCCATTGTCTCCTGTAAAAAATGAAAATAAAAAAGCAATCTTATACTGACCTGATACCTAATATCTAATCCATTTGAATCCATTATCACCTGTAAAAAAAAAAACAAGAAAAAAAAAACATACCCCTTACCTGTCCGAAGTGATGACATAATTCAGAGTGTCCGATGGTGATCAGATCATTTGTAGAGCAATCACATCAGCAGTCATTGATGTGACTGCTCTACATGACAGCAGGCTAACACTGACATCAGTGCAAAGCAAAGCGCTGAGCTTTAGTGAGAGAGGTCACAGGTGTTCATCAGCTTTTTCTACAAAATCTTTATCCTTCATCACTAATACTTTATCCTGTGTAAAGCGCTCTTGTCCTGACTTCTGACCTGTTTCTCCCCTTGTCATTTCTCCAGCCTTGCTGGTCACCATCAATGAGATACTGGCCCTGGGGCTCCAGTTGTCAGCGATTGTGATGCCGGTCCTTTTCGACACACCACCAAAAGTCCTTGCAACTAGTGATGATCGAACATGCTCGGGTAAGCAATCCTTGCATGGGTGGAGGTTGTTTAACAGCCGCAAATCATGCAGACCCAGGGACTCGAACATAATATACGAGCACGCCGAAGATACTCAGGACTCGAGCATGCTCAGTTAACCCCTTATCCGAGCACGTTCACTCATCATGACTCGTAACCTGTCCTCCTTCGCCTTATCTCTGTGTGTGTCTGGATCTTCGTTGCTCAACATAAACTCGTCAGCTCCTTCAATTACGGTGACCCAATTCCTGATGTCTTCCATCCATTCTTCTGTACTATATGCGTCGCCGGACTAATCTTCCCTCCCTGGCGCAATATGTTACACCCACTCCTCACTAGGCTGCAGATTTTCGCATTCTCTCTTCACCACATCCGGCAAGGAATACAGCATGGTCACTTCAGTGTTTGACTCTTCTGCCATGGCAAGTATTCGTACGAAGAGCTAAAAACTTTCCTTCCCCATGTTGTTCTGAACACTCTTCTCCAGATACAGGTGACATCGCTTCCACTGTGACACATAGCATGGGAATAGCAGTCTCTTCTTCTCCACATTCCCTCAATTTTGGCTCCTCCCATCTGGGGACCGTACTTTTGATGTGTTACACGTATTGCACTTCTTTTTTGTTGTCTCCACCTCCAGCTGCTCCTCCTGTCTCCTTCCTTCACCTCCTGATGGGCAGGACTTTTGTTTCCAATGCACCTTTTCAAGATTCACGCCTCCAATAGCGGACCGGCTACTCTTTACAGGACACTTCCTATTTTGGAGTTAAACCACCCCATGGGCTAGGCTCCTCTATACCCATGATGGGTAGAAACTTCTTTCTGTGCTGCAACACCAGTCGCCTTCTTGACACACATCTCAGGCATCATCTTCTGTTTTCAGGATTAAATTATGACCCTGCCTGATTATGTAAAATGCAACTGGCATGGTGGCCATGGCTGAGGGTCGCATCTGTGCAATGCCACGCTACGAATAAAGGGATATCCTGGCTGCATGTGTGTGCCGTTACCTTAGCAATACGACACTGCAGACCTTTCACAAAAAGTCACCTAAAAGAGCTACACTTTAGGGCTCATTCACATATCGTTTTTTTACGAACTAGTGCTATATGTTTTTTTAGTCAATGGGGCTTTTCACATGTTTGTGATTTTTTGCGGATTGTGTGGTCCATGCAAAAACACCGAGTCATGTCCGATATTGATCCGAGTGTTGGATCAAACTCAGCAATGAAAGTCCGTGGGTCCAAAAAGAAATCCAACAGCACTTGGATGGTATATGTGAGAAACTTTTTTTTTTTCTCATTTGTGAAAAAGTGATGAAATTCGATGACACGGATGGAAATCTGATGAAACTCTGATGAAACTCACTGATGAAACTTGGTCCGCTTTTCTCGTACGTTAAAAAGACTGACATCTGAATGAGACCTTAAAGGGAATCTGACAGGTGAAACATGCTGCCCAAACAATGGTCATCAGGTATCAGCCACTGGCGGTACGATCACAGCCATTTATGTTTGGCTCTGAAACGCTGCGGCGCTGCGTGCGCCGGGGGGATTCATAAGTCTGCAGTAACACAGAGTGACTGCAGACTTATCACTTTTGACCGGACAACCCCTTTAAGGATAATTACATGGAAAATTAAAAGGAATATATCAGGTTTTTTTTTTAATATATTTATCTTGAGCAGGTTGCAACATTTAAGATAATCTCCCTTGGGCCGCATTTGTTTTAGCTTCGCAATTTATTTTTGTTTAGTTACATGCAGCAACTGATCCATGTTGTTATGGCTTTTTTGGAAAATGAGAAAACTACTGCATATTAAGTCATACTGCTGTGGGCATGCTTCATCCCTCTGCTATATATCAATGTGCTGGATTTAAGCAGCATTTATTTAAAAAAAAAAGGAATTTAATCACATGCAGCTGAGCGGCATTCCTCCTCAAACTGTATTTCACATACCAGCATTAGACCTTTAATCCCCCCGCATGTGTGAGTGTGAAATAGTAGTGTCAAAACGGACCTCTAATTCTTCAGGCAAGCATTTAAAACAAAACACTTCTTCACATACTGCCTGAATACTCCGCGTCCCTGGATAATAAACAATCCCGTTTCCAGACATCACAAATGAATGCATGTGCGTTTATGTTCGAGTTTTATCCAAAAAACTAATTCTATAGACTGAGAATGTGAGTATTTCAACATATCCAGGTTTGAAAACGGATTTAATTACACCGAGGCCATAAAGTTGAGGCACATCTAAAATTATTGCAGTGTTAAGTATAGATATCTGTCAGCCAAAATTCCCTAGGAATTAATTTCCAATGACAAGTTGCTCTGACACACCCATACTCTCTAGCTTTACTCATAACAACCTTTCCCTTTCGGCTAACCTCCTACTATATTATATGTAAATATAGGGACAGGTTGTATAGTAGCAGAGAAAGTTCTGTAAAATGTCTGTTTGGCATTAAATGGTGAACATTCCAGGGTGAAATAATAGAAATAGTGTGAGATATTTATGATTATCTAAATGTGGGCTGAACGTCATTGGAACAGCTGCCTATATTTTAGTGATGAGCCTTAAAATAAATTTGTCTTCATATGAGTTGCATCATCCATTTGGAAATGCACATTCAGAAGGTCCAAGAAATAAAATGTGTCTGAAACGGCGTATTTAGGGCTCATTCAGATGAGTGTATTAGCAGTGGCATACCTTAAGTCTGATGGGCCCAGAGCAAAATTTGGACCTGGGCCCCCACATGCATGTTGGTCAGATGTATGGACCCTGGTAGCATTCTAGATACTAGATATAAAGACACGCGTGTTCGCCCCCCATGTAATAATGTCCCCTGTCCTGGGTGCTTCCTGTAATAATTTCCCCCATCCTGACCCCTTCCTGTAATAATTTCCCCCATCCTGGCCCCTACCTGTAATAATGTCCCACATCCTGGGCCCCTTTCACGAATAATGTCTTCCATCCTGGGCCCCTTTCAGAAATAATGTCCCCATCCTGGGCCCTTTTAGTAATAATGCCCCCCATCCTGGGCCCAATGCTATAACTATGTCCCCCATGCTGGGCCCCTTCCTGGTATAGTGTTCCCCATCATGTAATAATTAGTGTTGAGTGAACATGCTCGACACTGCTCGGTACTCGCCCGAGCATCACGCTACTCGGGATGTTCGGCGAGCACCGAGCATTTCCGGGTTACTCGGGCGGGAGCCCTGCATGTTTGGCGCTCTTTACAGAGCCAATGAACATGCAGGGATTGCCAGCCAGTCACTGTAATGCCACAGCCATGTTGGTTGTGGGCATTACAGTGATTGGCTGGCCGCACAGCGTCACCTCGAGTATTTAAAACCGGGCGCCGCCATCTTGGACACAGTCGCTCCGGATCAGACAGTGTAGGGACAGCGCTGCTGATTTAGGGAGAGATATAAACTGCGAAATAGTTAGTGTAGGGTCTGTAAAGGCTGCCAGATCAAACAAACAGTCCTTCTCAGGACTAATATCCATCCCAGATATCAGGCAGGCAGGCTGTATAGGAGACGCAGTGGTTATACCAGCAAACGCTGCATTACAGTCCTGTGTGCTGCTCCTGTTGCTGAAATTGCTGGACTTAGCTCCAGGTCTCAGGGGACAGGAAAAATCCTTTTTTTTTCATCTAAATCCTCTTTTTTTTTTCCTCCTTCACACTGTACAAATACCCGTCTTATTAACCTTTTGGTGTTGTCCCCCCCCAAAAAAAAGCGTGTCTCTGATTTTTCAGACACAAATATATCTGTTGGAAATAGTCAGGTGTAGGCTAGAGAAACAGAAGTGTTGTTTTGCACTTTCACGGTTCAAACCTCTGTATTATCCACTTTTGGGCCATTTGTATCTAAAAAAAAAACAGTTTGAGTGTGTCGCTCACTGTTCAGCCGCAAATATATCTATTTAAAAAAGTCTGGTATAACCCAGTAAACAATAACTGTGGTTTTGCCATCCCACGGTAAAAAATATCTATTATTCAGGTTTTGGTATATTTTCCGTAAAGAAAAACAGTAGTGTCTCCTGACTGTTGTGACACAAAAATATATCTGTTGAAAATAGTCTGGTATAGGCCCGACAAATCCCAGTGTGGTTTTGCAGTTCCACGGGTCAAATCTCTGTACTATCCAGTTTTGGGCCTTTGGTATCTAAAAAAAACACAGTTTGAGTGTGTCGCTCCCTGTTCAGCCGCAAATCTATATATTTAAAAAAGTCTGGTATACCCCAGTAAACAATAACTGTGGTTTTGCCATCCCACGGTAAAAAATCTCTATTATTCAGGTTTTGTTATTTTTTACGTAAAGAAAAACAGTAATAGTTTCTCCCTGATTGTTCAGATTGTTTAAAAGAGTCGGGTGTATGCCAGAGAAATAGAACTGTGGAAGTGGACGTTCTGGTGATGGTTCGTGCAGAGGACGGGGCTGTGGCCAAGGTGAAAATGTGCCACAACCAACAGCCACATCTTCTCGCTCCCACTTCTTGACCGAATTACTAGGGAAGCACAGAACAACACCAGTATTGAGAACTGATCAGTGTGAACAGGTTATTAATTGGATAGCAGATAATACTTCCAGTTACCTGAGCACCACCACCTCCGGTCTGTCTTCCACACGGTCAACTCTTAGTAGCCGTGAGTCTCGACTGCATACTCCTCCTCACCCTGATGCTCCTTCCTCCCACCATGCCGAGTGTCGTCAGACAGCAATTGATCCCACACTTGGACACTCTGAATAGCTGTTCACTGGTCCATTTCCATATTTGTGCCCCTCGCCTGATACGCTTGAAGTGGTGGAAGAGGAGATCCCATGTAGCGATGCCCAAATATTTGAACAGCCACGGCCACAGGAAGTCGACGCTGGCAATTTGTCACAAGAGGTGGACGATGACGAGACACAATTGCCAGGAAGTGAGGAGGAGCATCGTGGTGCGCAAGTGGAAGAGGAGGAGGTGGTGGATGATCTAGTAACTGACCCAATGTGGCAGGAGGACATGCAGAGTGAGGCAAGCAGCACACAGGGGGAGGGAGGCAGAGTACCCCAACAGGCAGGAAGAAGCAGTGTGGTGACCGCAGACAGAAGGCGGGCAACCGTTCCCCGTAACACCAACACGAGGGACGTTGCCAGTACAAGCGGTAGGTCTTCCAGAGTCTGGAATTTTTTTAAAGAATCTGCTGATAACCCAAAAAAGGCCATATGTTCCACCTGCCATGCCAGCATCAGCAGGGGTGACAAAACTACCAGCCTGACCACCACCAACATGATCAGGCACATGGCAGCAAAGCACTCGACTTTGTGGGGTGAAACCCAGGGTCCACGAACAGTGTCAGCGGATGTCACCACTGCTTCTTCCACTGTTGTGCGTGCAATAGAACCCCTTGTTGTGTGTGCAAGGCAATCCGCTGTCCATACTGCATGTAAAGATGCCCCCTCCTCTCAGTCTTCACTTGTTATGGCAGTTTCTCAAGAAACAGCATCAACGTCCACGTCCACGTCCCACCGCAGCGTTCAATTGTCCATATCCCAGACCTTTGAACGAAAGCGGAAATTCGCAGCTAACGCCCCACAGGCCACAGTTCTAAATTCGCACATTTCACGACTGCTTGCGTTGGAAATGCTGCCTTTTAGGCTGGTGGAGACGGAATCCTTCCGCAATCTTATGGCGGTGGCCGTCCCTCGGTACTCGGTCCCCAGCCGACACTATTTTGCCCGGTGTGCCATCCCCACACTACACAAGCACGTGTCCCAAAGCATCTGCCGTGCCCTCAACAACGCAGTTACTGGGAGAGTCCACCTGACAACGGACACGTGGACAAGTGCTTGTGGCCAGGGACGGTACATCTCTCTGATGGCACACTGGGTAAACATAGTGGAAGCCGGGACCCAGTCGGACCTTGGGACGGAACACGTCCTTCCCACACCGAGGACTGCGGGCCCTATGTCAGTCATAGTTGCCCCCACAGTGTATAGCTCCTGTGCATCATCCTCCTCCTCCTCCTCCTCCTCATGTTCAGCCTCCATCTCAGATATCACCACATCAGTTACAAGCTGGAAGCACTGCAGTACTGCCTCCGCCAAGCGGCAACAGGCTGTGCTGAAACTCATAAGCTTAGGTGATAAACCTCACACTGCTTGTGAGTTGTGGACAGCTGTGAAAGAGCAGGCAGATCTGTGGCTGAGACCGCTGAACCTACATCCCGGCATGGTCGTGAGTGACAATGGCCGTAACCTGGTGGCGGCTCTGAGGCGAGGTGAGATCACACACGTACCATGCCTGGCTCATGTGCTTAACCTCGTGGTTCAGCGGTTTCTTAAATCATACCCCGAGTTGCCAGATCTGCTCGTGAAAGTACGCCGCCTGTCAGCTCATTTTCGCAAGTCGGCTACAGCTTCCGCCGCCCTTGCTGTGTTGCAGCAGCGTTTGCAGCTTCCGGCACACTGACTGGTGTGTGATGTCCCCACACGTTGGAACACTACCCTCCACATGTTGCAAAGGATTTGTGAGCAGAAGAGAGCAGTTGTGGAGTACCAGCTGCAACAAGGCCGTCGATATTCAGGTCAGACTCCACACATAAGACCTCAGGAGTGGACCTGGATGTCTGACATATGTACCATCCTGACAAACTTTGAGGAGGCCACCAAGATGGTGAGTGACGATGACGCCATCATTAGTGTCAGCATCCCACTTGTCTGTCTTTTGCAACACTCTCTTCAGAGAATTAAAGAGGAGGCATTGCAGCCAGAGTATGATGAGATGGATCAAGAAGCCGTAGTGGGCGATTACACACAGCCCAGCCTCATCTCATCCCAACGTGCATTGGGGGACAATGAGGGAGAGGAGGAGGAGGAAGAACAGGAGCTGCTATCATGCGCTGTAGACGGTAGTACCTGTACAAGTGTTATACCGTCGGTTCAGCGTAGGTGGCCTGAGGACAGGGGGGAGGAGGAAGAGGAGGAGGAGAGCATGGTCAGTCGTCATCTTGGTGAGGACACGGAAATCTTGCCCGTTACCAGTCTGGCACGCATGGCTGACTTTATGTTACGCTGCCTTAACCGTGACCCTCGCGTTGTCAAAATGTTGGGTGAGAGTCATTACTGGTTGGTGACACTTTTAGACCCCCGCTACAAGGAGAACTTTCACTCTCTTATTCCTGAGGTGGAGAGGTCTTCAAAAATGGGGCAGTACCAGAAGTCCCTTGCTGTAGAACTCTTTAAAAAATTCCCATCTGAACACGCTAGCGGCAGAGGTCACAGTTCGCTGCCCAACCAAGGCGTACAGGCGAGAGAGATGCAACTCCAATCCAGCAGAGGCAGGGGAACACTGTCAACTTTCAGGGACAGATTTCTGACACCCGTCCAGCTTACAGGCCCTGAGGCGCGGGGTACTCTCACAAGGAGTGGAAAGTTTCAAAAGATGGTGAGGGAGTACCTTGCCGACCGTACCAGCGTCCTCCGTGATTCCTCTGTGCCTTTTAATTATTGGGTATCCAAGCTGGATACTTGGAATGAACTCGATCTGTATGCCTTGGAGGTCCTGGCCTGCCCTGCCGCTAGCGTGTTATCGGAGCGTGTTTTTAGTGCTGCTGGGGGAATTATAACTGGTAAGCGCACTCGCCAGTCAACTGACAATGCTGACAAGCTGACCCTTATCAAAATGAACAAGGGCTGGATTTGGCCAGACTTCTCATCACCACCAAATGACAGCAGAGTAACATAAAGTCAAATCCACTGTGTTATTTCGGGAGCTGTATTCACATGCACCGCTTCACACCCACACATGGGTATACGCTTCCTCATTTCGGCTGTTTTATGTTCTTCTCCTTATCCTCAGCCTCCACCACCACTATACCACCAGGGTGCCAGCATTGCAAGTTCCTCCGTCCTTATTTTTGTCAGCTTTTGCTTGGAAGGCATAAGCAAAGACTGTGGGAGACCCACTCCCCAATAATGGGACCTATGTTTGTAATATGCTGTACTGCATGGCTCTTGTAAGGGGCATTGCAAGTTGCTCCGTCCTAATTTTTGTAAGCTTTTGCTTGGAAGGCATAAGCAAATACTATGGGAGACCCACTCCCCAATAATGGGACTTATGTTTGTAATATGCTGTACTGCATGGCTCTTGTAAGGGGCATTGCAAGTTGCTCCATCCTAATTTTTGGAAGCTTTTGCTTGGAAGGCATAAGCAAATCCTATGGGAGACCCACTCCCCAATAATGGGACTTATGTTTGTAATATGCTGTACTGCATGGCTCTTGTAAGGGGCATTGCAAGTTGCTCCGTCCTAATTTTTGGAAGCTTTTGCTTGGAAAGCATAAGCAAATCCTATGGGAGACCCACTCCCCAATAATGGGACTTATGTTTGTAATATGCTGTACTGCATGGCTCTTGTAAGGGGCATTGCAAGTTGCTCCGTCCTAATTTTTGGAAGCTTTTGCTTGGAAGGCATAAGCAAATCCTATGGGAGACCCACTCCCCAATAATGGGACTTATGTTTGTAATATGCTGTACTGCATGGTTCTTGTAAGGGGCATTGCAAGTTGCTCCGTCCTAATTTTTGGAAGATTTTGCTTGGAAGGCATAAGCAAATACTATGGGAGACCCACTCCCCAATAATGGGACTTATGTTTGTAATATGCTGTACTGCATGGTTCTTGTAAGGGGCATTGCAAGTTGCTCCATCCTAATTTTTGGAAGCTTTTGCTTGGAAGGCATAAGCAAATCCTATGGGAGACCCACTCCCCAATAATGAGACTTATGTTTGTAATATGCTGTACTGCATGGCTCTTGTAAGGGGCATTGCAGTTCCTCATAATTTTTGGAAAGCCTTCCATTCACTGCTTAGGCCAACAGTACACAGGAGACCCAGTTGCTATAAATGGAAAAAAAGGTTTAGTTAAGGCCCTCTGACCTCCATGTCATTTCCAAGGGGCATTGGAGTGCCTCGAAATTTTTGGTAGGCATTGCACTCACTGTATGCCCTATAACTGTGTAGCTGAACCGCTCCTTTTGTTACAGAAACATATCCTACAAGACATATGTGGTTGACTGGCCTGATATTGATGTGAATGGTCCCTGTTCCTCCTGCTCTTTCTCCTTTGCCACTACCTCATCCATCATTTATCACCTGAAGCTTTGTTTTAACGGGAGTCATAGAACTTGGATAGTAGCAGGAAAACATCCAGCAATCCTCGGAGGAGGTAGGATATGCGCCAAAACGCTGACCACCTCAGGCCTAGCCGCTACTACGTACATGCGCTTGCATTCCAACAAAACAAAGCAGATGCTAACTTCTATCATCCTCATCATGTTCCTCACCTTGGCACTCTCAACTCCCCTGATGGAGAAGCCAGGGCCCACCAGAGGAGTCTGGTCGTCTGGTGGGCTCGGCCAATGCTGCCCTAAAGCAGGCCAGGCTAAGAAAAGTGTGGTAAAGGTTACCGGGACAAATAGGGGTGGCTGGGGACCGAGTATGGACACCCGGCCGCCCCCTGGAGGCTGGGGAGCAAGCGGGGACATCCGGCCACCGGACGGCTAGGGACTGATTATGGATACCAGGCCGCCGATGCAGCCATGGCGTGGTGGCCAGATTCCGCCTCCACATGCCTAAAAGGCCCAATTTAAAATGCAAGCAAGCAGTATGGTATTGCAGCCTGGGGGTGGGTGGGTGGCAGGCTGCATACTTGCGCTTGCATTGCAAGGAATGGGAGAGGTACAATTGAACACTGCCCTGGGACAAGGACTTGAACGGGGATAGTTGCAAGTCTGCAACGACAGGTGCAGGGTGGGTGGCATCTTCGCATGTACCATGAACAGGGGTTTGGCATGCACACACTACACCGGAATAGGCTCTCCTTCCCACTAAATGCACTGGGGAGGGCACAGGTAATGTTTTGGTATACGCACTTAATCTTATGTATAAGGCACACCAGGACAAATAGGGGCGGCTGGGGACTGAGTATGGATACCTCGCTGCCAAAGCAGCCATGAGGTAGTGGCCAGCTTCGGCCTCCTCCAAACTAAAAGGCCCCATTTCAAGTGCAAGCTAGCAGTATGGCATTGCAGTCTGGGGGTGGGTGGGTGGCAGGCTGCACACTTACACTTGCATTAAAAGAAAACAAAGCAGATGCTAACTTCTGTCATCATCATCATGCTCCTCACCTTGGCACTCTCAACTCCCCTGATGGAGAAGCCAGGGCCCACCGGAGGAGTCTGGTTCTCTGGTGGGCTCTTCCAATGCTGCCTTAAAGCAGGCTGGGCTAAGAAAAGTGTGTGGGGGGATGTTCCAAGGAGAAATAAGGGCGGCTGGGGACCGTTTATGGACACCCGGCTGCCCCCAGGCGGCTGGGAACCGTGCGTGGACACCCGGCCGCGGAGCGGCTGGGGACCGAGCATGGACACCCGGCCGCCGAGCGGCTGGGGACTGAGTATGGATTCCAGGCCGCCAACGCAGCCATGACATGGTGGCCAGATTCCGCCTCCACATGCCTAAAAGGACCAATTTCAAGTGCAAGCAAGCAGTATGGTATTGCAGCCTGGAGGTCGGTGGGTGGCAGGCTGCATACTTGCGCTTGTATTGCAAGGAATGGGGGAGGTACTATTGAACACTGCCCTGGGACTAGAACTTGCACGGGGATAGTTGCAAGTCTGCATCTTCTGATGCGGCAAGGATCACTTATGATGTGCACACTTTTAGACAGTGACCTGGGTGTCAGAGATGCTTCCAGGGGTCTTCCCCATGCTGTTCCCATGTCTTTTCAGCACTTTATGCATGTGTCACACAGCACATGGCCAGATAAGGTTATAAAATGTTAAAATGACATTTCCCGGTGAATGCATTTGTCACAGTTGAAAGCAATACAAAAGTGCAAAAACGCATAAAAAATGCTACTTGTAAACATAGCCCAAGGTGTGGAGGAGTATTTTTGTTTTTGGCTATTTATTTTACCTTATACACAAGTCTTTACCCTGGAAAAGAAATTCCTTAACATATTTCACAGGAAAAAAGTTTCAGTTTCGTTTTTGAACGTTTTATTGTGAGCCCGTAAAAGTGGCTTAATACCTCTGACCACGTTGTTGACAGCAGTGACCTGGGGGTCAGAAATGCTTCCTGGGGCGATCCCCATGCTGTCCCCATGTCATTTGAGCACTGTCACTATCGTTTTGGGCACTTGTTAGGCTTTTAAAAGACTGCCAGGGGTGCCACCGCAAAAATGCTCGGGTCTCCCATAGACTAACATTGGGCTCGTTGCTCGGGTCGAGCACCCGAGTATCACGGCGAGCTCGGCCCGAGCTTCGAGCACCCGAGCATTTTAGTGCTCGATCAACACTAGTAATAATGTCTCCCATCCTGGGCTCTTTATTTAATAATGTCCTCCACCCTGGGCCCCTTCCTATAATAATGTCCTCCATCCTGGGCAACTTCCAGTTGTAACATCTGATCCTGGCTCCTTCCAGTAATAATGTCCCCCATCCTGGGCTCTTTCCTGGTATAATGTCCCCAATACTGGTACAATGACCCCCATCCTGATATAATACCCTCCATTGTGGGTCTCTTACTGGTATAATGCCCTCCATCCTGGGCCCCTTCATGGTATAATGCCTGGTCTCCTTCTGTCCATCTGCAGCACATTTTGAAAAGAAGAAAACAATTATTCTTACCTTCCTCCACTCCCACAACATGCGGCATCCTCCTCTATAGCCGGCACAGAAGCCGGCATCTGACTTTGGAGCGCAAGCTCAGGGAGCACATGATGTCACTGCCATGTGCCGCCCTTCACAGGCAAGCCGATGTCTGCTGCTGCCTCTGATTGGCTGGCAGTGTGTATTGCAGTGCAGGGAGTCGGTGGGTCTCTGCGCCGGAATAGATTTCATCTGAATGTACGTCCAAGGACGCAAATGCTGGTGAAATTCAAGCTGACATCGGTAGGCCCCCCACTCACATGTGCAGCAGTTTAATAGCAACTAGCACTTCATACTTATGATGGGTAAGAGCATTATTGCCATGCACCTGAGGCAAATATGAATTTATGCATAGGTGCTGATTAGTGATGGGCGGACGTGCTTTGATAAGGGATCACCCGAGCACGCTCAGGTGTTCAGTATCGTCGGTGTGCTGGAAAAATATGTTTGCGTTGACAAGGCTGCATATCTCGTCTAACAGCCGCACCACATGCAGGGATTGCCTGTTTGTTAGGCAATCCCTGCATGTGTTGGGGCTGTCTAACAGTATATTTCTGTATGACATCCATTTTTATGTAAATAAAATGTACGTGATCATATGGAGTTTCCTAGGTTAATAATTGCAATGTACCGTTAAAATCAGATCCGTATGGGATCCGATTGTTTTTGTGCACCCAATCTCACCCGAAATTCGGAAGAGTATAGGGCATGCTATGATTTTGCTCACATGGACACTCGTGTGAAAAGACTGCCATCTGAGCAGCCCCATTGAATTACATTGTAAAGTATGCAATTTTATTTTAATACGCACAGCTTATGTACGCATAGTATGCTTGTATGAATGAGGCCTTAAAGGGGTTGTCCGATCCAAACTGATAAGTTTGCAGTCACTCTGTTTGACTGCAGACTTATACTGTAAATCCCCCCTGCGCACGCACTGTGATTTACCAGTTTCAAACCGGACTTATACATACTCCCGCACGCACTCTGCACTGTGGGGAGTCGCCGGTTTCAGACCCGGGACCGGATGGTATGTGTGTATGCATTATACATACTCCAGGTCAGTGGGCGTGGCCTCGCTCTCCATACACTTGTAAGGGGTGTGTGGAGAATGTCTACTCCACTCCCCTATAAAACCGTACTGTTTTAGTAATTCTACGTATGTTTTAGTCATCTGAAAATCTGTGGTTTTCAGCTACGGCCATTAGATGGCAGCAGAGATAGTGTTTGAGATTACATTACCCTTATGTCAGTGGGACACAGGGTTAACTAATTTGGAGGCCGCCCTCAGTGACAAGCTAGGGACTGAGGGATCTCTGGGAGATTAGATTTGGCCATCTTAGTTAGTTAAGAAGTAGCAGTGAGTAAGGAGAGACATAGAAGAAGAGACGGGTGTGTGTGGGAGAAATCAGGAGGATTAACAGGAATGGTCACATTTAATCTATATTCTAAAGGTCAATTTGTGGATCCTGGCCTCTTCCAGCCGATAGGCAGTAACGGACGTGCCTCGACTAGGGAGCCTCAGAAGCGAGGTAGTCCCTGCTAAAGTCAGGTATTGGGTTGAAGCAGGAGCTTCCCCACGATAAAGTCCAGAGGCAGATTCCCCTAGGTCCGAGTCACACCGCGATTAGCACCATGTGGGG
The DNA here is from genome assembly GCF_046119375.1 of Phyllobates terribilis. NCBI lineage: Eukaryota > Metazoa > Chordata > Amphibia > Anura > Dendrobatidae > Phyllobates > Phyllobates terribilis. The sequence continues at coordinate 401,316,061 of NW_027362761.1, read as the reverse complement.
ATTAAGACTGTGTTTTACCATCTGTGAATGCCGTGTTTTGCAACAAGTGTTGTACCTGTAATCCCCTGTTTCTAAGGCCGTCCTGAAGAAGTAAATTGGACTGTTTTGTTTTTAAAAGAACTGTGTCGTCTTTTATTCACATTGCAGAGGATCTGCACCCATCCGAAGCCAGGATGAAAGTGAGTAAAGACTTCTACAGCATACAGCCCAAAGTACAATGTAATAGTGAGGAAGGATGTAACCTTCTTTTGCCACTGAAGTAGTTAAAGAAAATGTTCCTGTAGTTAGATTTCTCTAAACTGTTGTTAGGCCAAGCTAAGGGGTTAGCTGCAGTGGTCCAGTCCGTAGAGTAGAGAGGGAACTTGGTGCCATGGTCAGACATTGAGTATTTCTAGAACTCAGTTTAACATAATTCCTTGTGGGCTGCAGTACTTGTAACCAGCCACAAGATGCCACTCTCTCAGGTGCAGATGTCAGGTTGAGTCTGCCAGCAGTATTGCAGACAGTGATGGGGTTAATGGTTGTGATGACAGCCCACAGAGGGTGGGCACATTAGGAAAATCCCTGCTTAGTTTCCAGAAGCAGGAAGTGATGGGTCAGAAAGAGTTGGGACAGTGAACCGTACGGGCAGCCTGGTTATATGGTGGCTGCTGGGGTAGACGGGAGCTCCGTACCCTCAGATAGTAGGATCACCAGTATGAAGATCTCCCTACGCAAGAGTCCTGTTAGCCAGCCAGAGAAACTCAACGGAGGTATTGAGTACCCGGGACACTTTCAGTCTGCAGGCAGCAGAGGAAGATAGGACTCCAGGCTAAGACGTGGGGGAGATATAGGATCCAGATACACTGTTGATATTGAGGAAGATTCTCTTGGGCTAGAGATTAGAGTCACAGAGATGCCTCACTTAAAGAGGAAACCAGGGCTGAAGATGTTGCCAATGCCTGTGAGGGAGATGATAACCTATCGGGCCTTATCTGCTTGTAAATACTGTATATATTCCTCTTCCCCAAGCAAAGTCCAAGTTATAGTTAAGAACCTCGTGTCCTCTGAATTTATTGCTGCCCTGGTCCCAGAAGAGAAATGCCTGGAGACAGCCGCGATCGGATGGTCTGAAGTAAGTGGAGAGCAACACATACACAGCCACACATCAGAGGGAGGACACGTATTGTCTGTAGGGTGCCAGAGTGAGCAGGGGCTACAGCTCACCCACGACTATCTCACTGAGGCGCCTTACAACAGCACACTACACACACCCAAGGACAAGCACGTCTCCATATTTCTGTAACGGGACAGGGTGATGAAGAAAACACTGTGGCACTCGCCCATGACAACCACCCAGCCCCCCGTTACACACTTGTATTGAGTGAGGCCACGCCCTCTAGTCAGACACACCCACTGGGCGGCCGCATCACTAGTCAGGGCAAGGAGCAAGGCCGTGGCCACTGGCCGGAAATATGTATAACGCATATTCACTTATCGATTTGTACCAGACAACCCCTTTAAACTGAGTTCATGTTGCATATTCAGTCTGTATTTTCCACAGATTTATGCCATGTTCACATGTAGCCTAAATTCTGCAGTTTTACTGCTGCTTTTCATCAGTATGTTTTCTGCCGATGTCGGCACCAAAATACGCACTAACACTCTTCTGTGACTATTGTATCTTCAAGTTTTTTTATTCGTTTTCTTCTTTATTTGATGCATTTTTGGTGCACATTTGAAGCAGTGTTTTTATTAGTGCAATTTTAGTACATAAAAGCTTTGATTGTGCACATAAATAAGCTGCGGCGGTTTTAACAAGCATTGTTTCAGGCTTCCCATAGAGGCGTATAAAGAAAAATCAAAGTTCAACAGCGTCTTTAAACATACAGTGGGCAGGAGTTTTGATGGAATCATATCCACTTTACTTGGACAGTTAAATACACAAAAAACACATCAGAAAAGCGCAGTAGTTAGGCTACGTGTGAACGTGGCTTTTCAGCCCCTCTGTATCGCAAATCTGCTCATATTTCTCCATGTATTAATGTTTTATGTGTGCTTTTCGTTGTGGAAATGCAACAAAAAAGGAACATGTCCAGAAAGGGGTTTAACCTGAAAATTCAGGGTCACCATTGAAATAAATGAGTAAAATCCACACGAAAAAGGTGCGTTTCCGCAACAAAAATTGACAATCTGGTTTAAAAAATGCAACAAAAGCCAATTTCCTTGCAAACTTTACTCCCCAGACCACCTCACAAAACAGAAAAACGCATTTGGATGAGATTAAGTTAAAACTCATCTACATTGCTACATTGCAATTTACTAGCATTAAACCTGCTCCAAAAACGCAACGTGTAAACCTGGCCTGGTGTATAAAATATATTCTTATGAAAAAATAATAAGAAAAGGTGCAAAATCGGTACATATATTATGCTAAGGGTTAAAAAGAAAACTGCAGACTGCTAGGAAGTATCGGAACCTACAGTCCCTGATGATCCCAGAATAATGCATTATGTCTGTATATTGACCACTGCATTCGAGCACCTACACATTAATGTAAAACTATAGGAGTGCTGGCCTCTTATGTTTTTTTGCTTTGTGCAATTTGCATACATGGTGTTTCGGGGTGTTGCCCCTCATCAGTACAAAGTATGAGATTTGATTTGGCTAGCAAATTGAGATTCTGGTTTTGCTTTTATCCGAAGTCATACTGTAAGGCTTGTTAAAGAGTTGATATTGACTTTTAGGATTGCTGCTTCTAGTAAGTGGCGCTAGAGTTCTAGTCCTCTTCCTCTTTGAAGAGACAATTTGTATATTTAATTTCCCGGAGAAGCATGCATGTCAGGGGCTACAAAGTAATTGGACAAATTAACTTTACCATAAATAAAATGTTCATTTGTAATACTTTGTAGAGAATTCTTTGCAGGCAATGATTGCCTGAATAAATCCTCCAAAAGAAGGAAGTACCAACAGTAGATTAGCGGTATACCCTAGTATACCCAAATAGACTGATAGAATCCCAAATGAAGGCCAAAGACAGTAATGTCGCATATACATAATAATCACTTTATTTAGAAGTTAAATAATAAAAAAACAAGAGACAAAGACATATTAACAGTGTTTATAAAAACAGCTCAGGAGGGGAAGGGGTATGTCCAAGAAGATATAATATTAATTAAAACCTTTCCAAATTAAATATATCACTAGAATAAAATGAATACATCCATGATTAGCTATACTCACCACAAATTTCATATAGTTTTAATACTAGTATAATGACAAAGTATTCAATAATTGAAAGCGTGCATATCAGTAATTGAGCAAATTTCATAAAGTTCTAATACTTGTACAATGACAATATGCTCAATGATTGCTGGTATATGATTAAGATACAAAGGCTGCTATCAAGGGTGATACACCTAAAGTGCTATAAGTACAATTAAGCAATAATTTTGCAAGACTAAATGCTCATTTTAGCAAGTCAGATACAAATAATGGAAGGTATAGCAATACATAGCATTGACAAAATATAAGGACATACCACAACCCCCTCACACCACTCCAACGTCAATGCGCTATCGCTTCATCAGGAAGTGTGGTGGAAGGGGGAAGAAACATCATATATATAGTATAATGGCAGCTGCCCATAATTACCAATGAGGAAACGCCATGTTCCAGGCGCAGCCATTCACGCATGCACATGGCAATCACATCCGGAGTAAAGGACAAGGCACACGTCACTGAAGGGTGTGATGCCATTCATGACGTGCCACAGAGTCAATCCACTGTGGATGAGAGCCGGGTGTATGCGTGCTGCGAAGCACAGCCTTCCCTTCAGCAATCTTAGTAAATAGAAGAATGCAAAGATATTTGGTTAAGAATTCCAGGCAAAAAGTACCTTGTGCAAAAAGGAGGTGCTAGTGCATATGGAAATGTGTGGTGTATAATATCTCACTTTAATAACATGCTCTGAAGAGATCATTTGCATATTTAATCTCCCAGAGCAGCATGCAAGCCATTTAAGCCTCCTCATACTGGCGTAGCAGACCTGGCATGTCACTCTCCACAAGGAGAAAACTTACCTCTTAGATCCCAGTCTTAGCCTTTCACCCAGCCAAATTAGATCTCATACTTTGCACTGACGAAGGGCAATACCACCAAACACTGTGTCTGCAAGTTGAGATTCTGATTTGGCTTTTATATTGCAAGGCTCATGGAAGGGTCGAGTCATATTGCAAGGCTCGTTAAAGGGTCAATATTGTCTTGTAGGATTGCTACTTCCAATAGGTGGCACTAGAGTTCAAGTTCTCTTCCTCTTTGAAGAGACAATTTGCATATTTATCTTCCCAGGGGAGCATGCAAGGCATTTAAGTCTCCTCATACTGGCGTGCCAGTCTTAAGAATGTGAAATGCATAATCGATGTGGTTGAGATCTGGTGAATTATGCAGAGGATTGAAGTCTGCATATGGACTATGAGAATGTATTGCCTTTTCATTGAGGTGATGACCTAACAATCTTTGAGCAGGCAGATATTCTTTGTCATAAAAGAGCAAATCCGCACTTGGATTCTAATTTACTCACGTTGCTTATTTAATCCTAAATACAATGGGGCTGATTAAAAGTGTTGTCCACTACTATTCAAAATAGCCCAATGTGTTTTTATGATGAAAAGAAACTTCTTTCCAATTACCTCCCGCTGCTGTTTCTGCCTGTGAGCGGCGCTATCACTAGCCGCTCACAGGCAGCACGTGACTCCCCACTGAAGTCACGTCAAGTGAGGCGTGACTCAGCGCTGGGGTCCCCACGGTGGCTGCTGGGTTGTGGGCGGGGTTGCCCCGCATGTCACACCCAGCATCCACTGCGCGCTTTCCCAATGAAAGGGGAGAGGGAGAGCGCGCGGTGGAAGCTGGGTGTGACGCGCGGGGTAACCCCGCCCACAACCCAGCAGCCACCGTGGAACGCAGAAGGGGGACCCCCGGCTGCATCCGGAATCATGACGTGACGTCAGCGGATGTCAGAGCCAGTTGCAGCCAGGGATCACGGGATGCCTGTGAACGACCAGTGATAGCGCCACTCACAGGCAGAAACAGCAGAGGAAGGTAATTAGAAAGAAGCTTCTATTCAGCATAAAAATACATAGCTATTTTGAATAGTAGTGGACAAAGGCTGGTGTTTTGCATGGCAGTGTTAATGAAGGGCTAGCTGGAGAACAGTGCCCCAAATTCATTAAGAGGCCCATGTGTGGCACCCCTGCGGGTCCAGTTGCCACAGAGGTACTGCATCTCAGCCAGAGGTGTGGTACCCCACTCTCGGGTAAGGAGGGAGCATTACCCAGGACCCAACCACTCATATCCAACACTACACCACTTCATAGGGGAAGATCCAGATAGCTCTTAAGGGAGAGCACAGGCCTGGTCCCTGTTAGGAAGGTGGAACTAAGTAGAGGAGGTGGGTGGAGGAGGTAGTTTAGGGGAGCACTGACAGAGGAGTATAAAAGCAAGGGTAGAAACATCTAGAAGGAGTTAGGAGTTCCAGCGGAGTTGAGAGGAGTTCAGTGGAGAGTGAGGAGTAGGGCCCAGTCAGAGAGGTCCAGGAGGAGAGTGAGGAGAGAACACCGGAGCAGTGAGAAGAGCTCCAGAGATAGAAGGGATCCTAGGGGCACGGCGAATGCGGGACGGCACCCGTGCGCCCGAGTTCACGCTGATCGTGAAGGGATCAGGCTGCAGAAGGGGACCGGCCCCAGACTAGTAGAAGACTACAAGACTCAGCTAGCAAACGGGAGTTTGCGGTATCTTCATGTGCTGTAACCAACAACCACACACATTCGCTGAAAAGGTGGCCATATAGGACAAAAGGGACAGACTGGTTGTCGCCCAACAAGGCCCGGGGCCACTGGCTCGGGACACTGTGTGTGAGGTGCAGGGCAGGAGAGAGAGAGAGCCAGCGCAGAGAGAGAGATGACTTGGGAAGATACATAAGAAAGGGGTCCCGTTCAAGTGCACCCAAGTTATTTGCGAGTTGGCTGGATCACTTCCCCAGAGGACACAAGACGATGTGGGCGGTTATAAACCAGTAATTGTAACGTAGAGCAACTTAACAACTGTGAGTAAATACTTGAAGACTGCATCCCCATGTGTCCTTCACTTAATTATTTACTATGCCACCTGCCTTGCACTACACCAACAACATCTACCTCATCAAGTCCTATATACTGCCCTGGGGCTTAGCTCTGCCCGTGGAGAGCTGAACCATCTTTGCTGCGCCACCAACAGCCCCAGTGGATCTGAATAGTAGCGGCGGCCACATATAGCCGCATACCACGGGTGGCGTCACAAACTTTATTCCCTTTTTCTTTATTCCCCCAATTGACTTTCCTTGATTGACCGCCCTGGGCCACGGACCGGGTCACTGCCACCGTGACTACCCCAAATAGAACCGACTGGCCCGGCTACCGAGTACCCCACAGCCCCAGGGGGCGCGTCACATGCGCCATTTAATGAATTTGACTCATCTTCTTAGTGCAGTCTGGCTCTGTGTGCCTTATCAGAAATGCTTTTCCTAGTATGTATCAAGCACTGGCTCTATCATTTCAGCTAGGTATGTTTTATTCTGGAATGCTGTTTGTGGCGCCCCTGAGGGTTCGACCGCCACAGGGATGCCGCACTTCTCTAATGGAGTGTAGTGTTCCTCCTCTGAGGTAAGAACAGCGGGATGGTCGGGACCCAACTCTTGCATCCAACACCACATTTCTCCACCAGAGGGGGCTAGTATGCTCTAGGTGCTGCCCTCCTGGTTACAGGGAGACTGGGAAACCAAGAGTTAGGGGAACCAGTTAGTGGGTGAGGGTGGAGGACTCACAATTTAGTGACACTTAATAATTTCATATTTAATACACAGCCATCTTGGCTCATGGTCTGTTCTCGTTAGAAGTCTCTGTACTGTGGTACCCCACGCTGAACGTGGATCCTGTGTAGACCTGCAGTGGAGGGGGACGCGGCCCTCGTACCTTAGCCTTGGGGTCGAAGGCGGGTTGCAGATAATGAAGGTCTCAACCCGGTCAAGGACCATAATCAAGAAGGTCCGGAGCTCAGGAGTGTAGCTCCATAGCAAATGGATCTCAGGAAGGATGCAGACGGAGCGGTGTACGCCACCTGTCCTCTCTATGCTGATCTAGTCAGAGGGATTCTGGCTGCAAAATGGCATACCGGCCCCCGACACCTGATCTTGCTACTCCACGTCCTGGTCAGGGAAGCCCAGGTAGGCCCTGAGGATCCCAGCGGGTATCAGAAGGAATGGCGCTGCCACACGTGCCCTTTTTCTGAGAGGAGTTCAGAGGGAGACCCGGCCTATTTACACACATACAGACAGGAAAGGACTCGGTCTGTAGTTCAGGAACACTCTGGTGCGGGGTCCCGATTGAATGCTGGACTTGCTCGGAGGTAGTCGGATCCCCGTCCCCGGTGACCGCAGGACTCCGCGGGGAGCAGGCAGTCGCCTTCCTTCTGCCATCTCTAATGTGAGTAAAGCCTTGGAAGTTCACCCCTATGGACTCTGGACTGTTTATTATGCGCTACACCGCATGACGAGGCACCCGTACTCCTCTACTACTACCCTCTCCATCCTGTCTCTCTGCCCTGAGGCCCTGCTCCGCCTGTGGGGAGTAGTAACAACGATGGCTGCCATAACATCCTGCCTCAGCTGACTGCCATAACATCCTGCCTCAGCAGCGCTGGTGGCCATCACCAGGTGCCACAGGTGGCGTAGTCGTAAATCAGCCACTCAACCCGGATAAGCTCACACCATCCTTTTTAAATTGTGACGACCCTGAGCATGGAGCGGGTCCGGGCCACAGCTGCACCCCATCTCTCCATCACAGGACCCGACTCCGAGTCCCCCATCTCCCAGGGTAAACAAGGGCTTCCGAGAAGAGGCGTCACACTGCTCATCCTTCGTAGTCGAAGATGACCATGACTTCGGGGTTTAGAGGTGAATCAGTGGCTGTGGGTCCGGAGGTGACTTATGAGTAGAGATGAGCGGTGTTCGACTAGAACTGTTCGCCAATCTCAAATTCGAGCTGTTTTGGGCGGTGTTCGAGTTGTTCGACGAACCCGAACGATTTGCAAAAAATTCAGCTGTTCGAGGTTATGTTCGATAACTGTTCGTGCACCAAAAGCGTGTCCTGCATGTCTGGCGCTATTTAGAGCACCAATCATGCAGGGATTGTCTGCCACTCACTGTAATGCCACAGCCATGGTGGTTGTGGCATTACAGTGATTGCCCAAATCGATGGGAACAGTGCCAACAGTGAAACATGAAAAGCCGGCAATTCATCAGCGGCATACACCGGTACCCGACAATTTAGAACCGAAAGAATAGAGCTTCACACATAGATTAGATAGATAGAAACATGTCAGTCACATATATATGAAGTACAGTGACAGTGTTGCTTACTGTACTTGTCATTTAGTGTAAAGGATTTATCAAAAAAAATAATAGTGTTTTCATGCACCGTCTCTTTAAAAAAGCCAGCAGGCAATTCAGCATCTGTACCCGACAATTTATAACAGACAGAATAGAGCATCACACATAGATTAGATAGATAGAAACATGTCAGTCACATATATATGAAGTACAGTGACAGTGTTGATTACTGTACTTGTCATTTAGTGTAAAGGATTTATTTAAAAAAATAATAGTGTTTTCATGCACCGTCTCTTTAAAAAAGCCAGCCGGCAATTCAGCATCTGTACCCGACAATTTAGAATAGAAGGAATAGAGAATCACACATAGATTAGGTAGATAGAAACATGTCAGTCACATATATATGAAGTACAGTGACAGTGTTGCTTACTGTACTTGTCATTTAGTATAAAGGATTTATTAAAAAAAATAATAGTGTTTTCATGCACTGTCTCTTTAAAAAAGCCGGCCGGCAATTCAGCATCTGTACCCAACAATTTAGAATAGAAGGAATAGAGAATCACACATAGATTAGGTAGATAGAAACATGTCAGTCACATATATATGAAGTACAGTGACAGTGTTGCTTACTGTACTTGTCATTTAGTATAAAGGATTTATTAAAAAAAATAATAGTGTTTTCATGCACTGTCTCTTTAAAAAAGCCGGCCGGCAATTCAGCATCTGTACCCAACAATTTAGAATAGAAGGAATAGAGAATCACACATAGATTAGGTAGATAGAAACATGTCAGTCACATATATATGAAGTACAGTGACAGTGTTGCTTACTGTACTTGTCATTTAGTATAAAGGATTTATTAAAAAAAATAATAGTGTTTTCATGCACTGTCTCTTTAAAAAAGCCGGCCGGCAATTCAGCATCTGTACCCGACAATTTAGAATAGAAGGAATAGAGAATCACACATAGATTAGATAGATAGAAACATGTCAGTCACATATATATGAAGTACAGTGACAGTGTTGATTACTGTACTTGTCATTTAGTGTTAAAATAAAGGATTTATTTAAAAAAAAATTGGCGTGGGGATCCCCATAATTTTAGGCTCTAGCGGAGGTTAACCAGACGGCTGGGGCAGATGTTTGAAGCCTGGGAAGGGGGTAATACCCACGGAGCTTCCCAGGCTACTAATATCAGCCCCCAGCGGAATACCTAGCCTTTACTAGCTATTAAAATGGGGGACCCCTCAAAAAAATGACGTGGGGTCCCCCCTATTTTAATAGCTAGCAAAGGCTAGGCAGACAGCTGGGGGTTGATATTAATAGCCCAGGAAGGGTTCCATGAATATTGGCCCCCTCCCAGGCTAGAAACACCAGCCGTCAGCCGCCCCAGAAATGGCGCATCCTTAGGATGCGCCAATTCTGGCACTTAGCCTCGCTCTTCCCACTGCCCTGTAGCGGTGGCAGTGGGGTAATAGGGCTGGGGTTGATGTCAGCTTATAATGCCAGCTGACATCAAGCCCAGGTTAGTAATGGAGAGGCGTCTATAAGACACCCCCATTACTAACCCCATAGTCAAAGTTAAAAGAAAACACAAACACCCAGAATAAAGTCCTTTAATTGAAATAAAGACACATTCCTTTATTGTTCTAAATTAAACCATACTTACCATCACGCCCATTCCAGCTGAAGCCAACGATCTCCTGCAATAAAAGAAAAATAATAAAGCAACCTCATCCTTACCTTTCCATGGTTCCCACGACGGCTTCAGCTCTGCTACATCGAGATAACAGGCTGGACCGCAGCAGAACGCTGCCATCCAGCCTGTCATCCCGCAGACACTGAGAAGCGCAGGCATGCTTGCGCTCTGCAGTGTCTGGCTGTGACGGCATAAAGATGAGACGAGTTCATGTCCAATGAACTCGGCGCACCTCATGCACGTCACTGACAGCGTGGGAGAATTCTCCTGCACTCAGCACTTCAGCGTGAGAATTCTCCCACGCTGTCAGTGACGTACATGAGGTCAGCTGAGTTCATTGGACATGAATGAGCTCACCTCATGCACGTCACTGACAGCGTGAGAGAATTCTCACGCTGTAGCGCTGAGTGCAGGAGAATTTTCCCACGCTGTCAGTGACGTGCATGAGGTGAGCTGAGATCATTGGACATGAATGAGCTCACCTCATGCACGTCACTGACAGCGTGGGAAAATTCTCCTGCACTCAGCGCTTCAGCGTGAGAATTTTCCCACGCTGTCAGTGACGTGCATGAGGTGAGCTCATTCATGTCCAATGAACTCAGCTGACCTCATGTACGTCACTGACAGCGTGGGAGAATTTTCACGCTGAAGTGCTGAGTGCAGGAGAATTCTCCCACGCTGTCAGTGACGTGCATGAGGTGCGCCGAGTTCATTGGACATGAACTTGTCTCATCTTTATGCCGTCACAGCGAGACACTGAGGAGCACAAGCATGCCTGCGCTTCTCAGTGTCCGCGGGATGACAGGCTGGATGGCAGCTTTCTGCTGCGGTCCAGCCTGTCATCTCGATGTAGCAGAGCTGAAGCTGTCGTGAGAACCATGGAAAGGTAAGGATGAGGTTGCTTAATTATTTTACTTTTATTGCAGAAGACATTGGCTTCAGCTGGAATGGGCGTGACGGTAAGTATGGTTTAATTTAGAACAATAAAGAATTGTGTGTTTATTTCAATTAAAGGACTTTATTCTGGGTGTTGTGTTTTTTTAAATACTTTACTAGAAATTCATGGTGGTCATGTCTAATATTGGCGTGACCCCATGAATTTCGGGCTTAGGGCCAGCTGATAATGCCAAGCTGGCCTTAACCCCTTTATTACCCAGTGAGCCACCGCACCAGGGCCCTGGATGAGTTGGGTACAGCGCCAGAAGATGGCGCTTCTATGAACGCGCCATTTTCTGGGGCGGCTGCGGACTGCAATTTGCAGCGGGTGGGGCCCAGAAAGCTTGGGCCTCCCTGCGCTGCGGATTCCAGCTCCCAGCTGCCTAGTTGTACCTGGCTGGGCACAAAAATAGGGCGAAGCCCCACACATTTTTTTTTTTAATTATTTCATGAAATTCATGGAATAATTAAGAAAAAAAGGGCTTCCCTATATTGTTGTGTCCAACCAGGTACAAATAGGCAGCTGGTGGTTGGGGGCAGCCTGTCCCTGCCTGCTGTACCTGGCTGGACACAAATATAGTGCGAAGCCCCACGTCAATTTTTTTTTAATTATTTCATGAAATATTTTTTTTAAAAAAGGGCTTCCCTATATTGTTGTGTCTGGCCAGGTACAAATAGGCAGCTGGTGGTTGGGGGCAGCCCGTTCCTGCCTGCTGTACACAAATATAGGGCGAAGCCCCACGCCAATTTTTTTTAAATTATTTCAGGAAATTCAAGAAATAATGAAAAAAAAATTGATGTGGGGCTTCGCCCTATATTTGTGTCCAGTCAGGTACAGCAGGCAGGAACGGGCTGCTCCCAACCACCAGCTGCCTATTTGTACCTAGCCGGACACAACAATATAGGGAAGCCCTTTTTTTCTTAATTATTCCATGAATTTCATGAATTTAAAAAAAAAATACGTGGAGCTTCGCCCTATTTTTGTGTCCAGCCAGGTACAACTAGGCAGCTGGGGGCTGGAATCTGCAGCGCAGGGAGGCCCAAGCTTTCTGGGCCCCACCCGCTGCAAATTGCAGTCCGCAGCCGCCCCGGAAAATGGCGCGTTCATAGAAGCGCCATCTTCTGGCGCTGTATCCAACTCATCCAGGGCCCTGGTGCGGTGGCTCACTGGGTAATAAAGGGGTTAAGGCCAGCTTGGCATTATCAGCTGGCCCTAAGCCCGAAATTCATGGGGTCACGCCAATATTAGACATGACCACCATGAATTTCTAGTAAAGTATTTAAAAAAAACACAAACACCCAGAAAAAAAGTCCTTTAATTGAAATAAACACACAATTCTTTTATTGTTCTAAATTAAACTCTACTTACCGCCACGTCCATTCCAGCTGAAGCCAATGATCTCCTGCAATCAAAGTAAAATAATAAAGCAACATCATCCTTACCTTTCCATGGCTCCCACGACAGCTTCAGCTCTGCTACATCGAGATGACAGGCTGGACCGCAGCAGAACGCTGCCATCCAGCCTGTCATCCCGCAGACACTGAGAAGCGCAGGCATGGTTGCGCTACTCAGTGTCTGGCTGTGACGGCATCCAGATGAGCCGAGGTCATGTCCAATGAACTCGGCTCACCTCATGCACGTCACTGACAGCGTGGGAAAATTCTCACGCTGAAGCGCTGAGTGCAGGAGAATTTTCCCACGCTGTCAGTGACGTACATGAGGTGAGCCGAGTTCATTGTCGACTCATCTGGATGCCGTCACAGTCAGACACTGAGGAGCGCAAGCATGCCTGCGCTTCTCAGTGTCTGCAGGATGACAGGCTGGATGGCAGCGTTCTGCTGCGGTCCAGCCTGTCATCTCGATGTAGCAGAGCTGAAGCTGTCCTGGGAACCATGGAAAGGTAAGGATGAGGTTGCTTTATTATTTTTCTTTTATTGCAGGAGATCGTTGGCTTCAGCTGGAATGGACGTGATGGTAAGTATGGTTTAATTTAGAACAATAAAGAATTGTGTCTTTATTTCAATTAAAGGACTTTATTCTGGGTGTTTGTGTTTTTTTTTTAACTTTGACTATGGGGTTAGTAATGGGGGTGTCTTATAGACGCCTCTCCATTACTAACCTGGGCTTGATGTCAGCTGGCATTATAAGCTGACATCAACCCCAACCCTATTACCCCCTGCCACCGCACCAGGGCAGCGTGGAAGAGCGAGGCTAAGTGCCAGAATTGGCGCATCCTATGGATGCGCCATTTCTGGGGCGGCTGACGGCTGGTGTTTCTAGCCTGAGAGGGGGCCAATATTCATAGCTCCCTTCCTGGGCTATTAATATCAGCCCCCAGCTGTCTGCCTAGCCTTTGCTAGCTATTAAATTAGGGGGGACCCCACGTCATTTTTTTGGGGGGGTCCTCCATTTTAATAGCTAGTAAAGGCTAGGTATTCAGCTGGGGGCTGATATTAGTAGCCTGGGAAGCTCCGTGGGTTTTACCCCCTTCCCAGGCTTCAAACATCTGCCCCAGCTGTCTGCTTAACCTCCGCTAGAGACTAAAATTAAGGGGAACCCCACGCCAATATTTTTTAATAATAAATCCTTTATTTTAATACTAAATGACAAGTACAGTAACCAACACTATCACTGTACTTATTATATATGTGACTGACATGTTTCTATCTATCTAATCTATGTGTGAAGCTCTATTCTGTCTGTTATAAATTGTCGGGTACAGATGCTGAATTGCCGGCCGGCTTTTTTAAAGAGACGGTGCATGAAAACACTATTATTTTTTTTGATAAATCCTTTACACTAAATGACAATTACAGTAAGCAACACTGTCACTGTACTTCGTATATATGTGGCTGACATGTTTCTATCTAATCTATGTGTGATTCTCTATTCCTTCTATTCTAAATTGTCGGGTACAGATGCTGAATTGCCAGCCGGCTTTTTTAAAGAGACGGTGCATGAAAACACTATTATTTTTTTTAATAAATCCTTTGCAGTAAATGACAAGTACAGTAAGCAACACTGTCACAGTACTTCATATATATGTGACTGACATGTTTCTATCTATCTAATCTATGTGTGAAGCTCTATTCTTTCTGTTATAAATTGTCGGGTACCGCTGCTGAATTGCCGGCCGGCTTTTTTAAAGAGACGGTGCACGAAAACACTATTATATTTTTTAATAAATCCTTTACACTAAATGACAAGTACAGTAAGCAACACTGTCACTGTACTTCATATATATGTGACTGACATGTTTCTATCTATCTAATCTATGTGTGATGCTCTATTCCTTCATGTCTAAATTGTCGGGTACCGGTGTATGCCGCTGCTGAATTGCCGGCCGGCTTTTTTAAAGAAAGCGTCTTCTGAGCAGTTTGTGAGCTTTTGGACACCTTTGAAGGTGTTTTCTATGTGTTCCTATGTGTTTTTGTTTGCCTGCCATTGGTTTTAACGGTGTTCGACGGTGTTCTAAGGTGTTCGACGAACAGTTCGAAGAACAGTTCCTCGAACATCCCGGTGTTCGACGAACCGAACCGAACCCGAACACTACGGGGGTGGCTCAACACTACTTATGAGGCCAATTCGGGCCCTGAAGGCTCACCCACATACGTGACATAAGTAACTAGATGTGATTAGGACAGTAAATACCGCTTGTGCCTTGCGCACAGCTCGCTTTCTTTTTGCCTCAAAGATTCTGCACATGCTCCTTAGGTGATCCTGCGTCGCCATGCAGGACAGTCCAGGGCAAGCGTCTCCCATTTGTTGATGTCGACTCCCAGGTTTTTGAGAGACAATTGAAGGCAGTTTTTGTAACGTTTCTTCTGCCCCCTGACTAAAATAGAGATGAGCAGATTGCTTTGCAGGATTCTGGTTCAGTGTCCAGGTCACTCGTACCTGGCTGATAGATGGGAGGCCTGCCAATCTCTTACCTTTCAGTGTCCTTAGTGTGGCTTTTGATTAGCCAGAGCTGGCGCGACATCATCTGTGCATCACGTCGCACAGATGATGTTTTTCCAGCCCTGACAAATCAATGTAGTTATGTAGAGATCCGATGTGCCAGTGCTCAGAAATCAAGCTTTAAAGCCATATGCAAATTAGCTTGGAAATGCATTGGGGGCGTGTTGATCTACTCAGACTGCATCAATAAGATCCCGATGCACATCCAGGCTAATTTGCATGTGGTTCACAGCTTGATTTCTCAGCACTGGCACATCGGGCCACTACAAAACAGTTATCATTTTTATTGTTGTATTGGGACCTTGACAGACATGCTACTAGTTTTAGTAGTAAAATTGTTTTGGCAAATTCCATTTAAAGATGAAAAAACACTATGTAGCCCAACATGTTTTCCTTCATGATTGAGGCCCTATATGCATAATTGTGATGTTTTGCAAGAAGATTTTAACCATAGCAATAACTTTAGGTGGTACTTATATGTGTTAGTTGGGGATTCTTGAAATATTCATTTAATTGGTGCCCAAGATTTCCTATTACAACTTTTCACAATGTATTTCTTTAATTAAATTGATTGTCCGGGACATTAACATTGATGGCTTATCCTTAACATCTAATATATATAATCGTCTTATCCCGTCTGTCTCTCCTTCTGTCCAGGAAATCCTGCCACGTGGGATTTCAGAAAAAGATGGCGGCCGTTAGAGGCTCATCTGCTGCACGGAGGTCAGCGGCGAGGCAGCTGGGAGATGAGCATTAGTACCCCAACCGGCTACGCCGCTGACCTCCATGCGGCTACCGTCGGGAGATCAGACGGCAAGTGTGAAGGGAGGACCGGGGAGCGGCGCCGCCGGTCGGGATACTTCTGCTGCGAGCAGCCGGTCATCTCCCGGCTGCTCGCAGCGGAAGTACCCGTACAGGCAGAGCCGCTCCCCGGTCCTCACTAATACGATTCGCTGGCCGCGACCAATCAGCGATTTTGGCGCCAAATTTAAACACCGCTCTGCTGATTGGTTGTGGCTGCTGGCTGATTGCGCCCGGTCGGCCGCATACATATTCTAGAATATCCGATGCGTTAGAATCGGGCCACCAGCTAGTAGTTAATAAATGTCTGACTGGTGAGGGTGCGAAAACCCGGCATCCCCCGATGATCAGCTGTTCCCATGTGAGCAGTCGCCACAACTGCTCAGTTACGGAGGTGCACAGCACAGCTCCGTCAACAGAGTGGTGGCCACGGCCAGGTACTGCACATCCACCTCCTATTGATTTGATTTGAATAGGGGAGGGATGTGCTGTACCTAGCTGTGGACACTATGCTGTACAGTCGACGGAGCTGTGCTGTGCCGCTATGGAACTGAGCAGTTCTGGACGCCACCAACACGGGAATAGCTGATCATCACAGGTCCCGGGTGTTGCACCCCCACGGATCAGATATTGATGACCTATACTAAGGAAAGGCCATCAATGTTAATGTCCCGGTCAACCCCTTTAAAGAAACACTTTCTTCACAAGAATGGAGTCCTGTATTTGTGTGATGTCTCTTTCATCATAACAAACTGAATACAATTCTAAAGCTTTTATTAAAGTTTTGCGTAATACTTAGAAGCACAAGTCTCTCATCACTCACTTTCTTTATCTCAGAAGGTTTCTGTAGGAACAGCTTAGCAGTAAGACTTAGGAGGAAAATATACCATGGAATTTTAATCTTGCTTTGCCTTGTTTCCGTTTTTGTAACCTTACTCATGGGACGTCGGGAGCTTGCCAAGTAAATGCCTTAATGCTATTATATCACATAACAATAACAAAACAGAACATTGACAAACAGGCGCACTGGCAGAAAGATTACAACAAGGGCTGTTCACAAAGTTGTTTTGTTCCATAAGCCCCTTATTGGGCACTGATGGTATCTCCCTCCTTTTACTACTTACAAGAAAGTAGTTTTTGTATTTATTTTTTCTTACTTGTCATTGGTGCGGGTGACATATGGGTATAGTTTCCTGTGTGCATAAAAAGATAAAAAGGCCTGCTTTATATACCTGCCTGTTTATATAAGTATACTTACATGCCACATAGCCTCAGGGCACCATCATATACTCACCAGGTGGTGCGTCTTGCCTGGATGGAGTTCATTATATCTGTTGCTTATACACTGCAGAAAGCAGGGTGAATATAATGTAAAATACATATCTATAGTATGAAAGAGTCCTTTACTAATAATTGATGCTGAAAATCCTGCTGACAATTTTGATTAGTAAAATAAGACCATTTCTTCTGTGCTTTAATGTATACATGAAATCAGCATTACACTATAGATGTAACTGGGTTAAATGTAACCAGGTTGAGTTGTATAAACAGTTGCTCCTGTATACATCTTGTGAGGTCCAAAATCCAGGACCATTATATTTTATGCAGGATTCTACATTTTCAAACCTTGGTTGGGTCTTCCAATTTAGCTAGAAGGATAATGCAATGCATGTACAGTCATGGCCAACAGTCTTGAAACTGACCCAAATTTTGGTTTTCACATAGTTTGCTGCTACAGTGTTTTTAGATCCTTTTAGTCAGATGTTTCTATGGTTACTGAAGTACAGTTATCAACATTTCATAAGTTTTTAAACTTTTATCGACAAATACATCTAGTTTATACAAAGACTTTGTTAGGCTTACCTGGTGCAGTGAACTCTGGAAGCCGCAGGCCAGGGTGGGCACACCAACATGGGCACACCAACCTAGCGCATTTATATAGAGAGGACACAGCCAGTGCAGGGCAGCACTCAGAAATAGGCAAAGGGATCACATATGTAAAGTACAGCTGAGAGACTATAATGAACAAAGTCCAATTTAGTCTGTGAACCAATGCCATTTGACAAGTAGCTGACAAGGCTGAATGTGTGCAGCAACTCAGAAGTCTTGTAGGGTGAGAGCACAGAATGCACTCAAACACAAGACTATGAGTCTTAATCCTAAAACACAGGTGTGTGTCTTAGGCTATGTTCACATCACAATAACAAACAACCAAGTTGCATGTCAAAAAAATTGTGAGGCACTCCACTAGGATTAGTGTAGTGGATCACATAAGGAAGAACCAACTCAAAATACTAACAAGAAAAACAGGAGGAAGCAGAGAATAAGGATTTACAAATTTGTAATGTTTATTAGTCAATGACTACAAAAGATTTTGCATAAAGATAGATGGATGACATGTCAGTAGTTATGAGTGAGCACTAAAATGCTCGGGTGCTCGATGCTCGGGTCAAGCACATTGGAATACTCGGGTGCTCGACCCAAACAACGAGCCAAATGTATGTCTATGGGAAACTCGAGCATTTTTCAGGCGTCTCCCCCCGGCGGTCTGCAGAAGGCCTAAAAATTGCCCAAATCGATGGGAACAGTAAAGCAAAATAAATAACCAAAAACAAAAATGCTCCTCCACACCTTGGACTATGTTCACACGTAGAGTTTTTGGTGCGTTTTTTCACTTTTGCTTTGCTTTCAACCGTGACAAATGCATTCACCAGGAAATGTAATTTTAAAATTTTACAACATTATCTGGCCATGTGGTGTGTGAGATATCATCAGACACATCGTGTTTCATTTATGAAGGAGGGACTCTGAAAGACACAAAGCCTATTTTTATAGGGCCATCAGGCGGCCTTTATAAGGGCCAGCAGTCGGCCCTCACTATTCTTAGAGAGCCATCAGCCGGCTTTGTTTTATTGTTCCCATTACTAAAGAGTGGGTCTCCTATACTATTATTGCGTATGCAGTGAGCGGCAGGACTGCCCAAAATTTGGACATACCACTTTGAAAATTTGGATGCACCCCAATACCCCTTTGAAGAGCCTTTCAGGAGGGCCTCCTGAAAACAATGTTACCATTATTAGGAAGTGGGTCTCCCATTGTGTTTGCCTATGCAGTGAATGCAAGGGCTGCCAAAAATTGGGAGGCACTCCCTTGGAAGAGACGTGGAGGAGGGCCTTGTGAGAGTACCCTGCGCCTCAGGGCTTGTGCGATGGGAGGAGCTGAGAAAATTCTCCCAGAACTTTGACATTGTTCCCCTGCCTCTGCTGGATTGAAGTTGTGTCTCTCTTGCCTATACTCCTTGGTTGTCCAACGAAGTGTGACCTCTGACGCCAGCGTTTTCAGATGGGAATTTATTTAATAGTTCCGCAACAAAGGCCTTCTGGTACAGCCCGATTTTTGTAGACCTGTCCGCCTCAGGAATAAGAGATATAAAGTTCTCCTTGTAACGTGGGTTACCAACCAGTAATGACTGTCACACAAAATTTTGAGAACGTGAGGGTCATGGGAAAGGCAACATAACATAAACTCAGCCATGCATGCTAGACTACTAACAGGCAAGACTTCCGTGTCCTCATCAAGAGGATGACTGACCATGCTGTCCTCCTCATCCTCATCCTCCTCTCTGTCCTCTGGCCATCCACGCTGAACAGACAGTATGACAGCTGAGCAGGTAGTACTGTCTATAGTGCATGAAACTAGCTCCTGTTCTTCCTCTTCCTCATTGTCCCCCAATCCACGTTGGGATGAGATGAGGCTGGGGTGTGTAATCACCCTATATGGTTCCTTGCTCCATCTCATCGTGCTCCACCTGCAATGCATCCTCTTTGATTGTGAGCAGAGAGCGTTTCAGAAGACAGAGAAGTGGGATAGTGACGCTAATTATGGCGTCATCGCCGCTCACCATCTGGGTGGAGTCCTCAAAGTTTTAGAGGATGGTACATATGTCTGACATCCATGTCCACTCCTGAGGTCTTATGTGTGGAGTCTGAACTGAATACCGATGGCCTTGTTGATGCTGGTACTCAACAACTGCCCTCTTCTGCTCACAAATCCTTCCCAACATCTGCAGTGTTGAGTTCCAAAGCGTGAGGAAATCACATACCAGTCTGTGAGCCGGAAGTTGCAAACGCTGCTGAAACACGGCAAGGGCAGCGGAAGCTGTAGGTGACTTTCTAAAATGGGCACACAGGCGGCGTATTTTAACAAGCTGATCCAGCAGCTCCGGGTAGGATTTGAGAAACCGCTGAACCACGAGGTTAAGCACATGGGCCAGGCATGGTACGTGTGTGAGCTCGCCTTGCCTCAGAGCCGCCACCAGGTTCCGGCCATTGTCACACACGACCATGCCTGGCTGTAGGTTCAGCGGTGTGAGCCACAGATCTGCCAGCTCTTTCAGGCAACATTTTGAGCGCAAGCAGTAGTGAAATGTGAGGATTTAGTAGTGTGGCCTGTGGGGCATTGGCTGCGTATTTGCACTTGTGTTGCAAGGACTGGGGTGTGGACAAGTGAACGCTGTGCTGGGACAAGGACGTGGGCGTACTTCCTGATGCTGCTACTTGAGAGTGTGCTTTGACAGGTGCAGGGCTGGAGGCATCTTCGCATGCACCATGGACAGGGGATTGGCTTGCATGCACAACAGCGGAAGAAGCAATGGTGCCACCCGCAGACACTGTTCCTGGACCCTGGGGTTCGGCCCACAAAGTCGGGTGCTTTGCTATCATGTGCCTGATCATGCTGGTGGTGGTCAGGCTGCTAGTTTTGCCACCCTTGCTGATGCTGGCCTGGCAGGTGGTGCAAATGGCCTTTTTGGGGTTATCGGCAGAGTCTTTAAAAAACAACCAGACTCGGGAAGACCTAACAGTTGTACTGGCAACTTCCTTCGTGTTGGTGTTACGGGGAACGGTTGCCTGCCTTCTGTCTGCGGCCACTACACTGCTTCTTCCTGCCTGTCGGGGTGCTCAGCCTCCCCCCCCCCCGTGTGCTGCTCTCCTCGCTCTGCATGCCTTCCTGCCAGGTTGAGTCAGTTACTATATCATCCACCACCTCGTCTTCCACTTCCGCACCCTGGTCCTCCTCCTGACTTTCTGGCAATTGTGTCTCATCATCGTCCACCTCTTGTGACACTTTCCCACCGTCGCCTTCGTGTGACCGTGGCTGCTCAAATATCTGGGCATCGCTACATGCGATCTCCTCTTGCCTCGCTTCAAGTGGACCGGGCGAGAGACCCGAATCTAAAAATGGAAAAGTGAACAGCTCTTCAGAGTGTCCAAGTGTGGGATCATTTGTCTCCGGGCACTCGGCATGTTGTGAGGAAGGAGGATCAGGGTGAAGAATGTGCGGTCCAAACTCACAGCTACTGAGACTTAACCGTGTGGAAGACAGGGTGGTGGTGGTGGTGGCTAAGTGACTGGAAGCATTATCTGCTATCCAACCAACAACCTTTTGACACTGCTCTGGGTTCAATAGTGGTGTACTGCGGTCCCCTAGGAATTGGGACAGGAAGGTCAGACGAGAAGATGTGGGTGTTTGTTGTGGCACAATTTCAGCTTGCCCACAGCCTTGGCCTCGGCCTCTGCATGCACCATCACCATCACGTCCAGTTCCCTGTCCCTTGCCACGTGCGTTGCCAATTTTAAATGGAGGACAATATCTTCCACGGTCACTACAAAAGACTGAACTTGGAGCAAACTTATATGTGATCCGTGTGACGGACAAACCACAGTTTTAAATACCTGACCTGTAGGTAACTATTTTGAACAGCAAAATGGTGTCAATTGCTTCACTGACACACTGAAGCAAATTTTTAATGGAGGTCAGAAATGGCAGTATTTTCTGAAAACGTATATGTGATCCGTGTGACGGAGAAAACACAGTTTTAAGTACCTGGCTTGTAGGTAACTATTTTGAACAGCAATCTCGTGTCAATTGCTTCACTGACACACTGAAACAAATTTTTAATGGAGGTCAGAAATGGCAGTATTTTCTGAAAATGTATATGTGATCCGTGTAACGGAGAAAACACAGTTTTAAATACCTGGCCTGTAGGTAACTATTTTGAACATCAAGCCGGTGTCAAAAACTTCACTGACACAGTGAAAACAAATTTGAATGAAGGCCAAAAATGGCAGTATTTTCTGAAAACGTATATGTGATCCGTATGACGGACAAACCACAGTTTTAAATACCTGGCCTGTAGGTAACTATTTTGAACAGCAAAATGATGTCAATTGCTTCACTGACACACTGAAACAAATTTTTAATGGAGG
Organism: Phyllobates terribilis; assembly: GCF_046119375.1. Taxonomy (NCBI): domain Eukaryota; kingdom Metazoa; phylum Chordata; class Amphibia; order Anura; family Dendrobatidae; genus Phyllobates; species Phyllobates terribilis. The sequence goes on along the minus strand of NW_027362761.1, from coordinate 401,293,998 downwards.
TCAGAAATGGCAGTATTTTCTGAAAAACGTATATGTGATCCGTGTGACGAAGAAAACACATTTTAAATACCTGGCCTGTAGTTAACTATTTTGAACAGCAATCCGGTGTCAAAAACTTCGCTGACACAGTGAAAAGAAATTTGAATGGAGGCCAAAAATGGCAGTATTTTCTGCAAATGTATATGTGATCCGTGTGACGGAGAAAATACAGTTTTAAATACCTGGCCTGTAGGTAACTATTTTGAACAGAAATCTGGTGTTAATTGCTTCACTGACACACTGAAAAAATTTTTTAATGGAGGTCAGAAATGGCAGTATTTTCTGAAAACGTATATGTGATCCATGTGATGGAGAAAACACAGTTTGAAATACCTGTCCTGTAAGTAACTATTTTGAACAGCAATCTAGTGTCAATTGCTTCACTGACACACTGAAACTAATTTTTAATGTAGATCAGAAATGGCAGTATTTTCTGAAAACGTATATGTGATCTGTGTGACGGAGAAAACACAGTTGTAAATACCTGGTCTGTAGGTAACTATTTTGAACCGCAATCTGGTGTCAATTGCTTCACTGACACACTGAAAAAAATTTTAATGGAGGTCAGAAATGGCAGTATTTTCTGCAAACGTATATGTGATCCGTGTGACAGGTAAAACAGTTTTAAATACCTGACCTGTAGGTAACCATTTTGAACCGCAAACCGGTGTCAAAAACTTTGCTGACACAGTGAAAAAAATGTTGAATGGAGGCCAAAAATGGCAGTATTTACTGAAAACGTATATGTGATCCGTGTGACGGAGAAAACACAGTTTTAAATACCTGGCCTGTAGGTAACTATTTTGAACAGCAATCTGGTGTCAATTGCTTCACTGACACACTGAAACAAATTTTTAATGGAGGTCAGAAATGGCAGTATTTTCTGAAAACGTATCTGTGATCCGTTTGACGAAGAAAACACAGTTTTAAATACCTGGCCTGTAGGTAACTATTTTGAACATCAAACCGGTGTCAAAAACTTCGCTGACACAGTGAAAAAAAATTTAAATGGAGGCCAAAAATGGCAGTTTTTTCTGAAAACGTATATGTGATCCGTGTGACAGAGAAAACACAGTTTTAAATACCTGGCCTGTAGATAACTATTTTGAACAGCAATCTGGTGTCAATTACTTCACTGACACAGTGAAAAAATTTTTTAATGGAGGTCAGAAATGGCAGTATTTTCTGAAAACGTATATGTGATCCGTGTGACGGATAAAACAGTTTTAAATAGCTGGATTTTTAGCGCTGTAAGATAGAAAGGACCTGGCTGTATTCTGCAGTGCCAACAAGAAAATGGCGCAGAAAAACTGTGTTCTCTGGATTGCTTTTTAAGCTAATAATGAGGATTATGATCGAAAAAAAAATTATTCCTGGCCCCTGAGACCTGGGCCTTTGTCTAGAAATTTCTAACAGCAGCAGAAGGCAGAACTAGAATGCAGCCTCTTGTGCTATATGCACTGCAGTCTGCTATATACATTGCCTGCCTGCCTATATACACTGCCTGCCTGATATCTCTGCAGATGGACTAGTTTGTTTGTTGAGATGGATATGTGTCTCTAATATTGTTTGGTACACCTACACTAACTAGAAACAAGCAAATCTCTCCCTAGCTTAGCAGAAGCTCTCCCTACACTGTCTGATTCCGGAGTGACTGTGACGAGCATGGCGGCGCCAGATCTGATATAGACCTGATGGCGCTGTGCAGCCAGCCAATCACTGTAATGCCACAACCACCATGGCTTCGGCATTACAATGAGAGCCAATCAACATGCAGGGAGGGGACCCGAGCATCCGCCCGAGCATCTCGCAAGTACTCGGCGATCTCCGAGCATCTTGAGTACTGAGATGCTCGGGCGAGTACCAAGTACTTGCGAGTATGCTCGCTCATCACTACATGTCAGCCATAAGACATCAGAACCAAAAAGCAGGGGAGTGGTTCCCGGGAGAGGGTGGGGAGGGGTCTTCAGGTAATTAACCCGTCCACTCATATTCTTACTAAAGCCCAAATGGAGGTGATGAGCAGGGGTTTCACGTTTTCCCCTACTCTTTCTTACTTTACAGCTGTAAAGGATCTGCAGTTCTTCTCCCACAAGCTCATCCTCAAGAAATGACACAATAAAAATGCAGTGATGCAGGATCCTCTGAGTGAGACAGAGACAGAGGCATTATAAAACCTGGAGGAGTTACTTGAGGAACAAACACCTCAACAACAAGGTGGGTTCCCACAGATTGCTTTGCCCAAATCAACGAGATTTCCCCCTTGTCTTAAAGCCCAGATGTTGAAATTTTCACAAAATTGGTGTCAGATGAATTTAAAAAATTACCTACGAGATGGAGGTATGATAACTAGTGATGAGCGAGCGTGCTCATCACTGCTCGGTACTCGCCCAAGCATCTCACTGCTCGAGATGCTCAGCGATCGGCGAGTATTTCCGGGATGCTCGGGTGGGAGCTCGGGTCCCCTCCCTACATGTTTGGCGCTCTTTAGAGAGCCAATGAACATGCAGGGATTGTCTGCCACTCACTGTAATGTCGTAGTCATCTTCGTTGTGGCATTACAGTGATTGGCTGGCCACACAGCATCATTGGGTCTATATAAGACCTGGTGCCCTTATGCTCGTCACAGTCTAACCTTCAGACAGGCAAAGTAGGGAGAAGTGCTGCTATGTGAGGGACAGAATTGGCGGTGTAATAGTTAGGTATAGGTATTCCACACCAGGATACATATCCATCTGAACTAACAGTCCTTCTGAGGACTAATCCAGCTGCATATATTCAGTGGTAATAGCAGGAGTTAAGCAGGCAGAGAAATTTGTGAACACTATACAGCATAATAATGTCCATCACACGTTCTGTCTGCTGCTGCTGCCTGTTACAGATAGGCATTGGACTAGATATTAGGGCTCTTTTCTTTTTGCTCTTAATCCTGATTATTTTCTTAAAGAGTCCAACATTTTACTGCTCTATTTGCTTGTTAGCACTGCAGAATAGAGCCAGATCTTTTCCAATATAATGCAGGTGCCGGAATGCAACGCACAGAGACACAAGACGAGAACAGTCAGGGGTTGATATTGCCACTTTATATAACCACTTTATATGTATAACAACTATTCTACAAAGGGGGTTAGTAGCAAGTGTAATAAACAGCAACTTGGAATAGCAATGAGAAATATTTCAGTGAATAACAGTACAGTTCATTGCAACAGCGTGATGCACCCAGTCGTGGGAGACACCATGTGAGTTCTCTTTCTCTTTATATGGCCCTAGTGGAGGTCACCGGTTCTTCCCGCTAGGCCTCAAGTCTCTTCCAGATAAAGTCTAACAGATCCCGTTTAGCCTCCCACGCACGAAACGGCCCCCACCCAACCTGAGATCCTAATCCCAACTGTTCCCTGTACCGTAGGTGAGAGTTGTAAGTGACGGCTCTGTTCACTTGCGTGGTTCCTCCGCTGCTGCTGGCGCATCTTTCCTGTCCTGTTCCTCTCTCAGCTCTTCTCGGCTTGACCATCTATGGTAGTCTCTCACTCTTGGGGGAAGGGAGTCCCGACCTCAGCTGTTGACAGGCGGCGTTGGATCCTGGGGACTTATTCAGTGTGGGGCGCAGGTCCTGACTCTGACCAACATGTGCAGGGCTCAGGGAGGCTTCTCTGAGTAGTGCGGAGCCTCTCAGGCGATGTCCAACTCTGGTGCAGCACAGCCCTCGCGCTGGGCTCTGCTGTCCCTCTGGAGCACATCTGCTCCACACTGCAGCCTGGCGCCAAATCTCTGGCTGCAGCGTCTTCTCCGGCGCACATCCGCACCCTGCGCTCTCTTAGCGCCAAAAGTCTCCTGCAATCTGGTGCACAGGACCTTTATACCCAGAAAACTCTGTAGGTCACATGATCAGGTCCAGTACACAAAGTCTCCCCCCCTGAAAATCTGCTGAAACATTTGGTTCCTGTTAACACAATTCTTTGTTTACTTTCATTTTCAGTTTGTTCCAGCAGAAGGTGTTATTTGCTTATAGTTACTTATTATCTCTTGTTCATCTCTCTACATTCTTCCCCTCTTTAAACTCGCGAATCCTCGGTCGAGAAGAGTCTCTATGCCCCTTAATGTTCTTCAGAGGCAGGCCAGATCCAAACAGTTTTCGCACCCATTCTTGCCTCTCTTGCACTACGTTTTGCCAGAGGAAATAATTTTGTGCGTACCTCATGGACAGGATGCCAGCGTGGATACGCTGAGTCCTTTGAGACTTAGCATGGTGTTCCCAACACCTGACTGTGCTCCAGGCATGAGTCCTACCTCCGCCTCTCCTCTGGGGCTGCCATCATCTTCAACTTCTGTGGCGCACACCAGCTCCACTCGAGTTGCTTCCATGCTCCAGGGAACTGCAGCCACCTCCCTGCAGGAAAATGACGCCGTCTCCCTCACTTCTCGGCGTCCTGTGCAACAACTTTGCCTCGCTCTGGGTGAGTTTTTCCTCTGCTCACCATTCCGTTTCCTCCAGGCCACCGTCCGTCCTGTGTGGTCACTCTGAAATGGTTGGACCTCCTCTCTCCATTCCATCCTATGGAGGTAGGCATTCCTCTCCAAGGACCGACTCCTCCAGGCGCGGCCCTCTCTCCAGCAGGCATGATGGTTGCAAGAGTGGGCAACTCTTCGTCATTGGCTGTCTTGCATAGGGCAACTCCTCGACATGTGTCCCATTTTTCCACAGGTCCAACACTCAATTCTGCGCCTGCCTGGTGGGCACTTCGGTCTGTATCGCTGTCCTCCTGGAGAGGGAAACCCCCTCTGTAATCTTTCTTCATCCCCCGATAGGGAATGAGATTCCCTGGCAGCTGCATGCGTTTTTCTTATGTTCAGTATCACTCCTTTAATTTCTCGCATTTCGTGCCATAAATCACCCCGGGGTATGGGATTAAATTCTACGGTATCAGCAATTGCCTCTTTTATGCTCCATAGTTCTCCTCTAATTTCTCGCATTTCTTGCTGTAATTTACAGGCCCAGTCTGGTTCAGTATCGAGCTAAGGCGGTAAAACTCCTCGGCTTTGGATCATACCCTCCACAGTCGGGGCCTCTTGTTCTCGGACTCTAGCTTCTGCTCCAACCTCGAGGAAGCTCATGTTAGGATTATAATGCAGGCATTCCTTCAGGGCCTGCCTCGGGTAAGGGTCTCTCAGACCTGCAACCAATTGATCCTACAATACTTCATCCAGGGCTCCTGCTCCTACATATTTACCGCCATTTTTCTTGGTGATCTTAGACGTCATTTCCTGCAGAGTGTTCATGTATTGAGTAACTGTCTCCCCCTCTCTCTGGACCCGACGAAAGGGTAAATCACCTAAATCCGTTGTGTCACTGTGCATTAGAGATGAGCGTTGTTCTACTCGAACTGTTCGCCAATCTCAAATTCGAGCTGTTTTGGGCGGTGTTCGAGCCGTTCGGCGAACACGAACAATTTGAGAAAAATTCGGCTGCTCGAGGTTATGTTCGATAACTGTTCGTGCACCAAAATCATAACTGGATTTTTTCTCAGTAATGATGAAAATTAATGTTAATACGCAGTTTGAGTGTACAGCGGGGTGGGGGGAGGGGCAGGGGATGGATCTCTGCAGGAACAATGAAGATCTCCATTTTTTTTTTCTCTTTCCCGCATTTACAGTGGGGAGGTGCAATCTGTCAGCCTATCAGCAGCGCACACACGGAGCGAAGTGCTTTTTTTCACACAAGCAAGGGCATGTGTCATTGGCAGTGTATGTCACATGTCCTTGCCCTATAAGACCAAGCCATTTTCCCCGTCGCCACCATTTTCTCACTGCTGCAGCTGCGTGTTAGACGGCACCGCTGTTGCTGTGTGCGCTATACCTTGTTAATTTCAAGCCAATTTTCGCACAAATCTACAGATAGCTTGGGAGTAGGGAATAGTTGTGATTGCAGTCCTTTTAAGGACTAGGTTACAGCATTTCCTACGACTTTTATCAGGCAGGTCTGTGCTCTTAAATAGATAGATTGTGGGAGTAAAGACTAATTGTAATTGGAGTCCTTTTCAGGACTAGGTTACATCAGTTCCTATCAGTTTTTGCCAGGCAGGTCTGTGCCAGTGCTGTGCAAGTTTTTTTCACAGCATTTGGCTGAATCTAGCAAAGCTAATCCTTTTTGGCCTATTGCAGAGTGTGTTAGTCAGTGGAGTAGCCTATCTGTGTTGCAAGATATACCACCTGTGTATAGAATACCAATTTTTTTACTGCACCTAGTGAAGTAAAATCTTTTGGGCATAGCATCATTCTATTAGTCCATCTATACTGACCTCCATCAGGTTGCAAATTGAATATAATTTTTTTCTGCATCTAGCTCTGAAAAAATATTGGGCTTCTAGCTATGTGTGGGACTTGTTGTATTAGTCCATCTATACTGACCTCCATCAGGTTGCAAACTGAATATATTTTTTTCTGCATCTACCTCTGAAAAAATATTGGGCTTCTAGCTGTGTGTGGGACTTGTTCTATTAATCCATCTATACAGACCTTCATCAGGTTGCAAACTGAATATATTTTTTTCTGCATCTACCTCTGAAATAATATTGGGCTTCTAGCTGTGTGTGGGACTTGTTGTATTAGTCATCTATACTGACCTCCATCAGGTTGCAAACTGAATATATTTTTTTCTGCATCTACCTCTGAAAAAATATTGGGCTTCTAGCTGTGTGTGGGACTTGTTCTATTAATCCATCTATACAGACCTCCATCAGGTTGCAAACTGAATATATTTTTTTCTGCATCTACCTCTGAAAAAATATTGGGCTTCTAGCTGTGTGTGGGACTTGTTGTATTAGTCCATCTATACTGACCTCCATCAGGTTGCAAACTGAATATATTTTTTTCTGCATCTACCTCTGAAAAAATATTGGGCTTCTAGCTGTGTGTGGGACTTGTTCTATTAATTCATCTATACAGACCTCCATCAGGTTGCAAACTGAATATATTTTTTTCTGCATCTACCTCTGAAAAAATATGTGGCCTTCTAGCAGTGTGTGGGACTTTCTCTATTAGTCCATCTATACTGACCTCCATCAGGTTGCAAACTGAATATAATTTGTTTCTGCATCTAGCTCTGAAAAAATATTTGGCCTTCTAGCAGTGTGTGAGACTTTCTCTATTAGTCCATCTATACTAACCTCCATCAGGTTGCAAATTAAAAATAATTTTTATCTGCATCTACAGTACCTCTGAAAAAATATTTGGGCTTCTAGCTGTGTGTGGGACTTGTTCTATTAGTCCATCTATACTGACCTCCATCAGGTTGCAAATTGAATATAATTTTTATCTGCATCTAGCTCTGAAAAAATATTTGGCCTTCTAGCAGTGTGTGGGACTTTATCTATTAGTCCATCTATACTGACCTCCATCAGGTTGCAAATTGAATATAATTTTTATCTGCATCTAGCTCTGAAAAAATATTTGGCCTTCTAGCAGTGTGTGGGACTTTCTCTATTAGTCCATCTATACTGACCTCCATCAGGTTGCAAATTAAAAATAATTTTTATCTGCATCTACCTCTGAAAAAATATTTGGGCTTCTAGCTGTGTGTGGGACTTGTTCTATTACTCCGTCTATACTGACCTCCATCAGGTTGCAAACTGAATATATTTTTTTCTGCATCTACCTCTGAAAAAATATTGGGCTTCTAGCTGTGTGTGGGACTTGTTGTATTAGTCCATCTATACTGACCTCCATCAGGTTGCAAATTAAAAATAATTTTTATCTGCATCTACAGTACCTCTGAAAAAATATTTGGGCTTCTAGCTGTGTGTGGGACTTGTTCTATTAGTCCATCTATACTGACCTCCATCAGGTTGCAAATTGAATATAATTTTTATCTGCATCTAGCTCTGAAAAAATATTTGGCCTTCTAGCAGTGTGTGGGACTTTCTCTATTAGTCCATCTATACTGACCTCCATCAGGTTGCAAATTAAAAATAATTTTTATCTGCATCTAGCTCTGAAAAAATATTTGGCCTTCTAGCAGTGTGTGGGACTTTCTCTATTAGTCCATCTATACTGACCTCCATCAGGTTGCAAATTGAATATAATTTTTATCTGCATCTACAGTACCTCTGAAAAAATATTTGGGCTTCTAGCTGTGTGTGGGACTTGTTCTATTAGTCCATCTATACTGACCTCCATCAGGTTGCAAATTAAAAATAATTTTTATCTGCATCTAGCTCTGAAAAAATATTTGGCCTTCTAGCAGTGTGTGGGACTTTCTCTATTAGTCCATCTATACTGACCTCCATCAGGTTGCAAACTGAATATTTTTTTTTTCTGCATCTACCTCTGAAAAAATATTGGGCTTGTAGCTGTGTGTGGGACTTGTTCTATTAATCCATCTATACAGACCTCCATCAGGTTGCAAACTGAATAAAAAATTTTTCTGCATCTACCTCTGAAAAAATATTTGGGCTTCTAGCTGTGTGTGGGACTTGTTCTATTAGTCCATCTATACTGACCTCCATCAGGTTGCAAATTGAATATAATTTTTTTCTGCATCTAACCCAGCCAATAGTTTTGGCCTAATACCACAGTTTGGCCACTCAGCTCTGCTCGGTTCCCATCCATTGTTTTTTTGTGCAAACAACTCCAGAGTTGTGAATTAGTTAACCACCAAAATGAGTGGAAAAAGGCCTGCTGCTGGTGGAAAGGGGAATAGGCGTGTTGGGAAGGGGAAAAAAGGTTGTGTCCGTGGGGTAGGTGTTAAAGCAACAGTAACATCTGCAGAAGAAAGACCATCTTCCAGCCAAACTAAAATGTCTACTTCTTTTAGCGGACAATGTGATAAGATCCCTTTCTTACGGCCACGCCAATCGCTACAAATTCCAGATGAGGCACAAAAACAGCAGGTGCTTCAACGGATATCAAGTGCTCCTTTAAGTGGGCTCTCCTCCACATCAACTTCAACATCACAAATACTCCAGTCCTCAAAGGTGTCACCCCAATCGCACTTGCTTCCTCACAGCTCCCAAATCTCCAGCTGCCCGTCTGAGTATGAGGTAGAACAGATGGTTGAGTCTGCAGAGCTGTTTACTCATACTATAGCCTGGGAATCAGAGGTCGACTCCAGCGCTTCTGTGAATCCAGACGAGGAAATGATCTGCACTGATGCCCAGAATCTTTATGAGTCGGATCCAGGACCAGACGCAGAAGGTTCTGACCATAATGTAGACCCTCATTCCCAAACTGTAACTCCTGTTGGTGGAGACAATGAGGAAGACGATGATAAGACTCAAATACCTGATTGGAGCGACAACTTTAGTTTTTTGTCAGGGCAGGAACAGGTTGGCTCTGAGGACGACGGGTGTGATAACGCACAGGGTGATGATATTGAGGTTGGAGATCCCACTTACTGTCAACCCACAGTCAGCCAAGAGATGAGGTCAGCAGAGGAGGTGGAGGAAGATGCTAGTGACGACGAGGTCAGGTTGCGCCTTCCTGGACAGAGACGTAGTACTGGAAGCACGTCAACAACTGCATCCTCAAACACAACTCTGCCTCTCACCACAAGTCGTGGTGGCTCTTCAGGTCGCATGGGTGCTAAGCCTTGCATAGCCTGGGCATTTTTTCAGATCGATAAAGATGACCCAACTCGTGTTATCTGTAACATTTGTCAGCAAAAGCTAAGTAGAGGCCAAAAAATACATAGTTTGAGTACTTCATGCATGAACCGGCACATGGACATGAAGCATAAGTTGCAGTGGGAAGCTCAGTGTGCTACAATGCGGCCTAGCCGGCCGGGCCAACCACCGTCTGCCATATCTTGTGCATCCGCGGCCTCTTCATCCTCTGTGACTGGGGGGACAGCAGTCACACCTGTTTTGGGGCGCAGACCTGCCACCTCTTTACCCGCAACAGCCAGCGTGATTGGCAGGTCATCATTTTCTTTGGAGGTGGTAACACCAGCTGGTGTTGAGCGCTGTCCGACATCGATAGCACCACCTTTGGATCAAGGCAACCTAACATGTCCGCCTGCATCTTCCTCACAGACCAGCAGTTTGCCGGGGACACCCTTATCAACCCCGTCTAAGCACAATAGCCAGCCCTCGGTCCCTCAGATGTGGACAAGTAAAAGACCATTTCCTCCTAGCCATGAGAAAGCTAAGAGGTTGAATTTCACCATCTGCAAGCTCTTGGCTACAGAAATGCTGCCTTTCCGCCTGGTGGACACAGAGGATTTTCGAGACCTTATGTCCGTCGCAGTGCCCCAGTACCAGATGCCCAGTCGGCACTACTTCTCAAAGAAAGGTGTGCCTGCGCTCCACCAGCATGTCGCACACAACATCACCGCTTCTTTGAGAAACTCTGTGTGTGACAGGGTGCATTTCACCACAGACACTTGGACGAGTAGGCATGGACAGGGGCGTTACATGTCGCTGACTGGGCACTGGGTAACTATGGTGACAGCAGGACAAGGGGCTGCTGTCCAAGTCTTGCCGTCCCCACGAGTTGTGCGTCAATCCTCTTTATGTCAAAGTTCCTCCACTGCTTCTGCCTCCTCAACCTCCTCTCGGTCTTCCACCTGCACCCAAAGCCTGTCTGGTCATGCCACAAGCTTTCTAACTGCGCAGAAGGGATCCTGCACACCTCCTTACTATGCTGGCAGTAGGGCTCAACGTCATCAGGCGGTTTTTACATTGAAATGTCTGGGAAATGTGAGTCACACAGCTGAGGAGTTGTGGTCAGCTCTGGAGAACCAATTTCATGAATGGTTGTCTCCACTGGACCTGAAACCAGGGAAGGCCGTGTGCGACAATGCTGCAAACCTGGGTGCGGCCCTTCGCCGGGGCAATGTCACACACGTGCCTTGTATGGCTCACGTGTTGAACCTGGTTGTCCAGCAATTTTTAGCCCACTATCCCAGACTAGATGGCCTTCTGCAGAGGGCACGGTCGCTGTGTGCTCACTTCCGCCGTTCGCATCCCGCAGCTCAGCGACTTACATCTCTACAGAAGTCGTTGGGCCTGCCACTTCACCGGCTAAAATGCGATGTGCCTACCCGGTGGAATTCAACTCTGCACATGTTGCAGCAACTGTGGCAGCACCGACAAGCCCTGGTGCAATACGTTCTGACGTATAGCCTGGGCCAACGAGATCCAGAGGTTGGGCAAATCACGCTGGAGGAGTGGTCTCAGATCAGGGACCTATGCACCCTTCTGCACAGTTTTGAAATGGCGACGAAGATGTTTAGTGCTGACGATGCCATTATCAGCATGACTATTCCGGTGATTTACATGCTGGAGCACATGTTAAACAGAATTCGGAGTCAGGTGGTGGCACAAGAGGAGGTGGAGGAAGTAGAGGAGGAGGAGTTGTATGCGGAAGGGCTAACATCTGCAAGGTCCAGACGGTCGGCAGCACCAAGGCGGCAGGCATGTGAGGGTGGGGGAGATGGTTTTACCAGGGCGCATGGTAGCAGCCAAACTAGTGAGGAAGGTGCAGGAGCCCAGGAAGAAGTGGAGGACGAACTGATGGAAGACTCATCAGATGAGGGAGACCTTGATCACATTTCTGTTGTGCGAGGTTGGGGGGAGAGGACAGAGGAAGGAAGCATGATTGTTACCTCGCCACCAACACAACAGGGACTTGGTGCTCCTGGATGCGCAACACACATGAGTGCCTTCTTGCTGCACTACCTGCAACATGACCCTCGAATTGTGAGAATTAGAAATAATCCTGACTACTGGGTTGCCACACTGTTAGATCCCCGGTACAAAAGTAAATTTGCAGAAATTATTCCTGCCATAGAAAGGGATGCACGCATGCAGGAGTATCAGCAGAGACTGTTGCAGAATCTTACATGTGCTTTTCCACAAAATACCAGTGGTGCACGTAGTGAATCTCACAGTTCCAACTTGCCAACCGTGGGACCGTCAAGTGTTCAGCACTCAAACCGTAACAGAACCACAGTATCTGCTGGTAACATCAATTTTGCGGAATCATTTCACCACTTTTTTAGCCCATCCTTTGCAAGGCCACAGGAGACAAGAAGTCTGACACATAGTCAACGCCTAGAGACGATGGTACAGGAGTATCTCCAAGTAAACATTGAAGCCATGACTGTGTCACTGGACCCTTGCTCTTTTTGGGCTTCCAATCTGGATAAATGGCCGGAGCTAGCCACTTACGCCTTGGAGATCTTGTCATGCCCCGCAGCCAGCGTTCTGTCTGAACGTGTGTTCAGCGCTGCTGGTGGTGTGCTGACAGATAAGCGCACGCGGCTCTCCACTGATAATGTAGACAGACTCACGTTCATAAAGATGAACAAATCATGGATCCGAAACGATTTTTCTACCCCTGTGTCATCCTGGGGAGAGTAAAAGCTTGATGATTGGTTAAAATCACCCTACCAACCGTTTTAAGCTTTCAAATTACTAATCATGTTTATCTGTATCTTGGCTGGAAAATAATTTGGGCTTTGTAGCAGTGTGCAGCACTGATTCTATTAGGCCATCTATAATAAGCTCCACCAGATTTAAAATTACTAATCATGTTTATCTGTATCTTGACTGGAAAATAATTTGGGCTTTGTAGCAGTGTGCAGCACTGATCCTATTAGGCCATCTATACTAAAGCTTCACCAGATTTAAAATTAATAATAATTTTTAGCTGCATCTAGCCCGGAAAATAATTTTGGGGCTCCGAGATGCGCAAGACACATAAGTGCCTTCTTGCTGCACTACCTGCAGCATGACCCTCATATTGTCAGAATTCGAAGTAATCATGACTACTGGGTTGCCACACTCTTAGATCCCCCAAACTTTTCGATCAACCTTTTCATTTTAATAAAGACCAAAAAAATGGTCATTTTTGAAATTATAAGCATTAGCAGGTTGTTAGAAACTGAAATCAAACAGTTTTCAACTCAAAACTTTATTCTAGGTGATGTTACATTTTCACATAGGACCCCTTGTTCGAAAGGAGCTTCTGAACTCTCTCGTCCATTGAATTTGTCAGGTTTTGGATGGTTTCTGCTTCAATTGTTTTGCATGAGGACAGAATACCCTCCCAGAGCTGTTGCTTAGATGTGAACTGCCTCCCGCCATCATAGACACTCCTTTTAATGATGCTCCAAAGGTTCTGAATGGGGTAGAGGTCAGGGGAGCATGGGTGTCACACCATAAGTTTGTCCCCTTTTATGCCCATATCAGCCAGAGATGCAGATGTTTTATGTGCAGCATGAGATGGTGCATTATCATGCAAAAAAATGATCTTGCTGTGAAATACACGGTTCTTCTTCTTGAACCATGGCAGGAAGTGCTGTTTGAGAAAATCCACATACATTATGGAGTTCATCTTTAGCGCCTTCAGGGATCCTAAAGGGGCCGACAATCTCTCTCCCCATGATTCCAGCCCAAAACATTACTCCACCTCCTCCTTGTTGGCGCTGTAGCCGTGTTTGCGTGGGGTGTCCATCAACCAGCCATCCTCCACTCCATCCATCTGGACCATCGAGCGCTGCACGTCACTCATCCGTGAACAAAACAGTTTTGAAATCAGTCTTCATGTAATGTTTGGCCCACTGGAGCCATTTCTGCTTGTGTGAAGTGGATAGAGGAGGTCGACAGGATGGCGTATGCACAGCTGCAAACCTCTGAAGGACCCTGCATCTTGTTGTTCGGGGGACGTTGGAGGCACCAGCAGCTTCAAAAACTTGTCTGCTGCTATGACAAGGCTTTTTTGCCGCTGCTCTTTCAACCTGACGTAATTGCCTGTAGGAAAGAGTCCTCAATTTGCCCTTATCAGCACGCACACGTGTGTACTGTGAATCAGCTACATACTTCTTGATTGCCAAGACACTTCATCCTGATCATCGCACAATGTTGATTGTAGTCATGCCTTGACCTAAACACTCCACAATTTGTTGCTTCTCAGCAGCCGACACATCCTTTTTCTTTCCCATTTTGGCAGAAAATGTAGGCTGCTTAATAATGTGAGACAGCCTTCTTAAGTAGTCTTGCCTTTCATTGGACACACCTGCCAAACTAATTAGCACAGGTGTCTGCAATTGCTTACAGTGATATAAAGAGCCCTGACACACATCACCATCAATGAGTTTAACTGACAAACAAACAAATTCTTCCCTTATCACTCCTAAACACTTTTTGCATAATAATTTGGAACACAGTGTACATGTGCTTTTCCACAAAACACCAGTGGTTCACGTAGTGAATCTTACAGTTCTAACTTGCCAACCGTGGTCTGTATGGAGTTGTTCAATAAAGGGCCCAAAATTAAGATAACATAGATGGGAGAGGTCTCTATGAATAGGAATTCCTAAGTATTTGATACCCTGTGAGGGCCAGGCAAAGGGAAAGTTGGACTGGATAGAATCCTATATGGATTTGGGGAGGGAGACATCGAGGGCCTCAGACTTCGCTGCATTGATTTTAAAATTTGACCATGTAACAAAGTGATCTATTTCAGCCATAACAGCATGGATGGATATATGTGATTGAGTGATATATACTAGGACATCATCAGCAAATAGAGAGCACTTGTACTCGGTGCCTCCCACCTCAATCCACCTAATATTGGGGTTCTGGCGAATTGATGAGAGCAGGTGCTCCGTCACTAGGATGTATAAGAGAGGGGACAGAGAACATCCCTGCCTTGTCCCATTGGCGATTGTGAAAGGTGATGAAAATGTTCTGACGCGCCCCCTGGGCCTTGGGACACCCGGAGCCGGACCCTTTTTGGTGGATGCTGGTGGTTGTAGTCTCCGTGGCGGCGACCCGGTTCCGTGGCTCAGGGCGGTCAAACCAGTGGCGGAACTATTTATGTGGTTTTGATGTTTAAATGTCCGACTACGCCACCCGTGGATTGCGGTCAGAGTGAACCGCCGCTCCAGGGCAGACCGCTGAGGCTGGTGTTGTGGGTGCAGCAGAGCGTAGCATAACTCCCCAAGGAGTATAGCCTCAGGGCAGTGTATGCGGAGGATGGGGGTGATGGTGCAGGGCAGCAGCAGTAACGACACGGAGTCAGTGATGCAGTCCAGGGCCTTTACTCACAGTTCTTATTATCCAGACCACGTCTGCAGGTAACGGCTGCCCACGTCGTACTGTGCTCACCAGGTGAGGGGCTCAGACAACTCCCAGATAACTTTGGAGCGCTTCACAGGACCCCCTTTGTGTGTCCTTTGTCTGGCCTTTCTTACCAACCCTTCTGTCCGGCTGCCTCGGGCCTCCTCTTGGTAAACTTGGCGCCAGTTTCCCTGACCCTATGTGGTGCCTTCCTAGCGGGTGTAGCGAGGGGCTGCGCCACATAAAATGTCACAGCCTCCTGTTTCTAGCTGAGGGTCGTTTCCTGCCTCCACTAGTTTCGGGGACCGGTCTCCCCCTTTGGCCTGACCCCTCCACGCAGGTGGATTCGGGCGTGCGGTGGCGACTCGCCCGTCCGCACCCCTGGGATCCCTTCGTTCCTCGTTCCTGGAGCCTTCTCCGCTCCTCTTCCTTCCTTCTCCCTCTTCCAGGCCTGGGCCTCTGTTACTAGGCCCGCCTCCGGAGCAGAGCTCATGCAGAGCCCCTGCTCCCTGCCACTTCTGCTCAGACTTCTCTGCACTGAACTAAGATGGTGCCCACCTTTTATACTCCCTTCTCAATGCATCCAGGAACTGCTTCCTCCCTGCTCCTGCACTACAGGGTTCCCCTTCCTCAGTGTTCCCTCCCCCCACTCCAGCCAGGGACAGGGACTGTCGTGCCCATCTCAGGGGCATATTGGTCGCCCTGCCCCACGGCAATGTGGTGTAATGCATGCAGGTGTCGGGTCCTGATCCACACTACATCCTTACCTGAGAGTGAGATATCACACCTCTGGGTGAGGTGCAATACCTCTGTAGCAACCGAGCCCTCAGGGTGCTACAGTTCCATTTATCTTCAGCCTAGGTGACGTATTGCGATACAGGGCAGTGATTTTGGCTATAAAAGGGTCCCCTAGACCCCTACCCCAAGCTTTTTAAGAGAATCATATATGGCGTGCCAGGAGACTCTATGGAATGCTTTCTCAGCATCCAACGAGAGTATCTAATTACAAATTTTTAACTGCATCTAGCCCAGGAAATACTTTGTGCCTAGTAGCAGTGTCTGCTAATCAGCGGATTATCCCGGCTGTTAAGCAAGCTACACCACCTGTAGTTTGGACACTTAATTTTTTCAAAGGAAATGCTTCGGGACCACGGGATACTCAGTGAAGAGCATCAGGAGGCACCCCAAGGCATAGGGGCTGGGACTGGCAGTAGGATGCCTTGCGGTGGACAGCCGAGCTCGATCCTTATAAAAGCTTTTTAACTGCAGCAGCTTTAGTGGACGCTACTGGAGCTGGAATTACGCGGCTGCTGGCATGAGACTTGCCCTCCAATAGATCCTTGTAAATGGATTTAAAGTGTATTCATTCAAATTAGAGAGACAATTTAAATTAAAAAGCTTAGAGCTGCCTCCACCACAGGGGGGCTCGCTCGACCCACCAGCGGACAGGCACCAGTATTGGGAGAGGGGGGCTGGCCGTCAGGGTTCACCGCGGCTCTGGCACAAACCCGGCGACGCGGAGGTGGCACGGGCAAGAGCGGACTGAACGTGTCGGCTTCTCACTTTTTGGATTTTAGAAGGGCATGACATGCCTATATCTGTGTCTCCTCCTCCTTTTACTCCTCCACCTCTTTTCTTTTCGCATGACTATATGTACTTGTCACTTTTCCATGTGTTAGTTGTGTCTTCTGAGCAGTTTGTCAGCTTTTGGACACCTTTGAAGGTGTTTTCTATGTGTTTCTATGTGTTTTTGTTTGCCTGCCATTGGTTTTAACGGTGTTCGAAGGTGTTCGACGAACAGTTCGACGAACAGTTCGGCGAACACACGGGTGTTCGACGAACCGAACCGAACTCGAACACTACGGGGGTGGCTCAACACTACTGTGCATGTCCTCTAAAATCTTGATCACCTTATCTACAGCATCACGGTCCTGTGGTTGCCTGAACAAGACCGTCCGTCGGGCCTCCAGGTCCAAAGTCAACAAGGTTAACTTTGTCTGTAAGGCGGGAGTCATGGGTACATGCTTAACATACTTTTCAGACATTGAACCCAATCCCACATCAATACATTGTCACCGCTAAATTTTGGTATATTGCTAAGCACAGATCCAAGGGGAAAGCTTCCCATGGTGGGTTGGGTTTTAGACTGATCCACCATCTCTGTGTCTGAATGTTGCATCCTGCCGACTACACCAAATGTAATGCAGGTGCCGGAATGCAACGCACAGAGACACAAGACGAGAACAGTCAGGGGTTGATATAACCACTTTATATGTATAACAACTATTCTACAAAGGGGGTTAGTAGAAAGGGTAATAAACAGCAACTTGGAATAGCAATGAGAAATATTTCAGTGAATAAAAGTACAGTTCTTTGCAACAGTGTGATGCACCCAGTCGTGGGAGACACCACGAGAGTTCTCTTTCTCTTTATATGGCCCTAGTGGGGGTCACCAGTTCTTCCCGCTAGGTCGCAAGTCTCTTCCACATAAAGTCTAACAGATCTCGTTTAGCCTCCCACGCACCAAATGCCCCCCCCCAACCTGAGAAACCTGAGATAGTAATCCCAACTGTCCCCTGTACCATAGGTGAGAGTTGTAAGTGATGACTCTGTTCATTTGCGTGGTTCCTTTGCTGCTGCTGGCGTGTCTTTCCTGACGCGGTCCTCTCTCAGCTCTTCTCGGCTTGAACGTCGATGGTAGTCTCTCACTCTTGGGGGAAGGGGGTCCGGGAGCTTACTCAGTGTGGGGCGCAGGTCCTGTCTCTGACCAACATGTGCAGGGCTCAGGGGGACTTCTGTGAGGAGTGCGAAGCCTCTCAGGCGATGTCCAACTCTGGTTCAGCGAAGCCCTCTGGCTGAGGCCTGTCGCGCTGGGCTCTGCTGTCCCTCTGGAGCACATCTGCTCCACACTGCAGTCTGGTGCCAAATCTCTGGCTGCAGCATCTCCTCCGGTGCACATCCGCACCCTGCGCTCTCTTGGTGCCAAACGCCCCTCGCAATCTGGCACGCGGGGCCTTTATACCCAGGAAACTCTGTGAGTCACATGATCAGGTCCAGTATAAACTATGTAACTATGTAAGTACACAAAGTGTCCCCCCCTGAAAATCTGCTGAAACATTTGGTTCCTGTTAACACAATTCTTTGTTTACTTTCATTTTCAGTTTGTTCCAGCAGAGGGTGGTATTTGCTTACAGTTACTTAGTCTCTCTTGTCCATTTCTCTACACCAGTGTTTCCCAAAACCCATCCTCACGGCCCCCCACAGGTCATGTTTTCAGGATCTCCTTAGTATTGCATACTGGACTATTTTAACCCAGTGTGCCGTCAGCGAGATGGGACGGAACACGTCCTCCCGATGCCGAGGATTGCAGGCCCTGGGTCAATCAGGGTTGACCCCACATTCTACAGCTCCTGCACTTCCTCCTCCTCTTCAGGCTCCATCTCCGAAATGACCACATCAGTCGGAAGCTGGAAGCACTGCAGCACTGCCTCGGCCATGTGGCAACAAGCTGTGCTGAAGCTAATATGCTTAGGTGACAAACCGCATACCACTGAAGAGTTGTTGACAGCTCTAAAAGAGCAGGCAGATCTGTGGCTGTCACTGCTGAACCTACAGCTAGGCATGGTCGTGTGTGACAATGGCCACAACCTGGCGGCGGCTCTGAAGACAGACGAGTTCATACACGTACCATACCAGGCCCATGTGCTTAACCTAGTAGTTCAGCATTTTTTTAAAAACTACCCAGATCTGCCGGATCTGCTTGTCAAAGTACACCGCGTGTGTGCTATTTTAGAAAGTCAGCTACAGCTTCCACCACCCTTGCCGTGCTTCAGCAGCATTTGCAGCTTCCAGCTCACCGACTGGTGTGCGATGTCCCCACGCATTGGAACTCAACGTTGCATAAGTTGGGAAGGATTGAGTACCAGCTTCAAAACGTCCGTCAGTATTCAGGTCAGCCTCCACACATAAGAGCTCAGTAGTGGGCATAGATATCAGACATCTGTGCCATCCACCAAGATGGTGAGCAGCGATGGCATCATAATTAGCATCACCATCCCGCTTCTCTGGCTTTTGAAACGATCACTGCTCACAATTAAAGAGGAAGCATTGCAGGCGAAGCATGATGAGATGGAGCAAGGAACCATACAGGGTGATTCCACACAGCCCAGCCTCATCTTTTCCCAAAGTAGATTGGGTGACAATGAGGAAGAGGAGGAGGAGGAGGAAGAATAGGAGCTAGTTTCCTGTGCCATAGACAGTACAGCCCACACAACTGTCATACTGTCTGTTCAGCTTAGATGGCCTGAGGAGAGGGAGGAGGAGGAGAGCTTGGTCAGTTGTCCTCTTGGTGAGGACACAGAAGTCTTGCCTGCTAGCAGTCTGGCACACATGGCTGACTTTATGTTGCGCTGCCTTTCTCGTGATCTTCGCGTTCTCCAAATTTTGGGTGACAGTCATTACTGGTTGGTGACACTTCTAGACCCACGCCACAAGGAGAACTTTCTATCTCTCATTCCCGCGGCAGACAGGTCTGCTAAAATGGTGCAGGACCAGAAGGCCCTTGTTGCGGAATTATTAAAGGGAATCAGTCACCACTTTGGAGTTAGGTGAGGGGAGGGAAGGGGAGGGAAGAAATATGATAATTAAGCATATAGGCGGGGATTTGGGGGAATAATAAGCACATAGGCGGGGATTGCTTGGCGTCCAAGCCTGTGCAAAATACAATTGATTAAAGCGCTTTTCTCTTTAATCAAACCTGTACAATGGGCCATACAGGTATTTATAGATTTACTTTTCTATACCCTGTATGCCCATAGTAGAGGTCTGATAATTCCAAAGTGGTCCCTTTAAAAAAATTCCCATATGAAAGCGCCTGACAACCAAGGAGTACAGGCGAGAGAGACACAAATATGATCCAGCAGAGCCAGAGGAACACTGTCAAAGGTCTAGGATAGTTTTCTCAGACCCTCTCATCGCACAGGCACTGATGCGCGGGGTACTGTTACAAGGAGGGATAATTTTACGAAGATGCTGAAGGAGTACCTTGCCGACCGTACCAACGTCCTCCGTGATTCCTCTGTGCCTTATAATTATTGAGTATCCAAGCTGGACACGTGGCATGAACTGGATCTCTATGCCTTGGAGGTCCTGGCCTGCCCTGCCGCTAGCGTTTTGTCAGAGAGGGTTTTTAGTGCCGCCGGGGGAATTATAACTGATAGGCGCATCTGTCTGTCAACTGAAAATGCTGATAGGCTTACTCTTATAAAAATGAACAAGGGCTGGATTGGGCCAGACTTCTCAACACCACCGAATGATAGCAGCGTAACATAAACTCAAATCCAGTGTCTTTTTTTTTTGGAGATCTATTCCCATGCACCTCTTCAAACACAGACATGGGTATACGCTTCCTGATTTTGTCTATTTTCTGTTGTCCTCCTCCTTCTCCTCATCCTCATCCTCCACCACCATATCACCAGGGTTACCGTGACGTTTGCGAGGACCCACACCGGGATGTTGCAATTGTTGTCTTTCCTGCGCTAATGTCCTTCGCTGCTCTACATTTGAATCAAAAGATGGCCATAAACAATTCCAAATTAGACACCATATTTTGTGCAGCAGAACAAATGTAATATATTACACTACATGTGGTTGCTCATTGGTGTATGTTATCCTAACCTCTACGGTGCTCAGGGTTCGCGTATGCGAGCATGTGCGGGGCATTGGCGCTGCCAAGACTGCGACCAACCCCCTCAAATTCAAGGCAATCCCACGACCCTTTAGGGTCATTCACAATTTTAATCCTAGATCTTTTATGGTTCATGGCATTGGTGTCATTCACACTGGGATTCGGGAGGGTAATATTAAAAAACTTCTAGCACAAAGTGAAACAAAATGGATCGTGATACGTAACACGATGACCCCAAATGGCCTAAATAAGGCTCTTAGCTTCTCTTCTTTTCTATAAATACTGTATATGGTGCCTGTTTCAAACAACTTCTGTGTTGACTTTGTAACCCTTCTATCCTTTGTGATTAATTTTTTATTATCCTTTATCTGCTTTCATTTATTCACTAATGTCTTTTCTCTTTATGTTTCAATATAGTTTTGATTAACATCCGTGGTGTCATCACTGACCTTTTGAGATTGCCCTTTAGCGAAAGAATGAATACTGTGGAACATACTTTGTATTTTCTACAGTCATTTTGTATTTCTTCCATTATCTTACTATTGCACCAACAGTTGCCTCCTTTTCACCCAGCATCTTACTTATGGTTTTGTAGCCCATTCCAGCTTTGTGCAGGTCTATGATCTTGTCCCTGACATCTTTAGAAAGATCCTTGGTCTTGCCCATGTTGTGAAGGTTAGAGTCTGACTGATTAATTGAGTCTGTGGACAGGAGTCTTTTATACAGGTGACTATGTAACACAGTTGTCTTTAATGCAGGTAAAGAGTTGATTAGGAGCGTCTAACTGGTCTGTAGGAGCCAGAACTCATAATGGTTTGTAGGGGACCAAATACTTATTTCTCACTGCAAAATGCAAATAAATGTATCTAATTTATACAATGTGATTTTCTTGATTTTTTTTTGGGGGGGGGATATTCTATCTCTCAATATTAAAATTAACCTACCCTTAAAATTATAGACTGTTCATATCTTTGTCAGTGGACAAACTTACAAAAACAGCAAGGGATTAAATAATCATTTCCTTCAATGTATATAGTTACTTGTGGTTCTGATGTCTTATGGTTGACATATCATTCATCTGTCTTTATACACAATCTTTTTCAATCATTGACTAATAAACATTCCGAATTTTTGAATCTTTATACTATGCTTCCTCCTGTTTTTCACATGTTCACATTACGTTTATCCCTACGTTCAGTGGCTCCGTTGGGACTTACATCCAAATATCCCTACAAAAAGGGATTTGGGTGTATTCACTGAAAAGGCCATTGATTATAATCATGCAGATGGAGTCACAGTGTGTTCTGTCGTACATCATTTTCTCGCCCATATAGTTGAGGCGAGTAACAAGACGAATTCAGATTCTTATATTGAAGAGGCTTGTCCGGTCAAAACAAATTGATGACCCATCTAGAGGATAGGTCATCAATATCATATTGGTGGTTGACTGACACCCAACACTCCCACTGGTTATTGGATCTGGCAACTGGCAGATGTGATCACATGGAACGGAGATGCAGCTCCATTCAATATACAGCGGCTGAGGCTGGATACTGCAGCACAGCCTCTTTTGAATAGTTTGTAACAGCTGTTCGGCAGAGGTGGCAGGGGTTGGACACTAGGACACCCAAGGAACAGAGGTTGGAATCATGCCATCAATATTAGTCCTATAACAGTTCTGTAGATTGGTGGGAGATAAGTTACTGTAGGGCTTGTTGTAAAATGTATTCAAAACCATATATTTTACTGCTTTATATAAAGTTTATAAAAAACAGTAAATCATAATGCTCCTGTTATTCAGCCCTTGTAAATTGATCAACAGCTCCCCACACAATATAGTGCCCCCAATGTTCACCCACACAGTGTGATGTCCACACACAACCTCTCAAACAGAATGATGTCCCCTCAACCAGTATGATGTCACCACACAGCCCTCAAACAGTATGATGTCCCCATACAGCCCCTCAAATAGTATAATGTCCCCAAAAAGCCCTCAACATACAGTGGTGTGAAAAAGTGATTGCCTCCCTTTATGTTAAGCATAAATTAACCGTGGGAAGCTGAGTTCAATTTCCCTAGCCACGCACAGCTCTGATTACTGCCAAACCTGTTCTTACTCAAGAAATCACTTAAATAGGACCTGCCTGACAAAGTGAAGTAGACCAAAAGATCCTCAGAAGCTATACACCATGCTGCAATCCAAAGAAATTCAGGAAAAATTAGAAACAAAGTAATTGAGATCTATCAGTCTGGAAAAGGTTATAAACCCATTTCTAAAGCTTTGGGACTCCAGCGAACCACAGTGAGAGCCATTATCCACAAATGGCGAAAACATGGAACAGTGGTGAACTTTCCCATGAGTGGCCGGCCGACCAAAATCACCCCAAGAGCTCAGCGACGACTCATCCAAGAGGTCACAAATACCCCACCACAACAACATTCAAAGAACTGCATGCCTCTCTTGCCTCAGTTAAGGTCAGTGTTCATGTCTCCATCATAATAAAGAGACTGGGTAAAAATGGCATGCATGGCAGAGTTCCAAGATGAAAACCACTGCTGAGCAAAAAGAACATAAAGGGTCATCTCAGTTTTGCCAGTAAACATCTTGATGATCGCCAAAACTTTTGTGAACTTTTTGGAAGGTGAATGTCCCATTACATCTGGCATAGAAGTAACACAGCATTTCAGAAAAGGAACATCTTACCAACAGTATAATATGGTGGTGGTAGTGTGATGGTCTGGGGCTGTTTTGCTGCTTCAGGACCTGGAAGACTTGCTGTGGTAAATGGAACCATGAATTCTGCTGTCTACCAAAAAATCCTGAAGGAGAATGTCTGTCCATCGGTTTGTGACCTCAAGCTGAAGCGCACTTGGGTTATGCAGCAGGACAATGATCCAAAACACACCTGCAAGTCCACCTCTGAATGGCTTAAGAAAAGCAAAATTAAGACTTTGGAGTGGCCTTGTCAAAGTCCTGACCTTAATCTGATTGAGATGCTGTGGCATGACCTTAAAAAGGCGGTTCATGCTCGGAAACCCTCCAATGTTAAATAGTGGCTGAATTACAACAATTTTGCAGAGATGAGTGGGCCAGAATTCCTCCAGAGCATTATAAAAGGCTCATTGCCAATTAATGCAAACGCTTGATTGCAGTTGTTGCTGCTAAGGGCAGCCCAACCAGTTATTAGCTTTAGGGGGCAATCACTTTTTCACACAGGGCCCTGTAGGTTTGGATTTCTTCTTCCCTTAATAATAAAGACCATAATTTAAAAACTGCATGTTGTTTTTACTTGTGTTATCTTTGACTAATATTCAACTGGTTAACAATGAAAAATAGGACCTCATAAGTAATAAGGGGCATACCACTCAACATTAAATAGGCAAGAGAGGGACCATAAGTGTTTCAAAAACCCCAGAACAAAGCGTAGTTAGAACACAATGTGTTGACTAAAAAAGGTGAATACTTTATTTGAATATTTAAAAAGACACATATAGTATAAATTGCATGTGTGAACAGACATAACATGGGCATATCAGGCAACAGAGGGTAGATAGAGACATAGTTGGTATCAAATTTACACTGGACCTATAATAGGTCACATAGTCCAACCCATACAATCCATTGATCACAACAAAAGTGTGCAGGGAAAGTTATAGTAACATAGGTCATGTGACCTGTATCAAATCAAATGTAAGCAGTCATCAAAAGTCCTGCAACACACAAAAAATACAAGTATCACATGGATAAGGTTAAATAAGGCATACTTAGTGAAGGTAAAAGGATAACAAACAGTGCCAAGGGAAGCCCCGACACGTGTTTCCGTACTTCCTCAGGGGGCAGTGGTGGGGTGTGTGTGGATACAGGGCCGCTTATATATATGAGCTCCATAAAGAGCAAATGGGTACTGACCGATAGCGGTGCATAGCGCCGCACAGCAGCGGACATTGGTGACAGCGGCGCGGTCTCAGGCGGCGTCCAGGAAGAGGGGAACTCCCCCACTGACGTCACATGTTCCGGGACGCCGCCTATCCGAGACCGCGTCACGGTCAAATGACCGCGGCATCCGGCGCATGCGCACAGGGTCATCCCATAGATACCAGTCTGGAACATGTAGAAAATAAATATGGAGCAAAACAAGAACTACTCCACAGCAAATAGACAGGCAGACATCATATTCACAATGTGACATTGTCACCCCGCTCACAATGTACTATTTAAACCACACATATGATGCACAGCAGATCACATTACAATGAATGTCCATAATATGAATAGGTGTACATGTCCTCTTGTTTTCCTTAAAGGAGAAGGGTTCCATTCAAATCCAAATAGGTTGTCAACCAAAAAGCAGTCAGGTTCTCCTCCAACTATAACTGGAGCTCCAAATATAGAAAGAGGCCAGGGGAAAAAGGTGAGCTAAAACAGGGATAAAAAATAACAAACACACACTTAATAAAAGACAAACTGAAAGGAGAGATGTGGGGCAAAAACACAGAGATAAATCGATCAAGTTTTGATAAATCATATTAAAACAGTATGTACGGGAGAGGTAACCTGGAGGTCATAAGCATCCAGGTAAGGGGATTTATAGGGATCATGTAAATTGGCAATCACAAAGAGAAGTCAAACAACTACACTTAACCTGATAGGTAAAGTATAATAATATATAATAATCATATATCCAAGGACATGGGTCATATCACGAGGGTGCCCACGTCCAGAGAAAAAGAGGCGCGGAAGGAGCAGGTGACTGCCAGATGGTTAGAGGAAGGGAGAGAAACTCAATCGTTCATTCAGGCCCGCTGGTGACATAGTTCCTAGTCTATAGATCCAACGGCATTCTAATTTGGCCAATGCCTTCTTTGCATCACCTCCTCTTAGGCCCACATGGACCTGATCAATGCCGCAGACCTGCAGACTCTTGGGATCGCAATGATGATGTTGCTTAAAATGTCTTGGCAGGGTCCGAAGTAATGATATGTCCTCCACCTCCCCGGCCCCCAGAATATCCAACACATGCTCCCTCATGCGTCTCCTCAATTCCCTAGACGTGAGCCCTCGTAGATGAGCCCACATCCACAGGTGGCATGATAGATGACCCCAAAACTGCTACAGGAGATGTATTGCCTGATATCAAAAACTCTCTTGCCATCCGCATTGTGAAATGTTTTAGTCCTGACTATATTTCTGCAGGAGAGGCAGGATCCACAAGGATAAAAGCCCCATTTGGGGTTACCGATATTAAAGGGCAGAACACTCTGGCGCACATAATGACTGTGCACCAGAGTATCTCTGAGGCTCCTGCCCCTCCTCGCAGTCATAAGAGGATGATCAGGTAGAAACCCCCGGAGGCTTGGGTCAGTTTTTAGGACCTGCCAGTGTCTGTCGAGGATGCCCCTGATAGCGTGCCACTGATTGTTAAATGTGGATATCTCACCACGGGTCGACTTATAGGTCCTGGAGGTGGCTTAGGTACAAGCAACTCTTGTCTGGAAGCTCGCTTCGCTCTCTGATAACCCCTCTTAATGGTACAATTGCTGTAGCCTCTCAAGACAAATCTCTCCCGCATGTCCATCGCACACTCATTGAAATCCACCTCATCAGAGCAAATAGGTCTAAGACGTAAAAATTGTCCTGTGGGTACTGCGCTAATTGTAGATCTTGTGTGTGCGGATGAGGCATGCAGGAGAGAATTGACCGAGGTCTCCTTCCTGAATATGGTCGTGCCTACCCCACCATCCTCATGAATTGAAATCTTGATGTCCAAGAAGTCAATGTTTTGCAAATGATGTTTATAAGTGAGGTTGATGTTGTAATTATTCACATTCAGGAAGGAAATAAACTCCTCCAGCTCGGGGACCGATCCATCACAAATAATGAGAATGTCATCAATATAGCGGAGCCAGCACTGCACATGGGCTGCGGCCGGAGCTCCGCCACCAAAAACCTCCCTCTCCCTGTTTTAGCTCACCTTTTTCCCCCGGCCTCTTTCTATATTTGGAGCTCCAGTTACAGTTGAAGGAGAACCTGACTGCTTTTTGGTTGACAACCTATTTGGATTTGAATGGAACCCTTCTCCTTTAAGGAAAACAAGCGGACATGGACACCTATTCATATTATGGACATTCATTGTAATGTGATCTGCTGTGCATCATATGTGTGGTTTAAATAGTACATTGTGAGCGGGGTAAAACTGTCACATTGTGAATATGATGTCTGCCTGTCCCTTTGCTGTGGAGTAGTTCTTGTTTTGCTCCATATTTATTTTCTACATGTCCAAGACTGGTATCTATGGGATGACCCTGTGCGCATGTGACGCGCCCCCTGGGCCATATTCTTTAGGGGAATACCCGGAGCCGGATCAGATGGGGGTTGTAGTCTCCGAGTGGCTGTGACCCGGTCCGTGCCCAGGGTGTCAAGCTCAGTGTGTGGCAGTCCTTACTGATGTTACTAAAGTTCTTTATGTCGACTACGCCACCCGTTGAATTGCGGTCACTACGGCCGCCGCTGCAGCAGGGTCCGCTGAGGCTGATGGTGTTTGTGCAGCTTAGGTAGTATAACCCCCAACGGGAGGGGTATAGCCTCAGGGGGTCAGGTGCAGAGGATGGTGGTTGTGGAAGTGCAGGGATGATGGTAATGAGAGTCAGAGTCGGGTTGTGCAGTTCAGGGTTCTTTACTTACTGCAGATGTTCCGGTCACTCCGGCCTTGAGTGACCACCCGAGCCGTGCTGCGTCCACCAGGTCCTGGACTCGGCCAACCCCCAAGTAGTTCTGGAGCGTGGTTCTGAGCTCCCGTTCTGTCCTGTCCTCGTCTCTGGCCTTCCCCACCAGGGATCCACCTATGTCCGGCTCCCTCGGGCCTTCTGTTGGTAACCCTTGACTCTGGGTCCCCTGACCCTACGCGTGGTCTGCCTTCTGGGTGGATATGGTGGGTGGCCGTGGCAGATGCTGCCCACGGCCTCCGGTCTCTGGCTGAGGTATGCTGTAGCCCCCACCAGTTTGGGATCCGGTACCCTGTTGCCAACTCTTCACCCGGTGATTGTATTTGGGCTCTCAGAGTTCCTTCTTTCTCCCCCTCTGGGTCTTTCTTGCTCTCCTCTCTCACTCTTGGGCTGGGGCTGCTCTGCTCTTCTGCTCTCTTCCTCTGCAAAGACTCACAGACTGACTGACTGTGGCTGACTGACTGACTGACTCTGATCTTAGATGGTGCCCACCTTAAATACTCCCTCTATGTGTGAGCTCAGGTGACCAGCACCCAATGAGCTCCTAACTTTACCCAGGCTGCTCCCCCTATCTGCCCCTACACTACTGGGATGTACCACCCCCCCTCCCACTCCAGCCAGGAACAGACTCGGTCGTACCTGCACATTTCTAAGTGGGAGTACCGTTGGTCTGCTCCTCGGAAATGGGATGTGTGTAGTGCATGCAGCTTACTGAGCTCAGTTCCACACTCCATCCTTACCCGGGAGTGGAATATCACACCTCTGGGTTGAGGTGCAATACCCCTGTAGCAGCCGAATCCTCAGGGTGCTACATTCCCCCCTGGTAAATCACAGCACGTCCTCGGGCTGTAAGATATAAAACATCCAAAACATACATTTTTTTATAAACATAAACATATAAAACATATAAAACACCATATATATCAGCATAAACTTTTCATATAAACTTTTCATAAAAACATTCTTGTCTTCTGGTACCTCCGGTCACTGTGCAACTTGTGACCGGGTAAAGTGCGACAGTCTCTTGAAGAAAAATCAGTTCTTCTATAAAACCGGTAGGGGGCGCTTTAGGAAGCGCAACTATATACAAGGGATATGGCCGCTCTCAGTCCTCGGCCAGGTATTAGGAAAGGGATGACCGCTCTCAGTCCTCGGTCAGTGGGGTTAAGGGACACACGGGTTAACAGTTCAATTCTCTGGTCCCAACGGGGACTATATTAGCAGCAACGGTTCACTGTGCCCCGACGGGCAACTATATACAGTCTCTATACTACCGTACTCAACGACGACATCCTCCTGCTCTTTCTTTGTGGACAGTTTCAGTTTCAGACCCGTCCGGGTCCTCTTGCTCCTCCTCACACCGCAGCTCCTCCTCCGTCAGGCGATGCACATGGAGGGCGTAGGGTCCTTTGGCACACTTGTGCCGGATGAAGGTGACCTCGTCCCCTAAATACAGGTCACGACCTCTGTGTCCCTCCGGTAGGTGGGACTCAACGTCTCTCCTGGTCACGAAGACGTCGCCTGGGGTGCGGTGATCCCTGATGAAACCCCACCCATGCTGCAGATTGAACTTTATCACAGTCCCGATGGTACGGGGACCATGCGCTGCACGGGGGTTTCTCCTGGTCCGGCTCTTCTGCTCCGCGCTCCTTATTTGGGCTTGTTGTTCCCGGACCCGCCTCTCTCTCCGCTCCCTCTCAAAGACCTCGAGCTGTTGGCGGCAGCACTCTGCACGCTCCGCTGCGGCTGCCCGAGTCTCCTGAGTGAACCCCATGAGGTCTTCTCCGGTGGGATCCCACTCAAACTGGGTCTCTTCTAGCGGGGGCGAGGTCCTCTTTACAGGCTTCGGAACCGGAATCAGGGGTTCGTCTAGGGGTCTCTCTTTCCGGAGTCGGGGATGGTGAAACTCCGGTGGCCATATGAAGGGCTGCCCATCCGGGCACGTATGCTGGGCGAACAGGTCCTCACCCAGGTGCGGCACTCTTGGTTTTATGGGCGCGGTAATGGTGGCGCCCGGGTTGCCCAGGCCTTGCGGCCAGGCCTGGGGCACCTGGAAAGTGAAGGGCACCGTAAGGACGGCGGCGCCCTGGGCTACTTGGCCCTGCGACCAGGCCGGTGGCTCCGCGGAGGTAGGGGGCGCTGTTGGTATTGCGGCGCCCGGGGGTACTAGGCCTTGCGACCAGGCTGGTGGTACTTCCTGCTTGGTCACGCTCGGGGTCGAGGCGTGTGACGTCACAGGGGTCGCGGCTGCGGCTTCCGGTTGAGGCCTAGTCTGTGGCGGTGACGTTGCGGTTACGGGCACGGCAGGGGGTACTTCGGGCTCTGCGACGGGGAGCTGGGGCAGGTACGCGGTTTCCCGGTTTGGGGTAGAGACGTCCCCTTTACCTGCCTCCTTTCGTTCGGCTCCCTTCTCGGCGCCTTCTCCGGCCTTCAGTCCTCCTGCGCCATCCTCAGAGGCGGTCTGTCTCCTCGTCTCGGGTGGCGTGCTCCGCTGACGAGTCTCGGTCCGCTGGGCCATCTCTCGGCTCCACTCCGCCAACGTCTCTCGTTGCACCCGGGCCATCCTCCGTGCGAGGCCCTCCAGCGCGGTCTGTGCACACTCCCGATCTCGGGGGAGCTGTGCCAAGACCTCCACTAAGCCTAGTGGGGTCGTTGCTTCTAGCAGGCTCCTGACCAATGGGTCGGTGCTGCTCTGCTCTCCTCCCGCTGTCTCCAGCCGGCCTTCTGGAATGGCGACCGGCAACAGGCTCCTGACCACTGGGTCGGTGCTGCCTGGAGTGGCGGCCCGCATCAGGCTCCTGACCACTGGGTCGGTGCTGCCTGGCTCTCCCTCCATCTCCGGGTAGGCTCTTTCTGGACTCTGCTCCAGGCTTCTTGTCTCCGGGTGCGCTCTCTCCAGACTGCTCCAGGCGACACCCATCTTTGCTCTCTTCTTCTCAGTCCTCCCACTTCGAGGGCGGTCCCGGGGCCACTTTGTGATTGTCAGCTCCAGGGGCAGTTCTTTCACGCTGACAGACACCTCTAGCATCACAGTCTCTGTTGGTGGGGGCGGTTTCCACTTTTGGCGCCATGTTCGGTCCTGGCCCACGATGGGAGGCGGCCTCTTGCCACCCTCTGGCACGCCCATAATGGCGTCCGCTCTTCCAAGGCGGGAAACCTTTGGAAAAGGCGGGAATCGTCTCCCAGTGGCGGGAAACTCTGCAGATGGCGGGAAAAAGCTGTTAATGGCGGACAACCGGCGGGAATCGACCTGTGATGGGGTCCGATGGCGGGGACCCTCCGGGACCGGCGGGAGACTTCTTTTTGAGGTAAACTCGTTCTTTTCTTCAGGCACGCAGTACCCGGTTGTTGCGGGCACGTAATCCTGCCGACTACGCCAAAGTTGACGCGCCCCCTGGGCCATATTCTTTAGGGGAATACCCGGAGCCGGATCAGATGGGGGTTGTAGTCTCCGAGTGGCTGTGACCCGGTCCGTGCCCAGGGTGTCAAGCTCAGTGTGTGGCAGTCCTTACTGATGTTACTAAAGTTCTTTATGTCGACTACGCCACCCGTTGAATTGCGGTCACTACGGCCGCCGCTGCAGCAGGGTCCGCTGAGGCTGATGGTGTTTGTGCAGCTTAGGTAGTATAACCCCCAACGGGAGGGGTATAGCCTCAGGGGGTCAGGTGCAGAGGATCGTGGTTGTGGAAGTGCAGGGATGATGGTAATGAGAGTCAGAGTCAGGTTGTGCAGTTCAGGGTTCTTTACTTACTGCAGATGTTCCGGTCACTCCGGCCTTGAGTGACCACCCGAGCCGTGCTGCGTCCACCAGGTCCTGGACTCGGCCAACCCCCAAGTAGTTCTGGAGCGTGGTTCTGAGCTCCCGTTCTGTCCTGTCCTCGTCTCTGGCCTTCCCCACCAGGGATCCACCTATGTCCGGCTCCCTCGGGCCTTCTGTTGGTAACCCTTGACTCTGGGTCCCCTGACCCTACGCGTGGTCTGCCTTCTGGGTGGATATGGTGGGTGGCCGTGGCAGATGCTGCCCACGGCCTCCGGTCTCTGGCTGAGGTATGCTGTAGCCCCCACCAGTTTGGGATCCGGTACCCTGTTGCCAACTCTTCACCCGGTGATTGTATTTGGGCTCTCAGAGTTCCTTCTTTCTCCCCCTCTGGGTCTTTCTTGCTCTCCTCTCTCACTCTTGGGCTGGGGCTGCTCTGCTCTTCTGCTCTCTTCCTCTGCAAAGACTCACAGACTGACTGACTGTGGCTGACTGACTGACTGACTCTGATCTTAGATGGTGCCCACCTTAAATACTCCCTCTATGTGTGAGCTCAGGTGACCAGCACCCAATGAGCTCCTAACTTTACCCAGGCTGCTCCCCCTATCTGCCCCTACACTACTGGGATGTACCACCCCCCCTCCCACTCCAGCCAGGAACAGACTCGGTCGTACCTGCACATTTCTAAGTGGGAGTACCGTTGGTCTGCTCCTCGGAAATGGGATGTGTGTAGTGCATGCAGCTTACTGAGCTCAGTTCCACACTCCATCCTTACCCGGGAGTGGAATATCACACCTCTGGGTTGAGGTGCAATACCCCTGTAGCAGCCGAATCCTCAGGGTGCTACACATGCGCCGGATGCCTCGGTCATGTGACCTTGACGCAGTCTCGGATGGGCGGCGTCTCTGAACATCTGACGTCAGTGGGGGAGTTCCGCTCTTGCTGGACGCCGCCTGAGACCGCGCCGCTGTCACCAATGTCCCCTGCTGTGTGGCGCTATGCGCCGCTGTTGGTCAGTGCCCATTTGCTCTTTATGGAGCTCATATATATAAGCGACCCTGTATCCACACACACCCCACCACTGCCCCCTGAGGAAGTACGGAAACACGTGTCCGGGCTTCCCCTGGCACTGTTGGTTATCCTTTTACCTTCACTAAGTATGTCTTATTTAACCTTATCCATGTTATACTTGTATTTTTTGTGTGTTGCAGGACTTTTGATGACTGCTTACATTTGACCTGATACAGGTCACATGACCTATGTTACTATAACTTTCCCTGCAAACTTTTGTTGTGATCAATGGATTGTATGGGTTGGACTATGTGACCTATTATAGGTCCAGTGTAAATTTGATACCAACTGTGTCTCTATCTACCCTCTGTTGCCTCAAATGCCCATGTTACGTCTGTTCACACATGCAATTTATACTATATGTGTCTTTTTAAATATTCAAATTAAGTATTCACCTTTTTTAGTCAACACATTGTGTTCTAACTACGCTTTATTCTGGGGTTTTTGAAACACTTATGGTCCCTCTCTTGCCTACAGTATGATATCCCTATAAAGCCCCTATGCAATATGATTTCCACACAGTCCCCCACACAATATGATGTCCCCACACAGTATGATGTCCCCGGACAGCCACTCACACAGTATGATGTCGGTTCACAGTCCGCCACACAGTATGATGTTCTCAAACAGCCTCTCAACCAGTATAATTTCCCCACACATCCCCTCTAACAGTATAATGTCCCCAAAAATTCCCCAACATAGTATGATGTCCCAAAACCGTCCCCTATGTCATACGATGTCTACACACATAGTATGATGTCCCAAAACCGTCCCCTATGTCATACGATGTCTACACACATAGTATGATGTCCCAAAACCGTCCCCTATGCCACAGGATGTCTGCACACAGACTCCCACAGTTCGATGCCCCCGCACAGTGTGATGTCCCTATAAACACTATGCAATATGATTTTCACACAGCTACGCACACAATATGATGTCCCCACACAGTATGATGTCACCACAAAACCCCCCACACAATATGTTGTCCCCACACAGCCTTCTTCGTCATATGATGTCCCCTCACAGCCCCTCATCCAGTATGACGTCTACTCTTAGCCCCCGATGCAGTATGATATCCCAGCGTGGCCTCCAACACAATGTGATATTCCCACAATATCCCACAAGTACTGACAATTTAAAAAAATACTACTAATAATAATAGTTGCATGATAATAATGGAGTTTGCAACTTTTATCTCTAAAGAGACTAAAAAGGTGAAAGAGAAAAATAAAGAGCATTTTTGATTTTGTGCAAAATTTACAAATTTGTGTGCGCCATTTTGATGAATTTAGAGCTAAAAACAGCAACGATTACGACAAGACAAAAAAGAAAAGTGACTTAAAAAATATGTAATTGATGAATTGGGCCCACAGTGCTCTAAGTAGAGGTGTTCCAGTTATTTAGAGGTCCTGAACATAAAGAACTTAGCAAAAATGAACCTTGGCTTAGTTACAACTTAATTTTCATGATATTTTTAATTCCAGTCCAACACAAAATTGCATTCCTATTTTGAATAAACATATGGGCAGCACATCTATTTTTATCCAACTAATTGCTAGAAAATTGTATAAATCTATACATATGCCACATAAAATTACTGAGAGAGCACACAGAAAATGCTATGTTTTTTTTCCTTAATTGTAAATATGAACATTCTTTGGAAACATCTGGCCTAAAATTGATACAGTAAAGAATTCTCTTCATACTTCTAGACTTAAGACTCTGCAGAGAATAAATCAGCAGTGTTTTATGCTGTTAAGTAACAAAGACAAGGACATCACGGGCAGTGGATGACACTTGGACTTCCAGTTTTCTGTAGAGATTATGTCACAAACTATACTAATAAAAGCCTGGTTGCATGTATTCATATATATCACCAGTCTTTCTTCTTCAAACTCCAGAAACGATAAGATGGCTGACTATTTTTAGTAATGCAGAGTGAAATTTCTATGTTTATATTGACTTGTCCACCAGTTCATCATACTGCGCCCCAATTATGCGCTGCTTTGGAGGTGGAAGCATACCCCCTTATCTGTTGAGCCCATGTGCGGCTGCACAGGTTGTGCCAATGGTATGTCCACCCTGTGTGGGGTCACATCATCACTTTCAGATTCCTTGCTCTTTATGATTCTTAATAACATTGGCTGGATGTTTTGGGTCGTTGTCCTGCTGCAGAATAAATTTGGAACCAATCAGACTCATCACTGATGGTATTGCATGATGGATAAGTATCTGCCTGTATTTCTCAGCTTTGAGGACACCATTAATCCTGACCAAATCCCCAACTCCATTTGCTGAAATGCAACCCCAAACTTGTAAGGAACCTCCACCAGTCTTCACTGTTTAGCCACAGACACTCATTATTGTACCGCTTTCCGGCCCTTCGGTGAACAATCTGCCTTCTGTTACAGCCAAATATTTGAAATGTTAACTCATCAGTCCAGAGCACCTGCTGCGATTTTTCTGCAACCCAATTTTTATGTTTTCATGGGTAGCTAAGTTGCTTGGTCTTGTTTTCATGTCAAAGATATGGCTTTTTGGCCATAATTCTACAATTAAGACCACTTCTGGACAGACTTCTCCAATCAGTAGATGTAGCTGGGTCCTATTGGCTGCTGCAGTGCTGGTTATCTTCTGATTTGGAAGAGAAGTAAGCATGATGTGTCTTTAATCTGCTCCACTAAGTTTTCTTTGTTAACCACTGCATTTACACTCACTCTTCAACGTTTGCTATTTCTTGGTGCTTCTTCAAAAGAACTTGAACATGCACATCTTGATACCTTTGAAGTCTTTGCCTGGGAGAGACCTTGCTGATGAAGTATAACTACCTTATGTCTCATTGCTGTTCTCATCCTTGCCATGATTTATGACCTATGACATGAGCACGTCTTTTGCAGCATCACCTTTGTAGCAGAGTTCCTCACTCAGTTTTAAGCCTACTACACAACAGTTTCTATTTCAGTTAATAACTAAGTTTCAAACTACATATGAAAATGATCTTTATCACCCTTTTTTTCCGTTGTCCATTTTTTACATCTGTATGGTGTCTGAATAGTATATAATTGTAAAAAGTGCTTTAGCAGTTTATAAAATGTACAAGATCTTCAGCTTTCATAGCAATCCATTGGCACTCCTCGGTGATGTTGCAGGGCGGCCAATGGACACATAGCTTAACGGTGCACTGTTATTGCCACTATCAGACAGCGGCATTTAATGATTTAACAGTTACGGACAGAGCTCTGCTTCACCTGTGGCTGTTAGAGGCAAATTCTGTCTGTGATACAAAGCCATTACCTGCCTAGTCTGGGGCGGGCTCAGCCTGTTAGCCTGATTCATACACCCGCTTCTGACTTGGATATCGGGAAGGAGATAGGCTAAGTGCGTTTTTGCATGCATTTCCGCATGCGGGTTGTAAAGCGCTTTTCCAAGCAATTTTACCATCACTTGGAAAACTGCTTGACAACTTGGTCACACTATATAAATCCATGCAACCGGCATGGATTTATATAGTGTGATCAAGTTGCGATGCTGCAATAGTAAAAAAAAGAATAAAATGGTGAAAAAAAAAAATTATACCCACCTTCCGATAGTCCCCGGTCTCCTTCTTCGGTGTCTTCGACGGCTCACGGTGGTGTAAAAGGACCTTCCATGACGTCATTTAGTCATGTGACAGGTCACACGACCGCCGACGTCAGCAGTCGCGTGACCTTTCACATGGCTAAATGACGTCATGGAAGGTCCTTTTACACCACCACGAGCCGCCGAAGACACCGGTCGCACCATACAGGAGACCGGGGGGCCATCAGAAGGTGAGTATAATGTTTTTTTTTATTTTAATTCTTTTTTAACTACAGGTACTATGGTACCCGGGTCTGGAGGAGAGTCTCCTCTTCTCCAGACCCGGGTACCAGCCGCGCATTGAATCGCTTAATATCCACATGTGTACATGTAGTTATGCG
Source organism: Phyllobates terribilis (assembly GCF_046119375.1). Classification (NCBI taxonomy): domain Eukaryota; kingdom Metazoa; phylum Chordata; class Amphibia; order Anura; family Dendrobatidae; genus Phyllobates; species Phyllobates terribilis. The sequence goes on along the minus strand of NW_027362761.1, from coordinate 401,257,701 downwards.
GATATTATGCGATTCAATGCAAGTCAATGGTGGCAATTACGCCGCGTTTCCGCAAAATTAATGGACGTGCTGCTGATTTTTCCGCAATGATAATCGGCTGCGGAAATTTCCACAGCATGTGCACAGCACATGCGGATTATCATTGGGGACCATTGCAGACCTTCTACCAAGCGTTTTTTAAGTGTTTCCGCGGCGCAATTGCCACTGCAGAAACTCTTAAAAAATGCATAGTGGGCACGCAGCCTTATAGGAGCAAAGTTCATGAGACTTTTTGGTTTTGTAATGGGCAATCATTATGCAAATTAAAGTTCTGAAAACTTTTAATATAAAACTTTATATTACAATTCTTCACCATTTTTGTATTACATTTCTTCACCATTTTTTTTATTAAATAAGAATACCGTTATTGAAGGCTCTCATACACATTGGAAGTGATCCGTCAATTTTAATGGGGCCGGCTGACAATCTCATGTCGGCTTCTGGATTCTCTACTCTATAATCGATGTGTTGTAATTTCAACCGCCAATCCTTTTGTAGTCAGGATAAGTGGTGTCTGGCAGCGGCTTTCTCCTCATTCCCCTTGGGAAACACATGAACGCTGGACTAACAGTTATGACCATTGTATGACCAGCTTTACATGCAGAGGTTGGAAGTCATAACTATTTCTTCTTAGACTATGTGCCCACGATGCAGAAATGCTCAGGATTTTTTCCTGAGCGTTTCTGCATCTCCCTGGCAGAAAAAACGCAAGTGGATTGTACATGTGTTTTCCTGCCAGGGACATGCGAAAATGAAGCGTTCTTCACTGGCATTTCCGCATGCGAGTTGACAAGCGCTTTCCAAGCGATTAGCATCACTTGGAAAGTGCTTGTGACAGCTTGGTTACACTATATAAATCCATGCAAACGGCATGGATTTATATAGTGTGACCCGAGAGAATGGTTAAAAATAAAAAAATAAACTAATACTTACCTTCCGATGGCCCCACGAGACTTGCAGCGCTCCTGCACTGGCTGCCGTCAGATCGGGGTACTGAAAAGACCTGCCGTCACATGACTGTGACGTCAGCGCAGGTCCTTGAGTCCTGCGCGATCTGTCAGCAAGCGAAGAGAAGGAGTCCGGGGGCCGTCGGAAGGTGAGTATAATCTTTATTTTTTATTTTATTCTTTTTTTATGGTACCTGGGTGTGGAGGAGACTCTCCTCTCCTCTACACCCGGGTACCATCCGCACATTAGAACGCGCCAATTACGCAAGTACAGATGCAGTCTTGCAGAATTGGCGCGTTCTAATGCAAGTCAATAGCGGCGAAAACGCAGCGCTTCCGCAAAATAATTGGTAGTGCTGCGCTTTTTTCCGCAATGATAATCCGCAGCGGAAATATTCGCAGCATGTGCACAGCACATGTGGATTATCATTGGGAAACATTGCTGCCCTTCTACCATGCGTTTTTAATGCGTTTCCGCAGCGCTTCCGCAGCTGCAAAAACGCTGCGGAAATGCATTAAAAATGCATCGTGGGCACACAGCCTTACTGTAAAGTGGATACAACTGCATCTAGCCCAAACAAAGAGCTAAGAGCCTGGACTGTGGAAAGAAACAATGTGACAAGCCAGCAGCTACTACCAATATGTGCAATTTAAAGAGCATTGCCTACACTGGATGCAATAGTATCTACTTACACTCCGCAGATAAAACAGTAACGTTCACGGACAGTAAACTAATATCTTGAGAATGATGAATATTAGCAACCTAAACACTGTGAGGGTATGTGCACAACACGTCTTTTTCAGACCTGATAAAGCACTTAAAAAATGCTAAAAAGAACGAACAAGCACTGCAATGTCAAAACAACAGTCCTTGTAAGCTTCTTCTAACCTTTTCAGGCTTCAAAATCCACAAAGCTGGCAAAATAAGTGATCTGACAATAGTAAGTGATCTGTATACATTATGGAAAAAAAAATAAGCGCTGGTGACAAATCTGCTGCAAAAATTATGCAAAAGTTTAAAAAAAAAGGACAAAAAAAGGCCTACATTTCCTGAAGTATTTTCTTCTTGTAAAACTTGGCCAGGCAGACTGGCGTCTAAAAGACGTATTGCACATACCCTAAGGCTATATGCACTCGGAGCATTTTTGATGCGGTAAATCCGCACAGTCAGCCCCAAAAGCGCATTGCAAACCTTATCCCAGCATTTTCTATGAGATTTTGCAAGATCTGTGCACATTATCAGGATTTTTCTTGACAGAATTTCATGTGCGTTAAAAGAAGCAGCATGTCCATTCTTTTTGAGTTTTTGACTGTGTTTTTCCTATACAATGCATTGGATAAAATGCATGGCAAATCTGCAGGCAAAAATGCATCAAAAACGCATGAAAATGCATCAAAAACACTGAGGAATTTCCACAACGTTTTTTCTGCGGAAAGGTGCAGAAACTTGCAGAAACTCTGAAGAAATTTCTGCAAGCAAATACTGATCGTGCGCACATAACCTTATAAAGGTGTAATCATTTTTCCTTTTTACAATTATTAAACATTATTAACCTAAAACCAGAAAATCCCTTTAAATGAATACATAGGCGTAAAAGAAGTCTGAATTATTGGCTCTTCAGAAAAAGAGAGATGGTGCCGTTCACCTTTGACTCCGCAGTATCTGAAACAAAGCAGAAGGTGGGAGGTATGTGGAAGGGTTTGGCATTACCCTGGTCTGTTCCTCTTCTTATGAAGTGCCTCCATGTCAGTTTAAGCTGTTTTACGTGGCATTCCTAGCCTATCTATCTAAGAAGGTGACACGGAGTCGTACAAGGAATGTAACTGACAGGGTCTGTATATAGTATGTGAATAGTGTATATTTATAGATTTATGTTCATGCAATCTATGAGTGAGTAGGAACGACAGCTATTATTATGTGTCTGACCATAATTATTACTTTGTTTCTAGTCTTCTAGAAGTGATAGTTACAAGCCTGGACATTGTGTGACATCTTCTATGATACAAAGCCAAGCGGACAGTGAAGAAGTAATTCCGACAGTACAGAATGCTGGAAGGTTTGTCTACTACGATACTGGGCCATTAAGGCATAGTCTACAAATGTGCCTGTTTTCAATTAATTCCAAGACATGATCCATACGGTATATTATATAGCTGTGAGTTCACTTGGCAGCCACAATCTCATTTCTTCTAGACAAACATCATAGTTGCCTGCCCCATATATCCATTTGAGCGTAACTGCCTGAGGAATATCTAGTGCACATCATAAATATAGAGCAGGGATGTACTGCTAGGGTTAATAGCGTGCAGTTATGCATGAGGCTTATCAGGCTTTATGGTACGGTAACTAGATGACTTTTCATAATTTATCTGAAGGGGACTTGTCAACAGATTTCTGTCTGATTTCAGTAATATACAGAACAAAGGATAATCCTATGGCAGGTCGAGCACGTGGTTAACACTTATAAATTTAAAACATTAAAGAGATGTGCCACATTTTATTATTGCAATAATAATAATAATCATTTTTATTTCTATAGCGACAACATATTCCGCAGCACTTTACATTTTAGAGGGGACTTGTACAGACAATAAAAGACATTACAGAATAACAATAATCACATAAATCAACAGATACCAGGAGGAGAGAGGGCCCTACTCGCAAGCTTACAATCTATGAGGAAATGGGGGAGACACGAAAGGTGGATGGTAACAATTGCTTGTATTGTACGGTCAACCATCAATGTAAATGTAATGGGGAAGACCGGGGTGTAAGTACTTTCAGAACAAGGGATCCAGAACTGCCGGGGCCGCGCCTCTGGTTGCAGGGGGAAGACAGACTGCGAGCACAGGAGTCAGGTGACCAGGAAGCTGGGGGCATATCCAGAGCCAGAGCTCAGGGGTCAGGTGACCGGGGAGCTGGGGGCGTGTCTAGGAAGAGGGAGAAAAAGAAGTTTTGCGGGGGAAAGCAGGGAGTTGACAGTTGGAGTCAAGCCCGACCAGGGGGAGAAGAGACGCAGGGTCCGTGGAGCCAAGCAAGTGAGGTGCAGTGTTATGGACTAGGGGCTCAGCGGGTCAAACCGGAAACCGCCCACTGCCGCCAGAAGATGAAGCATTGTAGCCGAGCAAGTGAGGTGCAATGTTATGGACTAGGAGCTCAGTGGGTCAAACCGGAGACCGCCCACTGCCGCCAGAAGACGGAGCATTGGAGCCGAGCAAGTGAGGTGCAGTGTTATGAACTAGGGGCTCAGCGGGTCAAACCTGAGACCGCCCGCTGCCGCCAGAAGAGCATTGTTTAGGCGGGGTAGCCAGAAGAAAACAACACCGGCATCAGCCGGCAACAGCCTTGTGGGGAACAAGAGTCAGCTAAGTGAAAACTGCCGATTACAACCGTTTCGACTCTGCTACATCTAACCAAACTGTGGATTGTCGGTTATAGCCTTTAACCTGCTACTTCCCTTGTTGTCCCCATATTTCTCCTGTTACTCCCTGTGTGAGATTGACCCTGTTACAATAAATTCCCCAATGTTTATTAACCCTGTACTGGCTGCTCTGTGTTTCTGTGTCACTGCATCTAAAGTACCTGTGTCACATAATATATAGGTTAATTACATAATGCTTAATGAACCAGTCACCCACCAGTATGTGAACAAGTACAGACACAGAAGTCTATTAAGTACATGGGGGGGGGTGAACAAGATGATACGAGGGTCCTGATTTGGAAGGAAGTGTTGTATAGGGGAAATAAAAGGGGATAATTAGATAAGAGAGGAGAGGTGATAGGCCAGTCTAAAGAAATGCTTTTTTAGGGAACGCTTAAAACTGTGGGTATTGGGGACTAAACGAAGAGTCCTAGGTAGTGTGTTCCAAAGAATTGGCGCAGCATGTGAGAAGTTTTGGAGATGGAAGTAGGAGATTCGGATTATTGAGGATGTTAATCTTAGGTCATTAGCAGAACGGAGGGCACGGGAAGGGTGGTAGACTGAGACGAGAGAGGAGATGTAGGGTGGTGCTGAAGCATGGAGCGCTTTGTGGGTAAGGGTGATGAGTTTATATTGAACTCTATAGCGGATGGTAACCAGTGCAATGACTGGCACAGGGTGGAGGCATCGGTGTAGTGGTTGGCGAGGAATATGATCCTGGCTGCCGCATTCAGGACAGATTGGAGAGGGGAGAGTTTAGTAAGAGGGATTAGTAGAGAGTTGCAGTAGTCCAGACGAGAATGAATCAGAGCGACAGTATGAGTTTTTGCAGAGTCAAAGGTAAGAAAAAGTCAAATTCTAGAAATGTTTTTGAGGTTGACATGAGCGGGCAAGTGATTAGATCTGGAGAGAGAAGGAAAGATCTGAATCAAGTATGACCCCGAGACAGCGGGCTTGTTGCTGGGGAGTAATGGTGGAGCCACACACGGAGATGGCAATATTGGGCATAGGTAGGTTAGTGGAGGGAGGAAAAACAAGAAGTTCAGTTTTTGACGGGTTCAGCTTCAGATAGAGGGAGGACATGATGTTAGATGGCGGAAAGACAATCACTGGTGACTTGTAATATTACAGGGGTAAGGTCAGGAGACGATATGTATAATTGGGTGATATCAGCATAGAAATGCTACTGAAAACCAAGTCTACTGATTGTTTGTCCAATAGGGGTGGTAAATAAGGAGAAGAGGAGGGGGCCTATGACTGATCCTTGAGGAACCCCGACAGTTAGTGGAAAAGAGGAGGAATAGGAGGCGGCAAAATACCAAGTGAAGGAGCGGTCAGAGAGATAGGAGGAGAACCAGGAGAGAGCGGTGTCCTTGAAGCCGATAGAGTAGAGCATCGTGAGGAGGAGCTGGTGATCCACAGTGTCGAATGCTGCAGAGAGATCTAGGAGAATCAGCAGGGAGTACAATTCCTTCTTTAAAAACATAATGATTTTTTTCAATTGCAATCATTTAGTGTTGTTACTTGTTATGGTGCCTTGTGGAGTTCTTCTGATTTCCTCAGAAAATATCCACATATACAAGTCACTAGTGCGGCCACACTTAGAATACTGTGCACAATTGTGGTGTATATACAGTACAGACCAAAAGTTTGGACACACTTCTCATTTAAAGATTTTTCTGTATTTTCATGACTTTGAAAATTGTACATTCACACTGAAGGCATCAAAACTATAAATTAACACATGTGGAATTATATACTTAACAAAAAAGTGTGAAACAACTGAAAATATGTCTTATATTCTAGGTTCTTCAAAGTAGCCACCTTTTGCTTTGATGACTGCTTTGCACACTCTTGGCATTCTCTTGATGAGCTTCAAGAGGTAGTCACCGGAAATGGTTTTCTATTCACTGCCGTGCCCTGTCAGGTTTAATAAGTGTGATTTCTTGCCTTATAAATGGGGTTGGGACCATCAGTTGTGTTGTGCAGAAGTCAGGTCGACACACAGCTGATAGTCCTACTGAATAGACTGTTAGAATTTGTATTATGGCAAGAAAAAAGCAGCTTAGTAAAGAAAAATGAGTGGCCATCATTACTTTAAGAAATGAAGGTCAGTCAGTCCGAAAAATTGGGCAAACTTTGAATTTGTCCCCAAGTGCAGTTGCAAAAACCATCAAGCGCTACAAAGAAACTGGCTCACATGAGGACCGCCCCAGGAAAGGAAGACCAAGAGTCACCTCTGCTTCTGAGGATAAGTTTATCCAAGTCACCAGTCTCAGAAATCGCAGGTTAACAGCAGCTCAGATTAGAGACCAGGTCAATGCCACACAGAGTTCTAGCAGCAGACACATCTCTTCAACAACTGTTAAGAGGAGACTTTGTGCAGCAGGCCTTCATGGTAAAATAGCTGCTAGGAAACCACTGCTAAGAACAGGCAACAAGCAGAAGAGACTTGTTTGGCCTAAAGAACACAAGGAATGGACATTAGACCAGTGGAAATCTGTGCTTTGGTCTGATGAGTCCAAATTTGAGATCTTTGGTTCCAACCACCGTGTCTTTGTGCGACGCAGAAAAGGTGAACGGATGGACTCTACATGCCTGGTTCCCACCGTGAAGCATGGAGGAGGACATGTGATGGTGTGGGGGTGTTTTGCTGGTGACACTGTTGGGGATTTATTCAAAATTGAAGGCATACTGAATCAGCATGGCTACCACAGCATCTTGCAGTGGCATGCTATTCCATCCGGTTTGCGTTTAGTTGGACCATCATTTATTTTTCAACAGGACAATGACCCCAAACACACCTCCAGGCCGTGTAAGGGCTATTTGACCAAGAAGGAGAGTGATGGGGTGCTACGCCAGATGACCTGGCCTCCACAGTCACCAGACCTGAACCCAATCGAGATGGTTTGGGGTGAGCCGCACCGCAGAGTGAAGGCAAAAGGGCCAACAAGTGCTAAGCATCTCTGGGAACTCCTTCAAGATTGTTGGAAGACCATTTCCGGTGACTACCTCTTGAAGCTCATCAAGAGAATGCCAAGAGTGTGCAAAGCAGTCATCAAAGCAAAAGGTGGCTACTTTGAAGAACCTAGAATATAACACATATTTTCAGTTGTTTCACACCTTTTTGTTAAGTATATAATTCCACATGTGTTAATTCATAGTTTTGATGCCTTCAATGTGAATGTACAATTTTCATAGTCATGAAAATACAGAAAAATCTTTAAATGAGAAGGTGTGTCCAAACTTTTGGTCTGTACTGTATGTATAAGAAAAAATAGCTGTAGGGCAGCACGGTGGTGGTTTTGCTTTGCAGCGCTGGGGTCCTGGGTTCAACTCCCACCAAGGACAACATCTGCACGGAGCTTGTATGTTCTCTCCATGTTTGCGTGGGTTTCCGCAGGTTTCCTCTCACACTCCAAAGACATACTGATAGGGAATTTAGATTGTAAGTCCCAATGGGAACAGTGATGATATAGTCTGTGAAGCGCTGTGGAATTAATGGCGCTATATAAGTGAATACAATAAATAAATAAACTAGAGCGGGTGCAAAGAAGAGCAACCAGGGTCATTAAGGAAATGCGTGAACTGCAATACCAAGACAAGTTATTAAACTTGGGATTATTCAGTTTGGAAAACAAAGGCTTAGGGGCGATCTTATTACAATGTACAAATATATGTGGGGACAGTACAGAGATCTTTCTAATGATCTTTACACACCTAGGCCTGCGATGGGGACAAGGGGGCATCTTCTATGTCTAGAGGAAAGAAAGTTTAATCGTAATCACAGGTGCAGATTCTTTACTGTAACAGCAGTGAGATTATGGAACACTCTGCCACATGATGTTGTAAAGGTTGTTTCACTACTAAAATACAAGGAGGCCTGGATGCCTTTCTTGATCAATATATTACAGGTTATGGGCACTAAATTCCGTCATGGGATGTTGATCCAGAGAACTAGTCTGATTGCCGTGTATGGAGTTGTAAAGAATTTTTTCCCCTACTATGAGGCAATCAGCAAGTGCTTTATGGGATTGTTGCCTATCTCCGAATCAACATGTTAGTCCTTATTCGGACATCTATTTTTCACATACATATTCTACCTGTGTTTTTCATTAATAGAACACGTACCTATTATTATACTGGCTCAGTGGTTAGCATTGTTGCTTTGCAGCCCTTGGGTCAAATCCCACCAAGGACAACATCTTCAATGAGCTTTTATGATGCCCCCGTGTTTGTGTGGGTTTCCTCTGGGTATTTTGATTTTCTCCCACACTCCAAAGGCATACTGAAAGGAAAATTAGATTATGAGCCCCAATGAATGATGACAAGGTGATGACAATGTCTGTAATGAATATATTTTCACTGAATAAGCAAGCATAATAAATTATAATCTATTGGGCTGTTCATATGTCCATGTTTTTTTTGGACCATGTGTCAGCAAAAAATTAGGGTTACATGTCTGTTTTTGATCTGAGTCACATATCATAATTAATTAACCATACAAGTCTATCGATCTGGAAAAATTCACTAATAGATCTCATTGCCATCCGTGTGCTGTCCGATTCTAACATTATTATGAATATGGGATAAATTGCAAATTTTTGTTTTGGGTTCATGAGAAAATCACCAACAAACTGACACACTGACCAAATACTGATGAAGATCCTACTGTGTTTTTTTCTGTTTTTACGTACGAGAAAAATCACCGATGTCTTAATGAGGCCTTAGGTTAAAGGTTGAACTTAAAAGGGTTGTCCATTATTAGAACAACCCCTTATCGATCTGAATGTTTGGCCCAGATAAAATAAAAACACCCATACTCACCTCCCATGCTGGCGCAGTTCCAGCAATGTCGACACTCACGTTTCCGGGGCTCTCGTGAGGTTGTTGTGACATGTGAGCCCTATGCCCAATCAGCACTGGAGTAACTGTCCTCGCCTTCAAATGTATTGAACATCAACAGGAAGCCTGGGCTGCGACTACTTTCTGACTTCCTCTTGATGTTCGATTTGTCCAAAGGCAGGGACAGTGACGCCAGCGCTGATTGGTCTCAGGGCTCACGTGTCATAACAACCACACGGGAGCCCCGGGAATACGAGTGCCGACACTGCTGGAATGGCGCCAGCACGGGAGGCGAGTATAAGCTTTTATTTTATTGGTGCCAAACATTCAATTTGAGGAGTGGTTGTTCTAGTAGTGGACAACCCCTTTAATGTGCCTTCTTGATAACCTACAACTATGAAACTATGATATTTTGTCTCACCACTTCTATGCGGAATAGATGGACGTTCTAATAGGGAATCTAATAAAAACCAGGGGGCACAATAACACATTCTGTATATAACAATAATATAGAGACACAAGACCTTTTTTTTAAAAAAAAAAAAGTGAGAAAAAATCTGTAATATTTAATAATGGACATTACCTTTAAAAAGTTTTTCAATGTTCCTCTGGTTAGGTACATGTAAACATTGTGTCTCAGCCCAATTATGGCTTCCCCTTCTCCCTTTAACACTGGGATAGTAATAGAGGAAGGTGCCCGCTGTTCTCAGTACAATCTATCGCGTAAATATATAGAGATTTATAAAGTATTAAATGTGACATGTTTTAATAAAAACAAATTTCATCCCATGCAACATTGCCTCAAAAAATGATTAGTAATTAAAAAAAACCTACTTTTTAAAAGTGATTTCCTGAGTCCATTCCCACAATCAGGCACCACTGCTCTGACTCTGTGTCCAGTACAGACCAGAGATGCAGCCGTGATATCACCGTACCCTATTTAAACCCCTGATACACATTGTCACTTTCCAATTATTGCATTGTATTTATTTCTCCTTGTACACCTATTATTAGATTAACCCTTTGGCCCCAACTTATCATTTGTTTTCTTTTTCTTTTTTGTCTTGCGGTATTCATTGCCATTTTTTGTACTAAATTCTTCAGAATTTGTCTATGTGCCCACATAGCGTTCTTGCAGCATTTTTGCTTGTAAAACCGTCTGCCATGCAAAGCAATGTGAATTCGGATGTGCTGATGCACTAATTAGCGCGCCGAATTCGCATTGCGTTGCAGAACACAGCATGACCATTTCTACCGCGATTATTCGCGGCCATTGAGGAACACTGAAACACAGCAAACCCGCAGGTATATGTGGATTTGCTGCGTTTCAATTAAATTCAATGGCCGCGAATTCGTGGCGTAATCGAGGTTTGTATAATACCCAGGATGAAGACTACAACTCCTCTTCATCCTGGCTACCACGTGGTGAAAAAAAGGAATTAAAAAGTTAAAAATATAAAAAACCTGGATACTCACCTCTCCGGTCTCCTCCCGGCGGCAGCAATCCTCTCTCCTCGGCATTCCGAGGTGTACTGGCAGGACCTGCGGTGACGTCATTTAATCAGCTGATGGTCACGCAACCGCTGACGTGAGCGGTCAGGTGATGGTCTCGTGACCATCAGCTGACTAAATGACGTCACCGCAGGTCCTGCCAGTACACCGCGGAACGCCGAGGAGAAAGGATCGCCGCCGGGAGGAGACCGGAGAGGTGAGTATACAAGTTTTTTTTATTTTTAACTTTTTAATTCTTTTTTTTTTACTTTAGATGCAGCATTTAAAGCATCTAAGTTGGTCACACAATATAAATCCATGCCAGTTGCATGGATTTATATATTGTGTAACCAACTTGTCAAGCACTTTTCCAGGTGATGCTCAAAATCGCTTGGAAAAGCGCTTGAAAAAACACATGCGAAAACACATGTAAAAATGCTTCTCCCTGGCAGAAAAAAAACGCATGTAAATCTGCATGCCTTTTGTTCTGCCAGGGAGAGGCAAAAACACTCTGCATCAAATATGCATTGTGGGCACATACCCTTTTTGCACACAGTTCATGATTTTTGCGAAAAGCCAAAAATAGTATTATCTTTGCCTTTAACCCTTCTTTGCCACTATTTAGTGAAAAAAGTCACACATGTTGCAAAAATTGCATGAAAATAACTGTTGCATAAAATCACTCTGGGGGGAACTGGTGTACATTTTGCTTAACCTTTAGAAAGGTCACAAATGATGAATCAGTTCAAAAAGATCTGGAAACCCTAAACTCCGCTCCTAATGTCAAACTAACACAGAGGTAACACATAAAACATACTCATGAAAAGGCGCATTGAAAATATGAATATGGTGCAAACAAAAATTGTACAAAACACTACAAACTCACAAAACACAGAAGATTTTGCAATAATGAATCAGCCCCATTTGTGTTATGAACCAACTTGTGTGCAGATTAATCACTTGGATACCCTTCTGGTGCAACTTGGAACTGGTAGTTTACTCTTCTGCATCTTGTCTTCACCTGGCCCACTGGACTTGATCGCGGCTGTCCAGTGACTATTCTTAACTTTCTGGTTCTGACCTGGCTTGCTGACACCTTTCCCCTTCAAGGGGTTGTCCAGGTTTATAACAAAAGTCTGCAGTCACACTATGTGACTGCAGACTTTTGAATCCTCACATCACATGCAGTGCTCATTGTCATGATTCTCCAGTGCCAGCATCGAAACTGAGATATCATGTAACGGCAAGTATGTCATACACATACTCCTGGCCACATTCTGAGTAGATGTGGACGGCCTCGCTCCATTCACTAGTTGGAATGTGGCCGGAAGTATGCATATCGAACACTCGAGGTCACATTACTGCTCGTTCTCCCTGCAAGCCTCACAGAAACCTCACAGCACATAGTGCACACAATGTGAAGATTCACAAGTCTGCAGTCACATAGAGTAGAAAACATGGACAACCCCTTTAAGCTTCTTTAACAGCAAGCAACTACTCCATTCCCGCAACCTGTAGTGAAAGCAAGATCCCTGTATAGTTGTGGATGGGTGAATACTAGAGGGCCTTTGGAATCTGCTAAGCAACTATGGAAGCCGCTTTCAGTTAATTGATGTGCTACAATTCCTTAAAAAAGTAAGCTACAATTCATCCAAGTCAGTCTTCCAGTCACTTGTAACTTGCAGATATTGCCAGCAAATAACCGCAGGATGTCTAGATTTGTGCAGAGCTCATTGTGGACATCTCGACAAGACACTTGCACACTTCACACTTTATTTAAGTAACATAGATCCTCATTCACATTCTGAAATGATTACTTCAAAGACGACCCCTCTTAATAAACACGACTTTGGCTTCAGTCCCTCGTCAACAATTCCTGTGGGTTGTGGGTTCGCGGTCATTGTCAACTGTTTGTGTTCAATGAGTCATGTTGCGTGAGGTGTTTTTATGACAATAGCAGGGGGTGGCTTGTTCTTTTCATTTGATTTTGTTAGCATGTAAGAGCCAATGTGGCACCCCAGGGGTCTGGTTACCACAGTAATAGAAATATTATGTCTGAGAGCAAGTGGGAGGTTTCCTGGTCAGGAGCCCTTAAGCATGCAACACCTCCTGCCCAGACCTGGGAGGGGAGGAATCTGCCCTATATAAACTGGGTCTGGGGCGGGGTTAGTCTGACAGAGCCTGGAGTGAAGTTCCAGACACAGGGCGAGAAACAGCTAGGAGCTCTGTAGGAGCAGGAGCTGAGTGCCAGGGACTGGAAGCAGATATATTGCTCGTCCTGGCTGAAGAGACTAAGACTGGACAACGGAGTCCGAGGCTGTGGGAACCTCTAAGTCCAGCAACAGAAACCAGCTGGCAGGGGATTCCAGGTCCTCTGGCCATAGAAGCCCGGAGGCTCAGTCACAAGGAAGGGACCAGCACCGCCATCGAGGAGCGGAGGCTATCAGAAGGCCCCAAGTCACCAGCCATACGGGTGAGCACCACACGGTATACTCAGGGACGTGGGCTACTTCCACTCGCTTACAGCAAGGTAGCCTGGAAGAGTGCAGATAGACAGGGAGGCCTACAACTCCACCTGGCCAGGGGAACTCCTGCTTGCTCGCAGACTGACCAGGCCCCTCATGCTAGCCAGTACTCCCGGGAGGGTCTGCCTTCATATCATCAGTAAAGACCCTGAACTGCACTGCAAAGACTCTGAGTCGTTCCTGCTTTCTCACCGCATACAGCACTACTAGTACTGGGACGCCCGTGCACCATCACTCCCATCATCCACATTCCCTGCCCTGAGGCCATACTCTTCCCATGGGGAGTTATCCCATCTTTAGCTGCGCACACCACACCAGCCTCAGCGGACTGCCTCGCAGCGGCGGTACACCCTGACCGCAATCCACGGGTGGCGTAGTCGGACATTAAACCACAATAACCCTATAAAGACTGCCACTGGTTTGACCACCCTGAGCCACGGGACCGGGTCGCCGCCACGGAGACTACAACCCCCAGAGACCCGGCTCCGGGTAACCCACACGTGTGCACACACGGCTCAGGGGGCGCGTTACCAACACTTTAGTCTATGTCTAGCGTGTATGGTGCTTGACCTGGGAACTGGGTAGCCAGGTGCAAGAGACTATACAGGCAGATGTGGTGCATGGGGTTGAAAGAATCCCATTCTTGAGTTCCAGTCACAGTTGTAACTGTTGCTCTCAGTGGGAAAAACAAAATAATAATCTTGTAGTTATGATACCTTTTAATGGCTAACAAAAATAAAATAAATTATGTTACAAAGCAAGCTGTCCGAGACTTCTTAGGTCTCTTCATCAGGTAAGAAACCTAAGTAGTCTCGAAAGCTTGGTTTGCAACATTATATATTTTATTTTTGTTAGCAATTAAAAGGTATCTGTGACGATACAGCTTCTAATCTTAATCAGCCCGACATCTAGATTTGTTAAGCCAAGAGAACTACCCTATTGTGTTTGTGTTGACTTGTAAAAATATGTGTATTTCCGTGGCTGGTCAAGAAGGACAGACCAGTATTTGTATAACCCTGATTGTTGTCTTCTCTTGGTTGTGAAAAAATTATGTTTGTTACTATGTGTAGCGCCGGCGTCCCTGCCCTCTGCTAGGCAGGGACGCTGTTCCCCTCACCTCCTTGCTCCGTGCCCGGCGTCCTCCTCCCGCTCTGCTGGCAGCGAGCGCTCCTTCCCGGCCACTGTGCTTAGGGAGCGCGCGCGCGCTCTCCCTCCCTCTTAAAGGGGCCGCGCGCGCCGTCCTAAGGAGTCCCCGGCCAATGGCCGGAGGACTTCACCATATATAAGGCACCTCCTCCAAAATGGAGGTGCCCGAGCAATGTTGTTGCACTGTTCACTACTCTGCTTCAGCCCTCAGGTCCCGTTGCCAGTTACCTGCCAGATACCTGCCAGATTCCTGCCAGATTCCTGCCTGATTATCTGCTACCTGCCTGCTAGTCTGAGGTCCGACGGTCTGCCTTACTACTCCTGTCAGTCTGTCTAAGGACCAGCCTGCCCGCTCACCTGGGAGCGCACATCAGCCACCTGCCTGCTTGCCTGAGGTCCGACGGTCTGCCTTCCAACTCCTGTCAGTCTGTCTATGGACCAGCTTGCCCGCTCACCTGGGAGCACACATCTGCTACCTGTCTGCTAGCCTACCTGGAGGCTCCGCCGTCACGTGCTGTGACCACCTGCCTGTCCAGTGACTCCTGCCCGCTCACCTGGGAGCACTCATCTGCTGCCTGTCTGCTAGCCTACCTGGAGGCTCTGCCGTCACGTGCTGTGACCACCCGCCTGTCCAGAGACTTCTGCCCGCTCACCTGGGAGCGCTCATCTGCCGCCTGTCTGTTGGTCTTCCTGGAGGCTCCGCCGTCACATGCTGTGACCACCCGTTCATCCAGAGACTCTCGCCTGCTCACCTGGGAGCCCACGTCTATCATCAGCCGCCACAGGTCGTACCAACCCTTTACCTAGAGACTGCCCCGGTCACTTGCCGTGACCATCTGCCCGTTCATCCAGAGACTGCCCCGGCCACTTGCCGTGACCATCTGCCCGTTCATCCAGAGACTGCCCCGGTCACTTGCCGTGACCATCTGCCCATTCATTCAGAGACTGCCCCGGTCACTTGCCGTGACCATCAGCCCGTTCATCCAGAGACTGCCCCGGTCACTTGCCGTGACCTCCAGCCCGTTCACTCAGAGACTGTCCTGGTCACCTGCTGTGACTTCCTGCCCGTCTTCCCTGGTCGCCACCCGCTCCCTTACAAGGACCGCCCCCTTGTATAGTAGCTCAGAGGTTCCGCCTCCCAGACCCGTTACAGTTTGCTCGGGCCATGGAACCCGGTGGCACCCAAGCTCTCTCGCTCTCGGACCTGTGTCATGAACTGTCCCGTCAAAGGTCCCAACAGGAGTCCATCCTGGGTCACCTGCGGAATGTCAATACTTGCCTGGACACTCTGACTGCTCCACCAGCAACCTCCGCCAGTGCCATGACTCGCAACCCGGCAGCTCCGCTGCCCACCAATACCATGGTATCCTACCCCGGACCCCGGCTTTCTGCACCTCCTCGCTTCAGAGGCGACTCCGCCCAGGCTCGGGGCTTCATTAATCAGTGCACCCTGCACTTTGAACTATTGTCCCACCAGTTTAACTCCGACCGGGCCAAAATTGCCTTCATCATGTCCCATCTCACCGGGGAGGCCCTGGCCTGGCTAAATCCTCTATGGGAGAGAGGAGACCCCCTGGTGTCCGACTTGCCTGCCTTCCTCACGGCTTTCCGGAAAGTCTTCGACCAACCCGGACGGAAGACCTCATCCGCATCATCTCTGCTACGCCTCCGTCAGGGAAGTCTCACCGTGGGCCAATATGCCATACGGTTCCGTACCCTTGCCTCGGAGCTGGCCTGGGATAACGACGCTCTGGTATCCGTCTTCTGGGAGGGTCTGTCCGGCCGTATTAAAGATGAACTTGCCGGTCGGGACGTTCCTACCACTCTCGATGACCTAATAACTCTTGCCACCCGGATTGACCTACGGTTCCAGGAGCGTGCCAAAGAAGTCGCCCGTGAGAGAAGGTTTCCACGTCTAGCTCCTACTTTTCAGAAACCCGTCACTCCCTCCGTCTCTCCCCAGGTACACTCTCCTGAGCCTATGCAGGTCGACCAGACCAAGATGGTCAAAACCCGTCAGGACTTACGCCGTGCCGAGGGGAGCTGCTTCTACTGTGGCAGTAAGGAGCACCGGATCCGTGCCTGCCCAGAGAGGTCGGGAAACGCCTGTGTCTAGGTTCGCTCAGAGAGATCGACCTAGACAATAATAAATCCTCTCCATCTCTGCTGCTGTCAGTTTCAATCGTCTGCGGGGAGAACCGTTATTTCGAACTAGCCCAACTGGACTCTGGAGCAGCCGGGAATCTTATTTCACAGTCCCTGGTAGAGAAATACTGCATCCCCACCAAACCTCTGGCTGTACCCTTGTCTGTTGCTGCCGTGGATGGGGGTCTCTTACCACGCCCCATCCAACTCATCACCGAATCCATTACTCTGCAGGTGGGAATGCTGCATTCTGAGAGTATCTCCTTTCATGTTCTGCCTGGACTCTCTCACGCCCTCCTGCTAGGTCTACCTTGGCTCCAGAGACATGCACCCGTGCTTGACTGGCAGACCGGAGAAGTCCTTCGCTGGGGACAGGACTGCCATAAGACCTGTCTGGTTCCCGTCCATCCCGTCCGTCCTTCTCCTACCCCAGCTAATCTACCTGGACTTCCGATTCCTTATTGGTCTTATGCTGATGTCTTTAATAAAAAGGAAGCAGAGACACTACCCCCTCATAGACCATACGACTGCCCTATCGACTTGTTACCCGGTACTACTCCTCCCCGTGGGCGTATTTATCCATTATCCGCTGCTGAGACCCGGTCGATGTCCGAATATATTGAGGAGAATCTGGCCAGGGGATTCATCCGGAAATCTACCTCCCCGGCGGGAGCAGGCTTCTTCTTCGTAAAAAAGAAGGACGGCTCTCTCCTTCCCTGTATAGACTATAGAGGCCTTAACCAGATCACGGTGAAGAATAAGTACCCCCTTCCGCTCATTCCGGAGTTATTTGATCGTCTGAGAGGGGCTAGGATCTTCACCAAACTGGACCTCCGTGGGGCGTACAACCTGGTTCGTATCCGTCAGGGGGATGAATGGAAGACGGCATTCAACACCCGGGACGGCCACTATGAATATCTGGTAATGCCATTTGGCCTCTGTAACGCTCCTGCCGTCTTTCAAGAGTTGGTCAATGACATCTTCCGGGACCTTCTCTACTCCTGCGTAGTGGTGTACTTGGACGACATCTTGGTCTTCTCTCCGGATCTCCAGACTCACCGGAGGGACGTTCGTCAGGTCCTGCTCAGGCTCAGGCAGAATCACCTCTTCGCTAAATACGAGAAGTGCCTCTTTGAGCAGACCTCGCTTCCGTTTTTGGGCTACATTATTTCTCAGACCGGCCTACGAATGGATCCAGAGAAACTGTCTGCCATCGAGAAATGGCCTCGACCGGAGGGGTTGAAGGCCATTCAGCGGTTCCTGGGCTTCGCCAACTACTACCGCCTCTTCATACCACACTTCTCTTCCCGGACTGCTCCAATTTCCGCGCTCACCCGTAAGGGTACTAATCCCAAAGAGTGGCCACCCGAAGCAGAGGAGGCCTTCCTTTCCTTAAAACAGGCCTTCTCTTCCGCCCCAGTGCTGCATCGCCCGGACGGCAACAAGCAGTTCTTCCTGGAAGTTGACGCCTCCTCCTCTGGAGCCGGAGCGGTACTTACTCAAAAATCATCTTCCGGGAGGATGGTAACTTGCGGCTTCTTCTCTAAACTCTTCTCCTCCTCAGAGCGCAATTATTCCATAGGAGACCGAGAGTTATTGGCCATCAAACTGGCATTGGAGGAGTGGCGTTACCTGCTCGAGGGGGCTCTTCACCCGGTAATAATTTACACTGACCACAAGAACTTGGCTTACCTCCAGCATGCCCAGAGACTTAACCCGCGCCAAGCCCGGTGGTCCTTGTTTTTTGCTCGCTTTGATTTTGTTCTTCATTTTCGCCCGGCTGACAAAAACGTCAAGGCGGACGCCTTGTCTCGATCCTTTCTGGTGTCTGATCTCGAGGAAGATCCGAAACACATCATCGATCCCGCCAGAGTAATGCAGGTGGCTCCCGTGAGTCTAAATCGTCTCCCTCCCGGAAAGACGTTCGTATCAGTACCTGATCGGGAGAAGATCCTTCACTGGGGTCACTCGTCTAAACTAGCTGGCCATGCCGGTCAGAAAAAGACCCTCCAGCTTATTACCCGGCACTACTGGTGGCCTACCCTGCACAAGGACGTAATAGACTTTGTTTCTGCCTGTGTGTCCTGCGCCCGCAACAAGGTTCCGAGACATCTGCCAGCCGGTCGCCTCCTTCCGCTCCCAGTACCTGCTGCCCCCTGGCAGCATATAGCAATGGACTTTATAACAGACCTCCCAGTCTCTGCCGGTTGTACGGTCATTTGGGTGGTCGCTGACCGCTTCTCCAAGATGGCTCATTTCGTTCCCCTGCCAGGCCTCCCGTCTGCACCCGAGCTAGCTAAAGACTTTATTCATCACATCTTTCGTCTTCATGGCCTGCCCCTCCACATCGTGTCGGATCGTGGGGTACAGTTCACCTCACGCTTCTGGAGAGCCACTTGTAAACTGCTAGATGTCACCCTGGACTTCTCTTCCGCTTACCACCCACAGTCCAATGGTCAAGTGGAGCGGATCAATCAGAACCTGACCAGTTACCTCCGGCACTTCGTTAATGCCCATCATTCTGACTGGGTGGATCTCCTACCATGGGCCGAGTTCTCTTATAACAATCACGAGAGCGAATCCTCCTCCAAATCCCCGTTTTTTGTAGTCTTCGGTCAGCATCCTCGGATTCCTTTTCCTGTCTCCACCTCTGTGGACAACCCGGCTGCGGAATCTCTCGTTAGCAAATTTTCCTCCATTTGGGAGAGTACCCGATCCGCACTCCTTCAGTCGTCCGAACGGATGAAAAGACACGCAGACAAAAAAACGCCTGGATCCTCCACAATTTCGTCCCGGAGATAAAGTCTGGCTCTCATCTAAATATGTCCGACTCAAGATACCTTCTTACAAGTTAGGGCCTCGGTTCATCGGCCCCCTGGAGGTCATCAGTCAGATCAACCTGGTGGCCTATAAATTGAAACTCCTGACCAACTTACGGATCCCTAACTCCTTCCATGTTTCTCTCCTCAAACCTGTGGTACTTAACTTTTTTTCCAAGTCTACAGGTACGCCTCCTGCTCCGGTTTCTGCTGAGGACGAGTTTGAGGTAGAGAACATTCTTGCCACTAAAAGGGTAAGAGGAAAGACCTTTTTTCTAGTAGATTGGAAGGGGTTTGGTCCTGAGGAGAGAACGTGGGAGCCCCGGGAGAACATCCATGCCCCTCTTATCCTTGCTAAATTTCTGTCTGGCCTAAAAAAGGGGGGGCCTAAAGGGGGGGGTACTGTAGCGCCGGCGTCCCTGCCCTCTGCTAGGCAGGGACGCTGTTCCCCTCACCTCCTTGCTCCGTGCCCGGCGTCCTCCTCCCGCTCTGCTGGCAGCGCGCGCTCCTTCCCGGCCACTGTGCTTAGGGCGCGCGCGAGCGCTCTCCCTCCCTCTTAAAGGGGCCGCGCGCGCCGTCCTAAGGAGTCCCCGGCCAATGGCCAGAGGACTTCACCATATATAAGGCACCTCCTCCAAAATGGAGGTGCCCGAGCAATGTTGTTGCACTGTTCACTACTCTGCTTCAGCCCTCAGGTCCCGTTGCCAGTTACCTGCCAGATACCTGCCAGATTCCTGCCAGATTCCTGCCTGATTATCTGCTACCTGCCTGCTAGTCTGAGGTCCGACGGTCTGCCTTACTACTCCTGTCAGTCTGTCTAAGGACCAGCCTGCCCGCTCACCTGGGAGCGCACATCAGCCACCTGCCTGCTTGCCTGAGGTCCGACGGTCTGCCTTCCAACTCCTGTCAGTCTGTCTATGGACCAGCTTGCCCGCTCACCTGGGAGCACACATCTGCTACCTGTCTGCTAGCCTACCTGGAGGCTCCGCCGTCACGTGCTGTGACCACCTGCCTGTCCAGTGACTCCTGCCTGCTCACCTGGGCGCGCTCATCTGCTGCCTGTCTGCTAGCCTACCTGGAGGCTCTGCCGTCACGTGCTGTGACCACCCGCCTGTCCAGAGACTTCTGCCCGCTCACCTGGGAGCGCTCATCTGCCGCCTGTCTGTTGGTCTTCCTGGAGGCTCCGCCGTCACATGCTGTGACCACCCGTTCATCCAGAGACTCTCGCCTGCTCACCTGGGAGCCCACGTCTATCATCAGCCGCCACAGGTCGTACCAACCCTTTACCTAGAGACTGCCCCGGTCACTTGCCGTGACCATCTGCCCGTTCATCCAGAGACTGCCCCGGCCACTTGCCGTGACCATCTGCCCGTTCATCCAGAGACTGCCCCGGTCACTTGCCGTGACCATCTGCCCGTTCATTCAGAGACTGCCCCGGTCACTTGCCGTGACCATCAGCCCGTTCATCCAGAGACTGCCCCGGTCACTTGCCGTGACCTCCAGCCCGTTCACTCAGAGACTGTCCCGGTCACCTGCTGTGACTTCCTGCCCGTCTTCCCTGGTCGCCACCCGCTCCCTTACAAGGACCGCCCCCTTGTATAGTAGCTCAGAGGTTCCGCCTCCCAGACCCGTTACACTATGCTAATTGCATATTATACTAAAGCCAGCTGAATGTTGATTTAAAGAGCCAACTGCTATACCAACTATGTAAATTGATTAGCTCAAACATTGAGACCTGAGTGAGCCCTTCACCTTTACCTATCACCTGTGACTGATGACCTTAGCCACATATGTAAATATAAAAAAGGGATTTTCTATCCTACTAAAAAGAGAATTGAAAGAAACTTTACAAGGAGAATCAAAGATCAGACTCTCTCAGACCATCAGCTTGGAAGCATGGCTTTAACCAAAGAAAAACAGATTTGGATTCTACATGATTCCAGCCTAAGAGTATATGGCCCCGACTGGAAAGATACTGATCTGCTCCATTGACCATCAGAGAACCCATGAATACATTTGGGGAGACCAGGTTGGGACGATGAAGTCACCTGGACCCATGGATATGTTGTTTGGGGTTGCCAGGTTGGACCTCCCGGTTGCCTAGAACCCATGAAGACATTCGGAGATGCCAGATTGGGACCAGCCAGTCATCTGGCCCCATAGAAACTCTCAGAGAGGCCAGGGTGGGACCCTTGGCCTCCTGGCCTTGTACCTCGATGGACTGCTAGCTTGCTAAGCTTGCTGCTACATTCTCTCTGTGGGGGCCCTACAGAAGTGGGATGCCACTGGTTGAGGTAGTTGGCCCTGAAAGTCCCAAAGTCACAGGTGTTCTATCCCAGGCGTCCCAAGCGGAAGGGTGAGACTGTGTAATGTTGTACCATCTTGGGTATTTGCTTAGACTGTTCTATCTTTTTATTGTCCGTTTTGTGGTTCAATAAAGTATTGCCACACTGTTTTACCCTCACCCTGTGTTGTCTGAGTAGTATTACGCCCACGGAAGACCCGTGTCTTCACAGTATCATAACTACAAGATTATTATTTTGTTTTTCCCACTGAGAGCAATTTTTTTTCAAATGCCTAATACAGTAACAAACCTTTTTTTAGTTGTAACTGTTGTGACATTTTAATGTACATGATCTGAGACGAGTTGTGCTCAAAATGTGGTTTTCTTCTTCTACACCTTTGGGATCCTTTTCTATTAGGCAACCATTTTTGTGTTAGGGCTGGTACAAAATTACAAAAATTCTACATCTGTAGAATGCATAGATTGCAATTAACATAATAAATAATGTGGATTTGTGCAGTTTTGTGCATATACTACTGAGTAAGAAACACACAAAACAAATAGCAATTCAGCTTACATCTTGGTTTTACATTTTTCTGTGCCAGCTTTGATATTCTGGGTTCCTGCATATGGTAGCTATTTATAAAGTTACATTTTTCTACATTTTCCCCACTGATTTAACATTCAATTTTATAGTTAAAGAATTCTCTTATTTTTCAAAAAGATGCAATTAAAATTGCATGAAGGAATTAAATAATCATTACATATAAGAATTACCTGTGGTCAATGGATTAATCATAATTCCTACATGGCAAAAACACATAAAAGCAAAGCAAAATTGGATAGAGAGCACTATGGACCGGATGAATCATTTGTGGTTTTTTTAAGTCACTCTTCCTTTGTTTTCTTATGTTATTCATTGTTTTTGCATCAAATTCTTTAACGTGTTTAGCACAAAAAATTGCATGTTCTTCTATCATGTCGCAAAAATGGTGAGAAAATTTCAGGTGTACATAAAACCACTCCGGTGGGTAACTTAGGGTACATTGTCTCCAAATATTGTGATTTTTTGATACGTCGCAAATGACGAATCAGGCAAAAACATCTGGAAATCTAAAACTTTGCTCACAGTTGCGAACTAAAAAAAACACCAGACAAACACGTAAAAAAATTGACTTTAAAAAATTGAGCAAATGGAAGGATGTATATGGCACAAAGAAAAGGTGAAAAACGCCAAAAACAGGCTCAAATGCAATAATGAAGCAGACCCAATTGATAATTGTTTTCACAGAAAATCCCTTAGTAACTGCACATAAATTCCAATATATTCCACTCCGAACAGCTCCCGGGGTCCTGTATATCCCAGGTAGCTAGCCATAAGCAATGAATGACCCTGCCATTCTGTAATAAACTCCATCTTCAATTTCATCTTAAGAAAACCATACTTCTATCTTTAGGTAATTGCTATGTCATTAGGAACACTTAGGTGTAATCTGTAATTTTCTTAAGATGTACACCCTGCGCACCACCTAGCAGAAGAAAACAATACTTAGGAATAGAAACACTGGTTTTGTTTAAGAAAGGGAAAAGAATATCTTAAAATAAAAAGGCACATGCTCAAGAAATGAACATTAAAGGAAAGACTATATCTGGAAAAAGTTATAGAGAACGAGAAACATCTGTTTAAACAAAGTGAATTTGCCATTTTCCTTTTTAGCCGAGTGAATGAAAAGTGAAAGAAAGTAAAAGAGTAAAATAAAAATAGAATTTACCAGCGAGGACCCTGCACGCAAAGCAAACATTTGTGGATATAGCAGCAACAAATACACTCTGTATTTCAGGGTGATGAGTGTATCGGAAAGGTCACATTTACTATAGCCTTCTGCAGCCTGGGTTAGCCGACAGACCGAAAAAAGTGTTGAAATCACACTGAATGTGAAGGGGTCATTAACACTAAACCTCTCTATAGGAGGAGGTCAGAGTTTATTCAACATGTTCACTAGAGTCTATGTATATGGTGCTTGGTAATGTATAGCTGACATGTTCACTTCCATGAAGCAGCTGCCTTGTGTCTCCAGATGTTCTAGATAATTCATAGGACCAATAGGACTACAGTTTTGGGACAGATTTGCAGTGAATCATTGTCAATTTTGCATACACCTGATAAATATGCATCCAGGATTTAGAAGAAAAGATCTGCTGTTTTTCAAGTAAGAGCTCGCTGACACAAGCGTATAACATGGCCGTGAGCTATCCAACGTTCTATCAGATATCACTCGACCCAATGTAATATTATGTGGCAGTGCAGATCTGAGATTTTTTTTCTCATACTGATTCGGCATGAGAAAAAAAATAGCGGCCTGCTGCAAGTGGCTCCGGAATTCAGATTATGCGCACCCATACAAGTCAATGGGTACGTGTGAAATATCGGACTGTACTCGGATTTCATCCAATTGACAAAGGACCAAGAGCTAACACTTGGACCATCTGCTCCTATGCAAATTGACACACACAGCAGTAGTGACTTGTAAACAAATGCCAGCCAAGAGGTACTACAACCCAATTAAAATGCGAGTGTATTTTCCCCTGGTAGAGGCAGGGGATAATAAGACACAGGCTTGCGACAATTTACATGTAGCTGAGGAAGTTCTATTCCCAGGACGTCAAAGGGAATTTAACAGAGGTCTCCAGACCTTTGAGCACCGACACAAAATATTGATTATTGTAAGTTCCATAATTCTGATAATAATGGGACCTATATTTTTAGTGACATGGTCAGCTAGGGAACAATATGGATATTTTCCCATCGCTGTAAGCCCCTCTAGGGAGCTGAAGCGCAAAAGCACCAGAATAACGGATTGCCGCTACAGCATGGGTGGTCTTTAAAGAAAGGTAAAATCATAACCGAAAATATGGTGTCACTTTCTGGCCTCTACGATCAACCAATGATAAGTTATCACAAAAAACAGATATCTTATTAAAAATGTGCAGGCTGGAGACGAACCCCTGTGATGTCATCCCAGGGGGTGTGTGGGCAGGTCTCCCCTTAGGCATAAAAGAATCCACGGAGGATGGATGAGCATTCTTTGCCGGGAGTTTATATTTAATATAGCAACGGATCCTGTTTGATAGCAGTCTAATCAAGCGGAGTGTCTCCCCTCAACCTATACTGAGTCGTCCCTTCGAACTGTATAGAGTAAGTTTCCTCTTTAATCCTGTTTATTTTCTGCAACTGTATATTCTATATTTTATTATCCCCTTTGTAAAATCTTTGTAGATTTTTCATGACACTGCCTCCCTTTTGGATTAAATATAAAATTTCATAGTCCTGTTTCTTTTGCTCTGTAATCGTTCCCTCCCCTGAAGCCATACGCTACTAGAACGCAGGCGCCCGGCCAGGCCTGTATTATATTTCAAACTCGGCCGGTGGTGGCAGCGAATAATAATAATTGGGCTATTGTGAAGCTGACAGTAACTATACGGGGCGTATGCACATATTTCATGCTTTGGAATCCGGAGGTGTGACGCCATATGCTTTCTGCTCGCTTGCCGATAGATGCATAGTAAGTAGTCGGAATCGTGTGCTCGCGAATCCCTGATGAAATCCTGACAAAGTGACGGCACGGTGAGATATTGTGTGATCGAGATATTGTGTGATCTCCCCGGTGTCGCCCTTGTGAAACCCTGACAACTTGTGTTTTTTTTCATTACATTGTTTATTGTATTTTCACGTGCGCTTTATGTTTTTGACGTTGCAGTTTTTGCTTTTTTGCGTGTGTTTCATGTTTTAAATAAAGCTGCTTTATTTTTGATGCTTACTGGTATTTAGTTCTGAGAAATCTTTATTGATACAGTAATGTGCAGATTATGTGTGTTTTTACTTCATTTCCTCAGTGAATATATGCGTTTTTAACCTGCAGATTTTTCAGCACCTAGTGCAGTTCTATGAGGAGACATAGTAGTGGCATGACATGTAGTGGAGTTCAAGCACCATGGGTCAGTGTATGCTGCATAAAAAAGCACAGTGGGCATGAGATTTCTATAAATCCCATCCACTTTGCTGGGACTGTAAGACGCTGCAGTTTTTGTGCAGTGAAAATATGCAGCACCAAAACTCATCTTGGGACCTTAGCCTTAGAAAACTCGTTCTATTCATTTCTATGAGAAATCCACATTGCTGATTGCCGATCCTTAGGGAAATCTCTAAAAACTGGGCTCTGTCAAGTCAAAAGGCTGCAAAGAACACTTCAAATAAAAGAAAAAAAAATCACCATAAACTCTTCAAAACCACTTCAGGAAAAGAAAAACTTCATTTTTTTAATTCCTTAAAAAACATCCAAGTAGGCATCAGAGCACAACATTTGTCCATGGGCATTGTCTGCTATTGAACATTACTATACAAGAGAATGGCCCTAAGTGCAATACCAGACAAAAATACAGACACACATGACAATGTTTCTAGAAGCAAATCATAGACAAAAACAAGAGCTATAAATACAGTTAAGAATTTCTAAGATTTCTATTCATTTTCTCAAAAGAAAGGGAAAGGTAATCTGTCACTATTGTATAATGATACATTATAGCATTTATTATATAATTGCTTCAGCCTGTGCTTTAGTTTTGTTTTTTGTTTTTTTGTCTTTTAATTGATATTTCCTTTGGCATTGCATGCTCCAGAAATGTTAGCTCCCCTGAGAACTTGATGGAAAGGATCTCTCTGATTCTTATGTAAAATCACCATTTTTTTGGACTGTAACAGAACTTGATGTATTTACCAGAGGCCAATATAACATAGCATTTACCACACAAATAATTCAGCTGTCTAACATTTACAATACATTTTTATAACTAGTGAAACTTACATGCCAAAATTATTTGTACATGATGATGAACGACAAACACTGGATATAACGATTCCACCCCTCAGTGCTGAGCTGCCTGTGCATTGACTGACAGCTCAGTTTTCCAGTCTACTGCAGGGGTGCGCTGAGCTGTCTGTGTTTTTTTTGACAGCTTGGCCGTCCAATATGAGATTGGGAGGTGCTGAGCTCTCGTCAGGTGCTGCTGGTTCCCCTGATTGCTCAGCTATTTAACTGAGCTGGCACTCCCAGATAGCTGTCAGCCTTAGCTTCATCTAAGTTTGGTTGGTTTACTCTGTGCCTTGTATTTTGCTTGCTGAAGTATCGCTGCCTGACCTTGGACCTCGTTCTGATCATCTGTTTAACCCTTTTGCTCTGATCCGCTGTCCTCCTGGTATTTTAACCTCAGACTGTTATCTGACTATGACTTTATCTCATCCATCTGTTTATGTCGTACCCTCCTGGCTATTGACCTCGGACCTCTTGCCTATCCCAACTCACGGCTTGTCCGTCAGACATGACTCAGCGTCACAATATGCTGAAACAATATCTCCATGTCTCCTCATTATATTCCTCACTCCTTAAAGAGGTTCTCTGAGAATGTAATAAACTGGCCCCCATCACGTAATTCAAAAAGCAGCCTGTCCTAGTCACTTGTCAGGACGGGCTGCAGTCTGAAGAAACACAGCTCCTGAGACCTGCGTCTCAACCGACAGAAGTGCTCTATCATAAGCATACATACAAAGGATTTTTTCTCAAGCCTCAGATCTCCATGCTAATTCAGACAAGGAGAAGATTTATTTTTCTACTGTCACACACTTCTCCGGCGGCTCCGCTATGTGTACTTTCATGCTATCAGTTAAAAAAATGTTCTATGAAACTCAGTCTTGTAAAAATTTTGGAAACTGTCCTTGTGTTCAGTGAGATATTGATTGAAATCTTACTTTTCAAAGTAGGTGTACTCATTTATGCTGAGCAGTGTATAAATGTTCACATTGATACACTGCTCAGCATAAATGAGATATACAGTGCCTACAAGTAGTATTCAACCCCCTGCAGATTTAGCTGGTTGACACATGCGGAATTAACTTGGCATTGTGACATTTGTACTGTAGATCAGCCTGGAAGTGGGAAATGCACTGCAGCAAATTTTGTTTTTGTTTTTTTTTTTGTTTTTTTTTTTAAACGTTAAAAGTTAATTCAGAGTGTCATTTATTATTCAACCCCTCAAACCACAAGAATTCTGTTTGGTCCCCCTAAAGTATTAGGAAGTAGTTCAGGCACCAAGAATAATGAGCTTCACATGTGTGGATTAAAGATCTCTTTTGCCAGCCTTTTCTGACTATTTAAGACCCTCCCCAAACTTGTGAACAGCACTCAGACATGGTCAACATGGGAAAGACAAAGGAGCATTCCAAGGCCATCAGAGACAAGATCGTGGAGGGTCACAAGGCTGGCAAGGGGTACAAAACCCTTTCCAAGGAGTTGGGCCTACCTGTCTCCACTGTTGGGAGCATCATCCGTAAGTGGAAGGCTTATGGCACTACTGTTAGCCTTCCACGGCCTGGACAGCCTTTGAAAGTGTCCTCCCGTGCCGAGGCCAGGCTTGTCCGAAGAGTCAAGGCTAATCCAAGGACAACAAGGAAGGAGCTCCGGGAAGATCTCATGGCAGTGGGGACATTGGTTTCAGTCAATACCATAAGTAACGTACTCCACCGCAATGGTCTCCGTTCCAGACAAGCCCGTAAGGTACCTTTACTTTCAAAGCGTCATGTCAAGGCTCGTCTACAGTTTGCTCATGATCACTTGGAGGACTCTGAGACAGACTGGTTTAAGGTTCCATGGTCTGATGAGACCAAGATCGAGATCTTTGGTGCCAACCACACACGTGACGTTTGGAGACTGGATGGCACTGCATACGACCCCAAGAATACCATCCCTACAGTCAAGCATGGTGGTGGCAGCATCATGCTGTGGGGCTGTTTCTCAGCCAAGGGGCCTGGCCATCTGGTCCGCATCCATGGGAAGATGGATAGCACGGCCTACCTGGAGATTTTGGCCAAGAACCTCCGCTCCTCCATCAAGGTTCTTAAGATGGGTCGTAATTTCATCTTCCAACAAGACAACGACCCAAAGCACACAGCCAAGAAAACCAAGGCCTGGTTCAAGAGGGAAAAAGTCAAGGTGTTGGAGTGGCCTAGTCAGTCTCCTGACCTTAACCCAATTGAAAACTTGTGGAAGGAGCTCAAGAATAAAGTCCACATGAGACACCCAAAGAAACTAGATAACTTGGAGAAGATCTGCATGGAGGAGTGGGCCAAGATAACTCCACAGACCTGTGCCGGCCTGATCAGGTCTTATAAAAGACGATTATTAGCTGTAATTGCAAACAAGGGTTATTCCACAAAATATTAAACATAGGGGTTGTATAATAATTGACCCACACTTTTATGTTTAAAATTTAATAAAATTCAACTGAGCAACATAACTTTTTGGTTTGTAAGATTTATGCTTCTGTTCATAAAACCTACTCTCGTTTGCAGTTTGAAGGCTCTAACTTATTTGCATCTTATCAAACCAGCTAAATCTGCAGGGGGTTGAATACTACTTGTAGGCACTGTATATACAGTACAGACCAAAAGTTTGGACACACCTTCTCATTTAAAGATTTTTCTGTATTTTCATGAATATGAAAATTGTACATTCACACTGAAGGCATCCAATCTATGAATTAACACATATGGAATTATATAATTAACAAAAAAGTGTGAAACAACTTAAAATATGTCTTATATTCTAGGTTCTTCAAAGTAGCCACCTTTTGCTTTGATGACTGTTTTGCACACTCTTGGCATTCTGTTGATGAGCTTCAAGAGGTAGTCACCGGAAATGGTTTTCACTTCACAGGTGTGCCCTGTCAGGTTTAATAAGTGGGATTTCTTGCCTTATAAATGGGGTTGGGACCATCAGTTGTGTTGTGCAGAAGTCTGGTGGATACACAGCTGATAGTCCTACTGAATAGACTGGGCTGTAAAGGGTCCATATATTGTTCTTGCACAGGGGCCCTTTTCTGTCTGTGTCCGCCAGTGTACCAAATACTAATAAAATGTATGTAAACTTTTGACTTTGCAGTAAGTAATAAAAATGCCTTAAAACATTCTCTCTCTCTCATTATTCTGGCATTTGGCAAATATTAAAAATGATGGTAATCCTAATTGACCTTAAAGGAGAAAGGTTTATTCTAATTTCATGTCAGATATTGAGAAAAACATGCATATGTGTCTTTTTATAAAGTGTATGTAAACTTCTGGTTTCAACTGTATATAAAATTATATATATACACACAAATACACATGGCCAGCAACATGGCCACGGAGGATGGCAGCTGGAAGACTGCAATGAGAGTGAATGCACCTCTCTCCCTGTCCTCTTTCACATTTTCCTTTCTGGTTCGCAGTTGGAGTCAGATATGAGCAGCGCTCTCAGTGCCCGGCAGAAAAAAACATCCTCCTTAAATTAATAAAAAAATCCCCAAAGTTTGTACTGAACATGACCTAAAGAGGCATGCATAGTACAAGCATGAATTGAAGAGAAGGAGAAAGGAGGAGGACCTTACTAATCACTGCTGAGTGACCCCACCACAAGTTTCTCCAAAGTTCTGTTTCAAAGTACCAATGAGAGCAGCATCTGCGGGTGAGTATAACTGACTGTGTGTGTTCTTTGTGTGCGAGAAAGAGGCAGTCGGCGAGTTACTGTGTATGTGGTATGCTGTGCGATATATATTCAATGGGCCTCAATGTTATCTATATGATGAACACAGTTGTCTTAGTGTATCCTATATACATATTTATACATATATATTCTCAGTGTATCCTGTGTGATGTATACAGCAGTCTCAGTGTATCCTGTATGATATATACAGCAGTCTCAGTGTATCCTGTGTGATGTATACAGCAGTCGTAATGTATACTATATGATATATCAGCAGACTCAAGTGTATCCTATGTGATGTATACAGCAGTCTCAGTGTATCCTATGTGATGTATACAGTAGTCTTAGTGTATACTATGTGATGTATCCCCAGTCTCAGTGTATCCTATGTGATATACACAGCAGTCTCAGTGCATCCTATGTGATGTATACAGCAATCTCAGTGTATCTTATTTGATGTATACAGCAGTCTCAGTGTATCCTATTTGATATGTACAGAAATTGCTAAAATTCTCATGCACACATAATATTTGGTGTTCAAGGACTGCTTGTTCCTACAGCTCTGAGGAACAGTTATGAGGGCAACATGCATGCCCTCTTATGCTAATTTATTCCTGGGGCTGTGGGAGAAGGAGGTGGTGTTTAACACGGAATGCTTCAATGCATGGTCTAAGTTTATTGATGCTATTTTGTTTCTTTGGAAGGTTCCAAGACATCCTTGGATGCCTTCCTTGAGAAATTGAATGATTATGATCTTAGTATCAAATAATAATCCCTCAATTACTTGGATATCTCAACATTTTAAAGAACTTTTGACTAAAAGTCACTATGTCCCTCTGCCTTGATCGTCCCCAAATGGGGTTCAGTCAAATACAGCGATTGGTCCGCAAGTAAAGGGAGAGAAGGTATCCCATTTTAAAGGCTCTCAAGGAATATGCCATCACACATAACATCATTTTTATAATAGAGATGGTAATATACTATGCTAGTTGTCCCAATATATGTTGGTTTGACTAACAGACAAATCAGAGTGGGGATCTTAGCACATGTTCGGGATATCAGGAATGTCAGGCAAGATATGAACAATGATCAATTAAAATCAATTCCCTGCCACTTTAAGGAATATAACAACAGAGAGGGAGATACCAAAAAGGCACTTCTAGAAAAAGAAACAAAATGGATTGTAGTTCTGGACACAGTATTCCTTCTAGGTCTTAATGAGATTGTGAGCTTTAAGCGCTTTGTATGAAAGCACACATTTTATAAACGTATTTTTTGCTTTCTTGTTTTATATATCTCTAACGCTATTCTCATTCCCTTACGACAGCATGCTTTTTGATGTAAAGTAAAGATAAGGCTGTGATGGTGCTGTAATACTCATTACACTGATATCTTTGGAGAAGAAATCCACTTTGCTGTCCTTCTTTAATCACATTTTACATTTTCTGCTAATTATGGTGCACAAGGGCCGGAGTGTACCCAGGGTCTTTTCCATGGTGTCTGTGGTTCCCAGCCTCTCTGCTTTCCTCTCCTGTTTGAAGAGAACATTTCAGAGGAGACATGTCACTGAAAGAGCCGTGACCTGTCATTCAAAGACCGGAGGCAGCGGAGGGGCCGGGGAATCACAGACAGGGAGGAGAAGACCCCGTGCACAGTCCGGCACCTGTGCACCAAAATCTAATTGTAGAAAATTTCAAATGGTGATTAAAAAAGAACAACAAAGTGGATTTCTTCACCAAAGATATCAATGTAATCAGTATTACAGCGCCATTATAACTATGCCTTTATTTTACATTACAAAATTGTGCTGACAGGTTCTCTTTGATGGTCTGTGGCCCATAAAGATGACTCGGTATCAGGGTGATATTTTAGTAGTTTTTCTTCACATCGTGCATTCCTAGTCCAAATGGAGTGAGAACTTAACATGCCATTGATCTATTAAATTGGAAAAAGGAGCGCATGATGTTATAGTTTTTCCATTCAGATTTAACTATATTTTTATTGACGATATTGGTAGCTGCATATATTTATGCACATTTTATTAGTACTATCATTTTAATGTTTTTTTTGCATTTCTGTCTATATGTAGGGTTGGATGCCCTTTTATGATTAAGGCACAAAAAAAAAACATAAATATATACAGACACTATCAAGCACTTTCTTAATAATACCATCCAGTTTTTATTTATATCACTAATTATATTCTTCATCTTTCTGTTCATATCATACATGGTTTATTTGCAGTTCATGCACTTTATATACAGTCATCCTAGATCATGCTAAATCTTTCTGATCTGGTTGTTTTTTGTCCAAAATCATATATTTTACACATTTCTCATATTTATAATCATGATCTATTGTGTTTGTCAAAGTCAACATTTGCACCCTTCGTGATGCATCATCATGACGGTGGCGCTCTCACAACCACCTAGAAGTCATGGGACTGGCTGATGTGAGTATAGGATGTGGCTCTTCCCGCATCATGACACGATTATGTTGGTGAGTTCACAACCATCTGAGTAAGGATGCAGTTATATTGATAAGAATTTGGACAGAAGATCCTAAGAGTATTTACACACAACATTTTAACTGAGTGGGTGAAATTGCCAAGTTTTCCAATAGGAAGCACCATTGTATTGATTTGTAAAGTGTCTTTTCTTACATGTTTTTTTGGTAATTTCCTGAACACTTTTTTTTTTCTCCTGGTTTTGGCTTACAAATACTGATATAGAATACTGACCAAATACTGAAAGTGTGCACGTGGCCTAATAGAGTCTTAGCAAATGAACATTCTTTTAGTATGACGTTGTGCCACTAGGATAGAGAATAATAATGACAAGCAGGCTCTACAATCCTTTTATTTTGCTAGGAAGAGTTCATACATTTTATTGACAAATGGAAAATATTCAAATATCTGGTTTGTGAGAAACTCTTAAACTGACAGTGTGAATGGATGCATTGTTGCACAGGATCTTGCTGTTTTCACTGCTTGGTATGGTAAAGATTATAATGAGGAAATTTATTTCCTCTCCAAACTATTTGTGTTGATATAAAACAAACCACCAATAAAATCCGCTTTGCATTAGTGGTCTCTATTATAATTTTCCTGTTTGGCATACTTTGCTTGTGCTTCTTAGGCTCTGCTTGCAAGAAGAAATTAAAGGGGTGAAATTATTTAACTAGAATTTTAATTCTACAAATCCTTCTCAGAAAAAAGTGAATAGACACAAAAAATATTGAGTATAACATATAATTTTTAATAATGTACAAGAATAAAACTAGAAAAAGGGGTAGAGGAGGAAATTACCCAGGACATACATTATCCCAGAAAAGCATATGAGGTTATTAATATATCAAATAAATAAATATTTACCCTGAGTATGTATAATAATTCAGTATCCTGACATAGATATAGCAGCAAAATAAGTGTGCAATCAAACAAAGAGGAGTAGAGGAGCTAAATGGTAGAAAACAGTGAATAATTTTATTATATCAAAAAGTTTAACATCATATCATAAATAATTGGATCATAGCATTGTTGGCTTTCTCAAGAGGCCTCTTGAGAAAGCCAACAATCTTCAGGCGAAATGTGCGTTGAGGCTTTTCTACCACAGATCTCTGTCTTCCAGCACCCTTTGGCCCTTCCAATTTAATTCCTGGTAAGGTTCCTGATATTTTATTTGACTATGGACACATTCTAACGTTGTCGCAGACTGCTGCTTATAAATGCATACTATTATTGCCCATAGCCTGTATTTATTTACTCTGTTCACCTTACTCAGGTTTCCTAATCCCACTGGTTACATCTCCATGCAGTGGGTATGGTTTTGTGGGCCAATGGGTGCTGTGTTTTTCTGACATCATGCACCTCTGTTCATCTATGCTATGATCCAATTATTTATGATATGATGTTAAACTTTTTGATATAATACAATTATTCACTGTTTTCTACCATTTAGCTCCTCTGTTCCTCTTTGTTTGATTATGCTTCTGGAGTTGGTATATTGTAGCTGATTCTGGCAGTGTCCAGTCTTTTAGCAAGTTTCTTTGCTTTGTGCTTATACAGGGCCGACTTGTGAATAAAAATAAGTGTGCAATATATAAATAAATAAATAAATAAATATAATAGATAAGTCCAAGTGGATAGTGTATGATGGAGTACACATGCTACAATAAATACATCATATAATAAATCAGATATGTAACATACAAAACAGGGAAGATAAAATACCATACAGAAACACCCCAAAACTCCAACGCCATTTCTCCGAGTGGCTTTTTCAAGGAGTATCAGGGAGCGGGGGAGAGGAGGCAGGAGCCGCCTGCTGCAGCTAACACTATGCCTGCTGTTAAAAAAAAATGAATATTCACTGCTCCCCACGCCCATGGCTGTGTGGAGCACTGAATATTCGTTCTCGTTAATAGTGCGCACAGTGTCAGCCCAGCCGCGGCTTCCTGCCGTGGCTCAGTGATCACGTGTGCCCATTACTAAAGAGAATGAATATTCACTTCTCCCCACTCCTATGGGCATGGGGAGTAGTGAATATTCATTCTCTTTAGTAGTGGGTACACGCAATCCCCCAGCTGCTGCAAGAGCCACAGCTGGGCTGACACTGTGCACGCTATTAAGGAGAATGAATAGTCACTGCTCCCCACGTCCATAGTCCCAGCGTGGGGAGCAGTGACTATTCCAGCAGCTGATCTCAGCATCTGAGGGTGCATGGCAGTGACGTCATGCGCGGCATCACACGCTGAGATCAGCTGCTGGCAGCAGAACAGGACGCAGTGCCGGAGCAGAGGGAAGGAAGGTGAGTAGAATTGTTTATTTTTTATGTGTTCACGGTGATGGGGATGCCATGCATACCAGGATGGGAATGGGGGCCATGCATACCAGGATGAGGGATGAAGGGTGCCATGCATACCAGGATGAGGGTGCCATGCATACCAGGATGGGGGTGGCATGCATACCAGGATGGGGGTGGCATGCATACCAGGATGGGGGTGCCATGCATACCAGGATGGGGATTCCATGCATACCAGGATGGAGGTGCTATACATAAAAGGATGGGGTGCCATGCATACCAGGATTGGGAAGGGGGTGCCATGCATATCAGGATGGGGATGGGGGTGCCATGCATACAAGGATGAGGGGGCCATGCATACCAGGATGGGGGTGCCGTGCATACCAGGATGGGGGTGCCATACATACCAGGATGGGGGTGCCATGCATACCAGGATGGAGGTGCTATGCATAAAAGGATGGGGTGCCATGCATACCAGGATTGGGATGGGAGTGCCATGCATACCAGGATGGAGGTGCTATGCATAAAAGGATGGGGTGCCATGCATACCAGGATTGGGATGGGAGTGCCATGCATACCAGGATGAGGGGGCCATGAATACCAGGATGGGGGTGGCATGCATACCAGGATGGGGGTGGCATGCATACCAGGATGGGGGTGCCATGCATACCAGGATGGGGATTCCATGCATACCAGGATGGAGGTGCTATACATAAAAGGATGGGGTGCCATGCATACCAGGATTGGGATGGGGGTGCCATGCATATCAGGATGGGGATGGGGGTGCCATGCATACCAGGATGAGGGGGCCATGCATACCAGGATGGGGGTGCCGTGCATACCAGGATGGGGGTGCCATACATACCAGGATGGGGGTGCCATGCATACCAGGATGGAGGTGCTATGCATAAAAGGATGGGGTGCCATGCATACCAGGATTGGGATGGGAGTGCCATGCATACCAGGATGGAGGTGCTATGCATAAAAGGATGGGGTGCCATGCATACCAGGATTGGGATGGGAGTGCCATGCATACCAGGATGAGGGGGCCATGCATACCAGGATGGGGGTGCCGTGCATACCAGGATGGGGGTGCCATGTATACCAGGATGGAGGTGCCATGCATGCCAGGATGGGGATGCAATGCATACCAGGATGGGGATGAGGGTGCCCTGTATACCAAGATGGGAGACTATGTATACCAGGATGGGGATGGTGGCCACGTATAACAGAAAGGGGGGCCATGTATATTAGGTTGGGGGCATATATATACCAGGATGGGGGATATAAATAGAGAATTGGGGGACATTACCCCGATAACAGTGTCAGCAGCAGATCCCCTCCCCATAACAATGCATCATGATCACAATTTTTGCTTTAATTTTTTTTCTATTTTCCTCCACTAAAACCAAGGTGTGTCTTATGGTCTGGTGCGTCTTATAGTCTGAAAAATACGGTAATTACTAGCTATTGAACCTGTACTATGCCCGGTTGGCGAGCATTTTTATTGGTACATTTCCTACACCATTTTTTTTAAGCCACTGTATGCAAATTCGCATATATAGTGTCTTCAATAAAATGGCGCCGGAGATTGCCATTTTATTGAAGTAATGTACTACAATGTGAACATAGCAGTGCGCACGCGCCGGCCATAAGGAAAATGGTGATAGGCAGTGTGTGTGCACTGCTATATTGACGCTGTAGTACATTAGATAAACACAATGGCACCAGAGTCAGTAAGTGCGCATACCGCGATCTACGGCGCCATTTTATTGAAGACACTGTATATGAGATTTTGCAGATATAGTGTCTTTAAAAAAATGGCGCGGTATGTGCACGCGCTGACTCCTACGCCATTTTATTGAAGTATTGTACTACAAAATTAAAGGGAACCTGTCACCAGAAATAATGCTGTTAACCTGCAGATATGTGGTTAATCTGCAGGTTAACAGTGCTATTATGCAGCCCGGCGCCTGCACACAGCCGAATGCAGCGGGGAGAAAATGAACTTTATTCTCCCCTCCAGCATTCGGCTTCAGTCATGGGGACTGGGGGGGGCCGCTGGTTCAGTCATTGCTCTGAGAATACAGAACGGCAGCTGTAACTGCGCCGCCGGCCCTGACTGACACTGCCTCTACTTTGTCAGTCAGGGCCGGGGGTGAATGCTGGTGGGAAGAATAAAGTTAATTTTCTCCCGGCTGCATTTGGTTGTGTGCAGGCGCTGGGCAGCATAATAACGCTGTTAACCTGCAGATTAACCGCATATCTGCAGGTTAATAGCATTATTTCTGTTGACAGGTTCCCTTTAACATAGCACAAAAATATACCAATAAAAATGCTCTCCACCGGGGGAATAGAACGGGTTCGATAGCTAGTTTATTATAATGGTTCATGCTGATAAATTTGGCATATTTTAAGAACATGTAGTCTAAGTGGCCAATTCATTAAAACTGGAAATTCGCATGCTAGTCTAAATGAAGGGCTTGTTGAAGTATGATGCACCGAATTCATTAAGAGTCACATGCCACTTAATGAATTCGCCGCATCTTCTCAGTGGCATGTGGATCTGACTCGCCCAGGGGGATGGGGACGACTCGGTACCTGGGCCTTTGCCTGGCCTTGGGGATGTCGCGGTGGCCATACCCTGGGGTCAGCTTTTAAAAGGGGATTATTTGTTAACTCTATGAAAGTTCGTGACGTGGTTTCTGGCGAGAATCACCAGCGCTGTGGCAGTCCACTGAGGCCGGTGATAAGGCAGCTCGATGGTGTAGCTCCCCACAGGTGGAGCTAGGCCTCAGGGCAGCGTACGGAGAGGGGGATGCAGGACAGGCAAGATCCAGCCGGGTCAGAGCAAGAACGGGGATGGACACAGTAGGCACTTCAGTACCTTTTACTGATGGAAATTCAGGCACGTCCCGGAGCACTGTAGGGTGAAGGGTGCATATCAGGATCCTCCCCAATGAGCGGGTGTAGGGCCTCCTGTTTCTTGCCTCTGTGTAGTAAGTTTCTGACCTGCATGAAGCTAGGCCTAACTTTATCTGTGTCCTGCACCAGCTGACGTTGTGGTAGGGCCTTTTCTTGGAGTGCACGCTCCTAGCTTACGGGGCCTATGTGTCTCCTGGCTCTGTTACGTATCAGCTCTCTGGTGAACCTGGGACCTGTAGTTCTCCAGGGATTCCGGTTATGTCTTACTGGGTCATAGAGATCCCGGTAAGCTCGGACCCAGTGTCCGGTATATGTTTCGGGGTGAGCTGGGTAAGCTCCTCTGCCCCCACTGCTTCTCACTTTCCACTCGCCTTTGGCCACGCTTGGGCCCTCGCTAGGCTACTCACACTAACGGCAGCTTGCCGCGCTTCACCGATCTTGTGGCGCCGGCACACCTTAAGCTCACTATTCTAAGCTACAACTGAGTCTGAACTATGCTCCACTGCAGGTTGACCTCGCTCAGGCTTCTCTACTGCAGGAACTCTCTCAACAAACTAAACTGCCTAGCTCCACCTTCCCTATTTATATCCCTAACGGGCTCCCTCTGCTGGTCTGAGGTGGAAGGTGGAGATGTGTGAATGTTTATGGGGGCCTCTTGTGGAGGATTCCATCAATGCACTCTTCTAGGATCTGTGGTACCAAGCGCAGCTGGGTGCCACATTCCCCCCTAGCAAAGCTCAGCACTCCCAGGCTGAAGTACATTTTAAAACAACAATAGTAAACATTAACAATGCAATAACTCTTCCCTTTATGGGAGCCACATTTCTTAAACGTTGCATAATAACATAAACGAATACAAAGTGTCCTCAGAATTCAAGTCTCTTGTGGTGAGGTTCCCAGACAGGATGTCCATCTCACAGGGTAGAGTACTTGGTGGTTTGAGGGACCTGTC
Source organism: Phyllobates terribilis (assembly GCF_046119375.1). Lineage (NCBI taxonomy): Eukaryota > Metazoa > Chordata > Amphibia > Anura > Dendrobatidae > Phyllobates > Phyllobates terribilis. Next base: position 401,218,789 of record NW_027362761.1, on the reverse strand, counting down.
CCAAACCCTCAACGTAGGCCCTGGGGTGGCTGCAGGGCATGAAGATCCCGAGTTGGACCTCCAAGAGAGCCACTCCAGACAGGTTTTACTTCTGAGGTCACCTAAAAGGGGCACTCCAGGGAGCGCAATTATATACAATAAATAGTTTTTGGGCTGCACACAGTCCTCAGCCACGGAGTTCTTAGATAATTAAGGAAGTCATTAGGCAAAGTGTCCATATAACTTGAACTGTTCATCAATAAGGCAAAACACAAAGTAATATACATATGCATGAAAATACACAATAGTTCAGTACAATCATACACAATACCCCAGGGGTAACTATCTTACTTAGTGTATCTGACAGGCGGTTTACCTCTAGTACTACGTGTAGATCTGCGTAGTGCGGTGGTCCGTGTGGTATCAGAGTCTGCATTGTCAGTTACCCTACCAGTTCTATGTGTGACTAAGTTGTAAAACTGCCTTAACCTCTCTCTGGGACTGGCAAGTGTACCATTGGCTGGGCCCTCTGGCTCTTCTCCTGCCAGGGATCCTTCTTGAGCTGGCACTTCTGCAGCACTAGGCTCTTCTGCAGCACTTACAGGTTCATCTTGCTGTGGAGGGTCTTCTGGCTGTTCGAAGAATTGGAGTACGGGGATGATTACTGCTCCTCTTAGTTGGGGCCAATCTGCCGGGAAATCTCCTAAGTCAGTGTGTATCACTGCTTCTTTAGGCTCCTCCGGGATAACGAGAGGCACTTCTTCCTGAGGCTTTAGCAGGTCTGGACACAACTTTAGGTGATCCCTGGACACTGTTGCAGTCGTCCTTCCTCCATCTCGACTAATTAAGCAGGTCTTCTTATTGTCGAATCTTGAATGCAACACAGTGTAGGGTTCTCTCTCCCACTGGTCATCAAGTTTGTGGTTTCTTCTTTTCCTTTTTAGTACTACTTCACCAGGTGTGAAGGGTTCTGCGGGCGCATTTTTGTTGTAGTGCGCCTCCTGCTAATCTCTCACCCGAGTGACACTGTCCTCGACACAGGCCTGTACCCTCCTGTACTGCTCCTGTCTGGTCGTGTCCCAGTCCTCAGTGGTCACATCCGCTTCTGGTTCTACAACACCAAGCTCCAGGTCCATGGGCTGCTTTCCTGGCCTTGCTCGCATGAGATATGCCGGAGTACAGTTGGTGGAACTTACTGGTATGTGATTGTACAGATCTACTAGGTCAGGTAGTAGGTCTGGCCACTGATTTCTCTCCTCAAGTGGTATGGTCTTTAGCAGGTCGATGATGATGTTATTCATCTTCTCACAGAGACCATTGGTTTGTGGGTGGTACGGTGTAGTTCTTATCTTCTTACACCCGTATAGATGGCAGAACTCCTTGAACAACTCAGCCTCAAAGGCCGGGCCTTGGTCCGTCAGCACCTGCTCAGGATAACCATGGGGTCTACAGAAATACGCTTGGAACCTCTTTGCTGCTGTCTCTGCCGTCAGGTCTTTGACGGGGGCGACCACCAGGAAATGTGAGTAGTGATCCACCATGGTCAGAGCATAAGAGTACCCTGACCTGCTGGGGGACATCTTGACAAGGTCCAGGGCCACAATCTCCAGGGGTCGAGTCATCTTGATGGGTTGCAGGGGTCCCTTCTGGCTGCTGTAGTCTTTTCTTCTGAGGCCACAGGGTCCACAGTCCCGGCACCACCGCTCAATGGAGCTGCGCATTCCTACCCAGTAGAATCGACACTTCAGCAGGGTCTCTAGCTTTTTCCAGTCAAAGTGCCCTGCCTGATCGTGGTAGGCCTCCAACACCATTTGGATGTCTGTCTTGGGGACCACTATCTGCCATACCATCTCATGGGTTTTTGGATTGACGTACCTCCGGCACAGCTTCTCACGGTAGATAAACAGGAGGCTTCTCTCGTTCCACTGCTGCTTTGCTTGCAGAGACGCTTCTTTTTCCAGGGAGGAACCTTCTTGGGTTATCAGCTCCTTGATGCGGCTGACAACCGGTTCACTGTCCTGGGTCTCTATCCAGCTGTGGTGAGGCAGGGGGTTTAACGTCTTTCCACGCTGCCTCCTGGAGGCTCGTTGCTCGTGGATCATCCCATTCCGGTGAAAGGCAGGTAGCTCAATCTCTTTCAGGTCATCCACTTCTTCTTCTGTGTCTGACTGGTGAGGCATCCCGGACAGGGCATCGGCGTTGGCGTTCTTGCGGCCCGCCCGGTATTTAATTGTGACTTGATAATTTGACAGCCGAGCCATCCATCGTTGTTCCAGTGCTCCTAGCTTAGCTGTTTCAAGATGGGTCAAGGGGTTGTTATCAGCGAAGGCAGTTACTTACTGGAGGCTAGATAGTGCTTGAACCTTTCAGTGATGGCCCAGACCAAGGCTAAGAACTCCAACTTAAAGCTGCTATTGTTCTCTGGGTTCCTCTCGGTCGGGCGGAGCTTCCTGCTTGCATATGCGATCACTTTCTCTTGGCCATTCTGCTTCTGACTTAAGACAGCTCCCAGTCCTTCGTTGCTGGCATCAGTATACAGCAGGAACGGTTGGCTGTAGTCAGGGTAGGCTAGGATCTCATCGCCTGTCAGGATCTCCTTCATCTCCTGAAATGACTCGGCTTGCTCCTTACCCCAGTGGAATGGGGGATTTCTGCCTTTAGGGGACTGCCCTACCAGGAGGTCTTGCAGAGGAGCTGCTTTCTTGGTGTAGTCCCAAAAACTGACACACCTCCTTGAGGTTCTTCGGCTCCGGCCACTTCTGGATGGCGGTGACCTTCTCCGGGTCTGGTGCTACCCGGTCTGGACTGACAATGTGCCCCGGGTACTGTACCTTTCTCTTGAGCAGGAGGCACTTTGAGGGCTTCAACTTCATCCCGACAGTGACTCAAATACCTCTGCCAGGTGCTTCAGGTGGTCCTCATATGTATTGGAGTACACTATCATGTCATCCAGGTATAGTAACACAGTCTCGAAGTTGCGGTGTCCCAGGCAGCACTCCATCAATCCCTGGAACGTTCCAGGGGCATTGCAGAGTCCAAACGGCATACTGTTGAACTCGCAGAGTCCCATCGGGGTAGTGAAGGCCGTTTTCTCCCCATCCTCCTCAGCCACAGCTACTTGCCAGTACCCACTAGTGAGGTCAAGGGTGGAAAAGTAATTTGCAGACTTTAAGGCAGCTAGGGACTCCTCTATGCATGGTAAAGGGTATGCATCTTTATGTGTAATGCGATTTACTTGTCGGTAATCTACACACATTCTCATGCTCCCGTCCTTTTTCCTAACTAGCACTAGGGGAGCTGGTTCTTTGATGGGTGGATGGTCACCTGTGGGGATATGGTGTTGAACCCCCTTAATCCTCCCACGTCAAGTGGATGTTTACTAAACACCTGCGCGTATTCTTGAACCACCCGGTGTACACCCTGTTTCTGATGGGCAGGAGTGGTGTCTGTCCCAACATGGAGCTGTTGACACCAATCCTCCACCTGGGTTGCAGGGTCATCATCCTCCACTTCGTCTGGTGAGGTTAATGACTCCGCCTTGTGAATGCAGTTGTTTTTACAGCATGCAATTTGGCAACAGTGGCATAACGTGACAATCTGACCTTATCTTCCCCACAGTTGAGAAGACGGACGGGCACCCTCCCATTACGTACATCTACCACTCCTCTGGCGGTTAAGAGCGTGGGTCTGTGCTCGGAGCAAAGGGGTTCTACTACCGCCTGGTAGCTCTGTCCTCTAAAACCTATGGCAGCTCTACACCAGATAAGCATTTCACTCATTGGGGGGATCACAATGGGTATGGGGTCCAACACCCGCACATTACCGATTTCACCATCTGTTAACCTTACTTGCTGTTGGTACATCAGGACTCGGATATCCTTCTGCAGCGCCCTCCTCTGTCCTGGTCTGGCAGTGTCAGCTATCTGTTGGAGCAAGAACACAACTTCTCCCAAACAGTTACCAACAATGTTAGTGCCTAGTACCATATACGGATTGGTATCATCAGGATTAGTCTCTACTACAATTAGTCCCTGGTCCTTCAGCTCCACTCTCCCCACTTTTACTGTCACATTCTTAACCCCGATTAGGTTAAGGGGGAGTCCATTTGAGGCATAAACAGAAAGATTTGGAGCTGGCGGACGTAGGTCGTCCATGGACCAAAACCTCTTGTAGAGGACGTCAGGCATTATGGTTACCTGAAATCCTGTGTCCAGCAGAGCGTGTGCGTCGGGATGCCGTCCAGCACAATGGACAGGAAAGGTCTTCCTCCGACGAACTTGTTGTACCAGTCTGATGGGCCTGGGGAGTTTACTCCTGTGTGTCAGCCCTCGGCCCCAGGGTTTTCTCGCTTAAAGGACAATTCTGGGTGGTGTGTCCGGTCTTGTGGCAGCGGTAGCAGGTAGGGTCCTTCTGTGGACGGCGCTGGTTACTGATCCTCGCAGAGGGTGGTGTTGTCCTCCTCCTCCTTCGCATCCAGTGGACATCCTCAGGGCTATCGGCTAACAGGATTTTTCCTTCCTTCCTCGGGCTCCGTCCGAAGCTGCAGAGCACTCAGCACAGTGGTCAGGGTTTTGCTCAACTGGCGCACTTCAGAGCGCAGACTGTCCAGCTCTCTAGGGGACGTTGCTGGAACCTTGGCTTCAGCAGCCACTGGGGAAAAGGTAGGTGTAGCAGGCACTGGGGTAGCCCCACCCTGGTAACATTGGATGGCATTTGTTTCCAGGGGCTGCAGTCCTTTTATAGCCATGTCCTTAAGATTGTCAAAGGTGGCATCTGGATGACCTAAGGACCACCAACGCACAGTCCTGCTCTCCTCTGGAGACCTCAGTCCCCGGACAAACTGTTCCTTCAGCATTTTGTTTTAATTTTCGATGCTGGTCGGACTAACCTGCTTCAGAGCCCGCAGGGCCCCTTGTAGACGCCAGGCATAGTCCCGAACATTGTCCTCCGGCTGTTGGGAACAGTTGTAGAACCTCATCCGGAGGTCCGCCTCTGTATGATCCTCAAAAACAGTCTATAGCTTTTTAAAGATTGCGGACACTGACTCCTGGTCTGCGGCTGACCATGTTTCCACTTCCCGTTCCGCAGCACCAGTCAGTTGTCCTAATACAAGAGCGACCCTTTGCTTGCCTGTCATAGAGTACATGTCCAAGATACCGCATATCTTGCGTTTGAATCCAGACAGGGTATCTGGTTTGCCGCTGTACTGGGGGAGCCACTTTGCTCCAGGAATGTACGGTAAAGTTATGGGAATGACAGGAGTTACAGGTGCTGCTGGTGGAGCGGCCGCCTCGGCCTGCCCGGCGTTGGGCGCGGGTTGAACATCAGGGCCGTTAACCGGTATTCCGGCGTCATGCTGTTCCTCGGACATTCTTGCGCCCCCCTAGCGAACCATGGCCTACCTTCTTTTTCTTCCGGTAGGCCGCAGCTCCGCAGGTGACAGTCTTCTTCAGGACCTTGTGTCGCTTGCGTCCTACGTCAGAGCGTTCAGCAATGCTCCTTCCAGGACCTGGCGCTTCCTGGTTTGACGTCGAGGCATGGGGCGTGTTCGGGGCTTCGCGCGCTTTAGCGGGTACGCCCCTCAGTTTCCCATGGTTACGCTCTTCTTCTCGCTCGGCGGCCTAACAATGGCGGCAATCTTCACCACAGTTTAACATACACAGTTTTCAATTAAAGGCGCACAGTACCCGGTGGCAACGGGCATAACACTCCGTCGTTGCAGCGGGCACGCGATCCTGTTCGTGACACCAGGGAAGGTGACTTGCCCAGGGGGATGGGGACGACTCGGTACCCGGGCCTTTGCCTGGCCTTGGGAATGTCGCGGTGGTCGGCTCCCGGGCCCGTACCCTGGGGTCAGCTTTTAAAAGGGGATTATTTGTTAACTCGATGGTGTAGCTCCCCACAGGTGGAGCTAGGCCTCAGGGCAGCGTACGGAGAGGGGGACGCAGGACAGGCGAGACCCAGCCGGGTCAGAGCAAGAACGGGGACGGACACAGTAGTCACTTCAGTACCTTTTACTGATGGAAATTCAGGCATGACCAGGAGCACTGTAGGGTGAAGGGTGCATATCAGGATCCTCCCCAATGAGCGGGTGTAGGGCCTCCTGTTTCTTGCCTCTACGTAGTAAGTTTCTGACCTGCCTGAAGCTAGGCCTAACTTTATCTGTGTCTTGCACCGGCTGACGTTGTGGTAGGGCCTTCTCTTGGAGTGCACGCTCCCAGCTTACGGGGCCTATGTGTCTCCTGGCTCTGTTACGTATCAGCTCTCTGGTGAACCTGGGACCTGTAGTTCTCCAGGGATTCCGGTTATGCCTTACTGGGTCGTGCAGATCCCGGTAAGCTCGGACCAGGTGTCCGGTATATGTTTCAGGGTGAGCTGGGTAAGCTCCTCTGCCCCCACTGCTTCTCACTTTCCACTCGCCTTCGGCCACGCTCGGGCCCTCACTAGGCTACTCACACTAACGGCAGCTTGCCGCGCTTCACCGATCTTGTGGCGCCGGCACACCTTAAGCTCACTATTCTAAGCTACAACTGAGTCTGAACTATGCTCCACTGCAGGTTGACCTCGCTCAGGCTTCTCTACTGCAGGAACTCTCTCAACAGACTAAACTGCCTATCTCCACCTTCCCTATTTATATCCCTAACGGGCTCCCTCGGCTGGTCTGAGGTGGAAGGTGGAGATGTGTGAATGTTTATGGGGGCCTCTTGTGGAGGATTCCATCAATGCACTCTTCTAGGATCTGTTGTACCAAGCGCAGCTGGGCGCCACAGATCCATGCCTCTTGCCGGAAATGCTACCATCAGGGACTGTAGTAGCATTTCTAGCAGAAGAAATGCTGACACTTTTGCAGATCCCTGCCTGGCACATCAGGAGTATTAAAGAAAATGAATATGCACTGGTCCCCATGCCCATAGTCCCACCCACCTCTCCGTGCCGACTTCAGTGCACAGTGTTAACCCCAGCTCCGACTCCTGCCGCTGTACCTCTGCTCCAGTCTCCTGTGACCCGCTCCTCTGCTGCAGGGAAATGCAGCACACGCCGGTCTCCTCATTACCGCCGGCTGGGAGATGCGGTATCCACGGTCCCGGTGTCTCACCGACAGTGCAGCACACGCAAGTTTCGTCATCACTGCCATTGAAGCCGCTGCCAGAGCCGCTCACATTCAACAGCGCCGGCCCCTCCTCTCCAATAAAATGGCTCCATAGTGCGGTATGCACACGCGCTGACTCCGGCGCCACAGTGCACAAGCGCCGGAAGCTTCGGGCAGAAGGACATATCCCACGTTATACAGTATTATAGATTACAGGTTCTTCTGCCTTTATCAGGCCAGTTGTCCTCACAGACTCTGCAGATTTTTTTCCCATAAAATAGCTGCTGATGGAGGGGCTTATTAACAGAACAGTCCATTAGCCTCCTTGAATTGTACACCGGCTCACATGGTGAAGCTGTTTTTTAGTTGTAGGAGGCTGATCGACATTCTGATTACATGCCCCTCCATCAGCAGCCATTTTGATAACAGGAGAGCTGTGTAGTCAGTGAGGAGGGGAACCAGTAATAATTATGTATTAGTAAGTACCAGAAAATTGTGTTTCTAAGGCTGTGTGCCCACGATGCGTTTTTAAATCGTTTCCGCAGCGGCAAAAATGCTTCTGAAATGCTTAAAAAACGCATGGTAGAAGGCATGCCATGGTCCCCAATGATAATCCGCATGTGCTGTGCACATGCTGCGGAAATTTCCGCTGCAGATTATCATTGCGGAAAAAAATGCAGCACTACCAATTATTTTGCGGAAGTGCTGCGTTTTCGCCGCCATTGACTTGCATTGAAACGCATAGATTACTCATCACTGCATATGTAGATGCACATTCCACGCGTTTCAATGTGCGAGTGGTACCCAGGTGTGGAGGAGAGGAGACTCTCCTCCGGACCCGGGTACCATAGAACCTGTGAAAAAAAGAATAAAATAAAAAATAAATGTTATATTTACCTTCTGACAGCCCCCGCTGCGCTCGTCCTCCCATGCCGGCAGATTGCGGTGGACTGGAGGACCTGCGCTGACGTCATAGTCATGTGACGGCAGGTCCTTCAGTGTACCGCGATCTGCTGGCATCCAGGACGGAGCGAAGCAAGACTGCGGGGGCCATCGGAAGGTAAGTATTGATTTATTTTTTTATTTTTAACCATTCTTTGGGGTCACACTATATAAATCCATGCCGGCTGCATGGATTTATATAGTGTGACCAAGTTGACAAGCACTTTCCAAGTGATGCTAAAATCGCTTGGAAAGCACTTGTCAACCCGCATGCGGAAATGCAAGTGAAGAACGCTTCACATCCGCATGTCCCTGGCAGGAAAAACGCATGTACAATCCCCATGTGTTTTTTCTGCCAGGGAGATGCAGAAACGCTCAGGAAAAATCCAGAGCATTTCTGCATCGTGGGCACATAGCCTAACACACTTTTCATCCCCTTAGGCTATGGATTTATATAGTGTGACCTTAAAGAATGGTTAAAAATAAAAAAATAAATCTATACTTACCTTCTGATGGCCCCCGCAGTCTTGCTTCGCTCCGTCCTGGCTACCTGCAGCTCACGGTACACTACACTGAAGGACCTGCCGTCACATGACTATGACATCAGCGCAGGTCCTTCAGTCCACCGCGATCTCCCAGCATGGGAGGACGAGCGCAGCGGGGGCTGTCAGAAGGTAAATATAATATTTATATTTTATTTTATTCTTTTTTTTTACATGTTCTATGGTACCCTGGTCCGGAGGAGAGTCTCCTGTCCTCCAGACCCGGGTACCATCCGCACATTGAAACGCCTGTAATCCGCATGTACAGATGCAGTGATGCGTAATCCATGCGTTTCAATGCAAGTCAATGGCGGCGAAAATGCAGCGCTTCCGAAAAATAATTGGTAGTGCAGCGTTTTTTTCCGCAATGATAATCCGCAAAGGAAATTTCCGCAGCATGTGCACAGCACATGCGGATTATCATTGGGGAACATGGCAGGCCTTCTACCATGAGTTTTTTAAGCGTTTCTGCAGCGTTTTTGCCGCTGCGGAAATGCTTAAAAAACGCATCGTGGGCACACAGTCTTATTCTTTAATACAAGCTTAGAAACTGAACTTGCATAATTTCCGGCAGATGATGAATGTGCAGATAGACAAGATTTGCCTCTAACAGAAGCAGGTGGAGAAGTACTCCGCTGCTGCTAGCCACTTTAATTCCACTGTCAAACTAAGGCAGCTGCATTTCCACATGCCCATTGGATCACCAGCGATGTGATTACGGAGAGCCGATCAGATGCCATAACAGCCAGAGGTCTACTTAAGACCCCATATCTTTCATGTCAGAGGTCATATGTTTATGGGCTTCATAGGAGACCATGATTTTTACTGTATACGACAATACTATTATATATAAGTAAAATGTTTTTAAAAATATTGAAAAAAATAGGAAAAATTCAAAAATTCAAATCAACTCCTTTTCCCCTATAAAAAAAATAAAGAAATTAAAAAACGAACATACGTGGTATCACTGCATGTATAGAAGTTCACTCTATTAAGTTATACATTGAATTAAGGCAATCATTAAATGCTGTAAAGAGGAATAAAAATCAAAATACCAGAAACGCATGGATTTTTTTGGTCGCCACAACACCCAAAAAAAAAGAAAAAAGTGATCAAAATAGCTTATGCACTTCAAAAATGGTATCAACAAAAAATATTATCTTGCCACAAAAAAAAACCTTGCACAACTTAAATCAACATAAAAATAAAAATGTTACATGTCTCGCATATTAGCGACACAAGAATTTTTTTTTTTTTTACGAATTTCAACATTTTAAGGATAATTAACCCCTTTCCGACATAAACGACACATATACAGTGCTGGCCAAAAGTATTGGCACCCCTGCAATTCTGCCAGATAATACTCAGTTTCTTCCTGAAAATGATTGAAATCACAAATTCTTTGGTATTATTCTCTTCATTTAATTTGTCTTCAATGAAAAAAACACAAAAAGAATTGTCCTAAAGCCAAATTGGATATAATTCCACACCAAGCCTAAAAAGGGGGTGGACAAAAGTATTGGCACCCTTTGAAAAATCATGTGATGCTTCTCTAATTCGTGTAATTAACAGCACCTGTAACTTACCTGTGGCACCTAACAGGTGTTGGCAATAACTAAATCACACTTGCAGCCAGTTAACATGGATTAAAGTTGACTCTGTCCTGTGTCCTTGTGTGTACCACATTGAGCATGGAGAAAAGAAAGAAGACCAAAGAACTGTCTGAGGACTTGAGAAACCAAATTGTGAGGAAGCATGAGCAATCTCAAGGCTACAAGTCCATCTCCAAAGACCTGAATGTTCCTGTGTCTTCCGTGCGCAGTGTCCTCAAGAAGTTTAAAGCCCATGGCACTGTGGCTAACCTCCCTAGATGTGGACGGAAAATAAAAATTGACGAGAGATTTCAACGCAAGATTGTGCGGATGGTGGATAAAGAACCTCGACTAACATCCAAACAAGTTCAAGCTGCCCTGCAGTCCGAGGGTACAACAGTGTCAACCCGTACTATCCGTCGGCGTCTGAATGAAAAGGGTGTATGGTAGGATACCCAGGAAGACCCCACTTCTTACCCCGAGACATAAAAAAGCCAGGCTGGAGTTTGCCAAAACTTACCTGAGAAAACCTAAAACGTTTTGGAAGAATGTTCTCTGGTCAGATAAGACAAAAGTAGAGCATTTTGGGAAAAAGCATCAACGTAGAGTGTACAGGAAAAAAAAAGAGGCATTCAAAGAAAAGAACACGGTCCCTACAGTCAAACATGGCGGAGGTTCCCTGATGTTTTGGGGTTGCTTTGCTGCCTCTGGCACTGGACTGCTTGACCGTGTGCATGGCATTATGAAGTCTGAAGACTACCAACAAATTTTGCAGCATAATGTAGGGACCAGTGTGAGAAAGCTGGGTCTCCCTCAGAGGTCATGGGTCTTCCAGCAGGACAATGACCAAAACACACTTCCAAAAGCACTATAAAATGGTTTTAGAGAAAGCACTGGAGACTTCTAAGGTGGCCAGCAATGAGTCCAGACCTGAATCCCATAGAACACCTGTGGAGAGATCTCAAAATGGCAGTTTGGAGAAGGCACCCTTCAAATATCAGGGACCTGGAGCAGTTTGCCAAAGAAGAGTGGTCTACAATTCCAGCAGAGCATTGTAAGAAACTCATTGATGGTTACGGGAAGCGGTTGTTCGCAGTTATTTCGGCTAAAGGTTGTGCAACCAAGTATTAGGCTGAGGGTGCCAATACTTTTGTCCGGCCCTTTTTTGGAGTTTTGTGTGAAATGATCAATGATTTGATTTTTGCTTCATTATCTTTTGTGTTTTTTCCTTGCAAGCAAATTAAATGAAGAGAATAATACCAAAGAATTTGTGATTGCAATCATTTACAGGAAGAAACTGAGTATTATCTGACAGAATTGCAGGGGTGCCAATACTTTTGGCCAGCACTGTATGGCACAGCGGGAAGTGCATTCCCACAGACCACCATACATGTTTGGTACCATGATTTTGCCAGCTCCCAAGCAGAGCTGGCAAAATCATCAGCAGGTGTCAGCTGTAGACCACAGCTTAGACCCTTTTGTACTAGTGGCAATTGGTGCTTGCACTGATTGTGGCCATTTAACCCCTCAGATACCACTGTCAACACTGACTTGACATCTAGGTGCTTATTAGAGGAAGGGGACTCTCACTTTATCCCCATTGCCCCCCTCCGACTGTGATCCCGCAGTGCCAATGGCAGACATGATGACCACGGACTCGGCCTTGTCAGAGTAATACTGGCTGGTCTAATACCTGCAATGCAAAAGTATTACAGGAAATAAAATCTGACTTCTGAAAATTGATGTTACATAATGGGAATAAGTAAAAAAAAGTAATAAATTTGTAAAAATATGAAAAAAAATTCAAAAGATACAAAAAAATTGAAAAATGTTTCGCAACTAATAACCTTTTTTTCTGCATAAAAAAAAGGTAAACAAAAAAGCTCATACAATGGGTATTGCCGTGTTCATAATGACTAGATCTATAAAACTGTCCTTTTCATTAACCTGTTCAGTGAACACCATAAAAAAAAATATAAATCTTTCAAAAATATGACTTTTTCAGCACACTGACACACAAAACATGAAATAAAAAGTAATCAAAAAATTGTATATAGAAAAATTGGGGCACTGAAAATGTCATCTCGTCCCACAAACAACAAGCTCTGATGGCCTGTTGAAAAAAATAATGTGGTAATTAGAATATGGCGAAAGCAAATAATTTAGTGGGCAAAAATAGCATAACATAAAATAAAATGTTATATAGTTCAGTATGCAAAAATAGCAAACTATAAAATACTATATGATATTGGTGTTGCTGTAAATGTACTGATGCAAAGAATAAAGCCATCCTATCACGTTTATTGCAAAATGAACAGCGTAAAGCGGCATAAAATAATTAAAGACAATTCCTGAATAGCTTTTTAATTGTTCATTGTTTCCCAATAATTGAAATAAAAAGAGATTAAAAAATGTTATGTACACACAAATGGCACAGATAAAAACTTCAACTCATCCTACAAAAAAAGCCCCTACTCAGATCTGTTATTGGTCAATGGAAAAATAAAGGTTTTCCAAATTACTGTTAGCTCAAAGGTGTTAGAAATCGTTCTGACATGGCTACAAAAATCAACCCCAGTGAAACACACGCTCCGAAACACAAATGCCCCCCACCCTCCGTCTAAGCTCTGTAGCGTGCCCAAACCACAGTTAGCATCTAAATGTATGGCATTGCTGCAAAGGGAATATCGCACTGACTCGCCCAGGGGGATATGGGGGAAACTCGGTACCCGGGCCTTGACCTTCTGTGGGATGTCATGGCAGTCGGCTCCCGGGCCCGTACCCTGGGGTCACTACAGTATTTAAAAGGGGGTTTGTTAACAGTTTTTGTCTCGTGACGCCACCTGTGGTTCCCGGTAATGAGTACCGGCGCTGCTGCAGACCTCCGGGGGTGATGGGATGGCAGCTGGGATGTTTCTGCTCCCCACAGGCGGAGCGGGCCCCCGGGGCAGTGTAGTTGCAGATGGTGATGCTGGGCGTTGTAGTGCAGGCGTGGTAGCGCGGTGGAAATAACTGACAGAGACAGTGGAGTGCAGTCATCCGAGTTTACTCACAGTTCTTTTTAGGTTCCTCAGGTACACGGTCCAGGTGTCAGACTCCCGCGTCGCACTGCGTTTGCCAGGCAGGGGTTCAGCACTCCTTCAGGTATATCAGAAGCACTTAACGGGACCCCCTTTCTTTATGTTCCTTCCTTGACCGACTTCCCGCGCTGGGTCTTCTCCCTCCTGCCCTGCGCTGGCCACACACAGTCCCGATCGGGTACTCTGAGATCCCTCTGGGCAACCTGGAGTTCCCGGACCTACTTGGTGCCCTTCACGGCGGCTAGGGTGAGGTTGTGGCAGCTGCACCATGGAAATGCAGAAGCCTCCGGTTTTTCCAGCCGAGACCTGGAGTAACACGGCTGGTCCAAGGACCGGTTCCCTTCTTGCGGCCTGATCCCTCTGACTTTTGGCAGATTCGGGCGTACGGGTGTCGTCCTGCACTCACCGTACCCCATGGGATCCCTTCTGTCACCGGAGCCTTCCTCCCTGACTCCCCTCTAACTCCTGGGCCTCTCTTACTAGGCCCCAATATGGAGCAGAGCTCCTGAAAAGACTCTGCTCCTCAGACTGCTCCTCTCCTCTTCTCTCTTTCTGAATCCACCACTACCCAAGATGGCTTCCCTTTATATATCTATTCTCTAAGTGCTCCCCTGTTCTACGTCCTCCACCCACACCCACTACTGGTTCCCCCTCACTTTGGTTCCCCCCACTCCAGCCAGGGACAGGGCAGCAGAAGAAGCGCATAATGCCCTTCCAGCCGGCCTGGAGTAGTGTAGTGTTGAGTGCAGGTGTTGGGGTCCCGGGGCAATACTCCATCCTTACCTGAAAGAAGGAGATGCCACACCTCTGTGGCGACTGAACCCTCAGGGGCGCCACAGCACCAAAAGGAGTTTTCCATGTCTATCCACTGGATAGTTCATCAACGTGAAATTGCTAGGAGTCCGAGAGCCAGTATACTGACTTATCAGCTGAAAACTGCTCCAACAGCTGTCGAAATTAAGTGATGTACAGGGGCAATAGTGCTTAGTGGCCGCATATGAGTATTTATCTCCCTGTAAGTCGCTTAGTTCAGGCTCCTGCTGGAGCAATTTTCATCTGATCAGTGGTGATGTTAGACCCCCACTGATAACAATGGATGGCCAATTTCAATATGAGAAGTCCTAAACTACAACAAATTTAACAATTTATTTAGCGCATGTCTCCAGAAGCGCAAGCTGGGCACTATGTATTGGGCACTTAAATGCCATATTTGTAATTTTCATTCTGCAACAGCTGCTGTGCATTAACTGGAGAACGACAGTGGTGTCAAAACAGTAACTACCCCTGTAAATGAATTTCCTGAGCGTAATTTGCTAAGTGGGGTCACTTTTTGGGAATTTCTACTCTTTTGGCACAGTAGGGGCTATGCAAATGGCACTCACAAACTATTCCAGGAAGCTCTACACCCTGAAAGCCAAATGGTGCTCCTTCTCTTCTGAACCCTGTCATGTGCCCAAACAGTAATGAATGACTATATACAGTTATACCCGAAAGTGTTGGCACCCTTGAAATTGTTCCAGAAAATGAAGTATTTCTCTCAGAAAATTATTGCAATTACACATTTTGTCATACATATGTTTATTTCCTTTGTGTGTAATAGAACAACACAAAAAAAACAGAAGAAAAAAGGCAAATTGGACATCATTTCATATAAAACCCTCTAAAATGGTCAGGACAAAATTGTTGGCACCTTTACAAAATTTTAGGTAAACAACTTTGTTTCAAGCATGTGATGCTCGTTCAAACTCACCTGTGCCTAGTAACAGGTGTAGGCAATATGAAAAGCACACCTGAAACCAGATAAAAAGAGAAGTTGACTCGATCTTTGCATTGTGTGTCTGTGTGTGCCCCACTAAGTATGGAGAACAGAAAGAGGAGAAGAGAACTGTCTGAGGACTTCAGAATCAAAATTGTTGAAAAATATCAACAATCTCAAGATTATAAGTCCATATCCAGAGATCTTGATGTTCCTTTGTCTACGATGGGCAACATAATCAAAAAGTTTACAACCCGTGGCACTGTAGCTAATCTCCCTGGAAATGGACAGAAGAGAAAAATTGATGAAAGGTTGCAACGCAGGACAATCCGAATGGTGGATAAGCAGCCCCAATAAAGTTCCAAAGATATTCAAGCTGTCCTGCAGGCTCAAGGTGCATCAGTGTCAGCGCAAACTATCCATCAATATTTAAATTAAATGAAATGCTATGGCAGGAGACCCAGGAGGACCCCACTGCTGACACAGAGGCATAAAAAGCTAGACAGCAGTTTGCTAAAATGTACTTCAGTAAGTCAAAGTCCTTCTGGGAAAGCGTCTTGTGGACAGATGAGATCAAGATAGAGCTTTTTGGTAAAGCACATCATTCTTCTGTTTACAGAAAATGGAATGAAGCCTACAAAGAAAAGAACACATTACCTACAGTCAAATATGGTGGAGGTTCAAATATGTTTTGGGGTTGTTCTGCTGCATCTGGCACTGGGTGCCTTGACTGTGTGCAAGGTATCATCAAATCTGAAGATTACCAAAGGATTTTGGGTCGCAATGTAGTGACCAGTGTGAGAAAGCTGGGTTTGCGTCCTAGGTCATGGATCTTCCAGTAGGACAATGACTCCAAACATACTTCAAGAAGCACCCAGAAATGGATGGAAACAAAGCGCTGGAGAGTTCTAAATGGTCAGCAATGAGTCCAGATCTAAATCCCATGGAACACCTGTAGAGAAATCTTAAAATTGCTGTTGGGAGAAGGCAGCCTTCAAATATGAAAGACCTGTAACAGTTTGTAAAAGAAGAATGATCAAAAACTCCAGTTGAGAGGTGTAAGAAGCTTGTTGATGGTTATAGGAAGTGATTGATTGCAGTTATTTATTCCAAAGCATGTGCAACCTAATATGAAGTTGAGGGTGCTAACAATTTTGTCTCGCCAATTTTGGGGGTTTTGTGTGAAATGATGTCAAATTTGCCTTTTTTTCCTCTGTTTTTCTGTCTTGTTCCAATACACACAAAGTAAATAAACATGTATAACAAAGATCTATATATATAATCGTCTTATCCCGTCTGTCTGTCTGCCTTTCTGTCTGTCTGCTTGTCTGTCCAGGAAATCCCACGTCACTGATTGGTCCGGCCGTGGCCAATCAGCGACGCGGTATTTCTGAAAAAGATGGCGGCCGTTAGCGGCTCATCTGCCGGACGAAAGTCAGCGGCGACCAATCAGCGAGATTGGCGCCAAAATTTAAACACCGCTCTGCTGATTGGTAACGGCCGCCAGCCGCGACCAATCAGCGAGATTGGTGCAAAATTTAAACAACGCTCTGCTGATTGGTCGCGGTTGCCGGCCGCGACCAATCAGCGAGATTGGCGCCAAATTTAAACAGCACTCTGCTGATTGGTCGCGGCCGCCGGTCGACCGCGACCAATCAGCGAGATTGGCGCCAAATTTAAACAACACTCTGCTGATTGGTCGCGGCCACCAGCTGCGACCAATCAGCGAGATTGGCGCCAAATTTAAACAACGCTCTGCTGATTGGTCGCGACTGCCAGCCGCGACCAATCAGCGATATTGGCGCAAAATTTAAACACCGCTCTGCTGATTGGTCACGACCGCCGGCCGCGACCAATCAGCGACATTGGCGCCAAATTTAATCACCGCTCTGCTGATTGGTCGCGACCGCCGGCCGCGACCAATCACCGATATTGCCGCCAAATTTAAACACCGTTTTGCTGATTGGTCGCGGTTGCCGGCCGCGACCAATCAGCGATTTTGCCGCCAAATTTACACAACGCTCTGCTGATTGTGCCCGGTTGGCCGCACACATATTCTAGAATACCCGATGCGTTAGAATCGGGCCACCATCTAGTTACAATAATATTCTGGGAGAAATACCGTATTTTTTTAACTTTAAGACGCACTTTTTTCCTCCAAAATTAAGGAGGAAAGTGTGGGGGGGTGTCTTATAGTCCGAACATATACACTGCTCAAAAAAATAAAGGGAACACTCAAATAACACATCCTAGATCTGAATGAATGAAATATTCTCATTGAATACTTTGTTCTGTACAAAGTTGAATGTGCTGACAACAAAATCACACAAAAATCATCAATGGAAATCAAATTTATTTACCAATGGAGGCCTGGATTTGGAGTCACCCCCAAAATTAAAGTGGAAAAACACACTACAGGCTGATCCAACTTTGATGTAATGTCCTTAAAACAAGTCAAAATGTGGCTCAGTATTGTGTGTGGCCTCCACGTGCCTGTATGACCTCCCTACAACGCCTGGGCATGCTACTGATGAGGTTGCGGATGGTCTCCTGTGGGATCTCATCCCAGACCTGGGCTGTGCGACCCTCCAAAGACCCCACACCATTACTGACCCACTGCCAAACCGGTCATGCTGAAGGATGTTGCAGGCAGCAGATCGCTCTCCACGGTGTCTCCAGACTCAGTCCCCCATCTGTGGACGTCGGGCCCTCATACCACTCTCATGGAGTCGGTTTCTAACTGTTTGTGCAGACACATGTACATTTGTGGCCTGCTGGAGGTCATTTTGCAGGGCTCTGGCAGTGCTCCTCCTGTTCCTTCTTGTACAAAGGCGGAGGTAGCGGTCCCGCTGCTGGGTTGTTGCCCTCCTACGGCCCCCTCCACATCTCCTGGTGTACTGACCTGTCTCCTGGTAGCGCCTCCAGCCTCTGGACACTACGCTGACAGACAAAGCAAACCTTCTTGCCACAGCTCGCATTGATGTGCCATCCTGGATGAGCTGCACTATCTGAGCAACTTCTGTGGGTTGTAGAGTCCGTCTCATGCTACCACGAGTGTGAAACCACAACCAACATTCAAAAGTGACCAAAACATCAGCCAGAAAGCATTGGTACTGAGATGTGGTCTGTGGTCCCCACCTGCAGAACCACTCCTTTATTGAGGGTGTCTTGATACTTGCCAATAATTTCCATCTATTGTCTATTTCATTTGCACAACAGCATGTGAAATTGATTGTCAATCAGTGTTGCTTCCTAAGTAGACAGTTTGATTTCACAGAAGTTTGATTTACTTGCAGTTATATTCTGTTGTTCAAGTGTTCCCTTTATTTTTTTGAGCAGTGTATATATAAATATATATATATATATATATATATATATATATATATATATATATGTACTGTGGCTGTGGGTGGTGTGTGGCTGTGGGGGGGAGTGGCAGAGGGGGATGAGCGTGGCACAGGAGGCAGCAGGCGCCTGCTGAAGCCTAAGCTGTGCCCGCTGCTAAAGAAAATGAATATTCCCTGCTCCCCACGCCCATGGGCGTGGAGAGCAATGAATATTCATTTTCCTTAATAACGTGCACATTGTAGCCGCAGCGCTGCTCCTGCTGCAGCCAGCTGTCATGTGTGCCCGCTATTAAAGTCCATGAATATTCGCGACAACCCACTCCCATGGGTTGTAGTGAATAGTCATGATCTTTAATTTAGGGCACACAGACCGACAGCCACAGCAGGAGCTGTTATTGAAGAGAGTGAATGGTCACTGCTCCCCATGCACACAGTCCTGGGTGGGGAGCAGTGACTATTCCAGCACAGCACTTCACTGTGTGAGGGCGCATGGCAGGGACGTCATGCGCAGCTCACACAGTGAGAGTGCAGGCAGCAGAGCGGGATGCAGCGCTGGAGGAGAGAGGAGGTGAGTATAATTGTTTATTTTTTGTGGGCTGCTGATGAGTATCAGGGGGTGCCCAGCATACCAGGATGAGAGGTGCCAAGCATACCAGGATGGGGATCAGGGAGTGCCAAGCATACCAGGATGGAGCGGTGCCAAGCATACCAGGATGCGGATCAGAGGGAGTCATGCATACCAGGATCAAGGGGTGCCAAGCATACCACGATCAAGAGGTGCCATGCATACCAGGATCAAGGGGTGCCATACATACCAGGATCAAAGGGTGCCATGCATACCAGGATGAAGGATCAAGGGTGCCAAGCGTACCAGGATCAAGAGGTGACATGCATGCCATGATCAATGGGTGCCATGCATACCAGGATCAAGGAGTACCATGCATACCAGGATGGGGGATCAAGGGGTGCCATGCATACTAGGATGGGGGATCAAGTGGTGCCATGCATACCATGATGGGGGATCAAGGGGTGCCATGCATACCAGGATGGGGATGAGGGCCACGTATACCAGGATGGGGATGAGGGTCATGTATACCAGGATGGGGATGAGGGCCACGTATACCAGGATGGGATGAGGGCCACGTCTACCAGGATGGGGATGAGGGCCACGTATACCAGGATGGGGATGAGGGCCACGTATACCAGGATGGGGATGAGGGCCACGTATACCATGAAGGAGGGGCCATACATACCAGGATGGAGGATATTAACAGAATTGGGGGACATTACCCCTATAACAGTGTCAGCAGCAGACCCCCTCCCCCAGGGCATCATGACCACATTTTTTGCTTACATTTTTTTTCGGTTTTCCTCCTCTAAAACCTAGGTGCGTCTTATCTTATGGTCCAGTGCATCTTATAGTCCAAAAAATATGGTACTTCATTTTCTGGAACAATTTCAAGGGTGCCAACACTTTCGGCCATGACTGTATATGATTTTGCAGCATTTGGGAGAAACAGCGTAATAATTTATGTGTACTGTTTTACTACTATCCTTGGTAAAGATGAACATTATTTTAGCTAAATCTATTTATTATTGTAACAAATTAAAATTTTCATTTTCTCATACCCATTGGTAAAGAAATCGGTGAAACAACTGTGTGATAAAAATGCTCATTACACCCATATATGAATTCCATGAGGTGCGTAGTGTTCAAAATGGAATCACTGTGGGATTTACTGCAGCCAAATAGTGATTGGTGTGGTCAAGATCTCGGTACACCTCTACACCCACTCAATTTAGAAAATCAGCAGTTCCCCTAACTCTGATTCAGAATCAGGGGAACAGCTCAGTATGCAAACTGAGGGGGCGTAAAGATGCACCAAGCTCTTGTCCACGTCATGGGTGCACCAAAGCCTCCTCATTTGCATATGGAATAAAACTAATTTTAAAAGTAATTACAGCAATGAAATATATACTGCTATATGATTTTATAGCTACATAGCACACCCCAATATAACTGATTAATTACTTTAATTGCATTTTGGCGGTGACAGGGTCCTTTTAAATAATAAAAAAAATTACATTTGTGTTCTCAACGTAATTGCAGTGACCTGGAGAATCTTCTTGACAGGTCATTTTTACCATATAATGAACACCGTAAAAAAAAACAAAATAATTGCAGAATATTTGCACATGTTCACCACACTTGAAATTCTTCTCTTGTTGTCCAGCAAATTTAATGGTAAAATAAATTGTGTCATTCACGACTATAAACTGTCCTGCAAAAAACAAGCCCTCATAATTCTCCTCCTGCATAGTGTTAACTCTGTAAGTGACACTCAGAATAAAGAGAATTATAGACTCAAATTTTGTTACAGGGGTTTTTCACCAATAGAACTGTGAACTCAAGCGTTTCATGTAAAGTAAAATAACAAAATCAGGCAGTGCTCACCTTGCCCAGGTCCACCACCAGCTCTCCACCTCTGCTCTGGGCTCAGTGATTGGTTGCAGTGGTGATGTGAACTTCCAACATGACATTACCGTGGTGGCAGCGAAAGCACGGAGACTAGAGCAACGGTGGAGAGCCAGCTCTGGACACGGGAAGGGTGAGTATTGTCTGATTTTGTTATTTTACATTGCAGAAAATGTTTGGGGTCCATTTTTCTATTAGTGAAAAACTCATTTAATGAAATTTCAGTATACACATTCTCTTTATTCTGAGTGCCACTTGTACCATTAATGACGCGTCCCCAGGGCCGTGGGAAGGGATATGTCACAGTGGCGGCGGCCCGGTCCGTGGCCCAGGGCGGTCAACAAAAAGGGGAAGGAAAATATTTATATGGGATTTGTAGTTCTTAGGAAGTGTTCGTGACGCCACCTGTGATTTCTGGTAATAGGTACCAGCGCTGCTTCAGACCTCTGGGGCGGTTGATAGGGCAGCTGGGTTGGAACGGCTCCCCACAGGTGGAGCGGGCCCCAGGGCAGAGTAGTATAGATGATGGTGATGCGGGGGCTTGTGGTGCAGGAGAGATGGCGCAGCGGAAATAACTGACGGAGGCAGCGGAGTGCAGTCATCCGAGTTTACTCACAGTTCTGTTCAAGTTCCTCAGGTACACTATACGGGTGTCAGCCTCCCACGTCGCACCGCATCTACCAGATAAGGGGTCCAGCACTTTCTCAAGTATATCAGGAGCGCTTGACGGAACCCCGCTTTCTTTATGTTCCTTACTAGACCGACATCTCGCGCCGGGTCTTCTCCCTCCTGCCCTGCGTTTCCACACACACAGTCCCGATCGGGTGCTCTGAAGTCCCTCTGGGCAACCTGGAGTTCCAGGACCTACTTGATGCCCTTCACGGTGACTAGGGTGAGGCTGTGGCAACTGCACCATGGAAGTGCAGAAGCCTCCGGTTTTTCAGCCGAGACCTGGAGTAACACGGCTGGTCCAGGGACCGGTTCCCTTCTTGCGGCCTGATCCCTCTGACACTTGGCAGACTCGGGCGTACCGGTGCCGTCCTGCACTCACCGTACCCCCTGGGATCCCTTGTGTTAACGGAACCTTTCTCCTCTGCTCCCCTCCTGGGCCTCTATTACTAGGCCCCTTTCTGGAGCAGAGCTCCTGAAGAGACTCGGCTCCCCTCCTCTCCTTTCACTGAATCCACTCTCACTCTCTGTCTCCGGCCACCCTAAGATGGCTTCCCTTTATATACCTCCTATTATGGTGCTCCCCTACTCTACATCGCCCACCCTCACCCACTACTGGTTTCCCCTCTCTTTGGTTCCCCCCACTCCAGCCAGGGACAGGGCTCAGCAGAAACACAGTGCATCTTGCCCTTCCAGCCGGCATCGAGTAGTGTAGTGTTGAATGCGGGTGCTGGGGTTCCGGGCAGCACTCCCTCCTTACCTGAGAGAAGGAGACACCACACCTCTGGGTGAGGTGCAGTACCTCTGTGGCGACTGAACCCTCAGGGGTGCCACATTAACACTACGCTTGAGGAGAATTCCTACAGACATGGATCCCATATCAGTAACTTTCCTGGTGCAGTCAACTGGTGAAATGATCCCTTCTGCTACACTACTGGGGGGCAGAGGGTGCAGTCGCCCCAGGCCCCGTGCTCAAAGGGGCCCACCAAAAGCTACGCTACACTTACTGTATCGGCGTGCGTAGCTGATACAGTTAAGCTCTGCGGTAGAGCAGGGAGAGAGACGATCTCCCTCCATTACTGCTCTCAGCCACGGCAGGATGATATAATGGCTGTGGCGCTGGCGCACGCACAGGAATGTTGGAGTCCCAGCGTGGTGACATCATCAAGTCGCGTTCGTACTCTGACGTCCTGTGAGAGAGCGGACAGCGGGGGACACAAGTGGACACTGCGGGAGCAGACACTACTACCCTCATCACTGTCCCTGCTGGTGCTGATCGCAGTGTTCAGCACACGGCACTTGGGAACAGCGCTAACTGTACCGCTGATTCCCAGGTGCCGGTACGTGTCACACTGATGACGGACCATGTATCCGCAAAAAAACTGACATGTCAGCGTGTTGAGCATAAGGGCCCACAGTCCGTGGAAACACACTGACATGTGCACAGACCCATAGATTTGAATGGGTCTGCATATGTCAGTGTCTCCAGTATGTGGGGAAACTGTCACCACACATACCGGAGATACTGACGAGAGAAAGAGCCCTAAAGCTGCATCCACCATCAATCAGCTGCTGGGCACAAAGTAATGGCTCCCTCTGACTCACACATCCTCCTCTTGCATGATAGTGTTCAGGAACATGGCCCCTATTACAGTACGATAGGAAGAGTCACATGTTCGTATTACTCAGACGAGGATCGCATCGCAATGCCCAGACTGGCCGGCGGCTCTCTCGACAGGAGCTTGACAGCATGTATTTCTATGCAGCTGTCACGCTCGGGTCGGGAGACCCGACATCCAGTCCGAACATTGCGTTGTAATCTTCATCTGAGTTATATGGACGTGTGACTCTTCCCTTAAAAATATGGTAACATTTTAAATAGTGCATCATGACAAGGCAGCATTATAAATCAGTATGGGTAGGACTAGACTGGCAGTCGGCCACACGTGGCTGATACTCTGCCCACCGCAATGGACAATTTCCGTACTATAGTTTTTATAATCATGTGGCCATTGGCTCACGGTGGGTAAGGGGGGCTTCCTCCGCACCATCTGTCCATACCCTAAGGCTATGTTCACACATCAGGGTTGTTTTGGCGTCAATTTTCTGCAGCAAAACCTGATCTCTCAAGGGAGGTTTGTTCAGGATTTTTCTTGCAGTTTTGGTACTTGTTGGTGCATTTTTTCAGCTTTTTTTTCACTATCCTTCTGTCTCGTTTTATGCATGTACATAAAGTTCAGTGAAAAAAAAAACATTTTATTTTGGCATCAAAAACGCTGAATAAAAGTTACCTGCATTTCTGGTGCCCTTTTTCAGCAGTTTTTTCACCACCCATTACTTCCTATGGGTGAAAAACACTGAAAAACCGCTGAACGAAGTGACATGCTCTATTTTCCAAAAAACCATGCAAGGCACAAAATCCTGATAAAAAAAACCATGATGTGTGAACAGAGAATTCTGGTTTCTCATAGACTTTGCTGGTACTGCAAAAGGCAGCTGAAAATTTGCATAAAAAACTGCATAAAAAAATGCTGAAAAAAACATGATGTGTGAACATAGCCTATGTAAGCAAATATTACCAACTGACATTTCAGGTATTATCCATTGAAGTTACATTCAGATAGGCTTCAGTTGTTGCTGTGAACTAAAGAATGGACACACAGTGCCTCACCAAGGGTTGTAACAAAAAATGCCAACAAGCTCCATCTTTTCTCCAAACTACTGTACAGCGGATATCCCTGGTGAAGTACAATTCATCTATCTCATTATACTTTCACTTAATTATGTGTTAATAAGCACTTAAAGAGATGCCATGATTGCCTAAGACAGTAATGTTTTACTATATAGTGCCATAAAAAGGAAAAGACTACTTTTAGTCTGTGTAATCCATCCAAGTCAATTAAACTTTGTCCTGTTGGTGTATATTTTGGATCCTCCACTGGTCCTTTCACAGTTTAACAGCTGCTCTCCACCAAAAAGTAAAATGCTTAAATTACTGGGAAGCATTTTAAGACTTGCGAGGTATTCCTACAGTATATACTCTCACACACAAGCAGACACTACATTAAATTCCCACATTAAACACACAGACTGAGCGCTTAAAAATCAGACAAAACGCATGGATTTGCTGCCCTCCTTCCCCCAACACGTTAACACTATTTTTGGTGCACATACAGTCGGAAAAATAAGTATTTGATACACTGCCAATTTTGCAAGTTTTCTTTCCCACCTACGAAGAATGGAGAGGTCTGTAATTTTTATCATAGGTACACTTCACCTGTGAGAGACAGAATCTAAAAATATAAACCAGAAAATCACATTGTATGATTTTTGCATAATTATTTTGCATTTTATTGCATGAAATATGTATTTGATCACCTCCCAACCAGCAAGAATTCTGGCTCTCACAGACCTGTTAGTTTTTCTTTATGAAGCCCTCCTACTCTGCACTCATTACCTGTATTAATTGCACTTGTTTGAACTCGTTACCTGTATAAAAGACACCTGTCCACACAATAAATCACACTCCAATCTCTCCACCATGGCCAAGACCAAAGAGCTGTCTAAGGACACCAGAGACAAAACTGTAGACCTGCACAAGGCTGGGATGTGCTAGAGGACAATAGGCGAGCAGCTTGGTGAGAAGGCAACAACTGTTGGCACAATTATTAGAAAATGGAAGAAACACAAGATGACTGTCAATCTTTCTCGGTCTGGGGCTCCATGCAGGATGATTCTGAGAAAGGTCAGGAATCAGCCCAGAACTACATGAGAGGACCTGGTTAATGACCTGAAGAGAGCTGGGACCACAGTCTCAAACATTACTGTTAGTAACACACTACACCGTCATGGCTTAAAATCCTGCAGGGCACGCAAGGTCCCCCTGCTCATGTCAGCACATATCCAGGCCCGTTTGAAGTTCGCCAATGACCATCTGGATGATCCAGAGGAGACATGGGAGAAGGTCATGTGGGCAGATGAGACCAAAATAGAACTTTTTGGTATCAACTCCACTCGCCATGTTTGGAGGAAGAAGGATGAGTACAACCCCAAGAACACCGTCCCAACCGTGAAGCATGGTGGGGGAAACATCATACTTTGGGGGTGCTTTTCTGAAAAGGGGATAGGATGACTGCACCGTATTGAAGGGAGGATGGATGAGGTCATGTATCGTGAGATTTTGGCCAACAACCTCCTTCCCTCAGTTAGAGCATTGAAGATGGGTCGTGGCTGGGTCTTCCAGCATGAATTATAGGTAAGCCCGCTTGCCTGCACCTGTATCATGAGAGCCTTCTCTGGCTCATGCAATCTTCTGCATTATGTGGTTGGGCATTAATTTGACAACACACACAAATCAATTTGAAAATTGTTCAAATTCGATGTGACCTGAACAATTCCTAAACAGCTAAACAATTCACTAATCTACACTTCTAATATATAAGAAAATCAGATAAGCGAAACCTATGTTCTTGGAAACTGAGTCTCTTCTGCCTCTTTTAGGACAGAACAGAAGGGGGACTCTTAATTTTCCAAGTCATATTGAATATCCTTAGTCTTTGGATTAGGCTTAAGGCATTTGTTAAATGGTCAGTAAGCTAATATGCATGGCGCCATCTTTTCAAGTTAACACAGAACAGGCTTAGGTGTTAGAGGTGACACTACATCTTCACCAAATGACAAGTCCTAAGCTCTGGTCATTACTATTAACCACAGTCCAGTACATCCAGTGCTCCAATAAAAATTCTCTGCATAGTTTCACAGGGTCATTTTCAGAGGGCAGGAAATTACCATATGGCTACCAGGTCTGTGGCATTTCATAACCCCTCTCATCACAGTGTACTCTGAGTACATGGTGTGAAGAGGTTACCAAGACATTTATAAAGAGTAGGACGGCTCACATCACACTGCTCTCCAACAACTTAAGGGCCTGGTGCTTGTATGCCCTTATGACCCATGACCTTTGGGATGATTCCCCTTAGTATTGCAGTGTCTGGGAAGGTTTTGTGATCTTTTAAAAGAAAATAGAAAGAAGAAACCTCCGCTATCCAACAGGGATTTCTCTATAGTGTATACAGGAACAAGATATATCTTTGTACCGTGTTAGCCAGGAGATAGAAAAATATTAAGATTTGAGAGTCCTCAGTGGTTGACTTGAGGAATACTCAGATCTCTTCATCAGGCATAGAATAACACAAAATCTGAAGAGTCACATATTTATACACAACAGAGCACAATAATAATGCAATAGATGAGACAAGTGACGTGAAGCAGAACTATGAGTATGGGAGGGGGGAAAAAAAGTTCTGGCCGTAAATATTGGAGCAGTTCATAGATAAGGAGTGTGAAAGTTTTATTGTCCTGTGATTGAGGTCTGGTCCTGGGTTCTGATGACCCCACAGATCTGAGGAGCACATTCCTTAGTTGATGGCATAAATCCATGCGACACATTCATTCCTGCACTGAGTGTGTCAAAGGTTATCATGAATTTGTATCCCCAAATTTTTCTGTCTCTCTGAGATTAGAAGTTACCTTTTAATACCAGTAATTTCATGTCCATGATGCTGTGATCAGGGATACAAAAATGTCTGGCCACAGGTAGATTTATTTTTTTTCTTTTATTGTGTAGCAATGAGAATTCATCTTTGTTCTAAGTTTTTGCCCTGTCTCCACAACACACACTCCCAGCTGGACATTTAGTACATATAATTAAGTACACTAGATTAGATGTGATGCAGCTGAAAGTACCTGGGATCTTGTAGTCCTGATGTGAGTTGTGGATCTTTATCTTGTCTGTGGTCATTATAAATGGACAGGTTTTACACTTTTTCTGGTTGCAGGGAAAGGTTCCTGTAGCTATTGGAGAGGACAGGGAGCTTCTGACAAAGATGATTCTTAGAATTAGGGGCTGCCTAAAACACAGAAGTGGGGGGTCTGGAAATATGGATTGTAGTCGGGCATCTTTTTGTATTAAGGGTTGTAGTTTCCGTGCAGCTCTCCTTAGCACCTCCAGGTTTGGATTGTAGGTGACTACTAGAGGCACCCGGTTGCTTTCTAGTTTAGTCTTGTAGTGTAGGAGATGATTCCTTGATATTCTGGTGGCTCTTGTAATCTGGTTTTCATTTGTTCTTGGATGGTAGCCCTAATTCAAAAAGGTCTTTCTGAGGCCACCAAGGTGTTTGCCTCTATCCATAAGGTTGGAACATATCTGATTGTATCTGATGGCTTGGCTGTAGACAATAGAGTTTTTTATGTGTTTTGGATGAAAACCGTACCCCCTAGAAACCTGTTGTAGCTGTAATGAAGTTATTTGATCATTATTATTTTTTCATAGTATGGGCACATGTTCTTTGTCATTGTTTAATGGAGGAGGAAAAGCAAAACTGACAAACAACAAGGAGGTGGCCTCTTAGGCTATGTGCCCACGTAGCGTTTTTGTAGAGTTTTTGCGGCGATTTTACGGCCGCGAAAACGCTGTGAAAACGCTTGTAAAACCGTCTGCCATGCAAAGCAATGTGAATTCGGATGTGCTGTGCACATGATGCACTAATTAGCGCGCCAAATTCGCATTGCATTGCAAAACGCAGCATGACCATTTCTACTGCGATTACGCCATTGAGGAACATTGAAACGCAGCAAACCCGCAGGTATATGTGGATTTGCTGCGTTTCAATTAAATTCAATGGCCGTGAATTTGCGACGTAATCGCGGTGCGTGTGGTACCTAGGATGAAGAGGAGACTACAACTCCTCTTCATCCCGGCTACCACGTGATGAAAAAAAGAAATAATAAAGTTAAAAATAAAAAAACCTGTATACTCACCTCTCTGGTCTCCTCCCGGCCGCGTCCTCTCTCCTCGGCGTCCCGCGGTGTACTTGCAGGACCTGCGGTGACGTAATTTAGTCAGCTGATGGTCACGCGACCGCTGACGTCAGCGGTCAGGTGATGGTCGCGCGACCATCAGCTGACTAAATGACGTCACCGCAGGTCCTGCCAGTACACCGCGGGACACCGAGGAGACAGGATCGCCGCCAGGAGGAGGCTGGAGAGGTGAATTCGTGGGCACATAGCCTTAGGGTATCTGAGTGTCCGCCTCCAGCAAGCGTACACATCAGAAAATGATGCACGACAGAGCACATGGTGACACTGTCGGCACCATTATAGTCATTGGCCTTATCTGTGCATATGCCCGAATCCCATTTTGCAGAGGGTTTGGATGCAAGCCCCGACAAGACCAACAAACGTGGGACAAAGCGCAGTGTGAAAGCAACCTTACTGAGGACCCCATCGAACACTGGGATTTATATACAGATGTGTCTATGGGGGAAAGTCATCTTAAAATATTCAAATAAAAAGCTATTTTATGACTGTTCCTATTTTTCTAAATGTATTCTGCAGACACTAATATTCCAGTATAATGATTATGGACTAAATTCTAAGTTACTTGAAGTTACTTATAAAGAAGTCATTCTGTGATAAAATGAGAACACACATTACACTGAGCCGCACGTTGTATCTGGAATCTGTTACAGGGCACAAGTTAATCTTGAACCAAATTTAAATAGTATAAAAAAGGGACCATATAGCTGTGGAATGTGGCTAAGAAGTAAAGCCAATGCATAGACATAGGTATGGTTAATTGCAGAATTTGGGGGAGGTATAAGCTTATGGTAATTTTAATTGCTTTTTGGGGGATATTGTAAAATATTTTTATTTTACAGGATATAGTTTATATACCAAAAATGTAATAAAGTGAAATAATCACATGTGTATATGTTATACAGCAGAGGTTTTCCCGGAAATCTGGGATATTACTAGCTGCATACGGTTCCACTTATAGAATATGCACTTTATTCACATAAGTCTAAATGGTGGAACAGATCTACGATACAGGGGGGTAACGTTAAGCTTGCGGCTCCAATGCAAAATCTCCAAGATGGTCCCCAACTATCACAGGCTTTAAAGGGAACCTGTCACGTTGTATACACAATCCGATCTGTGGACAGCGAGGTACACAGAAGGAGACGCTGAGCAGAATGATATATCGGCTTGTGGGAAAACGTTTCGAATGACTGGTATAGTAATCCCTGGTGCTTGTATGTAGGAGTCCGGTGGGCGGTCCTACTAGAGACCGACAGCTATGTCTGCATGCACAGTCATACAGGGAGGACTGTTAATCACTGATAGGACCGCCCACTGGACTTTAACGCATACAGACATCATGGAAGTCAATGAATTAAATACTGAATCTTTTATGACAAAAACGTATATCAATCTAATTAACTCCTCCTGCTCTATCACATCCTGCCTGTAGAGCAGGCACCTCATTCAGCATGACAGGTTCCCTTTAATAGTATTTTTCTTCTCATATGTGCACAAGGGGCCTTTTGGACCTCCCCCAAGCTCGTGGGCCCGGGTACAATTGCAATTGCAATGCCACCATTATAGTTATGCCTCTGCTCAGATAGTTCTCTTAGTAAAACTATCAGCTTTTGAAATGTAAGTTCTACAGAAAGGACCTATCGATAATACTGCCAGGATATTACACATGATAACGAGCTGTCACATCTGGACATCACAAAACGATAGCAGGTCTTACCATTGTTGCGGCAGCATTTTATAGTGTCATAATACTACTTTTAAAAGGTCATTTTGCATAAGGGTTATTCTCGTGGTTGAAAGATCTCCCTTATCCTTGAAATAGGGGCTAACTTTGCGGTCGCTGGCAGGTTGACCACTGTGACCCCTCACTCCCGATCCCAAGAACCAGGGCTCTCAGAGCCCCATGTGAATAGAGAGGTGGTCGATCATGCGGACTACTGCCCCATTCATTCCTAATGGGACCAAGGGAGATGGCTGAATGCTGCGTGGGCTAGTCTTTGTCACTCACATAAGAATAAATGGAGTGACAATGTAGTAGAGGCGAGAGAGCCTTTAAGAGAACTCTTACATGATGCTTCAAAGATGGAGAGAGACTGCCATCTGCTGGCCAGACACAGTCAAACGGAACCAACATATACAAGAGAAGTTGAAGGGAGAGCAGATTTAGATGCTGGACCCGGTCAGGTGACTTCCAGGAAGGAGCTCCTGGAGATAAGAGGCCAGCGCGCCAAGCCTGAGGAGTTTTTGGCGCCAAGCAGCAGAGAGGATCAGACGTGTTCTCTGCGTGCTGAGAAGCCCCGCGTGGCGGGCCTAAGCCAGAGGCCTGTGAGGTGCCACAGCCGGGCGCCGGTGGAAGAGCTCCGGATCCCTTACAGATGTGACCCGAGTGCTGTTCCTGCTGCGGAGACTCGGAACCTGCTTGCGGTGCTGAGTGAGTTCGCGGAACCCGACGTCGCCCGCCGACAGACCAGGTCTGGACCCCCCTACCCAAGGCTTGAGAGATTGCCTCCAACAGTCAAGCAGAGAGGAGTTGAGACACGGCTGCCCCAGGAAAGTCACGCCAGTGAAGGCAGAGGAGCTGCATACGTGAACAGGGCCGTCATTTCTACTGTTCACCCACGGTACTGGGGCCAATTGGGTTTAGGTACTCAGGTTGGGAGGGGAACGGTTGGGGCTAAGGAAGCTCAACATGATCTAATTGAATTTGTCCAGAAAAGACTTTCGGCCTAGCGGGAATAACCGATGACCCCCGCTAGGGCCATATGCAGAGTTAAAAAGGACTCACGTGGTGTCTCCCATGATTTAGGGCAACACATCACTTTGAGAGACTTCGTATTTTGCTAACATTTCAAATTACTGTTCATTACCCTTTTTGACAATCCCTTGTTCAGAATACCTGTGATATATATATATAGACTGTTTATATTCATCTCTGACTGTTCTCGCCTTGTGTCTCTGTGCGTTGCATTCCGGCACCTGCATTACATTTGGCGTAGTCGGCAGGATGCAACATTCAGACGCAGAGATGGCAGATCAGTCTGGAGCTGGGTCTGGCCGGAACCATATACCCCTGGGGGCTATGCTCAACCATCTTCCCAAATTCACGGGGGATGGCATGTCACTGTGGGACTGGGTAGAAAGACTGAGAAGTATGCTGCATATGTATCCCCTTTATCCCCCAGCCCAGGCGGAACTGGCCCTCCTAACCCTTGATGGAGAGGCCCGGCAAACTGTGATGTACCGACACCGTGGACAAAGTGATAAAAATCCTAGAGGACATGCACGGTGACACCACAGATCTGGGACACTTGCGCCTACGGTTGTTTCAGCGGGTCCAAGGGGAAAATGAGACCATAAATCAGTATGTTAATGCATTACAGCAAGTGATGGCCCATATCACTAAGAAGGCTCGAGATGGGAACTGAGGACTGGGACCATTGGATGAAGTGTTGCGTGACCAACTGATTGCTGGCTTGAAAGACCCTTCCCTGAGGCAGATCTTGAATGAGCGGCTACGTTTGAGCCCTGATCTGGACTTCCTGGAGGTAGGGGCTGAAGCTAGAGTCCTGGAGAAAGAAGTTCCTGTTCTCAAAGCCACAGTTAGAAGTCATGAGGCAATTACCCCTGGATTCACCAGCAAGGAGCCTGATTGGGTACGGGAGATACGTCAGGAAATTCAAAATATTCGGGGTGAGCTGAACACTATTAGAAAGGCCCCTGCTGCCTCCTTGCCGATGCATCCTACTGCCCCACGTGGGAGGAGACAAGAGCGAGAAAGACGTTCCTACCAGGCCCCAACACGTCATGCACCCGACCTATCGGTAGAACGAGGACCAGAGTGTTGGACCTGCGGTGGTAGGGGGCATATCTCCAAAGACTGTCCAAACCGAGAAAGGAGTAGGCGGGGACAGCCGTTAAACTAAGATGCCCCACGGTTGTGGAGCATACCGTGGGGTCTCGAGCTTCAGAGAGTGGAAGAGGTAGCTCTGAAGACATTGTCTCCGAGAGGTCCATTATCTGGGCTGAATTTAATGGGCAGCGGATCCGCTGTCTAATGGACACCGGGTCTCAAGTGACCACTATGCCTGAGACGTACTTCCAAAGTCACTTTCCTGAAGTTGCTCGTTCCTGGCGGGAACCCACTGTCAAACTGGTGGCGGCTAATCAACTACCTATCCCAGTAAGCGGGAGTAGTATGGATGTCCGTTCAGGCATGTGGAAAGGACCTTGGTCGGAAAGGGATCGTACTGACCACAGGGCCCGGAGGCGATGGGCCCATTGTAACCCTGGGCATGAATGTGCTGAAGGAGGTCGGACAGTTCCTGGCTGAGGGCTGTAACAAAAACAACTGGACCCATGCCACTCGAGACCCAGCTAACAAGAGAGTATTCCAGCATCTCGTGCGGGTCAGTCAAATTCAAAAATTGCCCCCTACCTCTCAGTACCTTGGTAAGGTATCGATACCACCCGAAGCCACAATGACACTGCCAGTGGGACAGACTGTACTCTCTTTACCGGTGCTGGCACATGTGTCCTTAGAGGGCGTGGACATTCAAATTGAACCAATGGAGGGAGAGGAAGCGCCCTCTGGACTCCTGGTTGCTCGGACCCTGGCCACCGTGCGGCATGGTCGAGTACCCGTGCGTTGCATCAATCTAAGTGGCACAAGCTTACAGTTGTTGCCCGAAAAGAGGTGGCGCGAGTGTGAATAATGCCAGAGGCCCTTACCAGAGCTGACGCTATAGGGCTGGCACCTGTGGAAGGAGAGCCATGGACCCTGGAAGTGTCCCTCAACAGCCAAGAGAATGGAAGAGAACCGTTGGCTGGGCGCCACCTCTTGGAGAAAATGGAGGCTAATCTTACTAAGTTTTCTGCTGGGCAAGTAAGGCAGATCGAACAACTTCTACAGCGATATCAGGGAGTGTTTGCACAACACGAAGACAATTTCGGGTGCACTCGGGACATTCAGCACGAAATACCCACTGGAAATACTGCTCCCATTCGAGAGAGATATCGGCAGATCCCGCCTCAGATGTACCAGGAGGTGAAAGAGCTGTTGGCCCACATGTTGCGGAACGGTGTGATCCGCGAGAGTCAGAGTCCTTGGGCTGCTCCTATCGTGCTGGTCCGGAAGAAGGATGGTACCCTAAGATTCTGTGTAGACTATCGGAAGCTGAATGCCTGTACAGTACGGCACTCCTTCCCACTCCCCCGAATTGAAGAGTCTCTATCTGCGCTAGGAAACGCCAAGTTCTTCTCTTCCCTCGACCTGGCCAGGGGCTATTGGCAGGTCCCAGTAGCTGAGAAGGATCGACCGAAGACAGTTTTTGCTCTCCCTATGGGCCTGTTTGAGTTCAATCGGATGCCGTTCGGGCTAACAAATGCGCCAGGAACCTTCCAAAGACTGATGGAGAGATGCTTGGGGGACCTCAACTTTGAAGCCACTTTAATATATCTGGACGATATCATTATCTATTCCGCTACGTTTGAAGATCATCTCCGCCGACTGGAACAAGTGTTAGAACGGCTTCGGAGGCACGGCCTGAAGATTAAGCCTCGTAAGTGTCGCCTCTTCAAGTGGGAAATTGAATATCTGGGGCACACTGTGTCCAGTGAGGGAGTGCACCCCACTGCGGAGAAAGTAGCTGCCGTGCAGAAGTGGCCCACACCCGCCAATCTAAGAGAACTGAGGGCATTCCTGGGGCTCGCTGGATACTACCGCAGATTCATTAAAGACTTCGCTAAGATTGCGATCCCGCTCAATGAATTGCTGAGAGGAATGGCTGGGGGAGCCAAGCGGCAGCCCATTCAGTGGGGCCCACGACAAGAAGAGGAATTCCGAGCATTGAAAATGGCGCTAACGGATGCCCCAATGCTGGCCTACGCTGACTTTTCGCAGCCTTTCGTGCTGTACACTGATGGAAGCTTGCATGGACTGGGAGCAGTGCTGGCTCAAGTGCAAGGAGGAAAAGAGCGGGTGATTGCGTATGCCAGCAGGTCGCTCCGCGATACGGAGAAGAATCCGGACAACTACAGTTCGTTCAAGCTGGAGCTACTGGCACTGGTGTGGGCCATGACCGAGAAATTTGCTGAGTACTTGTCGGGGTCAGAAGTGCAAGTGCGGACAGATAACAACCCTTTGGCCCACTTGGAGAACGCCAAGCTGGGCGCGCTAGAGAAGCGATG
This sequence comes from Phyllobates terribilis, assembly GCF_046119375.1. Taxonomy (NCBI): domain Eukaryota; kingdom Metazoa; phylum Chordata; class Amphibia; order Anura; family Dendrobatidae; genus Phyllobates; species Phyllobates terribilis. Next base: position 401,184,251 of record NW_027362761.1, on the reverse strand, counting down.
GGTCGCAAGAATGTCCAAATACCAGTATAAGATCGCCTATCGGTCCAAGGCCCTGAACACTCATGCAGATGCCCTGTCCCGGGTTACTCAGACGGGCCCGAAGAGGGATAGAGATGAGGAGCTAGAAGGCGACGAGATTCCGGATTTCAGCCAGTTTGCCGCTGCTGTGGTCGACGCCCAGGAGACCAGGGAGGAGCCGAGGCCCACTCAAATCCTGGGCCGCTCAAGAGACGAGTGGATACATCTGCACCAATCCGACCCAGAGCTGTCAAAGTTGAGAGAATGGGTCGCCCTTGGTCAAAGACCCGACCAGGAAGCCAGGGCCGCTTCACTTCCAACTACCCTACAAATCCTAGGCCAGTGGGAGAGGCTCTTCCTGAAGGATGGCTTGCTGTGCTGAAGAATCCAGCTACCTCGAGAGTTTGATGTTACCTGGCAGGTAGTAGTTCCAGAGGTGCTGGTAATGCAGCTAGCCCAGGAGGCTCATAGAAGAGGTGCTCACTTCGGTGTGGAGAAGACCTTTCGGTGGTTGCAACGGCTGGTGTATTGGCCTCAACTGCGGCAAGAAGTCGAAGGGGTCTGCCGAACATGTCGCCAGTGTGAGTTGAACAAACCCCCGGAACAAAGGGCTCCCATTCAGGCCATCCGAACTTCTGCACCCTTGGAAGTCCTGATGATTGACTATCTGATGATCGGAACTTCATACAATGGTTACGGGCACTGTTTGGTAATGACTGATCACTTTACCAAGTTCGCAGTAGTGACGCCTACCAAAGACCAGACAGCAGAGGCCGCAGCTAAAGCCATCTGTCAGGATTTCATCCGGATTTATGGGTGTCTGAAGCGAATACATTCTGACCAAGGGGCCTGCTTCCAAGGACGAGTGATGAATGAACTATACCGTATCTATGGGATCGACCGATCCCGAACAATGCCTTACCACCCTCAAGGGAACGTCGCATGCGAGCACTTCAACCGAACCCTGTTGCAAATGTTGCGAACGCTGGAAGCGGACAAAAAGATGAAGTGGCCCGAATTTGTGTCCGAGCTGGTGTGGGTGTATAATAATCGAGTTCATGCGACTACTGGCTACACCCCTTACATGTTGCTGTTTGGAAGGAGTGGACGAGAAATTACTGAACTGGAGCTAGACTCAGAAGACTCCGGCCCGGGCAGTAGCCCGAGTACCTGGATTCGAGAGCATAAGCACCGGCTTCATACGGTGAGAAGATTGGTCGCTCAGAAGTTTCAGGAAGTAGAGCATGCAGATCAGCCCCCGACCTCAGGTGGATCACTCCAGCCTGGAGACCGTGTGCTGGTAAGGGCCAAACGATTTGGGAGTAAACTGGACCATCGTTGGGAGGCGATACCATATCGGGTGGTGAAGAAGATTCACCCCGACAACCCAGTCTACGAGGTCAGGCCCGAAGGGGATGACGCCGCGACACCCAGGGTGTTGCACCGTAACATGCTGCAACCTTGCTCTTTTGAAGCAGAGGCCTGTAACGAAGTTGGGCCTTCAAACGAATTGGCTGAGGTGCTGCATACAGGAACCTTGGGGGATGAAGAAGGATGGGCCACAATGAAGTTGGGCCCATCAGAACCGTCGATGCCAACCCCGAGTGGGACCCAGAATGAATCAAGAAGTGACTTGCAATCCCCAGTGGTTGATTCATCGGATATCCTGGAGTCACCTCCACAGGAGGAGCCTCGCAGAACTGAGCGGGATAATTCCAGAATTCCTCCTAACCGGTATGCTCAAGAAGAGTTTATCTGGTCTCAGATCCAACAAACGCAGGAGTGTGCCCAACTCCTGTCTGAGCTTGCACTGCCTAGAAAGAGACGTCAATCCTGCAAGAAATCCACTCGCCCGAGGACTGGCGAACAAAAAGGAGGGAGGAATGTAGTAGAGGCGAGAGAGCCTTTAAGAGAACTCTTACATGATGCTTCAAAGATGGAGAAAGACTGCCATCTGCTGGCCAGACACAGTCAAACGGAACCAACATATACAAGAGAAGTTGAAGGGAGAGCAGATTTAGATGCTGGACCCGGTCAGGTGACTTCCAGGAAGGAGCTCCTGGAGATAAGAGGCCAGCGCGCCAAGCCTGAGGAGTTTTTGGTGCCAAGCAGCAGAGAGGATCAGACGTGTTCTCTGCGTGCTGAGAAGCCCCGCGTGGCGTGCCTAAGCCAGAGGCCTGTGAGGTGCCACAGCCGGGTGCCGGTGGAAGAGCTCCGGATCCCTTACAGATGTGACCCGAGTGCTGTGCCTGCTGCGGAGACTCGGAACCTGCTTGCGGTGCTGAGTGAGTTCGCGGAACCCGACGTCGCCCGCCGACAGACCAGGTCTGGACCCCCCTACCCAAGGCTTGAGAGATTGCCTCCAACAGTCAAGCAGAGAGGAGTTGAGAGACGGCTGCCCCAGGAAAGTCACGCCAGTGAAGGCAGAGGAGCTGCATATGTGAACAGGGCCGTCACTTCTACTGTTCACTCATGGTACTGGGGCCAATTGGGTTTAGGTACTCATGTTGGGAGGGGAACGGTTGGGGCTAAGGAAGCTCAACGTAATCTAATTGAATTTGTCCAGAAAAGACTTTCGGCCTAGCGGGAATAACCGGTGACCCCCGCTAGGGCCATATGCAGAGTTAAAAAGGACTCACGTGGTGTCTCCCATGATTTAGGGCAACACATCACTTTGAGAGACTTCGTATTTTGCTAACATTTCAAATTACTGTTCATTACCCTTTTTGCCAATCCCTTGTTCAGAATACCTGTTATATATATATATATATATATATATATATATATATATAAACTGTTTATATTCATCTCTGACTGTTCTCGCCTTGTGCCTCTGTGCGTTGCATTCCGGCACCTGCATTACAACAATGTGCATGATTGTCCACCACTCAATTCACACAGGGAGAGAGGAGCAGATTTCAGGATCAGTGGGTGTACCAGTAATTGGACCCCCAGTGATTCGGAAGTTATGCCATATTCCTAGTATAGGGTATAACTGGATAACTTCAAAAACTTGAGAATACCCCTTTGAATACATCTCTTAGTTGTGGAGAGGCGCACTCCCAGAGATTGTGTTATCTACTTTACCATCTTATGTGCTCTTTTTGCCAGGAAGTTGTCTCTTGTTAATGTATTTTCATTAATGTACATAGGTAATTATTTGTATTATGCCTTTAAATATGCGGCCATGTATCTTATGCTAAGACATACTGGATACTAAAGGAATTAGGTCACGGAGCAAACTTACATGGTGCTGGGACATTAAGAGACAAGCTCCATGATGGGTAGCGGACAAGTTGATTGGTTCAGGGTTGGGTAAGGGCCTCTAGTCAGACAGAAGTAATGTGTTACTCATCTGAACCTGTGATAGACCTGATTTAATGGATCCCCTTTTAGTCAAACACATTGGTTGGGCACACGGTTTAGCCTGTACCTGACCATTCGTGCACTTCCAAGTTGGGTAGGGCACTGTCATTTGAGCCAGAGGGTCGGATATATTGCTGCTGGGAAGATTCTGGCATAACAGTGTAGGCAATGAGGAACTGCTGACAGTGGCGTACATAGAAATCACAGGGCGCCTATAACAAAAGTTCTAATTGGAGGCCACCGTGTCTCCTCCACAAAATATATACATATATAATACCCTTACAGCATGATGCCCCTAATGTTTCTGCCCCCTCCTGTAGTATGACTTCCCCATAGCCCCTCACACACAGTATCATGGCCCCCACACAGTATGATGACCTGTCAGTATGATGCACCCACTCAGTATGATTGCCATCACAGCGCCTACTCAGTATGAACTCCCCCACGGCCTCCTACTCAGTATGAACCCCCCCCCCCACGGCCTCCTACTCAGTATGAGGGCCCCCAAACCCCTCTACTCAGTATGCGGCAACCCACAGCCCCTTCTCAGTATGAGGGCTCCCACACAGAATGAGGACCCCCACAGCTCCCTAAACAGAATGAAGAACCTCCAGCACACTACTCTGTATCTCTGTATGGGAGCCCCCACAGCCCCTACGTCAGCATTTGGGACCTCACAGTCCTACATTCAGAATAATGACTGTCACCAGCCTCCACTCAATGTACTGGCCCCACCAGGGCCCCTCTCAGTATAATGGCCCAAAGCAGCCCACCACCCAGTATAATGACCCACTCAGTATGAGGGCATACACCATCCTTCACTCATTATAATAGCCTCCACCAGCCCATCACTCAGTATAATGGCCCCAACCAGCCCACCACTCAGTATAATGGCCCACTTAGTATCAGGACCCACACCAGCCCCCAGTCAGTATACGTTTAAAATGTCGTTTTACCTATTTTTTTCACAGCAATAGTGAGTTAGCAGCAAACAGGGTTAATTTGTGTCACCAGCCCAGGATGGGAGAAGTTACATGGGCACAAGGGAATGCAGTTTCCTGTTGATTAATCAGATAGGAAAAGTATTGAGATGTGAATATACCTATGGCCTAGCTGCTCGCAGACCTGCATGTAAATGGGTGTTTGTATGCCAAGAAGAGAGACCATAATATCGGATAGCATGTTCTGAACAAAAGCAAGGATTAAGTGGCAGATCTCAGGCAAGGGGCTTAGCAAGATTTAAAAGGAGGACAGGTTCCTTTTCTCAGTCCAGGAGGCCTAAAGCAAGGACTAAGCTGGAGGAAGGATTCTTCATTTCATGCAAGCGGGGATAAAAGAAAACAATTATCTATAGTAGAGAAGAGGCCAGAGTGTCGCCATACCTGGATGGGAGTTCTCCTACGTAGAGCTGAAGCTGCAGTGGCACAGCAAGGAGCATGAGGCCCTCAGCGAATGGACTATGAGAGTTGTAGTGAGGAGTCATACCAACATACCTCAGCCAGCGAGGTCTTCACAAATCATCTGGGAGTTGAGACTAGCTGTGAAGGGGCGCAGCCACACACCTCGAACTCTACGGTCCTACTGGGGAATATGGAGGTTGCCATAATTGTTTGCTGTACTTATGTAACGTAACACAAGTGACATACCGCCACGTGTTCCTGTCTCTGGATGGTGCAGAAGTATTCAGAAAGTGTTGTGCCTGCTATCTGATGTCATGGAGAAATCTCTATGACTAAGGGCACACACAGAGCCAGAAACTCGTTTGGTACTTAAGGAATAAAATTGTATCTATTTTTTAGATTTGCCAACTAACTTTACCTTTCTTGGACATTTATCAAGAATACTTCTCCTGGGCTAAAAACCTACAAATTTAAAGGGCAGGTAGGATTTTAGGGGGTGATTCATTAAGGCGCTTATGCCAGAAATGTGACGCAAACACCTTAATGTTGCAATATTTTTCTGCAACTCTGCAGTTGTGCAAAAATATTGTGACTTTTGGCTTCTACACACCAGTCACGACCACCTATTGGTATGGTGTGGGCAGGGTCACCCCTGTCAAGTTCATCACAAGTTACTCCATAGTGGTGTAACTTTCTCCACTAATGTAAACTAGTCTCCGGCTGGCGTACCTTTCTGGCGATGGTGCACGCTAGGCACAAGATGCGCCTGAGTCACTTAATGAATCGCATCAGTGTACTCCAGCGAGCGCTTCAGTAAGACTGCTGTGTGCTATGTGTGCTAAGCCTCTTACGGACTCGCCACTTTAGTGCTTTGTGGATAATAGACAGACAGATAATGGCCACATGAATGGTGGATCATCATTTACTGATCACAAGGCAGGTAGACACTAGGAAGAAGGATGAGAACAGATGGCAGACAAGTGCACGGCTGCAGTCAGCTCCCGCACTGCAGGACACACACTTACACATACACATGGTGATACACATACACATGGTGACACACATACACACATACACAGTCGGTCACAAACATACACACGGCCACACACATACACACACGGTCGGTCACACACACAGTCATACATACGGTCACACACATGGTCACACACACACAGTCGGTCACACACATACAGTACAGACCAAAAGTTTGGACACAACTTCTCATTTAAAGATTTTTCTGTATTTTCATGACTATGAAAATTGTACATTCACACTGAAGGCATCAAAACTATGAATTAACACATGTGGAATTATATATTTAACAAAAAAGTGTGAAACAACTGAAAATATGTCTTATATTCTAGGTTCTTCAAAGTAGCCACCTTTTGCTTTGATGACTGCTTTGCACACTCTTGGCATTCTCTTGATGAGCTTCAAGAGGTAGTCACCGGAAATGGTTTTCACTTCACAGGTGTGCCCTGTCAGGTTTAATAAGTGGGATTTCTTGCCTTATAAATGGGGTTGGGACCATCAGTTGCGTTGTGCAGAAGTCTGGTGGATACACAGCTGATAGTCCTACTGACTAGACTGTTAGAATTTGTATTATAGCAAGAAAAAAGCAGCTAAGTAAAGAAAAACGAGTAGCCATCATTACTTTAAGAAATGAAGGTCAGTCAGTCCGAAAAATTGGGCAAACTTTGAAAGTGTCCCCAAGTGCAGTTGCAAAAACCATCAAGCGCTACAAAGAAACTGGCTCAAATGAGGACCGCCCCAGGAAAGGAAGACCAAGAGTCACCTCTGCTTCTGAGGATAAGTTTATCCGAGTCACCAGCCTCAGAAATCGCAGGTTAACAGCAGCTAAGATTAGAGACCAGGTCAATGTGACGCGCCCCTGGGCCTGTGTCGCGCTGCGTTGCGCACGCGGGAGCTTACCCGGAGCCGGATCTCTTGAGGGTTGTAGTCTCGTGGCGGCGACCCGGTCCGTGCCCAGGGAGTCAAACTGAGCGGCGATGTACTAGCAGTAGATGGTTGGTGACTACGCCACCCGTTGAATGCAGCTATGGAGCTGCCGCTGCAGGGCAGACCGCTGAGGCCGGTGGAAGGATGGTGCAGCGTGGATGGTATAACCCCCAACGGGAGGGGTATGGCCTCAGGGCAGCCGACGTGGATGATGGGGGTAGCAGGAACCACTCAGAGACGGTGCGGTGTAGTTCAGGGTCTTTACTGGTGACAAAGATAGACCCTCCCGGAGTACTTGCTAGTGATAGGGGCCTGGTCAGTCCTTGAGCAGATGGGATCTCCCCTGGCCAGGCGGAGTTGTAGGCCTTCCCAACTAACTGTACTCTTCTGGCTACCTTGCTAGAGGCGGGAATAAGTAGCCCACGTCCCTGAGTGTACCGTGTGGTGCTCACCCGTATGGCCGGTGACTCGGGGCCTTCTAATGGCTTCCGCTCCACGATGGCGGTGCTGGTCCCACGCGTGTGACCGTGCCTTCGGGCTTCTGGGCCAGAGGACCTGAAATCCTCTGCCGGACGGTTTCTGCTGCTGGGTAGGAGTTAGTCCCCACAGCCTCGGACTCCGGGTCCGGTAAGAAATCTTCTCAGTCAGGGCGAGCTCTGTAGCTGCCAGCCCCTGACTCGTTGTAACACTGCTCCCCACAGAGCTCCTGATGTTTCTTGCTATGCTGCTTCTCTTCTCTACTCTTGTTCTGTCTTCTTTCTCACTAACTCTGCCTCAGCCCCGGGTTTATATAGGGGAAGTCCTTCCCCTCCCAAGACTGGGCAGGAGGTGTGGCATGCACAGGATCCCTGACCAAAGGACCTCCCACCTGCTCTCAGACGTAATATCTCTATCACTGTGGCAACCAGACCCCTGGGGTGTCACATTCCCCCCTAGTGAAATTTAGTACTCCGGGACTAAACATATTTTTTTAGAAAAACATAACAAGGTATAACAATAACAATACAATAAGAAAAACACATAAGATGGTTACGGCGTGTCCGCAACCGGGTGCAGTTTTGAAAAGCGAGGTGTCCATTTCACCAAAACAGGGAGACGTAACCAGGTAGGGGCCTGTCCTGCCCCGAGTCCTTAACAGTCTTTAGTCCATCCTGGGTTACGCTCCAACTATGTACAAGGATTCCCGGTAAATCCACCAAGGACTCCTAAAAAGAACTAGAAACACAAAATTATACACAAGCAACTATAAACAAGTAAACATTATAAGATAGCTTAAACATTTAGATCCTCCAACGTGCGGGTAGCTGGCCTCTAGTGGCCCTAGTGGACCTACGGAGCTGACTGTCTGGCCCTGAACTACAGGGTGTAGGAGCTGCCAAGGGTAAACTGGGCAGCTGTCCATGGGCCCTCTGGCTCACTAGGGGTATGGCAGGCTCACTATAAGCAGAGGGTTGATTTTCCGGGTCTGCTTGTGTAGAGTCTTCTGCCTCCTGGACCGGCTGTTCTTCCAGCTCTACCGATTGCTCCGTAGGTTCTTGGGATGATGGTTGGAGGAAGGTGAGTACGGGTACCACAACTGCACCATTGACTTGAGTCCAAGACCGAGGGAAGTCCCCGAGCACGGTACTAACCATATCTTCCCTTTCCTCTACGGGTCGATGGTCTTCTTGTTCCTCTTCAGGGTTCCTCAGTTGTTCGGGACACTTCTTCAGGTGGTCCCGGGATACAATGGCTGTGGTTTCCCCTCCGTCTTTACTGATGGTACAGACCTTCGGGTTTTCGTGGCTTGAGGGCAGTACGGTGTACGGGTCCTTCTCCCACTGGTCGTCCAACTTGTGGAGCCGTCTCTTCCTCTTCAAGACCTGCTCTCCGGGTACCAGGGGAACAGCGGGAGCATACTGGTTGTAAGTTTTCTCTTGTCTTTCCCTAGCCTGACAGAGACTTCGCTCCACGCTCTCCTGTACTCTCCGGTACTGCTGCTGCCTCTCTGTGTCCCAGTCTGTTTCTGGTGAAGTGTCCTCGGGTGTCAGGACTCCCATTTCCAGGTCAACAGGTAACTTACCAGGTCTTGCCCTCATTAGGTAAGCCGGGGTACAGTTGGTGGAACCTACCGGGATGTGGTTGTATAGGTCCACCAGATCGGGCAACTTTTCAGGCCACAGACTGCGTTCTTCCAGGGGCAATGTTTTTAGAAGATTCATTACCACCTGGTTCATTTTTTCACAAAGTCCATTAGTCTGCGGATGGTAGGGTGTCGTCCTTATCTTCCGGCAGCCATACAGATTGCAGAATTCCTGGAAGACCTCCGCTTCAAAGGCAGGTCCCTGGTCCGTCAGCACTTGGTCCGGGTACCCGTGTGGACGGCAAAAGTGCTGCTGGAAGGCTCTAGCTGCTGTTTGAGCCGTTAAGTCCTTGACGGGGACGACAACCAGAAACCGGGAGTAATGATCCACGATGGTTAACGCGTAGACGTAGCCACTTCTGCTTGGGGTCAGTTTTACATGATCCAAGGCTACCAGTTCCAACGGTTGCCGGGTGACGATGGACTGCAGGGGAGTCTTCTGGCTGGCGCGGTCCTTCCTTCTCAGGTTGCACGGGCCACAGTCTCTGCACCACTTCTCAATGGTTCCCCTCATGCCTACCCAGTGGAATCGCTCGCGCAGCAGGAACTCCAGCTTCTTCCACCCGAAGTGTCCAGCTCCGTCGTGGTATGCCTCCATCACCATGGCTGCGTCTCTTCGTGGCACCACTACTTGCCAGAGTAATTCATGCGTCCGGGAGTTAACCATTCTGCGGCACAACTTCCCTTTGTAAAGGAACAGTCGACTCTTCTCTGCCCATAGTTGTTTGGCTTCCTCCGGAGCGTCTGGTTCAAGGCGAGCCTCCGGCCGAGTCAGCATCTCCTTCACCAGTCGGACGGCAGGGTCGCTGTCTTGCGTTTCCGCCCAGTTGTAGTGAGGTAAGGGGTTCAACGTAGCAGCCTGCTTACTCCTTACCCGGAGGGAATACTGGATAATCCCATGACGGTGGAACGCAGGGAGTTCAATTTCTTCCAGTCCCTCCGGATCTTCTCCTTCGTCCGGCAGGTTGGGCATCCTGGACAGGGCGTCCGCGTTAGTATTGGAGCGCCCTGCCCGGTATTTGATTATGAACTCGTAGTTGGACAGACGGGCCATCCACCTCTGCTCCAGGGCACCGAGTCTTGCCGTGTCCAGGTGTGTCAACGGGTTGTTATCCGTGTACACGGTGAACCGGGAAGAAGCAAGGTAATGCTTAAAGCGCTCAGTGGCTGCCCATACCACGGCCAGGAACTCTAACTTAAATGAGCTATAATTCTCGGGGTTCCTTTCGGTGGGTCGCAGTTTTCGGCTGGCGTAGGCGATTACTCATTCTTTCCCCTGCTGGATCTGGGACAGTACGGCTCCTAGCCCGATGTTACTGGCGTCGGTGTAGAGGATGAAGGGCTGGCTATAATCCGGGTACGCCAAGATTTCATCCCCCGTGAGGGCCATCTTCAGCTGGCGGAAGGACTCTTCTTCTAGCTCTTCCCATTTGAAGGGCGGCTTCTGGTTCTTGGCCTTCCGGGACTGGCCTATCAGGAGGTCCTGCATAGGCGCTGCCTTTTTGGTGAAACCGGGAATAAACCTTCGGTAGTAGCCTACCAACCCGAGGAACTGCCGCACTTCTTTTACGCTGGAGGGGCTTGGCCATCCCTTAATTGCGGTGATCTTATCGGGGTCGGGAGCCACTCCGTCAGCGCTCACCACGTGTCCCAGGTACTGCACCTTTGGTTTCAGGAGGTGACACTTGGAGGGTTTCACCTTTAGGCCGTAACTCGCCAGAGCTTCGAACACCTCCGCCAGGTGTTTCAGGTGGTCCTCATAAGTTTTGGAGTATACGATGACATCGTCCAGGTACAACAGGACCGTCTCGAAGTTTCTGTGGCCCAGACAGCACTCCATTAATCGTTGGAAGGTTCCTGGGGCGTTGCAGAGTCCGAACGGCATGCAGGTGAACTCACTAAGTCCCATCGGGGTGGTGAATGCGGTCTTCTCCCGGTCCGCCTCTGCTACAGGAACCTGCCAGTACCCGCTAGTGAGATCCAAGGTAGAGAAGAAGTTAGCAGATCTTAAAGCAGCCAATGACTCCTCTATCCTTGGTAAGGGGTACGCATCCTTGTGTGTGATACGGTTGATTTTCCGGTAATCTACACACATCCTCATGGTGTTGTCTTTCTTTTTGACTAAAACTAGCGGGGCTGCCCAGGGGCTACAGCTATCCCGGATTACCCCAGCCTCCTTCATGTCTCTAAGCATCCCCTTGGCGTGTTGGTAATGTGCAGGGGGTACGGGTCGATACCTCTCTTTTATGGGAGGATGATCTCCCGTGGGGATGCGGTGTTCTACCCCCTTGACTCGCCCGAAGTCTAACGGGTGTTTACTAAACACTCTCTCATACTCTTGAACCACCCGGTAGACTCCCTGTTTCTGGTGGGAGGGAGTGGAGTCAGTTCCCAAGTGTAGTTGCTGACACCAATCCTCCATTACTTTCTTAGAGCCGTTACCTTCCTCCGGGTGAGATGGAGGCAAGGGTTCCACAGACTGTATAGAGTTTTGGTTGATGGTATATAATTTTGCTAGCGTGGCATACCGGGGCAGGTACACTTCCCTCTCCCCGATATTGATTATGCGAACGGGCACCCTCCCATGGCGTACATTGACCACCCCCCGTGCTGTCAAAATGGTGGGCCTACTGTCTGAGTAAACTGGTTCTACCATTGCCTGGTAATCTCTACCTCTCAGACCAATAGCTGCCCGGCACCAAATCATCATTTCGCTTTTTGGGGGCATGGCAATAGGGAAAGGGTCACACATTCTTACGCTACCAATCTCACCGCCGGAGAGTTCCACCTGTTGCCGTCGCATCAGTGCCCGGATCTCTTTCTGGAGCACTCGCTGCTCGCCGGAGCTGGCGTTCTTGGCAACCTGCTGTAGAAGGAAAATCACCTCTGCAAGACAATTCTCAATTACATTAGTTCCTAGAGTTATTTTTGGGTGGCTCTCATGTTTGTCAATGTCTACAATGATCAGTCCCTGTGCTGCCAGTTCGACTCTACCGATTTTGATGGTCACCTCTTTAAATCCGATCTGTGGCACGGGCTGGCCATTGCTGGCGATGATACTCAAGTCGTCGTCAGGGTAGCGGGTAATATCCGAGTCATTCCAGTACTGCTTAAAGAGCACGTACGGGATAGTGGTGACCTGTGACCCGGTGTCCAGTAGGGCACTCATGGGAATGCCATCCAGTACCACAGGCAAGACTGGACGTCCTCCCACATATCTGTCGCGCCAGTTCGATGGGCCTGGTGATCTTTTTCCTGGGGGTTGGCCCTCTACCCCAGGTTGTGCCCGTTTAAAGAACAGTACCTTTCCATATGTCCGGGTTGATTGCAGCGGCGGCAGATGGGTCGTCCGTCCTCGCTGTATCGGTCACTGGGTCTTCCTCTGGCCGGTGGGGTCCTCCTTGGTCGATGCCACGGGATGTCCTCCGGTCCGGATGCCAGCTGGATCTTCCCTGGGGTGGAAACCTGTAAAGACTGCACAGTTCGGGTTAGCGCAGCAACGCTCTTAGCTAGCTCTTGGACCTGATGGCGTAGGTCTGGAGCCGGGTCATTGTCCAAAGCCTGCGCATCAGCTCCCACAGGCCCTGCCGACAAGGGCGCCGCCTCCTGGTGGTAAGTGATAGCTGGGCGCCTGTGGGTCACAACGCCACCCGGTGCCGGTTCTCGGAGCACCCGGATGGCTCTGTCCTTGAACTGTGCAAAGTCCAGATGGGGATCCTGTAAGGCCATTGCCCGCAACTGGGTTTGATGGGCATTGCAATATAAACCTTCTATAAATTGTTCAGTCAACAGCCTGTCCTCGTTTCCCACCCCATCAGGGTCGGTCTGCTTTATGGCCCTCAGGGCCTCTTGTAGGTTTAGTGCATAGTCCCTTATACTCTCATACGCTCGCTGCTTGCACCCGTAGAATCTAAGCTTAATCTCGGCTGAGGTGCGGGTATCAAAGGTGTCCTTCAGCCGGGTTAGTATCCCTGCGACAGTCTTCCTCCCAGGTGGCCAGGATTTTACTTCCCTTTTGGCTGCCCCAGTTAGTTGGGCCACTAGGATGCTCACTTTTTGCTCTTCTGTGAGGGGGTACACCTGGAAGAGGCTATCCAGCTTTTCTCTAAAGTCATGCAGGGTATGTGACTCCCCTGAGTACTGGGGTAGCCAAGCTGCTCCCGGGATATAGGGCATGGTGAAGGGCATAACTGCAGCAGCGGTGGCGCTGGGGGGGGTTGAGGCAGTGAAGCTCTCCTCCGTATCCGACATCTTCCTCCCCCCTAGTGGACCGTGGCCTACCTTGCGATGATCCTGTTCCGTAGGCCGCGGCTCCGCAGTGGATCGTCAGGGTTGAGGACCTTCCGTCGCGCTCCGGTGACGTCGGCGTCTGCTGGGCTCCTTCCAGGACCTTACGCAACGTCCGGACGTGAGGCGGGGCTTCAGTTCTCGCGCGCTTTCGGAGTCCACGCCCCTCTTCTTCCCGCGCGGCGTCCTCAAGATGGCGTCCAATGGCGGGAAAACTCCACGGACGCCGGGAAGAAGGTCGAAGATGGCGCCGGATGGCGGGAAAACTTCGCGGATGGCGGGAAGAAGGTAGAAGATGGCGCCGGATGGCGGGAAACCTCCACGGATAGCGGGAATCTTCACCACTGGTAAGTTTGAACAGTCTTTGCTTTTCAGGCACGCAGTACCCGGTGGTTGCGGGCACGAGATCCTGCCGACTACGCCAAAGTTGACGCGCCCCTGGGCCTGTGTCGCGCTGCGTTGCGCACGCGGGAGCTTACCCGGAGCCGGATCTCTTGAGGGTTGTAGTCTCGTGGCGGCGACCCGGTCCGTGCCCAGGGAGTCAAACTGAGCGGCGATGTACTAGCAGTAGATGGTTGGTGACTACGCCACCCGTTGAATGCAGCTATGGAGCTGCCGCTGCAGGGCAGACCGCTGAGGCCGGTGGAAGGATGGTGCAGCGTGGATGGTATAACCCCCAACGGGAGGGGTATGGCCTCAGGGCAGCCGACGTGGATGATGGGGGTAGCAGGAACCACTCAGAGACGGTGCGGTGTAGTTCAGGGTCTTTACTGGTGACAAAGATAGACCCTCCCGGAGTACTTGCTAGTGATAGGGGCCTGGTCAGTCCTTGAGCAGATGGGATCTCCCCTGGCCAGGCGGAGTTGTAGGCCTTCCCAACTAACTGTACTCTTCTGGCTACCTTGCTAGAGGCGGGAATAAGTAGCCCACGTCCCTGAGTGTACCGTGTGGTGCTCACCCGTATGGCCGGTGACTCGGGGCCTTCTAATGGCTTCCGCTCCACGATGGCGGTGCTGGTCCCACGCGTGTGACCGTGCCTTCGGGCTTCTGGGCCAGAGGACCTGAAATCCTCTGCCGGACGGTTTCTGCTGCTGGGTAGGAGTTAGTCCCCACAGCCTCGGACTCCGGGTCCGGTAAGAAATCTTCTCAGTCAGGGCGAGCTCTGTAGCTGCCAGCCCCTGACTCGTTGTAACACTGCTCCCCACAGAGCTCCTGATGTTTCTTGCTATGCTGCTTCTCTTCTCTACTCTTGTTCTGTCTTCTTTCTCACTAACTCTGCCTCAGCCCCGGGTTTATATAGGGGAAGTCCTTCCCCTCCCAAGACTGGGCAGGAGGTGTGGCATGCACAGGATCCCTGACCAAAGGACCTCCCACCTGCTCTCAGACGTAATATCTCTATCACTGTGGCAACCAGACCCCTGGGGTGTCACAAATGCCACACAGAGTTCTAGCAGCAGACACATCTCTACAACAACTGTTAAGAGGAGACTTTGTGCAGCAGGCCTTCATGGTAAAATAGCTGCTAGGAAACCATTGCTAAGGACAGACAACAAGCAGAAGAGACTTGTTTGGGCTAAAGAACACAAGGAATGGACATTAGACCAGTGGAAATCTGTGCTTTGGTCTGATGAGTCCAAATTTGAGATCTTTGGTTCCAACCACGTGTCTTTGTGCGACGCAGAAAAGGTGAACGGATGGACTCTACATGCCTGGTTTCCACCGTGAAGCATGGAGGAGGAGGTGTGATGGTGTGGGGGTGCTTTGCTGGTGACACTGTTGGTGATTTATTCAAAATTGAAGGCATACTGAACCAGCATGGCTACCACAGCATCTTGCAGCAGCATGCTATTCCATCCGGTTTGCGTTTAGTTGGACCATCATTTATTTTTCAAGAGGACAATGACCCCAAACACACCTCCAGGCTGTGTAAGGGCTATTTGACCAAGAAGGAGAGTGATGGGGTCTATGCCAAATGACCTGGCCTCCACAGTCACCAGACCTGAACCCAATCGAGATGGCTTGGGGTGAGCTGGACCGCAGAGTGAAGGCAAAAGGGCCAACAAGTGCTAAGCATCTCTGGGAACTCCTTCAAGATTGTTGGAAGACCATTTCAGGTGACTACCTCTTGAAGCTGATCAAGAGAATGCCAAGAGTGTGCAAAGCAATCATCAAAGCAAAAGGTGGCTACTTTGAAGAACCTAGAATATAAGACATATTTTCAGTTGTTTCACACTTTTTTGTTAAGTATATAATTCCACATGTGTTAATTCATAGTTTTGATGCCTTCAGTGTGAATGTACAATTTTCATAGTCATGAAAATATAGAAAAATCTTTAAATGAGAACGTGTGTCCAAACTTTTGGTCTGTACTGTACACGGTCTCACACACATGGTCACATGCACACGGTTGGTCACACACATACACAGTCACACACAGCCGGTCACACACAGACACATGGCCACACACACGGTCGGTCACACACATACACAGTCACACACACACGGACGGTCACACACAGTCATACATACGGTCACACACATTTAGTCGGTTGGATTCACACACACATACACACGTTCACACACACATACGCACAATCACACTGATACACACACGGATACGCACGATCATACTGATACACATGGTGGGTCACACACATACAGTGAAGGAAATAATTATTTGATCCCTTGCTGTTTTTGTAAGCTTGCCCACTGACAAAGACATGAACAGTCTATAATTTTAAGGGTAGGTTAATTTTAACATTGAGAGATAGAATATCCAAAAAAATCAAGAAAATCACATTGTATAAATTAGATAAATTTATTTGCATTTTGCAGTGAGAAATAAGTATTTGATTCCTCTGGCAAACAACACTTAATACTTGGTGGCAAAACCCTTGCTGGCAAGCAGAGCAGTCAGATGTTTTTTGCAGTTGATGATCAGGTCTGCACATGTCAGGACGAATTTTGGTCCACTCCTCTTTGCAGATCATCTCTAAATCAATCAGATTTTGAGGCTGTCACTTGGCAACTCGGAGCTTCAACTCCCTCCATAAGTTTTCTATGGGATTAATGTCTGGAGACAGGCTATGCCACTCCATGACCTTACTGTGCTTCTTTTTGAGCCATTCCTTTGTTGCCTTGGCTGTATGTTTTGGGTCATTGTCTTGCTGGAAGACCCAGCCACGACCCATTTTTAATGTCCTGGCGGAGGGAAGGAGGTTGTTACTCAGGATTTTATGGTACATGGCTCCATCCATTCTCCCATTCATGCGGTGAAGTAGCCCTGTGACCTTAGCAGAGAAACACCCCCAAAAAATAATGTTTCCACCGCCATGCTTGACAGTGGGGACGGTGTTCTTTGGGTCATAGGCAGCATTTCTCTTTCTCCAAACAAGGTGAGTTAATGCCAAAGAGCTCAATTGTGGCTCATCTGACCACAGGACCTTCTCCCAATAACTCACAGAATCATCCAGGTGTTCATTGGCAAACTTCAGACGGGCCTGCACATGTGCCTTCTTGAGCAGGGGGACCTTGCGGGCACTGCAGGATTTTAAACCTCTAAGACGTAATGTGTTAACAATGGTTTTCTTGGTGACTGTGGTCCCAGCTGCCTTGAGATCATTAACAAGTTCCCCCCGTAGTTTTAGGCTGATTTCTCACCTTCCTCATGATCAAGGATACCCCATGAGGTGAGATTTTGCACAGTGCCCCAGATCGATGTTGATTGACAGTCATCTTGTATTTCTTCCATTTTCTTACTATTGCATCAACAGTTGTCTCCTTCTCACCCAGCGTCTTACTTATGGTTTTGTAGCCCATTCCAGCTTTGTGCAGGTCTATGATCTTGTCCCTGACATCCTTACAAAGCTCTTTGGTCTTGCCCATGTTGTAGAGGTTAGAGTCTGACTGATTAATTGAGTCTGTGGACAGGAGTCTTTTATACAGGTGACCACGTAAGACAGCTGTCTTTAATGCAGGTTGATTAGGAGCGTCTAACTGGTCTGTAGGAGCCAGAACTCATAATGGTTTGTAGGGGATCAAATACTTATTTCTCACTGCAAAATGCAAATAAATTTATCTAATTTATACAATGTGATTTTCTTGTCTTTTTTTGGATATTCTATCTCTCAATGTTAAAATTAACCTACCCTTAAAATTATAGACTGTTCATATCTTTGTCAGTGGGCAAACTTAGAAAAACAGCAAGGAATCAAATACTTATTTCCTCCAGTGTACACGGTCACATACACATACAGTCACACATGGCTGGACACACACACACATACACATGGCCACACACACACGGTCGGTCACACATGGTCGGATTCACATACACATGGTCACACATACATGGTCACACACATACACGGTCACACACATGGACACACATACATGGTCACACACATACACACATACATGGTCACACACATACACACATACATGGTCACACACATGGACACACATACATGGTCACACACATGGACACACATACATGGTCACACACATACACACATACATGGTCACACACATACACACATACATGGTCACACACATACACACATACATGGTCACACACATACACACATACATGGTCACACACATGGACACACATACATGGTCACACACATACACACATACATGGTCACACACATACACACATACATGGTCACACACATACACACATACATGGTCACACACATACACACATACATGGTCACACACATGGACACACATACATGGTCACACACATACACACATACATGGTCACACACATACACACATACATGGTCACACACATGGACACACATACATGGTCACACACATGGACACACATACATGGTCACACACATGGACACACATACATGGTCACACACATACACACATACATGGTCACACACATGGACACACATACATGGTCACACACATGGACACACATACATGGTCACACACATACACACATACATGGTCACACACATGGACACACATACATGGTCACACACATACACACATACATGGTCACACACATACACACATACATGGTCACACACATACATGGTCACACATACATGGTCACACACATACATGGTCACACACATACACACATACATGGTCACACACATGGACACACATACATGGTCACACACATACACACATGGACACACATACATGGTCACACACATACACATACATGGTCACACACATATACACATGGACACACATACATGGTCACACACATACATGGTCACACAGGGTCGGATTCATACACGGTCGGTCACACACACACTGATGCACACGGTCGGTCACACACACACACACACACACACACACACACACACACACACACACACACACACACACACACACACACACACACACGACGTCTCCTTTCACTGGTTTTAGTTCTGCAGCAGCACCAAAAAAGAAGGCGTGGTCTGTAACCGATCGGGGCGGGTCTCTCGTGCACAGCTGAAGCCAATCAGTAGCGGGGGGCGTGTCCTCCTGCCAGGATTAACCCTCTGTGTGCACGCTGGAGCCGGCGGCCGATTAGTGCCGGGGAGGCCGCTGTGCTGTGAGCTGTGGATGTGCTTCTCGCTATAGACGGAGCCGGGAGCCTCCAGCTGAGGAGACAAAGGTGACTTGTGGCTGCGGCTGTCGCGCTGTGCGGGGTGACTGCTGCTGGCGGGATGTGTGCAGACTGGTCCAGTGTGCGGCCCCGGGAGCAGATGCTGGATGATTGTATCCATGGTAACGCTGCCCGGAGCTTTGTTCTCGGGTGATGCAGGCTGGTCCCATCCTCCTGCTGCTGCGGGGCTGCGTCCTTGTATCGGGGCTGCGTCCTTGTATCGGGGCTGCGTCCTTGTATCGGGGCTGCGTCCTTGTATCGGGGCTGCGTCCTTGTATCGGGGCTGCAGTGTAATCTTAGCCCGCTGCACATACTATCGGGATGTGCACAGCGCACACTCGTCTCCGCTGCATCTGACAGTGTGAGCTCTGCTGCACCCTGCGCTGTCAGTGCTGGCCGTGCACTTACTAATGACTGCCCACTATACTGCTGTGTGCGTGTAGTAATGGCTTCTCGCCCTCAGCCCCCCGGGCCAGCAGTGGCTCCATGTGGCTATGCTGGTTGCCCTCTGGTAGGTGATGGGGGTCACTATTGTCCCCTTACAGCGGTCCTCCGCCCTCCCTCCAGACTATTGCTGCCCCTGTCTGGCCCAGGATCATCTAAATTCTTACCAGGATCTAAAGAGTGAAGGTCACGCGCCCCTGTAATCCCCCCAGAGAACAAAGCTGTGGTGTGAGGGTCTGTGGGGATGAGTGACGTGTGGCCCCGTGCCAGGCTCCAGGTGTCCTGATTGCTGGGGACAGTGGCACCAGGATACCTGCATTGTCCCAGTTCTGGCATCTGGACTGAGCTGCCGCCTCCTGTCACCATTACAGATGTACGGCGGCTGTGTACCACTGCCAGCGCCTCAGGGGGCACCTGAGGAACTCCCACAGTGTCCGTCAACCTGTCTGGACGTACGTCAGGATCATACGTCCGTCAGGCTCATCCGTCCGTACGTCAGGATCACGCGTCCGTCAGGCTCATCCGTCCGTTAGGACACTGTCTGTTAGGACACTGATTGTCTGTCTTGCTTCAGGAGCAGACCATGATCCGCTGCATCAGTTGTTTGAACAGAAGCAGAGGGGTCCCATTGATTATTATGGGGTCCTCCTCAGTTCCAATTTTTAGAACGGAAGCAAAAGTTCTGCATTTTTTTTTTACATTCTAGAAAAAACGGACACATAGCGGACCCCATGATAATCGGTGGTACCCCTCTTTTTCCATTACTGATGCAGCAGGATACTTATTCTGTATGTCTGAACAAAGCCTAAGACATCCTGTGTGTTTGGTGAGGTTCTTATAGGTTGTCCAGTGACTGGTGATCTGTCTGCTCCATGAACTGTGGAATAAAAGGGATTTTTAACAAGTCCTTCAGCTGGGTGTATATCATGTGCAGTCAGACCAGGCCGAGATTCTAATTACTGGGAGAGAAGGCTGAAAGATGGCCCCATAACTCACGTCCCACCAGGAGCCCAACGTGTCTGCCTTCTCTGGACTCTGGAAAGGTGGGACGCCCGGCCATTGTGCGGATTATTTATCTGTCACTTCTCCACAGGACGATCATCTCATTCTGAACTATCACAGACATTACTGGGCTTACATAGTAATCAAGATTTAGTTGTTCCTGGAACTACTGGGGCCCCCACTGACCATGAGAATAGAGGTCCCCTGTCCCCCATTTCAGTGATGTTGCTGTCGTACATTATCAGTATGTCTAATGGATATAAACTCGTGCATCAGCTATTTCCACCCAGTCAGTATATATTGAATGTAGTGGGGGAGCACATGCCCGACTGCCCCTCCACTCCATCAATATGGAGAACAGGGACACTTATCACCTATCGTGTGGATAAGTAATGTTTGTGTCTGGGGAATATCTTTCTACACCCTGAACTTTACAGCGTATAACATACATTATATGACCGGTGCAGAGCATTGCGCTCATTATATGATCGGTGCAGAGCATCGCGCTCATTATATGACCGGTGCAGAGCATCGCGCTCATTATATGACCGGTGCAGAGTTTCACATACATATGATCGGTACAGAGCATCACGCTCATTATATGATCAGTGCAGAGCATCACGATCATTATATGATCAGTGTAGAGCTTCACACTCATTATATGACCGGTGCAGAGTATCGCATGCATCATATGACCGCTGTACAAGCACAACTGCTGTCCTGACATACGTACAAGACCTCAGCATTTTCTGCCTAATGAATCAGGTGCATCTGGTACCCAGCGTGCGTGGTCACCAGAAATGTACGCCAGCCAGAGGAGTGAGTTACACCACTTTATTGGTGTAAGTTAAGATGAATTTGACGGGTCGGGCTTCATCACGCCCCATCTTGCCCACACCATACCCATATTGGCGTAGTTGGCCATGACCGTCATGTAAATGCTAAAAGTCGCAATGTATTTGTGTAAATGCTGAGTTGCGCAAAAATTTTGCAACTATGGTGTTTACTGCAGATTTCTGGTATAAACACCTTAATGAATCGCCCCATAGACCGCTGCTAATCACAGTTTGGATCTGAGGGTCTTCAGTATTTCTGTTTTTACAGTCAGTGCTTTCTTCATTAGTGATTGATGAAGGAGTAAATACATGACACAGATATTCCAAGCTCCATAGCCACTGTGTCATTTCAATGTACTTTTGGTTTTTGCAGACCTGTAGCTGTCAGCTCTCACGTGATGCGATGTGTTAGCAGCCAGCGACTGGCTGAGGATTATGGAAGATGTAAGTCATCAACACTTGGGATATGGAAAGTTGCCCACGTAGAGCTCAGACCCTTTAAATCTGCTGCAGAGTACTTTATAATGAAGTTGGCGACACTTTTTACAATTTATATGCAATTACTTTTCTCTCCTATGTTCCAAGTAAATCTCCTCCAGACGCTACTAGTAGCACTTAACCGCTCTTCATCGATTTGGACAACAGACTTTTTTTTTATGGGGCTTTCGTAAATATCCAGGTATATTAGTTTTTGGCTTCGTTCCTTTTTTTTTTTTTTTGTATATGAGAAAAAAATGCACAGATTTTCATTTGATTTTCATCCATTTTTGGTCTGTGTCCCTCATTTTACCATTAAGTGTGGCATCAAATTTTTCCCACCAAAAGTAAAATTTCAAGCTTCTCCAACCCATTATACAGTAAAAAGAAACCCATTAATATGAATGGGTGAGTTTTAGCTTTGAGTCACGGGTATCTCCACTTTTCTGGTCTGTGAACAAGCCCATAGACTTTAATAGGCAGGTGTCCTAACATGAAAAATGGACGTGTGTATGAGGCCTAAGAGTAGCAGGTATCAAAGTGGACAGGAATCTAGCATGCATCTCTGCACCTGACGCGTCCTCCTCATCCACCTCATCCAGGTCCTTATGGTTTTCATGTTCTCGTTCTCCTCTCTTCTGATCTAATAGAGGAGTGAAGGGCATTTATCACCCACTCCAAAACCAGGAGTGGGTGATAAATCAGGGCTGTGGAGTCTGAGTCGGTGTCCATTTTGGTGGAGTCTGAGTTGGAATCGGAGTCGGTATAAAATGTACCAACTCCAACTCCTAAAATATATAATAAATTGGGTGCAGCAGTTAAGTGCGGTTTGTGGGTAATATTTTTTCATAAGAATTTGGGAAAGTTATGAAATGTCCTATAAACGTCTGTCCTATTCCTGATCTAAGGGTCTAGACTTTTAGCTGAGATGAATCTGTGCTACAGTAAATTTATCACTTAAACATGAGCCGTGTATGAGGGAGTTGGAGTTGGTGTCATGAAAATTGAGAATTTGGAGTTGGAGGTTTGGCTTACCGACAGCCCTGTGATAAATGCAGAATTGGTGACTTGTTTCTATTATACCTTTTCTCTGATTGTTCCTCACCTGGTTTTGGTTCTCGCTCCTGAGAAAAAATACTGACCCAATACTGATAGTGGGGCCGTGGCCTTAGGCTGGGGCTACATGGCAACTTTGGGGTGCCGTGTGACCCCATTCACTTGCATGATGCTGTAGTGTAGCAGTGGGATCTTTGGCCTCACTCTGTGTCAGACATAGGAGTGCTGTCTGTAGCTTTCACGGACACAACACCTACCCATTGTAGTCTGTGGAGCTGTTCATATGTCTGGTTTTTACGGGCCGTGTGTAATCCGCTTTTAACATTATAGGTAGGAAAAGCCTTACAATTTTTTCTCATGAAGCGAATGAGAAAATCACTGATCGCAAAAAACCGACTCACTGACCAAACACTAATGAATCTTGGATCCAATACATTAATGAACATTTGTCTGCTTTTTACACAAGAGAAAAATCTGTGCGATCTGAGACCTAAATCGATGTCCAGGAGTGTGGCCGCGCTCCCAGCTGACCAGGAGAATGGTGTCAGGCAGCGATCAGTTCAGGCTGCATTCACACCTTCCATTGTTTTCTTTTGTGAACAAGAAAAATGGAGCTACTTTGCCGTGGTGTTTTATCCGATTGTCTTCTGTTTTTTGGTTAGTGTCACTTCTTACCTGCAGGCTGGTTATCTTTTTTATTTTATCCCAAACTTTTCCTGGCGACACACGGGCGACAATTCTCTCATGCGAGAAAATCGGGCTGATTATTAATGTCACTCGGATTAAACTCTATCAGAGATTGATCCGAGTGTCACCTTAGTGTGATCTGATTCTCTCACATGAGAGAATAGCAGCACAGGTGTGGAGAAGATGAAGAACTTAATTTCTCCACCTTCTCCATTGTCCGTGTCTGCGGTAATCAGACTGCACTGAGATGACATCTGAGTGCAGTCCGAAGTTTCACACGCACCTATAGACTTGGATGGGTGCACGTGATCCGATCATTGGATGCACACGCAGCATGCATGAGAAAATAATCGCAGATCTACACTGCCCCATAGTATAACACTGGTCCGAGTGCTGTGCGATAAAACATTGTATAGCACTCAGCCGTGTTAGGCTATGTTCACACACGTTGTGTTTTTTTTCTGCAGCTAAATGTGCTGACAACTTTTCTCTGGCAGGAAAACAGCTACGTCAAAAATGCAGGTTTTCCTGCGATTTTTGATGCGTTTTTGCAGCGTTTTTTTCACTGTCCTTCTGTCTCTATGTAGGCATGTACATAAAGTTCTGTGAGAAAAAGAATCCCATTCTACAGTATTTTGCCATCAAAAACGCCTGAAAAAACGCACGTTTGCTTTTTTCCTGCGTTTTTTCAGCGTTTTTTTCACCACCCATTACTTCCTATGGGTGAAAAAACGCTGCAAAAACCCTGAAAAACGCTGAAAGAAGTGACGTGCTCTGTTGTCCAAAAATGCAAGCAAGGCAGAAAATATGCAGCAAACAAAAAGCAACATGTGCGAACAGAGAATTCTGGTGTCTCATAGACTTTGCTGGTACTGTAAAACACAGCTGAAAATTTGCATAAAAATCTGCAGAAAAATACGTTGCACAACCCAACGTGTGTGAACAGAGCTTTATGCAGCAGTGTGAGTGAGCCCCAGTACATGCATTATTCTGCTCCATAGGATGTAGAATAAGAATGTAAATGAAATTAACTATCCTGGTTTCGAAAATGGAAAAGAATAAGGTATACTGTGATTTTTCCCACATGGATCATCTCTGTGTGGAAATACACCCATATAGGCTACAATTGGTCTGTGTGCTGTCCGTGTCTAGCTCATCTCCCACATGAACAGCACACGGCCCGAAAACTTGCTTGTCTGAATGAGCACTGACTGTGAAAGACAGAAAGCACATGAGGTAACATGGATGGCATCTGTGTGCTGTCATTTTTTCCATTGACTTGAATGGGCGATTTTGATCTAACAATTGTATCAAAATTGGACATATCTCCATTCTTATTTGTGGACAGATGGTCTGCAAATCACAACGGACATGTAAAGATGATCATGGATCCTCAAGCACGAAACATATGAATGGGCCCTATATCCTACATTTCCAGGAGAAATAATAGAGCAACAGTTAAAAATTACAATTTTATGGGGAATGCAATAATTTGCTAGCACAGACATGGCAGGAGAGCGGACAGGTCCTCCTCCATCCTACATATGTCATTCTGTCTTTATTCTTTTCGAACATAAAAGTGCTTTCCTACTGGGTAAATAAGAGAGGATTGTAATTCTTTTGATGAAATCTGTGCACACAGAATAATGTAAGAACAATGAGTTATTTTTTCTTCAAAAAGAGTTTACAAGAAAAGAAAATGAAAAGTGTTGTGTGATCCCCGAGGAGCTGGCAGCGGCCCAGCAGTGACTGTACCAGGGCACAACGTCCCTGCGTCTCCCTCCAACACTGACCTGTTTTCTTTACTGGCTGAGTGAGTGCAATTGTATCTAGCCCGGGGCAAGACTAATACCACCAGTGCGTCTTAATTCAATTGTCCTGGTGTTCTGACGTCTCCGCGCAGCTGGCTCCGAGATGAATCGCCCGGAATAATTGTTCTGGAATCGATGTTAGATTTTCATTGCCATGCTTTTCTTCAGACCAAATTTGGTAATAGCCGCTTCTGTGGTTTCTGATTGCTGCGTTTGTGATCTGGTATTGTTTAAGGTAAGCTTCACGTGACATGTAGACGGCAACCGGTCATGTGGGGAGAGGCTTTACATTTCATAGTACAAATCCAAAGTGGATTCAGTGTAAAATATCCTAAAGGAAACTGAGCTGCATTATTTGTGACAAAGTAAGAACCAGCCTAAAGGGGTGGATTTTCTAGATATTTTAGACCAGACCATGACAAAGTGCGGCCTGAGGACTCAGAGAGCCGAAGGGCTGAAAACAGTGGCAGATAGCGGTGAATATATCGGTGGAGGACAGAGCCACCAGTCAGCGTGACTGCTATGCAGACAGTCAGTGCATCTCAGACCGGAGCAGAGCGCCAGGGGAACCGGAGCAGAGCGCCAGGGGAACGGGAGCGCTGTATTTAGTATTTTTTTGTTTTTTTAATGTGTGTGGGATGTGGGCCTGTATACTGTATATAGGGGGCTATGTGAGGGCCTCATATTGTATTTAGGGGGCTCATACTGTATATAGGGGACTATAAAGGGGGCTCATACTGTATTTAGGGGCAATGCTAGGGCTCATTGTATATAGAGAGGCTATGTGGGGGCTCTTACTGTATATAGGGGGGCTTTGTTGAGGCTCATGCTTTATATAGAGGACTAAGTGGAGGCTCACACTGTATGTAGGGGCTGTGTGCGGACTCATACTGTGTATAGTGCGTTGTGAGTGGGCTCATACTGTACATACAGGGGGTCAACATACGTAATTCTGCTCAATATTAAGTGCTAAAATTAATATTAATATAAAATAATAATCATAATTAACTTGCTGTCTGTGTTTTATATTGCAAAGTATAGGAGAAGCATTGTAATTTCATTCTTTCCTTATCCATAACGGAAAAACACTAATGGCACACTGATCCAAAACACTGATGGCACTCTGATGGCACACTGATCCAAAACACTGATGGCACTCTGATGGCACACTGATCCAAAACACTGATGGCATGCTGATCCAAAACACTGATGGCACTCTGATGGCACACTGATCCAAAACACTGGCATGCTGATCCAAAACACTGATGGCACACTGATCCAAAACACTGATGGCATGCTGATCCAAAACACTGATGGCACTCTGATGGCATGCTGATCCAAAACACTGATGGCACTATGATGGCACACTGATCCAAAACACTGATGGCATGCTGATCCAAAACACTGATGGCACTCTGATGGCACACTGATCCAAAACACTGATGGCATGCTGATCCAAAACACTGATGGCACTCTGATGGCATGCTGATCGAAAACACTGATGGCACACTGATCGAAAACACTGATGGCACTCTGATGGCACACTGATGGCATCCTGATCCAAAACACTGATGGCACTCTGATGGCATCCTGATCCAAAACACTGATGGCACACTGATGACACACTGATCCAAAACACTGATGACACCAGTACTATTTTTTTCCGGTACCGGTTTAATAAGGACATGTGAAGGGGGCGAAAGATAAAGCCTGAAAATTCAGATGTCATGGTAGCTAACCATCTCGCACACAGAACCAGGGAGCCATCATGGACAGCGTGTCCTAGGATTGCATATATAGCCCATATAAAGACAATATTCTAGATTGTAAGTAGTCTTATTTTCTTCTCAATACAATGATTTATGTGACGTGAAATCTGCCCACAAATCCCCTTGTTACCCCCTCCTCCCCTTCTTTCCGTTTTATGGAAAATTTAATAAAAAAATTTAAACACAAATCACCTTGCGTTGTTTTCAGTGGGAAATCCACGGTGCCATTAATTTTTGGCCAGGAAATTTCCTCTTCAGATTTGAAATCCACATTGAATTAAAAAATATCTCTCATTATACAGTACAGACCAAAAGTTTGGACACACCTCATTTAAAGATTTTTCTGTATTTTCATGACTATGAAAATTGTACATTCACACTGAAGGCATCAAAACTATGAATTAACACATGTGGAATTATATACTTAACAAAAAAGTGTGAAACAACTGAAAATATGTCTTATATTCTAGGTTCTTCAAAGTAGCCACCTTTTGCTTTGATGACTGCTTTGCACACTCTTGGCATTCTCTTGATGAGCTTCAAGTGGTAGTCACCGGAAATGGTCTTCCAATAATCTTGAAGGAGTTCCCAGAGATGCTTAGCACTTGTTGGCCCTTTTGCCTTCACTCAGCTCACCCCAAACCATCTCGATTGGGTTCAGATATGGTGACTGTGGAGGCCAGGTCTTCTGGCGTAGCACCCCATCACTCTCCTTCTTGGTCAAATAGCCCTTACACAGCCTGGAGGTGTGTTTGGGGTCATTGTCCAGTTGAAAAATAAATGATGGTCCAACTAAACGCAAACCGGATGGAATAGCATGCCGCTGCAAGATGCTGTGGTAGCCATGCTGGTTCAGTATGCCTTCAATTTTGAATAAATCCCCAACAGTGTCACCAGCAAAGCACCATCACACCTCCTCCTCCATGCTTCACGGTGGGAACCAGGCATGTAGAGTCCATCCGTTCACCTTTTCTGCGTTGCACAAAGACACGGTGGTCGGAACCAAAGATCTCAAATTTGGACTCATCAGACCAAAGCACAGATTTCCACTGGTCTAATGTCCATTCCTTGTGTTCTTTAGCCCAAACAAGCCTCTTCTGCTTGTTGCCTGTCCTTAGCAGTGGTTTCCTAGCAGCTATTTTACCATGAAGGCCTGCTGCACAAAGTCTCCTCTTAACAGTTGTTGTAGAGATGTGTCTGCTGCTAGAACTCTGTGTGGCATTGACCTGGTCTCTAATCTGAGCTGCTGTTAACCTGCGATTTCTGAGGCTGGTGACTCGGATAAACTTATCCTCAGAAGCAGAGGTGACTCTTGGTCTTCCTTTCCTGGGTCGGTCCTCATGTAACATAGTAACATAGTTTTTAAGGTTGAAGGAAGACTAAGTCCATCTAGTTCAACCCATAGCCTAACTTGTTGATCCAGAGGAAGGCAAAAAAAAAACCCATGTGGCAAACACTAAGCTCCACATTGGGGAAAAAAATTCCTTCCCTACTCCATACGACAATCAGACTAGTTCCCTGGATCAACGCCCTATCAAGGAATCTAGTATTTATAACCTGTAATATTATACTTTTCAAGAAAGGCATCCATGCCCTTCTTAAATTTTAACAGTGAATCACTCATTACAACATCATGCGGCAGAGAGTTCCATAGTCTCACTGCTCTTACAGTAAAGAATCCCCGTCTGTGATTATGTTTAAACCTTCTTTCCTCCAGACGTAGAAGATGCCCCCTTGTCCCAGTCTCAGGCCTCAGAGTAAAAAGATCAGTAGAAAGGTCTTTGTACTGTCCCCTCATATACTTGTACATAGTAATAAGATCACCCCTAAGCCTTCTTTTTTCCACAGTAAATAACCCCAAGTGTAATAACCTGTCTTGGTATTGCAGACCCCCCAGTCCTCTAATAACCTTGGTCGCTCTTCTCTGCACCCGCTCTAGTTCAGCTATGTCTTTCTTATACACTGGAGACCAGAACTGTACACCGTATTCTAAGTGTGGTCGCACTAATGACTTGTATAGAGGTAAAATTATGTTCTCCTCATGAGCATCTATGCCTCTTTTAATGCATCCCATTATTTTATTTGCCTTTGTAGCAGCTGCCTGACACTGGCAACTAAACGTGAGCTTGTCGTCCACCAATACACCCAGGTCTTTTTCAGTTACAGTTTTGCCCAGTGTTTTACAATTAAGCATATAATTATACATTTTATTTCCTCTGCCCATGTGCATTACCTTACATTTATCCCCATTAAAGCTCATTTGCCATTTATCAGCCCAAACTTCTAGTTTACATAGATCCTCCTGTAATATAAACTTGTCCTCCTCTGTATTGATTACCCTGCAGAGTTTAGTGTCATCTGCAAATATTGAAATATTACTCTGTATGCCCCCTACAAGGTCATTAATAAATATGTTAAAAAGAAGGGGGCCCAATACTGACCCCTGTGGTACCCCACTGTTAACTGAGACCCAGTCTGAGTGTTTTCCATTAATAACCACTCTTTGTTTCCTATCACTGAGCCAGTTCTTAACCCACATACATATATTTTCCCCTATCCCCATTGTTCTCATTTTATGTATCAACCTTTTTTGTGGAACAGTATCAAAAGCTTTTGAAAAGTCCATATACACAACATCCACTGCATTTCCTTGGTCCAGTCCAGAACTTGCCTCCTCATAAAAACTGATCAGATTAGTTTGACAGGAACGGTCCCTCGTAAACCCATGTTGATATTGGGTCATGAGGTTATTCTTCTTCAGATACTCTAGTATAGCATCTCTTAGGAAACCCTCCAGGATTTTACCCACAGTAGAGGTTAAGCTTACTGGCCTATAATTTCCAAGTTCAGTTTTTGTCCCCTTTTTGAATATTGGCACCACATTTGCTATACGCCAGTCCTGTGGTACAGACCCTGTTATTATGGAATCTTTAAAGATTAAAAATAATGGTCTATCTATGACGTTACTTAATTCCTGCAGTACTCGCGGGTGTATCCCATCCGGGCCCGGGGATTTGTCAGCTTTAGTGATTTTTAGATGCCGCCATACTTCCTGCTGGGTTAAGCAAGTGACATTTAATGGAGAATTTTTGTCATCACTAATCATGTTTTCTGTCATGCGATTTTCTTGTGTAAATACGGTTGAAAAAAAATCATTTAGCATATTGGCTTTTTCCTCATCCACCATTTCACCCAGACTATTTTTAAGGGGGCCAACACTATAATTTTTTAGTTTTTTACTATTTATGTAGTTAAAGAATATTTTGGGGTTATTTTTACTTTCTCTGGCAATGATTCTCTCTGCCTCAATCTTTGCTTCCTTGATTTGGTTTTTACATAATTTATTTAATTTTCTATATTTATTTAATGCCTCATCACTACCTACTTGCTTTAGTTCTCTAACTGTGAGCCAGTTTCTTTGTAGCACTTGATGGTTTTTGCAACTGCACTTGGGGACACTTTCAAAGTTTGCCCAATTTTTCGCACTGACTGACCTTCATTTCTTAAAGTAATGATGGCCACTCGTTTTTCTTTACTTAGCTGCTTTTTTCTTGCCATAATACAAATTCTAACAGTCTATTCAGTAGGACTATCAGCTGTGTATCCACCTGACTTCTGCACAACACAACTGATGGTCCCAACCCCATTTATAAGGCAAGAAATCCCACTTATTAAACCTGACAGGGCACACCTGTGAAGTGAAAACCATTTCCGGTGACTACCTCTTGAAGCTCATCAAGAGAATGCCAAGAGTGTGCAAAGCAGTCATCAAAGCAAAAGGTGGCTACTTTGAAGAACCTAGAATATAAGACATATTTTCAGTTGTTTCACACTTTTTTGTTAAGTATATAATTCCACATGTGTTAATTCATAGTTTTGATGCCTTCAGTGTGAATGTACAATTTTCAAAGTCATGAAAATACAGAAAAATCTTTAAATGAGAAGGTGTGTCCAAACTTTTGGGCTGTACTGTATGTGTTTCTATACGGATTCGGCATCAAAACCATGGCAGGTAGCCAGGCACATAATAGCCTCATTGCGTTAGGATTCCCATCACATGTAGGATAACGTTTTGCTTCCAGTTCCCACCAGTGTCTTCCATCATAGGACAGCGCTGCAGGGAAATATGCCAGGATTTCTCCTGTCAGGTCCCTTGGCAGGTGTGCTGTATGTCTCCCTCATCTCAGGACCAGCCTAGTAACGGTGGTAGTTTTGCTGTATAAAGAGTTAAGTTTGGAGCATATGTTTTTCTGTAGTTCCTGGAGGGTTTGGGGATTTTTGTGTCTTTATTTGCTTAATAAGACACATAATCCGAAACAGAATTTTTAGTAAAAGGTTTAGCAGAATGTTTGGATTAAAATAATATGGTAATACCATCTTAAATTCTGACCCTCTTTACTCAGCTGTCCTCTAGGATATCACATGTCATAGAATCAAAAGGGTTAAGAATAGCAATCCCATGTGTTATCCACAATGGACATTATTGGGAATTGGGAATGTTCAGCACATTTGTGAAATGTATCTGTTGATTAGAAGAAATTAGAAATTAAACAATTACTTAATCAGCAGAAAGCGAATGACAAATACTGAGCAGATACAAGCTTCTCTGAGCCAAGGAGGTACAAAATACCCCAGGCTGTTCTTGTATTGTATCGTGCAACTAGTGCTTAAATGGAATCTGTCATCAGGTTTTTGCTACCCTATCTGAGAGCTGCATGAACTAGGCACAGAGGCCCTGATTCCAGTGATGTATCACTTAATGGACTGCTTGCTGCAGTTTTCATCAAATCCTTGTTTTATTTGTTGCAGATCTAGCAGTTCTCTGAATGCTGAGCTCTGTATAACTCCACCCACATCACTGAGTGGCAGCTTTCTGTGTACACTGTGCATAGGCCGGAATCTGCCAATCAGTGATGTGAACGGGGGTCATACAGACCTCAGCATTCAGAGAACTGGTAGATCTGCAAGAGAAAAAACTGTGATTTTACCAAAACTGCAGCAAACAGCCCGGTAAGTGACACATAGCTCGAATCAGGGTCTCTGTCCATACATACAGACCTCATGAATATGGAGGACTACCTGGCAGCAGGTTTACTAGTCCTCTAGTTAAAATCTGCTGATTAAAACAGTGATTTTATTAAAACTAAAGCAAGAAACCCAGTAAGTGACACATTGCTGGAATCAGGGTCTCTCTTCCCTCCATCATACTTCTCTCAGATTAGGTGACAAAAATCTTCTCAAAGGTTCCTTTTAATGACTTTTTGATTAAATCACCACTCCAGCATTTTTTTTATTGCACTACTGGAGTGGTGCTTTAAAAGTAAGTTTACTGCCCCCTGTCCGATGAAAACACCAGAAGGTGAGTATCAGTTTTCGCTGCTGCTCCGGTCCATTTCCGGCGAAAAGTGACCTGCCAGGCCAGCAGCTCCAGTGTTTTATAGAGTGGCATGGAGGTCACTTTTCAATACAAGTCTATTAGCGCCTCGTTCTGGCCTCGTTCTGGCCCTCATAGACTTGTATTGAGAGCATGTGACATAGCTTCTGCATTCCGTCCAGTCAGAAGCTGCTGTCACAAGATGGCGCCGTGGGACCGGAGCAGCACCAACAGCCGGTGAAGATGCTGGAGGGTGAGTGTATGACCAGGGCAGGGGACTTGCACTTAAAGCGCCACTCCAGTGGTGAAAAAAAAAAAACAGCAACAGCGGTGCTTTAAAACTCTGACACTAGTATTGAGTGAGTATTCTGCCGAGCATCCTTGTGTCCTCTTCAAGAGAGGTTTGCAGATTCTTCTGGTGGCAGATTATATCCTGGAGAACATCTGACATACCGGATCCTTCTCTCCCACAACATCAGGGGAGTCATGAGACCCCCATACGCAGTAGACTATCGGTTGATCCTGCTGATATCGGTGGGATAGACCGTGGGTAAGCTAATGTGTATTTACCCCCTGAAGATCTTAAAATCTGCACTGCAGGTAGATTTCCATGCAGCTATTCTCAGCATTGTGCTCATGAGATTTCTGCTTTATTACACTATGAATGTCCTCCATTTAAATCCACACAAAATCCACAACTTGTGAACTTAGCGCCCCATTCGTCATTTCCTTTTTTTGCTTAAGCCACTTCTCGTTTTTGTTGACTTTTTTTGCGCCAAGTTCTTCAAAATGGAGCACAAGTTCATGAACTTTGCTCAAAATAGTTACACGTTTTGCTAATTGATGCTAAAATGTCACTCAACATACTGGCTTGGATAAAGTCACTCCAGGAGGGGAACAGTACATTTGCACCAAATTTTGCGACTTTTTACAAAGTTGCAATTGATCAATTGGCCGGAAACATCTGGAAACCTCAAACCTGGCCTACAATGGCGAACATTAAAAAAACTGGTGAAAACATATACAATAGGCTTTAAAAAAGTGCATTAAAAGAAGAATAAGGCGTAAATATAAAATGGATGAAAAACACCAAAAACTAGTCAAAAAAAGTCACAAATGCAATAATAAATCATTATTAGATAGATAGTAGATGGCTGTTGGCTAAGAGCTCCTGTGTTTTTTATGAGAGGCATTGTCAGACATGTTTGGCGGTGGCGGTGATCTCAGGGAGAACAAAGTGATCAGCTGTCTGAAATGGAACATGCGAGATCGATATTTCCCCCGACCATAAATTGTGAAGGGCTCCATACACATTAGACTGTCAGCCAGACGCATCAGTATTGGGGGGGGTTCAGCCGACATTAGTCTGTGTATGGGGGGGGGCGTTGAGCATGGCTTTAGCCTTTACTCCTCAAGCCTTTGCCCAGTGTAAGATGAAGCATGTCTGAGAATGGTTACAGCCAGTGTTGGACTGAGGTGCCAAGGGCCCACCAGTAACCAACTCCAGGG
The DNA here is from genome assembly GCF_046119375.1 of Phyllobates terribilis. Classification (NCBI taxonomy): domain Eukaryota; kingdom Metazoa; phylum Chordata; class Amphibia; order Anura; family Dendrobatidae; genus Phyllobates; species Phyllobates terribilis. Next base: position 401,150,511 of record NW_027362761.1, on the reverse strand, counting down.
CCCCACTTTCAGCAACATACAAATATGACATTATTCTCAGTCTCAAATTTATATAACAATTAACTGGGTAGATTGTCAAATGAATAAGATGCTGCCTCTGTCTGTTCGTAGTGATTCAAGTATATAGTGCCAAATACTACTGATATAAGAGGGTGGTGGTGGCCCACCGGAGGATTCTCCTGTTCTCCTGTGGGCCAGTCCAAGCCTGGTTACAGCAGAATTGTTTGTAGAAGAATGGGATGAATGACAGATCATGGAATGGAAACTAATGAGAAAAAGTCATATGTCCGTCTAGGCTGAAGTTTGGTTTGTGTATATTCACATTTACAATGATACCAAATACTAACAAAGTTGGTTTCAATGTGAAAAAATACAATATTGTTTAATAAGAGAAATCCATGTCAGAAACCCACGCTTGTTTTCAATGTGGTTTCCGGTTCTGATGTGGTTTTTGAAAGCTTTTTTTTTGTCCTCGACATTTCTTTGAGTGTGGATTTCACTTGGAATCTGCATCAAAGACATGATATGACAGTACTTTTTTTTTCCAACAGGGCCGTTTTTCAAGCCTCATCTGTAAGAAACATGCATTATAAACAGCAAAGTAGTTTTTCCCTAGAACGATTATTCAAAGAGTATTTTAAGAGGATTTCGGTGTGATTTTGGAGCATGATCCACTTCTAAATCCATGTCAAAAAATTTTAGTCCAAAAGAAGCCAAAAACATCCTTAAAATATGTATCAAAAAAGCCTAGCCCTCCTCCTCATTCTAAGATGTCTGTTTTAAAAAAATAAATATTCTCCGCAGGTATTTTCTGTTGTATGGTAATGGAGTTCACATGCGTTGGATGCGGATTGTCGTTGGGCATATGATCCAAGTATATTTCTGATCCCATTTCCTACTGCCGGTCCATTAACAACTGCAGGAAAAGTTCTCATTTTCTACCTGCACCATGCTATCGCCGTGTAATAACCTTTTTTTAATCTCTGGGCATCATGCGTTAAAGAAGAGGAGAATGCCCCGCATGCTCTCAGTGACCGCAAATAAGGTGAAATAAATGTATTTTAATAGAAAAATATTCAGATATCCCGTTCTACTGATTTCTATTCATAAAGAAGTCACTTTATGGTCAGAGCATTTACTGTAGTAATAAATCTCCTGTCAGTTTTGAGATGTTGCAGGGACATAACTCATTGCTTCTCATGTGCTTACATTATATTATCAGGTTCACTATATATTTTTTTTCGTTCTTTTCTACAACAGAACCTAATCGGGATAAAAAGCTACCTAGACCCCTTGATGGTTGTATCAGGACTGTGCAGAAAGCCCTCGGTTAGAACTGTCAGATCTTGTAGGAAAGGTTTTTGGTGATTACATTCAGCGCAATTGTTAGTATCTGTTATATGTTGGATGTAAAGTACATTTGGCCAAGGTTAGATAAGCAGAAAAAATAATTAGGGACGAGACTGAAAGACCTGGGTGGATCCCTGTAAATCGAGGACAAATGGCAACCACATCCTCGCGGCCTCCAGCTGTCCGGTTACTGTTCAGTATCCCATTTACTGTAACACGTACGCTTCTGTCCCATAAGGAGACTTTCTTCCAATCCATTCAGCTTTGCGGCTGCCAGACTATTTTATCTCACATGCTGTTTTTTTGTAATGTAAATTGTTGGCCCTATAAAACTTTTTTTTCCTGCCGTCCTATATAGAAACCACATTTATGTTTCCTGTGATGGGATTCTCCACTGTCTCATCACATCTCATCTCCTCGACACTCCCAAACCACACAACTAATTTTATCTTCTCTAGAACTAAAATTATCAGTGCGAACATCACCCACGGACAAACTCCCAGCCCTAATGATAACTTGTGTTACATGCCTGGTGTAGGATTGTCACTAGCGAGGACCCGCCAGGCCATATTCACTGCCAGCCGGTTCCCCTGCCCTGGACGCTCTTTACAGAAAAATTAGTATTAGGCTGAGTGCACAAGATGCGGCTTTAATGCGTTTCCGCTGCGGTCTTTCCGCCGCGGAGACTCATTAAAACCGCTTGGTAAAAGGTCTTGCTATGTATAGCAATGATAATCCACATGTGCTGTGCACATGATGTGGAAATTTCCGCACCAGATTATTATTGCGGCACAAACCGCAGCATAACCAATTCTTGCGCGATTCCGTGGAGAATTCGCGCCCCTTGACTTGCATTGCATCGCAGCAAACACACATGTATAATATCTATACATGCTTATTTGCTGCGTTTCAATGAAAATCAATAGTCGCAAAATCGCGCCGGAATCGCGCTGCAGCTGGTACCCAGGTCGGGAGAGGAGGCTGCTACTCCTCTCATCCGACCGCTGCTCTGGCTGATAACAGCGAGAGCAGCGTGGATGGGAGAAGCAGCTGTCTGCTCTTCCCAGCCCGCGTGCCCGTACTAATAAAAAAAAGAATAGAAAAGTAAAAATAAAAGAAAAAACCTCATACTCACCTGTCCGGCGGCCCCCGCTGTCCTCCTGGTCCCCGGCAGTGATCTTCTCTCGTCGGTGGTCAGCGGTACACTGCAGAGCGCGGGCTCGCGCCCCGTAGTGTACTGGCAGGACCTGTGGTGACGTCACTGATCACCTGATGGTCACACGACCGTCAGCTGATCGGTGACGTCAGCAATCGCCTGATGGTCACGCGACCGTCAGCTGATCGGTGACGTCAGCAATCACCTGATGGTCACGCAACCGTCAGCTGATCGGTGATGTCAGCGGTCAGCTAATGGTCGCGTGACCATCAGCTGATCAGTGCCGGAAGCAATCATCTGATGGTCACGTGACCATCAGCTGATTGCTGACGCCAGTAATCGGCTGATCGGTCTCATGACCGATCAGCTGATGCTCACCGTGGGAATGTTCCCATGGTGTCCAGCTCACCGGGGCTCATCAGCTGATCTTCAGCTGATGAACCCCAGTGACCTCCTGCAGCCTGTATACTGACAGGAGGTGATTTTACATCCCTGTCAGTATACAGTGCTGTATTCTACAGCTGTGACATCAGTGATTTTTGATGTCACAGCTGTAGAATTGACACGGATCGTCGTGGGACACTTGGCGTTACGTGGACTGCGTTGTTGACGGTGGACAGGTGAGGAATATTGTTTGTTTTTTTACATGTTTTTCAGGAGATTGAGGGCTTCGCGGAGGCGTGTAATAAAAAAAATTGTAGAACCGTGTGTATTTTATTTCATTAAAATACTTTATTCTGGCCATGTCTTTTATTGAAAAAGCAGCGACCATTTTACTACCCCTTTCAATTTTTTTCTGGGGTCCCCCTGTATTCTAGCCAGTAAAGGCTAAACAAACAGCTGTGGGCTGATATTAATAGCCATGGAACATTGTTGGCTAATGGCCCCTTCCGCGGCTACTTATATTAACCTCCAGCGGTCGGCTTTCTGCTGGTTATAAAAATGACGTGGGAGCCCACACCATTTTTTTTTTTTATTTTAGGTTCTGTGCCCATAATTCAGACGTAGCAGCACTTTGAACGCAAATTTTTGCTGCGTCCAAAATGTTGCATTCTGTTGAATGCAGGTAAATCCACTTGTGTTTCCTGAACCATGCGGATTTACCGCATTCAATACTTTCTAGTGGTCAAATTTCTGTTGTGGAGACTAGCGACTCCACAAGAGAAATTGACATGCTGCGGTCCTGAAAAACGCGCCGCATGTCAGTGTCCACGGGTGATTCGCAGCCTCTGATGCATGCATAGCGGACATAGGATTTCTAGAGATCCCATCCACTATGCTGTAACATCTGGACGCTGAGGGTTTGGCTCTGTATATACACACTGTGTCAAACCTGCAGCGGCTCCTGACAGTGGCCATGTACCCAAACTCACCCGCAGCATGTCAATTTCTGTAGCGGACATGCTAGTCTCCGCTGCAGATTGAAGTGTCATTATATGCGGTGGATTCACATGTACCGACAACAAAAGTGCGGCATTAGAACACTGCGTTTTGGACGCAACATAAATACGTTGCGTCCAAAGCGCTGCTGAGTGCTGATCGGGGGACGTAGGGGCTAACGAACCAGCTGTGAGATGTTATTTAATGGCCAGGGAAATGTTTGCCTAATGGCACCTTCCCAGGCTAAGAAAAACAGCTCACAGCAGTCGCATAAATTATATGAATAGAAATGCTAATGAAGATTGGGTGAATGGGACTAGCTGACACCCAGCTCTTTTGTTTGGTGATGTCAAGGTGTCAATCAGACCTTTTCATGACCAAACAAAGTAAAGAAACACACACACAGTGTAAACACTTTATTTGAAATACAACAGACCCATTCTTTAATAATTTAAATGAACCAATATACTCACCCCAGTTCTTATGGTAATCCAAGGGCTTAAGCAATGTCCCACCAAATAACTTTATTTAGCTACAAAAATCATTCATTGATGCTCAAAAACGCTTCAAAAAACACATGTAAGAACGTTTCAAAAATGCATGTAAATCCGCATGCATTTTTTTCTGCCAGGGAGAGGCAAAACGCTCAGGATATTTCTGCTTCAATTCCTGAACGTGTGCACATACCCTTACCGTTCCCTACTAATGGTGATGATTGGTCTGCAGCAGTTATGGAAGATTGACACTGCTAAAACAAAACGGTTCCTTAGACTTCTGCTACGTTCCCACAATGTGCTTTTGGTGCGTTTTTTCACGCTGCGCATTTTTGCGGAGTCAAAAATGAAGCGTCTTACGTTTTCAGCAAAGTGAATGGGATTTATAAAAATCTCATGGCTATCTTGCTTCCTTTTAACGCAGCATAAACTGACCTGCGGTGCGTGTTTCAAATCCGAAGGATGCCAATCTCTCTTGGTGGTATGCTGTGTTTTATGTGCAGACTTTTCCAATAGACTTGCATTTAGATGTGGAAATTCTGCGGGTAAAAAATGCACACTTGTTTTATGTGCGTTTCCGCAGCAGAAACGCATCAAAAATTAGACAATATATAAGGAGCACCACTATGACCCCATTGACCGCTATGGTGCCCTTGTAATACAGAGTTAGCAAGAAACAAACAAATATTTTTTTTCACTAACGATTGATCATATCGTATTTATGCCATTCACATCTTTAAAGGGGTTGTTCATTACTTGTCTCCCTTGTCACTTGACTGCTGCAGCCTTCTCTATTCCATGAGAGCCGACTTCCTCTTTGATGGAAGTCACTGATTGGCTGCAGCAGGCGTGTGACATAAGAATGTCACATGACCACCAGCCGACAGTCTGGGGATCAAAGCAGTAGCACCAGTCCGCGAGTTGAGTATTCACTTTTTTATCTTTCGCTCCAGAGAGAGAAATATCTGGGAGAAATATGTCATTTTCTGGAACAATTTCCAGGGTGCCAGCACTTTCGGCCATGATTGTATATGGCTGAAATCATGTAGTCAGTGCCTGGTACATGCTCTCTGTGGATTGGGCATCATGTATCCGCTGTCGGGTTCCCTTTAATAACTGACAACTGGGAGTTATCAGTTGGGGGTGTGTCCTACACACTGACATTGTCCAATCAGTGCTAATAGTGTCAAACTATGCAGAGACACAGAACCTTTTGACAGTTTAATCATAGATTTCTTAGAGGAAAAGCAGAGAAATGCCACAACATAGAATTCTGTAAAAAAGATGATTTTGAATTGGTATTACAATGGAGAACAACACGTTTGCTGAAGCCGATTTGTTAAGAGAGATGACAGCTGCCGGTGAGGCACCTCAAGCGCAGAAGAGGTTAATTTGCACAGGATATTGCACCGGAGGACAGCTGCTTTCTGTGGGAGATTATCTCAGTTTGTAAATTGCTGGGTTTCCTTAATGTCCATTATTTATTTTCCGTCCTTGAAGGTTATTATCAGTTTTTCGTTTTCACATAAAAGACTATATAAAGTAGAAAGATAAAGTGGAATGCAGCGGAAAAGGGATCACATTCCTTAAAGTGATAAGAAAGTTATAGGAAAAGTGCACCCAAAAAGAAATAATGTTACTTAGTATAAAAAGACTCAACATTTCGAGAAGGATAAAAAGTGCATTTATTTGTGGCCAAAAGTTTTGAGACTGATACAAATTTTGATTCTCACAAAGTGTGCTTCGTCAGTGCTTTTATATATTTTTGGGTGCATTCAGAAGTCCGTATAAATCGGTCCGAGACAGCTTCGTAGAAATTTATGAAGCTATTATGCTCTGGTCTGGAGACTTTCCAGCCAGTCCGTGCATTGCGGTCCGATTTCGGAGCAATTTATAAGGACTTCTGAATGTACCCCAAGTCAGATTTTTCTATGGTAAAATTAGAAGTATTTCATAAGTTTTTACACTTTTATTTGCAAATGCATCAAGTTTATACAAAGACAGAATAGGCACAGTTTTGAACCTTATTTTCTAAGACTTCTGCCCTTCGTCCTGGCAGCTGGAAATCAGCTTCTAGGCCAAATCCTGGCTGATGACAACCCATTTTTGCCAATTCAGGGCTGTGAATTTACCACAATTTTAATTTCTGTGATTTTTGTTTGTCTGTCCGCTATTTCAGGATTGACCACAGGTTCTCAATGAGATTGATATCTGGGTTTTTTTCTGGCCTTGGACCCAAAATTTCAATATTTTGTTCACCGAGCAACTTGGTTATCACTTTTGCCTTGTTACATGGTGTTCCATCATGCTGGAAGAAGCATTGTTCATCACCAAATCGCTCCTGGATGTTTGGGAGAAGATGTTGTTGGAGGACGTTTAGATACCATTCTTTATTCAAGGCAGAGTTCTTAGGCAAAATTGTGAGTGAGTCCACTCTCTTGTATGAAAAGACCCCACACATGAGTGGTCTCAGGGTGCTTTACTGTTGGTATGACTCGGGACTCGTGGCAGCACTCAGCTTTTCTTCTCTGGACAATCATTCTTACAGATGTCCAAAACAGTCTAAAGGGAACTTCATCAGAAAAAATAACTTTATCTCAGTCCAATCTTTGTATGTTCTCTGATGAAGCCCCCTTCAGACTGTTTGGGACATCTGGAAGCAGGCTCGGACTGACCCACAGGAGAACAGGAGAATCCCCCAGTGGGCCCCACCCCACCTATATGAGAAATAGTTAGAACAATACATTTGTTTCACAATGTACAGACTAGGGCAGCATCTCATCATTCATTTAACAAACTACCCCATTTATTATTATATAGAAACATAGGCAAACTCGTGAATGAGGGTAAAATGATATTTGCATGTAGCTGAGCAGTGGGCCCCCCCCAGAGTCAGTGTTACTGGTGGTCCCTTGGCACTCCAGTCCGGCACTGTCTGGAAGAATAATTGTCCGGAGAAGAAAAGGTGAGAGCTGCCATGAGTCCTGTGCCATGCCATCAGTAAAGCATCCAGGGACTGTGTGCGGTTGCTTTTTGTTGATGGGAGTGGGCAGACTCACAATGTTACCTAAGAACGCTGAAATAGACAATGTTTTTTCACTCCATGGGTCTCAATACTCTGGTCTTTGTTGATACTGCAGCAGTAGAGTCGTCAGGAGTACAGCAAGTGACCACTGCAGCCAGTCACTGACATTTGATAGTTGTACTGTATACAAAAATAAAGGAATTAACAAATTAGGTAAGTAGGACTTTATTTTCCTTCATTTTGTCTATTAATATAACAAAAAAAAGGATTACGCGAAAAATTCTTTCATAATGTTTTTTTGAAAGGCTCTTAAGATGCATCTGCTATCCTAGAAGGAGTCAGCACTAAATTATTAAGCCAGTGCATAGACCAGATTGGTACTTAAGCCAAAAAGAGAAAATCCTAGTAGATTATAGTGATGGGCTGTAAATTGTGTTATGGAATTTCAAGTAAAGCCTTTTGACCCTCAGATAGAAGTTCAAATGGTGGATAGGTTTTCCCCATAAGAATAATAAATTAGGATATTTTGTCTGCTAGTAAATATAAAATGCCACGTAATATCTGCAAAAAATGTAATTATTCAAATGACATAATGCACAAAACGGTATGACCAACTACTGCTTAATTGTCTATTGTGATATACAGTACAGGCCAAAAGTTTGGACACACCTTCTCATTTAAAGATTTTTCTGTATTTTCATAACTATGAAAATTGTACATTCACACTGAGATGCTTAGCACTTGTTGGCCCTTTTGCCTTCACTCTGCGGTCCAGCTCACCCCAAACCATCTCGATTGGGTTCAGGTCTGGTGACTGTGGAGGCCTGGTCATCTGGCATAGCACCCCATCACTCTCCCTCTTGGTCAAATAGCCCTTACACAGCCTGGAGGTGTGCTTGGGGTCATTGTCCTGTTGAAAAATAAATGATGGTCCAACTAAACGCAAACCGGATGGAATAGCATGCCGCTGCAAGATGCTGTGGTAGCCATGCTGGTTCAGTATGCCTTCAAAAGCACCCCCACACCATCACACCTCCTCCTCCATGCTTCACGGTGGGAACCAGGCATGTAGAGTACATCCGTTCACCTTTTCTGCGTCGCACAAAAACACGGTGGTTGGAACCAAAGATCTCAAATTTGGACTCATCAGACCAAAGCACAGATTTCCACTGGTCTAATGTCCATTCCTTGTGTTCTTTAGCCCAAACAAGTCTCTTCTGCTTGTTGCCTGTCCTTAGCAGTGGTTTCCTAGCAGCTATTTTACCATGATGGCCTGCTGCACAAAGTCTCCTCTTAACAGTTGTTCTAGAGATGTGTCTGCTGCTAGAACTCTGTGTGGCATTGACCTGGTCTCTAATCTGAGCTGCTGTTAACCTGCGATTTCTGAGGCTGGTGACTCGGATAAACTTATCCTCAGAAGCAGAGGTGATTCTTGGTCTTCCTTTCCTGGGGCGGTCCTCATGTGAGCCAGTTTCTTTGTAGCGCTTGATGGTTTTTGCAACTGCACTTGGGGACACTTTCAAAGTTTGCCCAATTTTTCGGACTGACTGACCTTCATTTCTTAAAGTAATGATGGCCACTAGTTTTTGTTTACTTAGCTGCTTTTTTCTTGCCATAATACAAATTCTAACAGTCTATTCAGTAGGACTATCAGCTGTGTATCCACCAGACTTCTGCACAACACAACTGATGGTCCCAACCCCATTAATAAGGCAAGAAATCCCACTTATTAAACCTGACAGGGCACACCTGTGAAGTGAAAACCATTTCCGGTGACTACCCTTGAAGCTCATCAAGAGAATGCCAAGAGTGTGCAAAGCAGTCATCAAAGCAAAAGGTGGCTACTTTGAAGAACCTAGAATATAAGACATATTTTCAGTTGTTTCACACTTTTTTGTTAAGTATATAATTCCACATGTGTTAATTCATAGTTTTGATGCCTTCAGTGTGAATGTACAATTTTCAAAGTCATGAAAATACAGAAAAATCTTTAAATGAGAAGGCGTGTCCAAACTTTTGGTCTGTACTGTACATTTAAAGGGTTTTTTCATCCCAGGACATTTATGACACATGCACTGGTGGGTCCAATCTCTAAGACCTGCAGTTATTTTGGGAACAGGGGCCCCCTTACATCTGACCCACGTGCGTGGGAGACTGCACCTATCGTGTATTTATTGCTTTTCTTGTAAGTAATTGATAAAAAGGTTAGCCCAGTTAGCTCATACTCGATCCACTAACAAGCGAAGTTCTTGAAAATTTTAACCCTCCTAAGCCGTGTATATAGGCATGCAGGTCATAGAAAGTCTAGTAAAATGACACCTTGATATCTGTGATACGATGTCTTATTCCAGAGGGGTCCAAAATTTTCTTAACCGCTTTCCAACCGCCCACTGTAGATAAACGTCGGCGCTGCCTGGGCTCTGTGCAGCGCCGATATTTAAAAACGGTGGGTGGTCCCGCAGCGCTCAGGACCCCAAGGGTCCTGCAAGCGCTGCGGGTGCGGTGCAGAGCGATAGCTCTGACAGGGAACATCATCGGGACCTGATTGGATCAGGTCCTAGTGATGTTAACCCTTTGCTATCTTCTATATGCCGCGATCTATAGTGATCGCGGCATATAGCAGATAGTGAGAGGAGAGAGGAGAGGGGGTCGTCTACTTACCTCTCCGACGACCCCTGATACCTTCCAGGACCTGGCGTTGTTATGGCAGCTGGAGGTCACATGACCGCCTCCAGATCTGCCGTATATGGTGTCCTGCTAGGCTCAGCCTGCAAGCTGAGTCCAGCAGGAGACACAGTGTGAAACTGTCAGCAGTGGTCTCATACAATGTAATATATGTCTATTACATTACATGAGATCAGTGATCAGAAAAATAAAAATTAATGTCCCATACAGGGACTAAGTAAAAATGTAAAAAAAATGTTTTCAAACTGTTAAAAAAAAATCACAAAATAAATAAAAATAAATAAATAAAATATTAAACCGATAAATCCGTATATGTATGCAAAAACAAAAAAAGTACACATATTTGGTATCGCCGCGTCCGAAACAACCCGAGCTATAAAACTGTCACACTAATTAATTCCTTCTGTGCACACCGTAATAAAAATAAATAAAAAACGGAGCAAAAAACTATGCTTTTTCATCATATCGCCAAGTGGAAAAAAATGCGATCAAAAAGCAAAATGGAAATAAAAATGGTACCGCTGAAAACGTCATTTTGTTCAGCAAAAAAAAAGCCGCCATACAGCTCCATCAGCCGAAAAATAAAGTTATAGCTCAGAATAAAGCGATGCAAAAAAATATTTTTTCTATAAAATTGTTTTATTGTGTAAAAGCGCCAAAACATAAAAAAATATACAGTAAGTGTAGTATCGCTGTAATAGTACTGACCCAAAAAATAATGCTGCCTTATCACTTTTACCACACGCAGAACGGCATAAAAAAAACCTCAAAAAACAATTCCTGAATTGTTGGTTTTTGTTAATTTTACTTCCCAAAAAACAGAATAGAAAGCGATCAAAAAATGTCACATACCCAAAAATGGTAGCAATAAAGATGTCAACTCGTCCCGCAAAAAACAAGCCGTCACATGACTCTGTCGGCCGAAATATGGAAAAATTATAGCTCTCAAAATATGGCGATGCAAAAACTAGATTTTGCAAAAAATAGCGTCTTTTAGTGTGTGACAACTGTCAGTCATAAAAACCCGATATAAATCTGGTATCTCTGTAATCGCACCGACCCGAAGAATAAAGTAATTTCATCACTTATACCGCACGAAGAACGGCGTAAAAAATAAATAAAACCAATTCTTCACCTGCTA